>NC_088303.1:17883686-18525281 GCF_032854445.1 Liolophura sinensis | reverse complement strand
CGGTCTATTCAAGTAGCCTTGCTCTAGTGGGCAGTCTAGCTCTAGCGAACTATATGATCATACAACCCTATGGCATACTTCTCTCGATCCCTATAGATCACCAAAAGGCAATATCTCTTTACTCCGATTCCTTCTATAACAAACCATTAACAGTTGTAAAACTACACAAACTAATATCAGAACTTTCACAGAGTACGACTTGTATAATAACTCAGGATGACGACCGTAAAGGAAGACATGAAGTTCATAACTTCATAAGACAAAAGTACATGGTTATTAAACATAAAAAACAAGCCATCTTATAACCGACTTACTTATTCTGTGGGTATTAGGGTATATGCCTACACCTATATTGTGACTATAAGCAAGCCTCACAAAGATGTATGTGCATCTAGCTGGCAAGCATTTCTAAATAATACTGTTGCATGATTTTTGCCTTTAAAAGGCGAAAGATGAAGAATGGTTATCACCATGATGGAGGGGATAGGGTGGGGTTAATTGTCAGTTAGGGAATTTAAGAAATTACGTGTCAGACCTATTGGCTATCTATAATATCTTTCTTTTAACACTTCTTTTTTCTGACATAATGTAGGAAGTAACACAAACTAAGTCAAAAGTAGCAGTGCAGAGTTACAGACACATTATTATGTGATAGACAAAAGTAAAAACACATCTGACATTTTTTGTCTTTACGTCGTTCTCATCTTATCAGTTGAAAAATATGTGGAAATGTAAGGCCCATATCTTATTAGGCCCACATATCCCATATCAGTTAAGTCCCTATAACCCATATCTATTAAGTCCATATAGTCCATATCAGTTAAGTCCATATAGCCCATATCAATTAAGTCCATATAGCCCATATCAATTAAGTCCATACAGCCCATATCTATTAAGCCCAGATAGCCCATATCAGTTAAATCCATATATCAATAAAGAGGGTCCATACCCGCTTCATTCAAAGCTTCGGTGTCCTTCATTGACTGAAAAAAGAAATTGACAAGAACTGCTCTTTGAAAGTATGTGCGTTTGTGTGGCTCGACTATCATCTGTGGCTAATAGTAGAAGTCGGAATACAAGTTGAAGCACAGACACGTTCATCTGCAAAGGTTACAGAGATACCTGCTTCCCTCCTGTTCTTAGACAACTCGTGCACCATTGTAGGTATCGGTATGTCAAGTTTTACTGAATCCAGAACACTGAAGAGAATATTAACATGGGTGGTTATCACCACAAAGCACCTGTTTATTGCAAAGTCTGCACAATTTTGACACCAATTAGATACCCGGGTACAAACATTTCGCTATAGTTAAGTCCATTTTAATGCCAGGAATCGAACATTTTACAATGGTCTAAAACGTTATTTCATTAAACCAGTGCACACATGAACGAAAAATCTGAGCATGGGAAAATGGCATACAGGATCGGTGTGATGGTAGACCTGTTACTGATTTGATGACAGTGGCATATGAGAGAGAAAGATAGATCCCACCAACCCGCACTTTATTAATAAAAACATTTATGTGGCCATGCTTTGAGGAAAGCAGCTTAGAATACTATAATATAAACCACAGCTTGTTTTACACTTTTAAAACACACATTTCAAAAATGTACACATTGAGTGCAGATTCATGCCACATTTCGTCTACACCCTTTGAGCCCAATGAATACACCTTTAAACAGTGTATTTGTGGACTTAAAAAACCCGTTTTTAGTCAATTTATACCCTTTCAGCATCATTAAAACGAAGAGTGTACAGTGCCAACACTTCAAAACACGACCCCCCACACTCCACCCGCCCCACCCCACCACGATCCGAGGTTAGCTCATCGGTTTCGATGTGACCGTAACGTCATCCCGCGTATTACCACGATCATGGGGCGATGTAGCGACATTGCAAAGTTATCACAATGGCGTTGTATGCATATCCATCTTCCATATTCACCTAAGTTGCTGCTATATATAACACCAGTACTGGTAGGGTCTACGTGTTGGTTGCATTGGTGACATGCTTGAAATGCTATAATAGCCTAGTTCGCATTACAAGGACACGAATAAAATAAATGTGTCTGCTATTATATACGCCTTCTTGTGAATCATGTAATGGAGAGAAGGTGGAATGAAGATGGTACAAATCAAACTGCTGTGTTCTGACCCCATATCTCACGCTGTTGCTGTGTCGGATCTTAATATGAGTACTTGAGCCCACCGGGATACCGTCTCGCAAATTACACGAAACCATGTATTATTTACATGGTCATCGGAGAGGACGAACTATTTAATTCTGCCAGGGATAAGCCCTAAACACGCTAAGGAAATTTAATCTGAGAGCAGTATGCCAAAGTAGAGGATTTAACCATATGCCAAAATACGTACGTCAGTACAGCTGCGATTCATGTGTCAATCCATTTCATTTTGCAGTTAAGGTTCCAACCTTCTGTGGAGCGAAGTTGTCTGACCTGGAATCACACTAAAATCTTTAAAAATGGTATTTGTTACTGTTTCGTTTGGCGCTCAGCATTGAGAGGTTCGAGCAAGAAAAGAGGACTGGTTGGCCGAGTGTCGGTATAATTTGACAGAATAGGATGTCATGTCTGGTGTCAGTGGCGGCAGCACTTGGCGACTCGCCCTGCACACAAGAAGACACCGTATATGTACACACACTCATCGCCTCATATAGCTGAAAAATTGTTAAGTACGACGTAAAACTCCAAGCACACATACATACTCGAACCTCCTTCCTTAATGGAGGCGGCGTCCCTGACATCCGATGTGCCCTACTTCGCCTGGGGAATGGGTGGTAGTGACGGGAACGCTTTTAAATGAAATCGTCCATAACAAGTGGAGGCGACTCAACCTACATATTAGATAGTATGTATTAAACATCATAAACGACCACAATATGGAGAGCAAAACCAGATAATGTAATGGTTGGTAAATGGTCACACAAGTAGGCCTACAAGTAACCGGTGAAACTCAGCTTTTTTTCAATTTACCTAAAAACTGGACAGAAAATAAAAACGATAACCATCTTAAGTATACATCCAATGTTCATCTCTGAGCAATTTCTGCGTCAGTAGTTGTCGGTGATCGCAAGCCAGAGTAGATCGACTATAATTATTTATTTCTTTATTTATTTATTTGATTAGTGTTTTACGCTGTACGCTGTCAAGAGTATTTCACTTATACGACGGCATTATGGTGGAAGGAGACTGGGCAGAGCCCAGGGGAAACCCACGGTAATCCGCAGGTTACTGGAAGGCCTTCCCACGTACGGCCGGACAAAAAGTCAGAATGAGCTGGACTTGAACTCAGATCTACCGCATTGGTGAGATTTATTTATTTTTTTTTTATTGGGGTTTTTACGCCGTACTCAAGAATATTTCACTCATACGATGACATCCAGCATTATGGTGGGAGGAAACCGGGCAGAGCCCGGGGGAAAGCCACGACCATCCGCAGGTTGCTGACAGACCTTTCCACTTACGGCCGGAGAGGAAGCCAGCATGAGCCGGACTTGAACTCACAACTACCGCATTGGTGAAAGGCTCCAGATGTACACCACTTCCAAGAAACAAGTGTGTCCTAAACGCCGTGCTGGCATGCTAACCTTTCATGTCCACGAAGGTCCCAGGTTGACTACAAAACGACTTTCCTATCAGATGTTCTCAGCTGCTTCCAGTTGCTACAGGTCCTCAAAAACCCACTTGACTCCCAGTGTTGTCATGATTTACAGACAAGTATAAAGCTCGGCATCCACGGGAGCCAAAGACTAAACACAACTGAATACAGTTATATCGTGTCTTGATTGCTCCTGTATGCAGAATAACTTAAGTTGTACTCCAATCGTTACGTGTATGACGGTTTAATCCAAAGTCGTATAGCCATCAGTGACCAACTGCGGTAGAACAAGTTGAGGTGAGTTGAGTTGAGTGGCGCCTCGTGTATGTCGAGCTTCAGGCTCCCACATATGCTGATTTTATGATTTTCAGTTTCTTGAGGTTTTCTAGTCGTCTTCTTCCGGACTGAAGTATCAGAGCAATATACCCATACTTTCATCCACAGTTCTGTGGATTTACCAATATCCCGTGAATGATGGACTTACAGTTTAAGGATTTCAACTTTTGTATGTACTAAAGATGATATTGAACAGATTAGCTCGGTGCTAAATAGTTTAGTGTTTTGCATCCAGTAAAACTTGATGTACATAAAATGGATTAAGGGGCAAACCAGTCTTATAACGGAAGCACGAATTGTGTAACCCATGTAGATTCTATGAGTATCTTTGCCTCGAATCCGTACTTTTAGTCTCATAGCCACCGACAAAAGTAAAAGTACAACCGAGCAACAGAGACACACGTGGTCTAAACCTGTGATGGGGATGCACACTTCGCATCCGTCTGATTCTTTGATTCCAATAAATTTACATATAATATGAAAACCATTGGTTCATGGGAGTTGTTCTTGTCTGCTTTATTGACAAGAATTATTGGACAAATGTCCTTCTTTTTCCGGTTTGTGAAGGACTTTGAAGCTTTCTGACACTACAGAGACGGATGTGGACAATCTAGCTCTTGCTTTCTGGAAATAAGTTCTCGTCAGAGACCTTATACCATTGCTGAAGGCATAACAAACGCAAGTTTCCTTAGGCAATATATTGTTCATTTGTGATTTATCTATTGTTTTGCACTTCTCTCTAGTGACAAAACCAAAATCCAAAAATGTTATTTTATTTTAACATCACATCTGTGTTGTGTTGTTACTGAAATATGCAAAGAATAACTATCTGTTTCATGCCATTAGACTGAGTTCGAAAAATTCTCATCTTTGGTCTATTTGTCACTTTCCACATCATCAGAGGAAGACAGTATTGAAAAAGGAAATTTATTTTTCTAGATACCCAATATGTTTGTGATCTGTACTCTCTCTCTCTCTCTCTCTCTCTCTCTCTCTCTCTCTCTCTCTCTCCTCTCTCTCTCTCTCTCTCTCTCTCTCTCTCTCTCTCTCTCTCTCTCTCTCTCAACTGTAGTACGATAAATTTTCAGCAAATACAGCGGAAAGAGTACTACAGTGTATTTAGCGTTTAAGTGTTCTTCTCAAACAGGATGGTTATTGAAAGTTCAGTCGGACTCTCTCCAGAATACTTCAGAACTGGTTTGATCACTTGACCTTTTCTGTAAATTAAAATAAATCAGACTGAGTAACTCTTGAAAGTTGAACATATGAACACCATGTTTAAATAACGGGATTTGATGATATTACCTTGTCATTTCTCTCCTATAAGAAATGCTATCACCTTTTCCTTCACACCATTTGCTACTGATACCATATGTTTCTTTACCCAAGCTGTTCATTTATTAAAGCTACCATGATAAGCAACGAATTTCATTTACTTTGGGCTTGATGACAGATACCAGATTACACTGGCAGTTGAGAAAAGGCATGAATTCACACCTATTGAAAAAGGAACGAGTTCACACCTTTTAAAAAATGAATGATTTCACCATGGTATAAGACGAAGATGTACACTTTTGAGCGAAAATTTAGTGGTATAGTTTCTTTGAGTAAAAAGCCAGTTGGGTGTACCTCGAGTGCTGCATTAGTATAGTATACTATACTTTGTGACATTTGGGCTACCTCTCCAGCCTAGGAAGTTGCTCAGTTCCAACGTCATGATTGAGCATGGAACGAAATGTAGTGATATACAGCACCATGGATATACTGGTCCTCACTGACCTTATTCTGATAACATTTCTTCAGGGTGTGCATGCATATGTACCATTTGAAAATCTGTATTTAACATCCTCTTTGTAAGGGATTATTTCGCTGTGAGTTTAAGTCCAGCTCATGCTGGCTTCCTCTCCAGCTGTACGTGGGAAGGTCTTGCAGCAACATGCGAATGGTCGTGGGTTTCCCCCGGCTCTGCCCTATTTCTTCCCGCCATAATGCTGTTCTTAGGTACGGCGTGAAACACCAATCAAATAATAAATAAATAAATAATGAATTATTACAAATTATTATTACACGCAGTTACAAATTTATCCAGGAGGTTTACGTGATCCCTTCAGTCATTCATCCACTGGATGACCTTCTTATCAAGTCAAAACACGCGTTTTGTTCAGCCTAGACAGAGGCCTTTTGTGGTTTAGTGGTTGGAGTGCCAGCGCGGCACAGTGACCAAGGAGCATCTTCCCGGTGCGGCCGGTGTGAGTTAGTCCAGCTCATGCTCCCTTATCCCCGGTCGTAGGTGGGAAGGTCTCCCATCAACCTGCGTTGCATCTCTCTGGCTATTCTGGTTTATCGGCTTTTAAGGTGACACTTCAAAGCTCTACATTTAACACATGGTTAATGATTCCGTTTTTATATACAGTGTTTAAGAGAGATCACTGTCCGACCTATCCAAGCATGATGACTGGCAGTGTACTACTAGTCTGTTTTGTCGGGTGTTCTTGGCCACGCAGTGAGGTGGCCAAAGGACTGATTACAAATCCTTACTCTCTCTCCTGTGGAGTTTCCGGTCAAATGCTTCAGACGGCAAATGTCTCAACAGCTGGACCTCATCACTAAACTATTCCTTGCTATATCTTATTTATTCCATATTCACTGCACTTGTTTATGTCAGAGCATACTTGGTATATATATATTGTGACATCCCGAACACAACTGATTAAGGTTTGATAGACTGACGTTTAAGATCGCAAGAAGAGCAGTCGGTTAATTAGATCAGTATAACACGTGTACAGAAAGTTTCGGGTCAGTAAGGATTGACCTTCTGTCGCAGACATTGATTGACATACTGGTTTATCCATTCCAGACTTTATTGAGGGCATACTTCCAGTAAAGCGTATGTGCCTCTCTATTTACTTTAGTAAGTTATATTAGTCCCAGCTTTAGATAAGAGAGAATGTGTGTGTGTATAGTACTGTTAGAAACAAAGATGGAGTTTTTGTATTTTCTGGCATCAGTTCCTGCTTCACCCCCAGTGACCTCGGCGTTGTTCAGGGTTTCTGTGCAAGCTTTGCTGACGGATTTAAAGCGAATGTAGGGTGCGCTGTGAGAAATATGTATAGATCGATGCTTTTGATTCGCTACGCAGCATGAAGCATTTACATTCATTACAGTAATTATAAATAATGATCAAATGGAGATATAAAAATCACGTTCGTTCAACCTAGCACAAACTCAGCCAAGCTACATGTAGTTATGTGTCATATTTCAGAGACAAGGAGACTGGTAGCGTAGGTTTATACATGTGAATATCCTTCGCATTAAAATTTCATATTTAAATCAGTTTCTTCTGTGGGCAGATGGGCTTGATTTACTCTGTAAAAAATATTGATCTGGCTCTGGGATCACGAACTATCTGAGACTTAAAGGAGAAGAAAATTTAAATATCAATCAAATACCATTGAAAGGACTATGCATTTCCTCGCAGGTGCATGCCCTAAAAAAATTCTAATATTTACTTTAAATTGATAAATATTAAATAAAGTAAGCGTCAAAATCCTCTGTGGGCGTCTCTATTTTGCCTAAGAACTAGTCCTGAAGTCTTCTGAGTTAGGAGGAGAACTGCCGTCGGAAACCGCTGAAGTGCAATTCGTACATTTCCGGTAGAACTCCAGAAGGTTGCGAACGGACAGTTTATATTCCGCTTGACGATCGGGAAACCGGAATGATGGACGTAGGTTCCGAGTTTACACGAACAATCCGGCAGTTTTTACGATTCTCATTGGCTGAGAGGCAACACACCTCCAGCGTACATTACAGGGTGTTAAAGATGGAGGACACGATGGACGATTTATGCCAGCTTTGCCGTTTTCAGGCTTTACATGTATGGCGAGGAAAGATGGCAAAATTATGCAGCAGACACCACTAGATAGAAAAAAATGGGCTCTTTTCAGCCTATAGTGTCATGTTTTTAAACTTCCTTCTCTTGAAGTCAAAAATTTCAAATCGCTTTAAAATTGTTATTTTTCATGAAACAAGGTCAAACTATTGCTTGACAATGTAAATTCTGGCTAAGTTATTGTAAAACAAATTTCAGCAAAAATAACAGAAACAAACATATCAGAGACTTAAGTTCAGTGACTTAAAGAAGATCTTTATTTTCACTCTGAATGTTGCCTAGACACAATACTGATGCTATGTTAATCTGTAAGCTTCATTTTAAGAAAATCTTACGTCAACTAGTTCCATTTAAAGATCCCCATCAAAGATGGGCCTGCGGTAAGACCTGCTGGGATTATGTATTTACAAGTCCTGCAAAGCAATGACAATTCCCTACTTTAGGCCTACACACTGTGTGCTTTTCCTAAAGCTATCGTATGACTAAATCTATAATTACCCCTACGTGTACACCTCTTAATTAACACCCTGGAAATCACAAGAAGATATGCTACCGGAGTTGTATTAAAGGTTCATTCTCATTTCGCCTTGATTTGAAACTCGCCTTACGGCATTTCGCCATGATTAGAAACTCTCCTTATGACTTTCGCCTTGATTTCAAACTCACCTTATGGTATTTCGCCTTGATTTGAAACTCGCCTGATCGCATTTCGCCTTGATTTGAAACTCACCTTATCGCATTTCGCCTCGATTTAAAACTCGCCTTATCGCATTTCGCCTTGATTTGAAACTCACCTTATCGCATTTCGCCTTAGCGATGTACAGAGAAGATCAGTGCCTTGATCCGTCTTCTTGCCGGTACCTGCGGTGAGCGAATGTAGGTAGATTAAAAGGTAATTTACAGAAGCTTAACATGAACATTATTCATTGTGTGTATATCTGGTGAAAACTATATTTCATCATACCTAAATTCTAGTTGATACAGGCAACATCATGGCGCAAGCTGAAATCCAGGTAACCTTCATCTCCTGCACTAGAGGAGGCCGGCTGTTGGTGAGAAGTGGGTATAAGTTCCGTGTATATACTCAAAGAGATATACCTGGACTTCCTGGAAGTGCACACATATGGGATGTTTAGCTAGCTTATGTACCAGGAATGATGTGATAACCAAGATCGGAAATGATCGCTGTGAGTAAGATTATGCAGAGTATCAAGAAACGAGCTTTTGAAGAAATCACACCAATACGATTAATGTTGAATGCGATGGCGGTGCAAGGACCACAAACCATTTGGAAAGATGGCATTCGAAGCCGAACCCATCATAAGTTGCTTGAAGTTATATATATGAAATATATGAAAGAAGAAACAGGCAGCCCACGAAGTAAAACGTATGCAGCTAGAAGGTGGAGCACAGCCCCCTAGAAAAAAAAGAAAGTACCAACGCACTGATTAAAGACTTTCCAGCCTCAAATGCCAACCAATAAGATGAAATCTATGGAATACACAGATTCTGTTTCTTTTTTCTTACATTTGTACAGCTGACTGTTAATTTTCATAGTACTATTAAATGAAGTTAGAAATCTCAATATGTATGTCTACTCTTATTTTCCTTTCATGTTTATCAAGCCCTTTATGTGTTAATCCTTTTAAGTGACCCAGTGGGTAACTTAAGCATTCGCATTTCGACTTACCAATTTTGCTAAGGTGAAACGCTACTAAGGCGAAACGAGAAGACACGGTATTACATCCTGGAAAAGTGTGTACAGCATAGCGAATGGGCCCTGACCGATTTTCGCTCACATACCGCCACGTAGATGACACAAACGCACTCCAGTCTGGATTGTCTGACACGAATTGGACATCAATGGAATTATGGTAGTATTTGTGGAGAGTTGGCATGGATTTGTAGTCCACTTTTTTATAGCCAAGTCAAGCGATCGGTGAAAGTAACAATGGAGCTAATCTGTTATGTTTCAGAAAAGCATCACCCGCAAAAGTAGATAAGGTTTGAATTCTATTGAATTGAAACAGCGATTGGTAACACATATAAATGCCTAGGTTCACGTTACGGGCTTCAAGGTATGGCACACACAGCGGCCTTTGGGTGAGGTGTGAACTGAACTGGAGGGCCGCCCTGTAACCTCGTAGCGGGTGTAGGGCAAAGGCTGGTGGCTCCCGACAGTTCGGACGTCTTTCTTTCTCGTTTGTTTTTTCTCAATCTGTGGCATTTTTAGGCCATGTATGTAACTTTACAGTATCCTGTCTTGTGTTATTGGAGCCGTAGGCCACACTTGGGAATGGAATAATCTCGAAAGTAGCTGTAAAAGTATAGCGATTGTCTCCTGTTCTCTGTGTTGCACACATAGGGAAGACTCAGGTGCCTGCAGCGAATGTATCGCTGTGACGTCATGTCCACGGTGGCTCGAGGTCGTGGTTCCTTGGTGGGTAGTGAACATTCGTGACAAATACGACACTGGTTTATTCTCACTGAATCGACAATGCTTTGAATTTGAATTGTGTACAAACAATATAGTGTGATATAGAACAGTAAGTAAGCATAAACATTCATCTTAAAATTCACATTGCAAACACAAAAACTTCTCTATCATTCAGGGAGGGCGTGGTGGCAGTAATAAATGATTGGGTAACGCGTTTAGGTACGTTGTCCTCCAGATTACATCGATTACACTTTTTAATGGGTTACGGGTTAGTTTAATGAAATGCCGCCTTTTTTCTCGGTAATTTTTTTCGAAGATTTAGGAGGCAATTTAAAGGCGATACCTCTAAGTGTTCCAGCACATTAAACTTGGGGCCTATCGTTCATCTATAGCATAGTAAATCAAGCATGAATTAAAACTTGGCGTCTGTCTGGTTTGAAACCTGTCGCTTGATTTGAAAGGTTAGCCCTGCAGAGATTACTTAGTTGAAGGAAATCTTCTCAATTAAGACAAATGTCTTTCCTTTCCCATTCCTTTGGGTAGTAACAACTGGAAAAAAATGAGCATGAAAAGGTAATTATGTGGCCCTGCATTTCACTTCCTATATATAAGGACCTCGTAAGGCTCATCATGCAAACGGCTTTTCTCATGAAAGTAAAAGAACATTCCATCATGGATTTTGGAGATCACAAGTTACACATGTAATGATTTTGTTTGACTGGACAAGAATATTTTAATTGTTTTGTTAATACGATAAAATGGATAAAAATGGAGATATTTTCCTTTGGTTGAGGTACCCATTTACACATGCAAAAAATACGCATTGCTGAATACAGTTAAGATTTTTTTTATTCTTACGTTAACGTTAAGTAAGGCTCTAAATTTGAATTTATTCCTGAAATTTTCCTTTTGTTTAAAAAATAGTTTTAAAAATATCTGCAAGACTTATCAACGAAGTATTTAGCAAATAATCGCCACTAACTATAACCACCCATTTGGTTACGCCGTTTTGCCATGTTTGCTATCTAGCATAACGTCACATGACCTAGGACCTCTCCTGTACCATCGCGCGGTGCCAGTGTTATATGGACATGCACTTGATTGGGCATGAAATATGGGAGAGAAAATACACAAAAACACCAGATATCCCGCTATTTCATTGTTATGCACAGACGGTAGGTTTGAGGCGAATCGGATCAACGTTTGGCCTAGATCTGGGCTCTTGGGATCATGAGAGTACTGTGCCCTTTGTAGGAGTATACCTGGCCAGAGCGATCTTTCTAGATACCCAGTCTCAATGTATAAGCTTCCCTGTATAGTAAATGAGTCTGGCTTGATGTAAACATATTTATTATTTCTTTCCATCGTTGTTCGAGCGTATGTAAAGTCCAGCTCCCAAGGGGCAGTTTGCAGACTATAGTCGACAGACGAAAGCTTTCTAACTCGATAGTTTTACCTGTCGGGAAAAGTCCATTTGGAAAGATAGTGATTTTGTTATTTAAGAGCTAAGAGCTCAGAATTCAGGCTAATTGACGCTAAGGCTAACTGACGATCATTTAGAAAGCTCTGTTTCACTGTATGATCCCACATCGAGTGAGCATTTCGTCGATTCTTGTGTCTGAGACTTTTGTTCTGAGCTTATATAGCTCTTTGCGATCACATCTTCGTGTCGTTACGCACTTTTATCTCAAGTTCACTGGAGGTGACATTGCTCTGAAGGTCAGTTTATGTGAAGATCCGAAGAATAGATTTTTAGCGGCCAGCACAGATTTGGGACTTTACTGGTAAACAGTTACCAACGGAAGAATATGACTTAACGAGACGTTCGATACAAGCATTCGTCAGTGTGCCTGGGGTTCTATCAATTGTCACCTGAATTCCAGAGTTATGCTTCACACGAGGATTTCAGGAGGGATTGTAGATTTACCTATTTCTGTTCTATGGACTGATACTTGCCATGGGACTGAGACTCCTAGTTGCGGAGGGGATAACTCTCATCAACAGTGCGTCGGGTTGAGGATAATTAAGGAACATTTACCATTAATCACAGGCGCATTAAAACTTCCCTAGCATAAATCATTGTTAGCCGAATATTTCTACAAATTACACTAACCTGTTCTTAGATTGGCATAAAAACGGTCGATTTCAATGAATGAAGTAATGCCTAGGGTTTAACGTCGTTACTTAACAATTTTTTCAGTCATATACGACGATAGTCCATTTCAATAACACAAACTGAGAAATAGGACATTTTCAGTGTCTACCCTAGCGGGGTCATCAGGTCGATCTGTTTGTCTTAAGCAGGTGATTGATGTAGACAGTCAAAATGACATTAAAGGGTGATAACCCCTGGAGTCGGTCGTGCATCTATCTTCTATTAGGCTTATACAGGTCATGACCTCACAGTGTTTTGACCGGAACCGTGTCTGTTGTATTTTCCGTAAGAAAGTATATTTTGTTGTTGTTTATATTTTTTGTATACTGGGTATATGTTGTGATGTTTAAATAAGATCACTGAATTTATCCAAGTGTGTTCGTATATTTTTGTTTCTTTTGAGAAAGTTATATCTCTGGGAACTGGACAGGTCATTTCGTTATACATTTGCCTTTCTAGCAGTTATACTTTTACAGTGTAGTAGGACGAACTACACGTAGATGTTCTCTTTTGCGTCTTAATGTCAGCATTAGTTAGTTGTATACACCAGGGAATGTATCAGACATAGCGGGGCCTTCCTACTGAAACAGTTTGTTGCCTGCCAGTGTTGTTAAGACATTTCCGACTTTGCTAAGAAAATTTTTTTATGTAACAAAGTCTTCTCATTCTCACGCAATGGTTGTCAGCTCACCTTGACAAATTACTGCAATCGTCTACCACACATTAGACATTATGGCACGGATAGTCGTTCTCAGGCTACAAAAGTGTTTTATCCGTTCAAAAGACACAGGGTACGTGCGAATTACATGTAGCTTATACTTAATAAATTCTTTTTGTACTTTTATCATAGAAACTGTTATTCTTGATTATTATAAAACGACAAGGCTGGAAACAAATCCAGATTGCGATAACAGAGAGCTTTTTTAGCCAAAAGTTACTCTCTGGGGATTGTGATGAACGAAAGCTTACACGAATGACACCTAACAGCCTTGCCCGCTGAATAATTCATGGTGTAATTGTTTTGAGTGGTGCCTTATTTCAGTGTTGTTTCAGTCTCTTCCTGTAGGAGGCCGACTCAAATGCCCGACTCAAATGCCGACATTCGGAAAATTGTGCCTCACCTGAACGCTTTGGCAAAAACACTGGACCTGTCTACAGATCCCAAAGCCCTGCGTAAAGATTGTAGGTAAACGCGATATTTCTCGGAATGTTTTATTTCATACTTAGCGCACGATATGGTATTTGGAATGTAGGCAACAAAGCCCTGACTGAGAAATATGGCACTTCAATGACTTGTGGTGGTTTTTTCACGATTAACATGAATTAGGCGGAGCAGTAAGAACTAGTGTGTACTAGTCTGAAGAGGGTTATGTTACATGCGCGTTGGGCGTATGAATCGGCGTATGCTGATTAAAATTCATGATTATTAACGCTGATGCACGCGTAGACTGTGCGTGTACATTCTTTTTTTGCCTCTAGAACACGAAAATTTCTAATTCCTTACTGAATGACAAGGCTAATAACAAAAAAGTCAGACTGCTATAGCAAAGAGATTCTTTTCAGTCAGTATTTAGTCAGCGGAAGCCAGCAATCAAGTTTGTCATGAATGAAACAACAGGCTTAGGCCAATGTGTCTGAGCCCATATCACCCCACCTCCAGTTTTCGCTCCCACAAAGATAAGGCCCTTTTAAGGGTTTAAGGAATGACTGATTTTCACAGAACATTTTTTCGCCATCTTATGTCAGTGTTTTCCTGTAGTAAGTCGATTGAAAGGCTTATATAGGCATACGTAAAATTCTTCTCTCGAACGCCATGACAGAAACTTTGGACCTTTCATTTTACGTCTTGATTTCGTTGTCTGTCGGCTAACAAAGCCTTGGATGAAGACGGTGGCTAAAACTGACATTTTCGAAATGTTTCATACTTGGAACTTGATAATGTGTTTGAGATTTAAAGGTTAACATGAACTAGGTCGATTTGTTAGCACGAATAATTCACCCGTTATTGAAGGAATGACTATTTATTGCCAAGCGTAATAAAATAAATATTTAAAATTACTTAATTGTCTACTTCGCTGTCAGTAGATGCAGAACATTTTTCGATATTCCGACGGACGGCTACTTAATGAAAGCTAACAATATTAGGAAAGTATCTTCGCCGTTTGCCCATGTTTTGGATAAACATTATGAAAAAAGTAAGGATCTATCGTTCAAAGAAACATCGGTTTTCAATATAGTTTTGTCTTGTGCTGCCATTCAAGATATATTCACCACAGCTTCCAGATACTGCTAATAGCGGCCGCATTGGCGGGAAGCCACTGGGCCAGTTTCAGAATGATGTCGTACTGTACATGTACGATAATACCACAGTGCTACGTTAATAGTGACGTACAAAATTATCATACCACAAATGTACGATAGAAAAATGTCGTACACGGCTTTTTGAAACTGGACCCTGTATAGTATTCCTTTTAGCCAGTGGCCTCTATTCAAATGCTTGTAAAATCAGTCATACTCGCTACCAAAATTGCTTTCCGTTGGCGACACGTAAAACCACAAGCTCTGCACATTGATATGTTGTACGTCTATAATATTGTATGGAAATGCAGTTAGAATACTTTATCGAATTCATAACGTTAAACCCGGTAAGCCTGGTGTCAACACCATGACCTCTTTGCCTCGGGTGACGTCATAATTATTAAAAAAAAACAGTGACATAGTGGACAGTGTGAATGAAGAGTTATTTGTTTTACAGCAGCTGCTCCAACAAGTGGTTGGAACAAACTCCATGCAGTAACAGCCTATACTACAGTCTCAGCTGATATACTACAAGATATAATATAAAACTAATTTACGAAGATCACATTGTAGAAAATTGTGCGAAGAATGTCAAATATGACAGTGTAGAATTTGTATTGTTATGTGTCACTTACTAAAGGCAGTTTTGGTAGCGAGTATGACTGATTTTATAGATAGATGAATGTAGGCGACTGGTTAAAAGAAACAGAGATAATATGAAATAACTGCTTGAAGCGATGGAAAAAAAAAATATATCGATGCATAACAATGTACCTATACAGTGTATCTATACAGTGTCGAGTCTGACTCTACCGATGTTGAACGCGTGGCTTACCGAGAAACCTTTTTCTGAAGTAATGTTACACGGCTTCGCCTCAAGCTATTGCCCCATCGTTTCGTGCCATCGGCCTTTCCACAATCATGACATTACTAATCCATTATAATAATTTTTTTCCTAGTTTTGCTTCCTGTGTGGTCATTGCGTCATCCATTCGCACCATCGTCATCACGATGCGTGCCATTGTTTCCTATCATATCGTTTCACTGCTTTGTACCACGTCATACTATAGAACGACACGCTGGCTGGACCAATGAGGCTGCACGAAACAGTCTCGCTACATGGTAAGAGGTATCTTGTCAATTCGACCAAACAAATGTTGGTACAGAGGCGTCCGACCAAATAATGGGGCGACCAAACATTAAAGGGTCGAAATGAACAGATAATAGATAACAGGTCACATAATCTCCTATTTCGCCAGAAGAGAATCAAAGTAATCATATAATTGATTGGTCCAAACAACCAATACAGTTTTGTTTATAATGTTTGCCATGACAATATTTTGGTGAAAGAAAATGCCACCGCATTAGGTTTGGTTGCTTCAAGCAATAGTAATTGTTAATTTGACCCTATTATGGCGACCGTTAAACTCGACCATAATTCTTCTGGTCGCTACACCAACCTTATGATGGTTAGTTTGACTCTGTTCGGGCAAAAATTTACCATAAAGATCCTTCTAACGGTTTAGCTGTTGGTTTTTTGGCTGCATGCGGCTTAAAGGAGGCTTTGTCAGGTGGCTGGTGAAGGTAAATGGTTTCCTCCGGGCACTTCGGTTTCCTCCACCTAACCACTCTCATAGAAGTGGAAAACCCTTGTGTACGTCGTTAAACACCAATCATTCAATTAATCAATATAATACGTCTATGATTGAACATAATCGCAATATCTTTGTTTTAATAGCTAATACTTTGTTTGACATCACCGGCTTTCCGCAAGCTGACTATTGCCTGTCACCACCAAGCTAGTTACTCAAGTACTGCTATTTATCAACATGAAAAAGAAGAGAATCATATTCATTTATTCCTAAAAATCTTATTCTTTGGCTAGACAGTGCATGCCAAATAATTTCACCCCACGAAATGTCTTACTCTTATGCACAAGGAGAATATTGTTGATTGTTGTAAATAAGTTTTTGTAATATATTCTTCCTCACATGCCACAATCCATAAAAGTTGATAAACCAAGCAGAAGTAGATATAAAATATAAAAGGCGTAGGCCTTTATTGCGCGCAGAGTTAGTGACTTTTCTCCGTTTAAGTCCTATATGAAATCAATTTATTCATTCATTTATTTAAACTGAGTTTAGTTGGTCTTGAACTCGCTCTAATTGTCCAACAATACTCTGGCACAGACACATTCAGAATAGCAGCTGTACATGAGAATGAGGTACATTTCACGCACAGTTTGGACTAGCTATTACTGTTACATTCATAATGTTATTAATATAAAGTACAGGTCACTTGGTTGACTAAGAGGAGTATAAATGACTTTAAGAAGGTACACCAGTGTAACAATACATAGGCTATAATTTACAACGAAAATTTTACTGTACCTTAACTATTTTCAATTGTACTTGTGTGAAAAGTTTTAGGACATTTCGTCACAAGACCTAAATATTAAAATGTACATTAATCTACAGCCTTTCAGTTTTTTCACGTAAAACGGATATCTCCAGTTATAATTTATAGTTCCTCATTAAAATGTCCTTTCCACTATCTAATATCTAGCAGTCAGGTACATGTAAGTTCCATGAATGCTGAGAACCTGGTTACAAAACTGAGTGCCTGTAAAAGCGGACCAAAGCCCAAAACATTCATTCTTTGAAAGTCCTGTTTTAAATTTCTCAGTAATAACTGTGCAACAGTTGTGTGGAGAACCTTCAGTAGAGTATGTTATTATCATTACATGGATATAAAAAAAAAGAACAATGCAGCACCGTACGATTGCTGCAATGGATTTCGACTTTTAGCCGTTTTGTGGCTTATAGTTGGTGAACTATGAATGGAAATGTTGGCAATTAAATAAATTAGCTATAATATAAAAAGAGCAAAAGAAACTTTTTAAAAGTATAGTGACCAGACTTTTTAGAACAGGACTTTGTCGCGTTTGTCGGCGCACCTTTGAAGGCCCAAATTATTACAAACACCCTAAGGATTACTTCGTCGTCATACGGCTGAAAAATTGTTGAGTGCGACGTTAAACCCCAAGCACTCAATCACTCAATTTGTTTATCACTGTTGACAAGTTGGACGCATTTTCGCTCTCACAGGATGTCCACGTGTTCGCCTGTCGCTCGGTGCGTTTTTTGCAAGCCCCAGGATTTTTTTCTCTATTGAAATGTAGCCAATATTTGCGTTAATGAACCGCAGGTGTGAGAAGCAAGCTCTTAACTAGTTTTACCCTGTATGAGTAGCTATACAGGGCTGTCCAGATGATGGTAATTAGGCATCAGTCCAGGGACTAATGCCTAATTAGTCCCTGGACTAACTCTTGTGGCAGGGTGAGTGCATACCGCCAAAGTGCGGCCATTAAATTTTCATAACAGCAGTTTGGGACCGTACCATTTGGCGATGTCGAGAGGACGTCTGAGCATAAAAAACATTTCAAATCTGAACCCATTAAGCTCTGAATATACATGCGAGAGTTAAACTCGTCGTAGGGCGTTGGTCCCAGTCGTTGATGGCCATAGGACTCAGTACAAGTATTGATTTAAAAACAAAGAGAAGGTAAATCAGTTACACATGAATAACAATACAGAAAAGAAAACAATATCATTTGCATTTACCTGAAATTACTATTAATGTTTTGCTATTAAAAGTTTAGTTATTCCCATTTATTGTTCAATCTGAGTGTGTCATCGTTGATTCTAGCCTTCAATTGTTCAGTTTTGCGTTGTTCTTGAAATATTTAAGTTATTGCTTTGATATTGAGTCTACTATTTTTGAATTTATATCATGTATACACACACACACACACACACACACACACACACACACACACACACACACACACACACACACACACAAGTTGTGATATATAACATTCATAATATAGGCTATGTACCAAACTAGATCTGATGTTGACACTAATGGCATCGTCTCTGGCTTGAAGGTTTTTGCCATTAGCTCATCCAAAACTTTAAAAGTGGAAAAGCATATAGCTTTACCAACAGGCTAGAGTGTAAACTCTGAATCTGTTCTCTCTTAACAGTTTTAGTGAATCATTTTGACTGTGTTGGAATGCAACAAGGCGATGTGATTTGAGAGAACACGGGCTTTATATCGATTTGGAAAGCTGTGGTAAAATGGCCCCTATGTCACAATCTTCCTGACCTCACTGGGTGTCAATAGTTTTACATTCCCGGCTTTGATCTGTCAAATCTTACAATATCCTCATATGGCACCCACTCTAACAGCATACAGGTACATGTATAGTATCTAAGTGTGGTGTGAAAATTTTAATGCCATTTTAGAATTTCGCTTTATCCTATTGTAATACTGGCAAGACAAGTTATTTGTCACGTGTCCACAGTCCAGAATGAACAAAGATAGGATCATATACTCGTCTAATATGCATTGGTAGCTCTGCAATTTTTGTGCTATAATACTGAGTTCTATATAGAAACTTTTAAAATTTAGTTGAATATGTCGAGACAAATGTTGTAATGTTCAACGGTGAAAATATATGTTCTATTTTTCAACATTTATATTTTCACATTTTCAGGTGAAAAAAATAATGAGTGCATATACTTATTTCAATATTGAGGCAAAGACAAGAAAAGCATTCGATGATTTGATGAATAATAGAGATGTGCTCTGGTTTTTAATATATATTTTTAAAGATTTCTTTAAAGGAAAAGAAATTTTTGAATATATATTTTCAACGTTGGAAAGGGACAATTCATTTAATGTCAGATTTCGGTACAACAATGGTTGGCTATCTCAGGCGAGCACCAATTTATAGAAACCATCGTTATTAGACATTGCGAAATAATTTCTGAGCTTACATGCGCGAGTACATATATTTTATTATATAGAAAATCTCCTGCTTTTTCAGTAATAGACCAAGTCTTTCTGTCAGTGATCATGTATACAGAAAAACATGGAGGGGTAACCAGGGTCTAGAACTGTGCACGCCACATTAGTTGCAATACATGTACACGTACGTCACTATGCTTCGTATATGTTCGTTTCACCACAGTTTTGCTTTCAACTGAATAAGGGAAAAGAATGCAAGCCAATAAACCATGCATCCCATGTGCATACAGGAAAACCGGGCTCTTTGTTAGAGGATACATTAGGCGTGAAAATATAATTGGACACGGTATAATGTGACAATGGTCATGCTATAATGCTAAACTCCTGCTTGAGGGTTTAGAGAATTCGTTTTTAAAGCTTACTAAACTTTACCGGCGTCTAAAACGGACACGGAGTACCCCCCTTGGACTGGGTTTTTGTAGCTCTACATTTGTAACTTTTCACTACATGAATTTACTTACTATAACTTAGTACATTGGCATGTAGATTATTTTCAATTTTGTACAGTATCTCTGCTCCCCTTGTTTATATGACCTCTATATAAGTTCGATCGCTGCCTTAAGAAGTAGGCTAGAGATGGGCTTGACTTAATTTTATCTTCCGAAAAGATCGATTTACTAAAAACATCTGAGCCAAGAATGGAATTTAAAGTTGTAATCGACTGGCGTGTTAAGTGTGAGAGAAGAAGGATGTTGAAGATTCCGTCATCCCGATTTAAGTCACTCTGAAGAATGTTATGCTCCCCAAACGCAGATGATAGGCGTCTTCTGTTTGGTTATGCTAAGTCTTCCCTGAAGTCCAAGTATTGAAAGTGTATACTTACTCACTGATGTATTCAACATTCCAAATCTCGTTATATTTTTTGTGTTTTAAAATAAAAATCATTTATAGGTCGGTGTTAATATATTTATAAAAATAATTGAACAAAAAGTACTATTTTTCCTTCATTTCTTGAATGCATTTTATTTTTATTTTAACCTGTAATTTTTCACATTAAATATATTTTGTTCAATTTTGCAATGTTTGGCTTGCCATAGTTGAACGGGAATGGAAGACAGACTGAGCAGTATTTACAAAATATCGTAGGTAAGTCCAGTCACATCTGTAATAAAATGTTGTGGTAAGTGTAAAAGGCTTTGCACCAGATGGCATCCAGTTACCTACATCAACCAACTGAGGACACAAGAGAAGATCAGCACTTCCTGTCAGGTGGCTACACGCTATGCTCTACCAGCTCATTTGGCAGAAGAACCAACACGACCAATAGTACACACCTCATGTTAGACTGATCAACTAAAGCTGAGATAGTCGCCTCAACTTACTGGCGGGAAGAACAGTTTAAAAGGACTCAAACCTTGCTTTTTATCTAATCTGTTGTAAAGGAAGAACATGGTGGCCTTCATAAACAGCATGTGAATTCTACGGTGTAGAATAATCTGAGAGGATCAAATCTAGGTTGTGACTGTGGATGCAGACCCTCGCATTTCTTGGATGAAATTATTTCAATTTATTATGTGATATTCGATATTCCAGACATGAGCTTCGGCATGCTACAGAAAAACATCCTCAGAAGTTCATCTATGTTTACGATAAAGGTGTCCTCATTGTGGTATCTTTGCTGATGTACAAAGTGTGTGACACGAGAACTGGTAGGCAGACCTTAAGGCTCTTGAAGCCTCAAATTAATTTCTAATTTTATTTTGTAACTTAATTCATAAATCACGACGTGATAACAAAAACGTTCTTATCTCGGGGAAAAAAGTAACGAGAACCTTGATTTACGTCTTGTGTCATTTTCATACTACCTGACCACTGCTATGGAATTATATTGTGGTTCCAAAGTGGAATTCCAAAAGTCAAATGAAATAAAGCAACCCTAACTTATGTTTTCAGTTATTATATGTCTGTTTAATGCGCCTGAATCCTCGGGCTAAGATAATGTAATTCTTATTATGAAATATACTAGTCCGCCCACGTACCGCACACAAATCATAAAAAAACATTTATTATAATGATGTACACTTCAGACTTGGCGCTATCTGTAATCTGTTATTAAATATTGTCCGCACACAGAGATGTTTTATGTTTCCTGACGATTTATGTCAGGAATCGTGACTTTCCACGCGTAATTAAACCAAGAGTCTCCCTGAGGCCAATGTTTACTGGTCTGGATTGAAATGGTTGTTCGAATTCATATCTGTCCGGTTAAATTGGTGGGATGCTAAGAGCATATTTAATCAATATCTAGACAAGAATCAGCCCATCCCCAATACAATGGAAGTCTTTTGGGCAAAGGTGAGTTTGGACAAAGGTGAAGTATTCTAGATTTCTAACATACCCCCAAAAAGGTGAACGAATTGTGCTCAAACAGGAAACACATACACACCAGAGACCCTTCCCACGACGCAGTCGCAAACTGAGACTGGCGCAATTTCCATGGAAACTAACAGTGAAGAGATTCGTCAGCATGGTAAATGCACTTAAGGCAGCGTGGCGATAACTTGGCAGACTGGGCCCCAGGCGTCAGCGGCGTAAGACATGTTTACGGTTTGTCCGTATTAGGGAATCGGTGGATAGCAAAAATAAGGTTGGTTTCGAATCGGTATTTTGAGTGAAATTGTCCGCGTGGAAATCCATATGACCGAAGCTGGGCGTTACAGTAGGAACGTCCAGCGTAGCATTGGCTACCCAATTAAGGATAATTTACAATGTCAAAATTGAAACTATCCCTCTCGTCGTACGGTCTGCGAGAGAGGATATCGTACAAGAGGCCATTATTCATCGGTTACGTGTGACCATTTGCCAACTAGCACACTGTCTTCGCTGCACATCTGAGAGATCTATGAATCTCTAGAATCAGTTAGTTTGACAGTCTTGTTAAACAAGGCGCCACAAGCTCCTCACTGGCATTAGATATCTAATTCTTTTCACACTCCCTTATATAAGTTAGCAACAATATTCAGAACTTCACTAGCTTTGTATGAAAATGGAAAACATGATACTGCTTAGACTTACCTGGGGGAAAATATTCATTTTCCAACTTCCTACTAAAGTACATGCATGAAGTATAGCTGACATCAGCATCAAAACAAAAAGTACATCTCGGATACACGAATCTTGTGTATCCTGTCAAAATTTGTTTTCATCACCGATTGTGATAATTCTAAGCTGTAGCCAGCCGCGCCACATGTGGTAGATTTACACTGTCTAATAGTCTATGCATATTCCAATAAGTTGTATTTTTTTTCCGACAGGAAGCTGGCCTCAATTAACTTCATAATTATAACTATAAAGGAATGTAACCAATGAAATAATTCGGTGTGACACACATTTGTATATACCTTCTGCAGCCATCAGGGTATTCATGAATATAACCTATGGCCACTTCGTGGACTGATAATGAGGTGTAGGCTTAATTGCCTTTGTTGACCAGCTCATGCATGACATGCCAGACATAAATTCTGACACGTGTTCAGGAAGAATTTTTCTTGGGAAGACGTAAGATATTTAGTGAAACATGCCTTTAAAGATCCTGGTAGATAAGAACAAGCTATCTTTAAAAAAAGGACGACCAGTCCGTCACATCAGTTGTACACGAGACCAAACCTCTCGGCCACGACCAGTCCGTTACATCAGTTGTATACGAGTCCAAACCACTCGGCCACGACCTGTCCGTCACATCAGCTATACACGAGAGGAAACCACTGGGCCACGACCAGTCCGTTACATCAGCTATACACGAGACCAAACTACTCGGCCATGACCAGTCCGTTACATCAGCTATACACGAGACCAAACTTATCGGCCACAACTAGTCTGTCACAAAACATACACGAGACCAAACCACTGGGCCACGACCAGTCCGTCACATCAGCTATACACGAGACCAAACTACCCGGCCATGACCAGTCCGTTACATCAGCTATAAACGAGACCAAACTTATCGGCCACAACTAGTCTGTCACAAAACATACACGAGACCAAATTACTCGGCCACGAGCAGTCTGTCACAAAACATACAAGAGACCAAACCACTCGGGCACGACCAATCCGTCACAAAACGAAACCACTCGACCACGACAAGCCCGTCACATCAGTGCGTTTATACTTGAGGTTTTACGTCGTACCTTACAATTTTTCAGTCATATAACTACGAGTTTTTAGGTGTATGTACATATTCTATGTGTTTTTGTGACAGGGCGAGTCGCTGCCGCCATTGAGGTATCATGGCGCAAACTCCAGGTATGGCCCAGTTACATTATACTGACAGCAGGCTAACCAGTCCTATTTCCTTGCTGTAACCTCTCAGTGCTGAGCACCAAGCGAAGTAGCAGCAAACGCTAATTTTTTGATTGGCTCTACCCTGATCCAAGTTTGATCCTAAGTCTCCCGACTTCGAGGCAGTCCCTTTAACCATGAGCCCGCCGAAACGTTCATCACTCCACTTCAGTATCACAGAATAACGCTGCACCTTGGAATAAGCTCTTTTTTGTATAGTTACATTTGGAGTTAAAACTTTGTTTCCTTTTAAAGGTTTTTCTCTCTTCTTCTATTCTATGTATCAAATACTAAAAGTCATCTAAATAAAGAAAGGAAGAAAATGGGTCAAACCTTACCTTCATGTGTAAGCCTATGTGCTTTCACATGTATGTTATGTGTCCGCATACCATTGTCAGGGTTTTGTTGGGGGGGAATGTGCCTTTCAGCATGAGATAAGTGGCCATTGTAATCGATAGCTGAAGACGACCAGATCGGAGCTGCACACTGCAGGACAGGCGGATGTGACAGGTGCCTGGTATCTGGATATTTGTCTGGGGTTGGCTACCGTGCAAGAGTTTCTCTCCCGTTACCGGTGATATACTAGTATAGTGTTCTTGTGTTCAAGTCAGCAGATCGTCTTGACAGCAGTAACAAAATCAGCTATCACTATAGCACATTTTCCTCATTAAAGCCTTTTCCGGTGTGAGTGAAAGGCGTAGCGTTAACTGACATTTGAGACGAAACTGCTCATTTGTAGACTAGATATTTTTACCAGTAGAAGAAGAGACGTTTTGGAAACCAGATATAGACATTGGAGCTAGCTCAACTGTTTATATCCACAGAAGGGATATATGGCATAAATGATCTCTATCAAATGATGGGTAAGTAATTTAGCTTGCTTTGCAAGCATTTGTGTGTTTGGGCGATTATGAAAGCTTAGTGTTAAATATGTTTGACGTACGAATGGTTTTACTGCAACTGTATCCTCTTATAAGGGATTAAATATTGTTAAAAGTCCTGATTAGATTGCCCATAAAAACTTGATGATAAGATGCATACTATTCCTTTTAAACTGAACATGTAGTGAACCCATTAGAAACACCTCATTATTATCGATCATTTTATGTGTTTAATATGCAAAATACCGTGCATTTGACTGTTTGTCTGGATATCTAAGTGAAATGTTTGTGTCCCATTACCAAATTATAGTCTTGTTGTTGTTATTGTACAGCTATAACCTTAAGCTTGCTCATATAGGCTACACAACATATGGCTAATACAGAATCAAAACGTACACCATGATTCCTGGACGCGTGACTCCATTTTGCGTTCTTTGTTTAACGCAATTTTAAGCTTTGAAGTGCGTGTGTGAATAAGGCGTTCAGGTGTGTAAAGTGCGCAGTTAAACACCACTGAAGTAATCAAATTAAGCTTTTGTTGAACTTTTTGACCATACGGAACCTTGGTTGCTATAAATTGTCTTGATTACATGAATGAATGTTTGGTCGAGGTAGTTAGTACGCCAGCGCGACGCAATGACCCAAGAACCTCTCACCAGTGCGGTCACTGTGACCACAGTTTATGCTGGTTTCCTCTCCGGTCGCACGTGGAAAGGTCTTCCATCAACCTGCGGATTGCAGATGCAACCTGCGGAGTTTCCCCCGGGCTCCGTACGGATACCTCCCACCATAATGCTTACCGCCGTCGTATAAGTGAAATATTCTACAGAACTGTGTAAAACACCAGCCAAATAAATAAATAAACAAATAACAGTTTTAAAGAGTGTTGTTTTCTGTAGCCTCCACCTCTGGCCTCATGTCAGTATTACACCTTACCAAAGATTTAAGTTGTAAACATTGTGTTTCAGTGTTTTAACACCAAGGTGTACACCTTTTTCTAAAGCAATAACTAACCTCTCGTTTTTCTGCAAAAAGGTAAACTTTTGGGTGACACCTTTATAACACTACAGGTAGTGAATAATAAATGAATGGTTTCAAGCCACATTTAGAAAATTTTTAACGATTTGATGGCGCGGTCTAGGCTGCTGGGTCACAAAACGCACGTAGGGTCATGAATGGGTAAATACAATCGCCTCGCAATGCACCTAAACGAAGAACATGCTTGGTTAGATGAGGTGGTTTGTGTGGAGAAGAGACATTTGCTGGAAAACTCAACTGTTGATTGCTGATGGCCGGAGGTTTAATCCTTTGGCTCAACTACCCTCCACCGATAAACCGACTTGATATAAGGTATAAGTTAAAAGCAATATTGAGTAAGTTACGGCAATGGGTCACACGTAACCGGTGAAATCTGGTAATTTGTCTATTTACCTCAGTTAGTTTTATTCTATCGTCAGTTTACGTATAAAGACTTGAAAAGTATTAACGCCGTTAGTAGGCCAAGCAGAATTATGTGAAAACTGCAGTGATACAATGGTGTAGAATTACTCAGAATGCTGTGTTGTCATCACGTGTATAGACAATGCAAGGGGCCAAGGCTTTGGAGTCCATCAGCGAAATCTGCACTCAAAATTTTCCCACTCCCCCTGCCCTCCTTCCTATTCTCAATGGTGGGTGCGACATGCGGCTAAGTGCACGTCGTACTAAGGCTTCATGAAATCGTCCTCTGTGTCCAGATTAACCATGCCCTTGTATCGCAAGGTGAACCGGTCATAATCATTATATTCACTTACCTGGAACTCGATTCTGTCGTCTGCGCAGTCCCCTGTTGTATACAGGGAGAGCGTGTTTCCCGTGAAGTAAATTCTTAATTAACATCAGATTAATAAGCGAAAATAATAAAGATCATACCGTGGCATTCAACACAGCTACAACTGACGCATCCACTCGGACAGCATCCGAATTTCGCAAACCGCCAATCACTTGACCCCGCTGCTAGGCTTGACTCGGCTGCTCTTCCCAAAGTTAAGATCATTTTTTTCACAATAGTTGCTTATACCTTTTTTACATCAACTAAGCATTTAAATTTAAATTAATGGTATGTGATTTGGAATTGATGGTGACACCTTTGCCAGACGATGTTACTAAACATTAATAATACCAATAATAACAATGATAATAATAATAACAATTATAAAAAAATTATAGCAGAATCAAGTAAGTAGAAAGACCACTGTTATCTATTTTACTTATTTGCGAGAGATCGGGTCATAAAGCAAATCACTCGATAACTGGTGCGTTGTTCAGTGCTAAAACGCGTAAAGACGTAAGAGTCATAAGTGCCAGGGCTTTATCTGGTTAAAATCTGAGCAAAGTACGATTTTGAAGAAATATGAGGACAACGTGACGCATCAGGAATTCTCTTGGCTGCAAACATTGAAATCTATTCTTTGATACTAACAGATCCCCCCCCCCCACCAAACACAATCATGCTTGGTGCATTCACCTTGGTGACGTCATGGTCGTGCGTATCCGTCAGCGATACTTGAGTGAATGTGGACTCATCTCAGAACAGCGTTCCAGAAGCCCATACCTGGTGTCTGCTCCAATGCCTTTAGTACGCGAACTCTTCTTTCAGAATGGGACCAACTTTGTGCAGCCTATAGTATAAATTTTGACATAATGTGATTTGTCTTGTATATCCGAAGGACCTTACATATGGCGTGTATTATCTCGGCATGTAAAATTGTTGTGTGATTTCGGTCAAGTTATTAATGTAAAAACTAGGGTGTCAAAGTTATTCATGTGTCTCATGCCCTTAACCCGGCGCTTGGTGCCGTGCATCCGACGTGTTGAATAAGAAATCCAGGCTGGATATGTGAACAATTTCAATCAAAGCCTAACGGAGATACATATTTTGATGATGCCAATTAATGACATAAAGTCTGTTTCTTTTAACTTGTCACGTGTATCAAGCTTTCTGTAAAATCAGACATGATCGCTACGCAAATAGCCTTTCTTCAGTGACAGGTAACGCCACAAGCTCTGCACAACGAAATGTTCGACATCCGTATTATTGGAAATAAAATGCAGTTAGAACACTTCTTCTAATTCATAAACCGACCTCGATGGCTCAGTTGATAGAGTGTCCGCTTGGGAGAGGATAGATTCAGGGTCAATCCCGGTTCCGGTCAAACCTAAGATCTTAAAAGATGAAGTCGTATATTCCTCGCCTGACGTTCAACAATAAGGGAATAGTGTAACGACTGGCTTACATGTATCAGTATACTGGCTCTGGTGGGGCCGATTGCAGTAAGGCAGTACTAGATAAAAGAGCGGTGGAAATCCGTCCTGCAACAAGGAGGCACATTAGCACTCACTCACTCTAATTCCTAATGTTAAACTCTAGAATACCGTTTTTCATTGCCTTGGGTGACGTCATAATTAATCAAAACAAGTAGCATACTGGGAAATGGGCATGAAAAGATATTTGTTTTACAATACACTAAAAAAATAATTTGCGAATTTCAACCGAAAGTCTGTTGTCTGAGTGATGTTAGAATGTATTCTGCTATTGCAACAGACTGTTTTGTTAAATATAACACACATATTCTATTAATTCAACATAAAGATTCTATTAGACTAACAGAGTATTACATTGAATATGACACACTATTATGTTTTAATAATAGAAT
Organism: Liolophura sinensis; assembly: GCF_032854445.1. Classification (NCBI taxonomy): domain Eukaryota; kingdom Metazoa; phylum Mollusca; class Polyplacophora; order Chitonida; family Chitonidae; genus Liolophura; species Liolophura sinensis. The sequence continues at coordinate 18,496,816 of NC_088303.1, read as the reverse complement.
GGATTCTAGCATCACTCAGACAACAGACTTTCTGTTAAAATTAACGGATTAATTTTTTTAGCGTAGCTGCACGCCAAATGGTTAGACCATTCTTCACGCAGTCAAAAAGCCAAAACACTTCTCCGCGTACAGTGTGCACTGTATTTTGGGGGTCTGGAAGCGAAGCGGGCAAAATCCGGGTCGGCACGACTAAATTATATTTGGTTAAATGGAAGACTTTACATCAAGGAAAGACGCCGAGAAGTCTCGGGAAAAATAACTTTGACACCCTAGTTTTTACATTTATAACTTGACCGAAATCACACAACAATTTTACATGCCGAGTCAGGAGTGTAGCACGTAGCACGTGTGCATGTGTATGAGCGCGCAGTTGAAATTAAATGCGCCTACTCGTACTGAGAAGAGCCTTTTTACCAAGACATATTTGACTACAGTCCACATTTCTTCGGACGATTGCGAGGACTGGATTACCTTGATACGACGGTATTTAGCGGATGGATATTCGTCGTTTTGATTGTGAATGTGGATGTTGAAAACTCCACCAGAGATCGGTCTCCCGAATATTGGTGCACTTGATCTGGTTTCCATCTCCGACGTTCCGTGTTAGATGCAAAATTTTGACCATTTTTCATTTAATGCGACGGCTGAAGTAAACGGACGAGCGTGGGATAAACTGACATAGGAGCTGAAAATGTTGGATATTTCCCGGCACTGGCTTTCCGAAATTGAGCTATAAATACAGACCACAAAATCATGTATTGAAACAAAGCAGCCGTGTGTAGCTTTGATTGGATGATTTTTATGAATGAACTTATGAGTGAGCTCCCCCAACATTGTTGACGAAAAGTGGTATACGGTATTTATCCCAACCCCTTTATCGGATGCTCTGGGTCACATATATGTACCATATAGTACAACAGATAACTTTTATTTTTTGAGGTTTTATTATACTGACACTTGAAAACTATTTTATACAGTGCCGTAAAAGTTACATGGTGAAGAAAAAAAATTTGGATGAGAAAAAAAAATTACATGGTGAAAAAACATTTGGAAGAGAAAATTTTCTTTACCCCGACTTTTGAAGTCGGGACCCCGAGTTTAAAAGTCGGGGCCCGACATAACTGACCATTCATGAGGGTAACGCTGTTATCTCTTCTGTATATAGGGAACTACTGCCTAATCGTCAGAGCCATTATGCTTTATCCAGATTATATTTAGTCGCTTGTAAATTATACATTCTCAGTCCCAAAATGTTCTTTTAGACGACGAGAAACGCCAACACGATTAATTGTATAATCCCCAACAATCTGGGATTATTATTAATAAAGCAAACATTCAACAAATAATATTTATTTATTTGATTGGTGTTTTACGCCGTACTCAAGAATATTTCACTTATACGACGGCGGCCAGCATTATGGTGGGAGGAAACTGGGCAGAGCCCGGGGAAAGCCCACGACCATCCGCAGATTGCTAGAAAACCCAGTAATACGATAAGATCAAAACTTATCACAGCCTTCCTGACACGTATGTGACATGAAGTTAAGGCCTTTGGTCCTAACGTATATATGGCTTGCCTTAGTTCCACCCTAGTTGGGTCAAGTATACTAGTAGTGTCTCACGTATAGCTGTTGCAATTGAGATTAAACGAACTCAACTAGGCAGTATAAGGGTGCGGCTGCACGCTGTATTTTGTATTTTATTTTTATTAAGTCCATATATTGTCTTTTTGAAATGTGTTTATTAATAAGCTGCCTCCTTGATATACAGAGAAATACACCTAAAACAAGTCGGGCTAAACCGGTGTACTCTTTTGTTCTTTCAGTACCAGTGGTTAAAAACAGCTTTTTTCTTCCCAAAATTCACCATGTGATTTTTTTTTATCCTCCAAAAAAAAAAAATTTTCTGTTCCAAAAATTTTATTTTCACCATTCACTTTTGCAGCTCCGTAATTTTATTCATAGCAGTGTCCGAAAAAAAGGTTTAAGGTAAAGTCGATCACAGTTCAGATAACTGGTCTCGCTCTCCGTCAAAACCTATTGGACTGCCTACTATCCAGCATATTCGATCTTGGTGTCGAAAACAAGCTTACGCAAATTCAAAATTATAAATTAAAAAGCGTATTCCAGCCGCATTTTCCTTGCAATAATTTGGAGGTGCAACATATCAGTATGTGAAGCGTGAGTAGGAGTTCTACAGCGTGCTGAATATAGGCGACAATTTAAAAAAAATAGACTTTAGCATGGTGCACGATTTGAATAATAATGTAATTATTCGCCAAGCACATTCCTTGCTTCTTACCCATCATTGAAAACTGCTTACTGCATTTCTTTGCATGGACCCGTCCTTATTTCTAGCTTCATATATTTCTAAGTTATTAGGAGGACTGCATTGAACTTTGTTCTAGAAATTGCTCTTGCGATTACTGACCCGAAATGTCAATTATGGATAGCGGCTGGTACATGGATGTCTCTTCCGAGGTTTAGATTTAGTAGCATTGCATGTCCCTTTACTATTCATTGCTCGACGTAAACCACAACCCTTTCACAGGTACATGGCAATTAACGGCCTGATCATGACGCCTTTGCCCGAGACCTCATTGGCCAATTGAAAATAGGCAGTTGTGAGACAGAAACCAATGCTTTGGACGACCAAGTCAACCTACCCCGCCCTACTGCTCAGTGGGTAACAGTATAAAACATCTGTAGGCAACATATCAAACACCTCAGGTTATTTGTACACTATAGCGTTAGATTATATGGGAAAATATTATCATATTTATGCCTTAGCTTTTTGGTTACATTTGCAGCAGCAGCATCATAATTTTAAAGAATACATCATCACAGTGTCCATATTTTTGAGAGAAAGAAACAGGGCTATTCTCATTACAAGTCCCTTGATACATTGCCATCTATAAAAGATTTGGCACCAAAAAACATAAATCTCATCTCATCTTTTACTCCTTTGGAAAAGTGGATGGTGGGGGGGGGGGGGGAATACTGAAGGGCTTGTTCGCATTAAATATTATGTTTGCGTGATAGCAAATGCGTCCATTTCCCGTTTTTCGCATTAGGCATTCTAAGAACTTTTGTAAGTTGGTATTAAATGAGAGATCATCAACAAAGAATGTCGTTACCAGATAAAAAAGGTGTTATGTGGCAAAATAAGTACAAAAAAGTTAGTAAACGCATGAATAAAATATACCGATCATGTGGATATAGTCCCAATGACATATTTCGAGGCTTTTAGCCCGTTGTTCAAAGGAAGGCTTTTTCATACAGCAAAAAACTATCATTTCCTTTCCTTGCAAACTGCACATACTAATTTATTACATCACGTATTTATGCTTTGATTTTTACGTCGTACTTAACTGTTTTTCAGTCATATGACGAGGAGGAGTCATTCGATGTGTGTATATATACTATGCCATCTTGTGGCAGGGCGAGTCCATGGCGCCAAATTGCTGCTGCCACTGAAGTATCATGCCCAAGACACCAGATATGACACCGATCCCAGCCATATTATACTGACACTGAAACAACTAGTTCTCTCTCCTTACTTTAACCTCTTAGTGCTGGTTTGATCCGACCTGAGTTTCAGACTTCGAGGCGGGCACTCTAAAATTCCTTGTGTGGCTAAGTTGTACGCTGTGCTATTATTTATATTGTACTAAGGAATATTTCACTTAGATGACAACAGTCAAGATTTTGGAAGGAGGAAATCCATTCTCCTTAATGACTTCTGCGTAAAGTCATTATCATACAAGAGTCGTACGGTATAGGTCTGCCAAAATGGACTAACGGAATACCTATGCATTGTTATACATGTTTTCCCCGAATTTCGCATATATTTTACTAATAAGAAATTCAACCCGCTCAATCAACAGTGAGACATCTCCAAAAATGGTTTCCTTGTGTGTAGTGCATCTTAATTAAGATTTTATTTTTCTTTGATGTTCATGTAGCGGAGACGGATTTTAGTAAACACGGAAACAGTTAATGATGAAGTCCTGTGAATTAAAAAGGACTAATTAAATTGAGCAATAACCTCAAATCACTTGGAAAATGACCACCTGCATATACTTAATCTATCAACATCCAGATGTATGCCTCATTAACCTTACCTTACCCACTGTGGAGAATACATCACGGTACGTTTGCATGAGCATCCAGCTCATCAGAATGACGTTTTGAGTTCTAAGAAACGTCCGTACTTTTCCAAATTGCTTCCACTTCATTAAAAAAAGTAGATGCAAACATGGTGGTACAACTAAATGCCTGGGGTTTTACGTGGTACTTAACCATTTTTAGCCATATGGCGACGAAGAGTCATTAAGTGTGTCCCGGGTCTCCCGAATTCGAGGCGGACGCGGCGGTTGTATAAGCATTATTATTAATATGGAGCATGACATGTGCAATCTTTTCATTTTACCAGCTCAAACCAGTGTGAGAAACTGAAAGATCTACAGGCTTCCTTTTCTGCCATTTTTTGACATAGTTTTCACACTTCAAAAGAAGGATTTTTTCTGTTAGCTTTCATATTTGTGTAATTAGACATCACAAAAACCGTAATTATTTTTTCTTTTTGTGATCCCTTATGTAATACATTGTGTTTATTGACCTTTGTGCTTTATGAATGAACTCGGTCTGCTTGATGCTAACCGAGTCAGCGTTTGACCTTGTGTTAGAGTACCTTTACACTGAGCGAACACTTAATGTACATGTTTACGCTGTATAGTAAATAGGTTGTCACTTCGAGAATCATATATGAATTGTTGAAAACATCTTTATTATTTATGTCCAACGAAATCAGAGGATTTTAGTATTAGCGTCTATATTATTAGTTCGCAGTCTATAAGTGAGCAGTTTCGCCTGTCGGGAAAGGGATTTTGAACGGGATTTTGCAAGGGATTTTGTTTCTGAGAGCTATTAGGCATTCATACTTCATACAGTGATTTTGAAAGCTCTGTTCTTAACTGTACGATCACGCATGGAGTAAGTATTTCGTCGCACACTATTCTTGTCTTTGAGAATTCTGATCTGAGTTTATATTGCTCACCGTTTCTTTTATCCCATTTTCACTGGAGGAGTTGCTTTGGCGATCACATCGTGTCAAGACCGGAGGAATGGATTCTTAGCGCCCGGCATTGACTTGGGACTTTACCGATCATCAATTTCCAGGGGAAAAGTGTGACAATGAGGTGTGCTAGTGCTATCTTTCACTTGAGAAATTTACGAGGGAAATGAGTATTAATTTTAATACCTGGTAGATATTTTCCTGTCACGTCCTAATTTCTACTTTTACATACTTTTTTAGTTCTTTTGTGGATTTTGTTGAACGTGGTTTTGGAAGTTATTGAAACGTCCATTTTGATTGATGGCTGCTAAAAGTATGTCTGTTTTCCATGCCTAGATTTCATACGTCAGAGTTCTTGACAGCAAACACAGCTTTTGTCTGAAATCTTATTCAGTCTGAAGATCAAGAAAAAGTCCTTAATGCTCTTAATTGTGATAAATACGGTCTGATATTTCAAATCGACGCGATGTATTAATACCGGTTCTTCAGCCAATGCACGCTTTGCCTCAGATCGTCCGACGGATTGTGGGTTTCCCTCGTGTTCTGTCCACTGGCCGCTGTCGTATAACGGCGTAAAACAAAAATCAAATGTGATTGGAGCGCATAGAAATCTAGGGCGATACAAACAACTAACTAACTTCCTTTAATAACTATAACTTAACGCTGATGATAAGGTGACCCATGTATATATTACCGTAGAAATTGATTGGAATGTTTCCTCATTACGACATATCTCTATTTACCTTTATGATTATTTAGAAAAATACTTGACTTTATAAAAGATATAGGCCTTTCTTGCAAGAAAGGTTAAGACAGTTGGATACGACAGATTTGATGAACTCGTTACGTTAGCCAAAGAATGCTTCAAAAGGACTGATCATTAATCTCTCGTCAAACCTGTATGGACAAATTCTTTTCGCGACATAATTTAGGGATATATACATCTATACCGATGTACTATATGAAAAACGTCGAATGCTAACCACATGTATATTCCAAGGTGTAGAGATGTACACGAAGAATTCAAAGGGCGAAAACGTGTTCACAGACTTTACAAGTTTAGCGTGAAACCATTCACCACAGTATTTGATAAACGGGGTTTTGGTATTTTCACATGTCATTAGGAGCAACACTAAACTTATAGATTGCTGAACGTTTTTATACTGATGTTTGGGTGTAATATGTCTGCTCTTTTCCAGGTTGTAGTTCGTAATGACAGGAGGGAATATTTGAAACTGATGAAAGCAGGGAATATTAACTGATAGTTTTACAAGTGTTTATGCATAATATTTAATGCCCCCCAAATCACGAAGCTGTCTTAGATTTAAATCAAAAGTTTAATCGTTAAATTTGGTATCTTCCTTTGTGTTTTTTTAGCTGAAATTTGTTGTGCAATAACATACCCACAATTTACGTTGCCAGGCAATATTTTGACCATGTTACATTAGAAATAACAACTTTGAATTTTAAGTCTTAGACGTAAGTCTAAGATAGATTCGTGATCCTGGGGCCTGGTATTTATTCTCTCTTTGTACTAGGGCCTGGTACTTATTCTCTCTTTGTACTACTCTTTGTTCCCCCAAATAGTTTCCTGCCTCTGTTTTACCTAGCTATTGTTTTAAGCTCAGTTGTTTTCCGTGACCTTCATTCAAACTTGTCTAAATCTAGATTTTCTGAAACATATGATATTCAACAGCAAGTTGTGGCATACACGGTGAGAATAAACCACATTCCGCGCTGCGCACTGCTACACTCGCAACAATAAATTCAAATTATTACCCAGTGTGGGATAGTGGCCTTTGAAGTTTTAGGATGTGGGATATTGGCCTTTGAAGTTTTAGGATGTGGGATATTGGCCTTTGAAGTTTTAGGATGCAGCTGCTTTCTCCATTGTTTTTACTGTACAAGTTAGTGCGAACTGAGGTACGATTTCCATTGTAGAATTTGAATGAAAAGAACCTTTTTTGTAGTAAGCATACATTTCAGTGATGACACACTGAAGATAAAAGTAACACAATTACCATCGATATTTCATTAATGACAAACAGCGCCCCTTACCTTTTTTGAACATTTCACTGCTGTTCCTATAGCAGAGTTCTTAATTAAGCATCTCTGTTTCATAAAGGAGCCAGAACATCTCGAGGGTACTGGTGCCAATTATCTGATAATTGGACCCGTTGTTTATCTCAGCGAATAACCCATAACTGTAGTGTCATGACGACTTAGCCCTATTAGTATGTGATATCTGCCTGGCCAGGGGGGATTCAATGCGCAAGAGTGGTTTAGGCTTTGTTTCACAGGAATTTTCTCCAACAACGGCTGTGTTTCATTATAAACCCTGCCGTTATGAAACTGACCATAAACCAGGAAGGCCATTACGCATCCACCGGTTAATACAGTGCCAGGGAGCTCCTTTATAGACGCGATTCCAAAGGGCTAATGGAGTTGTACTTTAACACAACCGCTCTCTTACGCGTAGATGGCTCAGAGCTTGTTTGTGCAACCGTTCATTTAGACCCCAAAAAGGAATTCTGGCATAATTTGCTCAAAGTGACTTCAAGAATGATTCTTTCTAGTCAATAGCTTTATGTGCAAATTGTCGAAATAACGGAAGAAAAATATTGAAATCCGCCAGACGACTCTACGCACTGAAGCCTCTAGTGGCTCATGCCGTCAATAGACCTACATGAATCTTCCTACATATGTCCGCATGTTGTATTGTCGCTACTTACAAAGGAGCGATTCTTTCTTCTGTTCGAAAATTCTGAAAAATGTTTTCTTAACTCAGTAGGTCTGCGCTTACCACATCCATTTTGTCAAGAACTCGTGGCTAACAGTTGTGATAACATGACGTCAATGATAACCTCAATAGTGTTAATCAATTTTTCGCAACCTGCGGATGGTCGTGGGTTTCCCCCGGGCTCTGCCCGGTTTCCACCCACCATAATGCTGGCCGCCGTCGTATAAGTGAAATATTCTTGAGTACGGCGTAAAACACCAATCAAAAAAAAAAAAAATTAATTTTTTCTTGTTTTTCTTTATTAATATTAAAAGTTATTTATTACGTCTTTCAATCTGGAACTCTCCTTTAAAGTGCAAACATGCAGACAGATGTTGTGTATTCGTTGGATATGATCGCCTGACATTTTTGTTGTTTTTTTTATACTCTTTGTTGTACGCGCAGACATGGGCTGTATGGGAATTTCTCTTCTGATAACAGAATGAATGTATCTATATCAGTTCTAATGTAATGTGATCAGACGGAAAGATCCTCAGGTATTCTAAAAACATGACCGCTTGGTGTCTGTAAACATCAATATAATTGATTTGGGATTCCATGACAATTACGTTCCGAACAAATCGCCAAGTTAGAAATGTCAAGGTAACCTAATGATGTCGCGTGCATGTTTTCTGTGACATGCATACTAGTTGCTTAGCCCGAATGTTCAAAACTAGTGAAAACTGCATGTCTGACTACAAATACATGTAGATGTAGCGATAATGCAAAACAAAGCATTAAGATTAAAATGACCCAGCATGGCATTGTCTGTGATATCTCTAACCTCCATAGTTTGTGTCTTCTCTTGCTACTATATACGGACATTTTGCTTTCTCGTCTCTCTGGTTCCTAGGTCTTGAAAATTTGATTGCTTTTCTTTCATGAATTCGTTTTTTTTTTTTTACTGAATACCACATTCTGTGTTTATACTGAGTTTGTGTTGGACGATGTCTTGCCATTATTGACCTGAAACGTTCATTATTGTTGACGACTTCTATACAAATGTCTGTTTCCGCGCTTAAATCCATCACACATAGCGTCAGGAGGAAATCTTAAATGACCCATTAACCATAACCATATCAAACGAGTGAAAAATAAAAGAAAGAGATCTGAGACAGAGACTAAAAACAATACCTGTTTACACGAAATCTGTGTTTTACTGGGTCGGGGTTTATTAAGAAGGTAAATATTCACATTTTTGTTAAGCGCAAGACATTAAAGCCTGCGATGAATGCCTCTCTGTTAAGAATCAGTCACTTTATGACAACCACAGACTTGGAATGGATCAACTCATTCCTGCTCAGGAGCAAAAGTCTCAGGTGAATAGTTCAGCTTTAAGGGGAAAACTGTTTTATATTAGCGCGATTGTCAGCCTAAGTGCAGTTCTTATTGTGTACGTGACGTGTGAAGGTCAAATACACACAATCCGGGTAATCGACTCACACATTATTCGCTGATATTGTAATGAAAAAAGCGTAGAAGAAAAGATAGAGACTAGGCAATACAGAGAATTGTCATGAGGCCGAGCACCTGTCAACAGGCAATTATGGTTCATGTTAGAGGCCGGCATGGATCTTTGTCTATTGTAAGAGGTCAGTAGAAAGATAATTGTGCCACGTATGAGGTAAATTACAGAGAACGTGACAGAAGCACCGTTAGTTATGATTGCTGGACATGTACCTTGACAAATAGATTACGTGTCTGACATAAAGAAATATGTCGCTGTCAGTCAAAATTTCTCCTCACACAATAATGATTAGCCCTGTGACAAATAACTTATTTTCACATTTTGACTGGGGTATAGTATACTATGCTTTGACAATTATCACTGTTATACATTCACAGTGTGATCTTATGATAATTGTTCATAATAGTGTAGGTCAAGACTGCCTCTGTACCACATGGACAAGTTTGTACATATAACAGGGCGAGCAGGCATCTGACAGGGCAGGCATCTGACAGGGTAGGCAGCTGACAGGACAGGCATCTGACAGGGCAGGCATCTGAAAGGACAGGCATAAGACAGTTCAGGCATGTGACACGACAAACATGCGACAGGACAGGCATTTGACAGTGCAAGTGTGTGACACGACAAACATGCGACAGGACAGGCATATGACAGTGCAAGTATGTGACCACGACAGACATACGACACGACAGGCATATGACAGTGCAGGTATGTGAAACGACAGACATGCGACACGACAGGCTATGACAGTGCAGGTATGTGAAACGACAGGCATGCGACAGGACAGGGATATGACAGTGCAGGTATGTGACATGCGACAGAATAGTCATATGACAGTGCAGGTATGTGACACGACAGATATGCGACCGAACAGATATGTGATACGACAAACAATAATAAAATCAAAACACATTAGCTGTGTAAAAATGCTTTCTACAAAACCATTAAAAGGCTCTTTTTGGAATGCCCTCAACTGACTTCAGAGTAACAAAGAATCCTGTCGTCTGATAATGAAATTGACCGGAAATTTCCCTAAACAAAACGGTATCTCCTCTCAATCACAAGTAGTTTCATCATCGATTAAAATGAACGCTCATAGCGCTCGTTAATTATCGTCCTGTATAAAGTCACCATAAGAGCGGGATAGCGTGTTTTGATGAGTTGTCATTGTCATGTGACAGGTATAATAATGAACAGCATCACAATGAGGAGCGATGAAATGGGTTCAAAGCCTAATGGTATATGCTGGGAACGTCTCAGTGCACAATTATACCCTCAGATGAATTCTATAGCCATTAGTGAGTCAAAGGCGGCTACAAAGACAACACCACTTTCACATAAGACTAAATCTAGTGATGTGCCAAGGAATACCCGATGTCGATATATTGCCACACAGAAATTTGTAACGGTACGTTGTCTGCCTTAACGTTTGTCCGGGTACTTTGTTTCGCCGTATTCTTGTCTTCCTGTATGATCGCGCGGGTGTTTTTCTCTTGCTATATTTATCTTACTGTAGGGTGTCAAGCGGTGGGTACTTTGCCCTATTATGGTTTTGCATTGATACGGAATGCCAATTTCCGACCGACGACAAACGCCTGTTATCCGATATGCCAGTTTCTGACCGATAACAAACAGTGTAATACGATATGCCAGTTTCTGACTGATGACAAACACAGTGCCAAACGATATGCGAGTTTCTGACTGGCGCCAAACGCAGTGTCGTGCGATATGCCAATTTCTGACTGATGGCAAACACAGTGTCATACGATGCCAATTTTTGACTGATGACAATCACAGACGATATGCCAGTTCTGACTGACGCCAAACGTAGTGTCGTGTGATATGCCAATTTCTGACTGATGGCAAACACAGTGTCATACGATGCCAATTTCTGACTGATGACAATCACAGACGATATGCCAGTTTCTGACTGATGACAAACACAGTGCCATACGATATGTCAGTTTCTGACTGACGCCAAACGCAGTGTCGTGCGATATGCCAGTTTCCGACTGATGCCAAACGCAGTGTAATACGATAAGACCAATTTCTGACGGATGGCAAACACAGAGTAGTGTCATGCCAATTTCTGACTAATGACAACCACAGACGATATGCTAATTTCTGACTGATGACAAACACAGTGTAATACGATGTCCATTTCTCTCTGATGACAATCACAGACTAATACGATATGCCAAGCACAGTGTAACACGATGTTAATTTCTGTCTCATGACAAACACGTGTAATACGATATGCCAATTTCTGACTGATGGCAAACACAGTGTAACACGATGTCAATTTCTGTCTGATGCCAAACACGTGTAATACAATATGCCATTTTCTGACTGATGGCAAACACAGTGTAACACGATGTCAGTTTCTGACTGATGACAATCACAGACGATATACCAGTTTCTGACTGATGGCAAACACAGTGTAACACGATGTCAATTTCTGTCTGATGACAAACACGAGTAATACAATATGCCAATCTCTGACTGATGGCAAACACTATATAACACGATGTCAATTTGTTTCTGATGACTGAATTTGTTGACTGACGTTGTTTTGTTCATTGAAGTTGCAAGCATGTTTGTCATACCTCTGTGAACTAAGAGATTTGTATTTAATGCTCGCGCTTTATTTCTTGTATAGAGAATAAAACTTTACCCCCCTGAAAGCACAACCTTAGCGTTCTTTTCGTTCGAATCATAAACGAGAAAGACATATAATGGGAATTCGGCACCAGCTTCTAAATCAAACAGTTCTGAAATATTCATGCGAACAGTTACAAGCATATTACAGATAAGACAGCGTTTTACAATTCGTCGAGTTTAGCACCACCCAGAACCCACCCACCCTGTGCAAAAATGTGCATCCTTCCAAATGTATTTTAGACCCGCGCTTTCGCTGCAGCTATTCGTCAATTGACGAATGTTGCCATCTGTTTGAATGCAACCCACGCTAGAGTGAGTGCTCCTTTAAGTCAGATTGGTTGTCAAGGCCTAAGCGAAAAAAAAAACGGAAATAAAAACATTGATTGTGTCACATTCTCTTCACCAATAAATCTGATCAGCAATGGAATAAGTGAAATAAGCTTGAGTACGACTCTAACACTCTTTGAAATAAATAAATAAGTAATGTAGTGATTCCAAATTCCAAAATAATCTAATACAATATTCCGGAACCTAGGAGCATTTGGGCGCTAATATTAATCAACAGGAAAGTGGACAGAGTAATCGTCTTAACCTTTTTATATTTTATAAGGCCCAGTGTAAATTTCAGCTCTCAAGAAGTTGGTGGCACTCATTCAACGTGTGAACAAGTCAGTTCCAAGCCGTGTAAAAACGTGTCATTCTCTGCTGTGACGCCACAACACTTGTGAACAACCTGTTTGCTTTATGGGCACATCTATGAGGAAACAGTAATGTATTACGGGAAAGACCCACATCTTTTAGACGGGTTATCTTTCCTGTTGTTAATTTAAGAGATGCCCGTGTAATGTCTGGTACTTGGTTTCCGCAATGACGAACTGAAGCTACACAATCAATTTCAAATTCTCTCTTGGACCCCATTATCTTCTCATATTAGTCCCTTGTGTGTGTGACCTTGACATTATGAGCAACTTCTTTTAGCGAACACTGTCCAGTTTTCATATTCCTGACTAACTAAAGGGTACAAATGGCGACAAAGGACGAGCTTAGGTTGCCCCTGCTATATTCCCCATAGCCAACAATGACCAATTCTGATAAGCTAAATATTTACAGCAAAAACATCGGAAATATAATCTTGCCAGCAAACACAGTCGTCATGAAAAAGTGGACATTAGACCCCGTCACAAAACTCGAATAACATCAGAGAATCATCCAGAATGACTTCAAGTGGAATCGAGAAAGCGAAAAATTTTGTACATATTATGTAAAGAAACTAAGACTGGCTCTGACCTACAAAAAGATCCGATGAAATATCGCTTATCCAAATAGCCAATCAGAATTACAACGACAAGTCAACAACAAATTCTGGTAGAAAATTAATAACATCTGCCCTTAAAGGATCTACAAGAAGGATGTACATCCTACAAGAGGTCAGCCTGCAGTTCCTCACATAAATTTTAGCAGTGTTGTGATAGGTGTTGGTCTTTATGGCATGAGTCATCTATTAGCACCAGTTCACACTTAATTATCTGTCTCTGAAAACTGACAGATTTGACAAAAGTTTTCAAGTTCATTAACATATCTAGTGCAAATGTGCTGTTATCCAACTCTAAAAATGTTTACCACGATATTGCTAAACAGCTTAGATGTATCAAAACCCTTCGAACTAATTCTTCAAGCGTCACTGTAGTCTGACCTTAGGGTCATTCTTAATTGGGAAGGCGTTGTGCTCTACCCAAACACATCTGAGGTATAGATGTTTACCACACACTAAAAGTGTTTCGTTTATGAACACATTTCTATGACAGTCTACATACGCACCCTGGTATGACATAAAAGTCATAAAAAGCTATGTTTAGCAACTAAAGAGATGTTGTTACTAATGTAATCATATGAAATGTTTACATAGTGGTGGATATGTTCAATAAACACAAATAGTTAAAAAAAAACGTGACTTTGTAAAATGACGCAAAATGCCGATAAACATGTGAACGTGTTTACTATAGCAAACATGTGACATACTTACGTGGTAATCATGTGATGTTTTCTATGTGAACATTTCACATATTTATTATAGCACACATTTTTAAATGCTTATCACCTTTTTACACTGGATTTTTTATGTTTACTGAAAATATCTCAAATTACCAGTATATAAACATTTTCACATATTTACTCTAATACTCTAATAGACAAACCTCTTTAGAAACTAACCATAGCTTTTTATGACTAAGCATCAGGACGGGTGTCTAAACTGTAACAGAAATGTGTTTAAAACGAAACACGTAGTGTGCATATGATATTGTTAAAGCTTTTGATAACGGGTCAGCTGATTTTATCGATACAGTAAAAGTCTTTGATGCAGTATTGCACAAAGGTTTCTTATTTAAGTTGAAATGTCAAGGTATCGGAGGAAAATTGCTTAAATGATTTGAAAGCTATCACTGATGTCGTGCGCATAGAGTATGTCTTTGACAGAGGCGCTAATGGAGTATGGAATTCTTTGCAGACGACACATTTCTATGTAACATCAGAAAGTCTGACTTTACTTGAAATACAGAATCAGTGCCATATAATCACTGATTTTAAAACTACAAAATTATATAAATGTCAGGTCTAAATAGCTGTTTTAACATGCTTTACGACAAATAATCGATACTTTAAGAATCGGGATTTACTACCCTGGAAATCAGAAACTAATGTTCCACAAAAGATCACTTTGATCTGGTTGTATTCAGATTAAAAACAACATATACCACAAAGCATATATGCTAGAAATCCCTCTGCAATATTCATAATGTAACTTCGCATAGTTTATGGGCAAATTGGATAATTTCCAAAAAAGCAATTAAACAGCGGATCTTATTATCTAATCATATATGTCAAAGAAACGAAAGTTACTTATATAATCAGACACAAAATTTATTCCTAAATTCGCATGGCAAAATTAATTGAACTATGTTATATTGGTGAGCGTAAATATAACGTTGTCTATGGTAAAAACGGTTGCGGCAGGTCGACTTTCTGAAACATCTGGATGTTAGCTAGTTTCAGGAAACATGCAAAACATTTCAATTGTATTATGTTTTTTCCTTCAGTTTGACTTGTCTCTTCAGCTTGTTGATTTAAATGTGATTTTTTTTACTCAGCTACCTCCCCTTGTTGTCTAGACAACGGGAGATGTTCGGTGAACTTAAACGGCCAGACAAGGCACTGTGTTGTAATTATGATGTCTACCGTGTAAATTCAGTTCTGCCATTGGTAACTGCGAACACTCTGTTGAACATTATCAACAGAAAGAAACACCGTATTCGCTTTACTACACTTCTAATTTTCTTTCAGTCTATCGTACTGTTTACATGTGCTTTTCACGAGCGAACGCTGCATTGTGGGAATCTTTGCGCTGCCTCATTTGCATGCTATCTCGTCGGGCGGACTGTTTAGACCAGTCACGGATTTCCACTCATAATTCTGTACCAAGATTTAAAATATAAGCAGGATATGAGGAATTGGAAGTTGTCATGTGTGCATGTTTTTTAATGAATCTTCATGGACGTTTTGTTAATACTATCACCTGAGGTCATCCAATTTAATTTATAAAGTCAGTATTTGCCAGTATAGTGTTTATTTATGTCGGAGGCTGATGGTCTAGGGTAAACTCCAACAGCTCGGGATTTTGCGTCATGGCGGGTTTTATTATGACTAAAAGGTAAACGGTAAACGGTATAACGAACCTCTGCGAACATACAAAATTACTCGATTAGCCCATTTGAAACACCATAAGGCGACATTACAAAACAAACATAACTAAAGATAATACATAAATTACTTAGACTATCATGTGACAGTATAAAACATGCATAATTCTGCTTTGTGTGTGTGACACTGTTAGCACACCATACTGAATACACATCATTTTCAAATCCTCCTATTCAGTTGTCCCTTATTACAGCTAAACATTGAAATACGTCAGCCATAACAGACAAACAATATCCCTATTATCGGTTAATAAGAACAAATACCTGTGAATCCATGGATTAGAACCATTTAGATTCCCAAAGAATCTCCCTCACTGTACATCGCCTATCTGATATGCAGTAGTAAACAAAAACAAAAATACAATATAACGCACTACAAAACAAATCTCACAGTGACCCAACTAAGGTGAGTATTCAGTTACAAGCAAAAAAAAGATAAAACACCATAGTTCCTCATGACAATTATACACGTGGCATGCTGCCATCTTGTTTCTGGTTGGGGAATATTAGAACAACTGCAGCTTGTATACTGAATCTTGTCAACACAACAATAATACAAAACACTTAAATCAAAATACTTATTCAAACCAAATTACAAAACATACTGAAGAACAATACAGAAAAACATGCAAACAACTGTACTCACCCACTGTAGAGTGGTCACATTGTGTCTTACACAATCACCCCCAGCCCTCCTTCAATGAATGCCATTTCATACCTTGTCTGTCTAAGGCAAGGGAATAAAATATCATTTGCTAATAGACATGAATAATGCATGTTGTCCAGTTCTACTCCACAGTTCACATAAGGTGGACTAACATAAGCAAACTAATACTAACTTTCTGTCCTATATTTATATCAAATAGTCAATCACACAACTCCAACCCATGGAACCTACCAAAAAAGATCTGCCCGGTAACATTTATTTTCGTAAAAAGTTTTGAATTTATGTTTATCCGTTTCATGAACGAGAGATGTTGTTGTTGTTGTTGTTGTATCGGCATTCCAACATATTAAGGATAATTATTTTTCAGCAATGCAGTGATAATAATGTAAAAATTACGAAACTCTGTGTTATTGTCTTATCTGGAAAACCTTAACCTTCTGTTTTCGTTCTTGTTTTATACAGTAAAATGACATTCATTGTCCTCAGTTCAACCTCGAAGTCAGAAGTTTGTGTCGCCGCCATTTTTGTACATTTATGATAATCAGGGTGTCTATGGAACCAGAACTTACAGACTTCTAGAAATCGGACCAGGATTTCCCTGCCACGGTTTAAAAAGGAATTTATCATTTAGAACATCTATGTGGAAACTGGTTATACTTTTTTAGTAATATAGATAAAAATATGGACTTTTCAGCATTGGCATTTAGATTATGGCTTCAAATCAAAGCCATTATTTTAGAGTTCTTGGTTGCAATCGTGATGATGTCATCCTGTCATCTGTATTTATAAACTGTCAAAAATTGCTCTTCTGACCAATCAGAGTCTCCTGATTTGGTTCATTGCTCCGCCCACATCATGTGGAAATCTATAAATACGCTCTATTTTCAGCGTCTGCAGATGGCCTTGGAATCTGTCAAGGGTTGACACCAAATTGATGGTAAGCATTATCAGTAAGTAGTTATTTTATTAAGAGTGGGAAAATTCTTGTACCGTAAATTTGGAAACAGTCCCAGTATTGGGAATAGTGATTTGTGATCCAATTTAAGAATTCAGAGAGTTGAAAATTGGTGGGAACCAGTCTCGAGGAGCCCGGAATACAGTGTCAAAAATCTTGGAATTTTCCCAGTCCCAAGAATCCTGCTACCTGAAATATCAGAGGAGATCATCCCGACTGGTTCATTCAGTTAACTAGCTTCGTTCGGCACGTTAAATATCAAACAAGATTAAACTGAGTGAATGGTGTAGCATTCATAGGTACCTGTATACTTGAAGAGAAGACATCATAAGAAATGAAAGCACATAAGACAATATTTTTCCGCTACAATGGACATTTTGTGGTAAATATAGGCCCAGGAGGTTCAGTGAGTCAAAAGCTACTCATTTTTGTTTTTAGCTGAACAAACTCAAAAATTAAAAATTTATTTCGGCGGTATGTCTCCTTAAAATTGTGTACAAATGTTTTTCAGGAAAAAAGCATTTTAGTTAACAGATTTTCACCATTCAGCTAATATAGCACATCCACGATGGTTCCACCTGCGAAACCGCTGCACAGTTGCATATTTCACCGCAGTTTGGGACATACTGAGTATCCGTTTTAAATAGAAAGCACCTGTCATCAATTGTCATTATGTTTCTGTACAAAACAGTTTAACTGTTAGTGTGCGTATAGGAATCACGGCATAAGTTATGCACTAGACAACACTACAACCAATGTATATGTGAATCCATAAAGTATCCCTAATAAAGTTTAGATGTGATCATAATTTTTTGTGATGTTGCATAGCCCAGATATCGAGTTTAAAATAAGTAAAAATCGCACATCAAGAAAATCGTAGGCTCTGTCATGTTATCAATTTTAATTAGTCCAGTACGATTTACTTCTATAACCCGGGAACGCAGCGGTCTCCGCTGACGTCATGCGTACTGTGCTTTGCGTTGTCTTTTCATTTGATAGGGTTCTTTTGGATGAATGTTAAATTCGTATTCTACAATGGTTTAGCTAATACCAAAACACATATAGGTACGACTAACTCGCGGATTTCGTGCATGGTGGCATAGGCCTTTAGGTGTTTCGAAGAACAACCTATTGTCAACAAGCAGACAGAAATGTTTATTCAAGTCACGTCACTAACGTGGTTTCCAGGTCACTGACGGTGGAAGGGTCAAAATGAAGGTTTGCAAGCTCTGTAACGGGAGTGTCCACCACGGGCGTGGATGGTTTCTTTGCACCTCTGTCTCAAGGAAGGCTCGCGGAATCTCCACGCTGAATCTGGCTAGGCCTCTAGCCATTGCGTCAACGTTTTGGGGCTGGCGTCACTGCCGTCTCAAGAGTCGGTCCATTTCCTCCAAAACGTGCTAAATAGGTGCTATATCTGGTGAGTTTGCAGGCCAAAGGTCAACATGAAAATTGCTTGCATCCATAAATGCTCTTCTCACAAGAGTCGTATGGAAGAGCTTTGTCCTGCTGAAATGTCATCCCAAGATCGTGACCTGCAAGAAAGGGAAAACAAGGCACTGAAGATCCTGATCTCGGTAACGTGCAGCATTCAAGCTGCCCTCAACGACAACAAGAGGAGTGCGGTTGCGAAATGTTAAACCATAACCATAACCTACCCGCCACACCATAACACCATAACCTACCCGCCGCCAAAACCGACGACGACGATACACGTTGACGCCCATCTGAATGGAAAAGGTGGAAACGTGATTTGTTCGTCTTTAACGACAGCCTTGCAAAGAAACCGTAATGCCTTAAAGACTGAATGGGTGAACGTTTACAGTGGCTTAGGTGTGACTATCCAATGAGACACAAACTGGCAAATCAGAGCATACAGAGTCGTAAAATACTGAGCACGTGGTAACAGTGCACCGTCTGCTTCATGTAAAGCGTTGTTTGGTCTCTGAATGCGTATTCCAAGATCGCCTATAACGAGTAATAATGTAGGATGTACTGGTATGGTCTTATTCGTTCAAATATTTTAAAATTCTGCAAGATATAATCCACAATAACTTTTTTAAACGAGTATACTATAATGATTTCCGCAGCTCGCCCGCTGTTATATTGGCTGTTTATGAATCTAACACATACTGATGAGCACGACCCGTTTCCCTCAAAGGTCTCGACAAGGATGAAAGGCGCATGACGGGGAAAGACTTCCTTTGAGACTTCCTGTAACCACAGCCAGCACAAATGAGAAATGGGAGCACAGGCTCCTTCTCGCATCACTGGAGTGGTGGTTTCAGAACTTCAACGCTCGTTTGGAGAACGGTACGTTCGCTAGTGATTTAATCCTGGTGGGAATGACGGGCTTCGACACCCGGGACACCCCACGTAACCTACATTGTCTTTGGGGCACGGCTTCGACGCCGGGAACACAGCTGTATAGGCGAGACTGGCAGTCTCGGCCTCACGGCCCAACACCAACGACCACGAGGAACGTGGGGGTATCAAAGCGGGCTGGCAGTGACGCTTCAGCGCTGTAAGTCTCTGGTGGACATGGCCCTGGATTGGATGACCGCAAGAAGAAGGTGAACGTTGGGGTAGACCTGGCGGGACGCGACTTATTTCCTCAATTTACTCATATACTAGTATGTTTTCAACTATTAAAACGGATGCTTAAATAATCACTTTATATCAGTGTTAGCCTCGCATAGGGCTGGAAGGTTACAAGCCTTGTGTAGAGGGAGTTTTTAGGTCTTCTACGCTACCAATAGACGGACCACAGCCCTGCATGTTACAATACATTCAAAGTTGAGTGCATGGCAGTAGAGTTCACTTCTTTGGAAAATGAGCAATGTTGTGTATATATAATATATACAAACATGTAGAAAAAAATAACTAAAAAGAAGAGAAAACAAATTTCTTCGTATGAGCAGTATTCTGCCTGTAGGAACGACAAAATATTAAGAGGAGGAATGTTGTGCGGGGACATTTAAGAATTTGCTCGTGAAAGAAACTCGTGAAAGCCAGTTATTCTCTTAAATGTTTTGCGCAGTCTTCTCTTTTTAATCAGCTTAAATCAGCTTAATGGCCACCAGTCTTTCATGTGTTGTCGTGTATCACTTCTTTACCCAGCGTTAGGGACATTATTCTGCGCTGTGTCTGCTAATGGTATTCCCCGTAGAAATTGTAATCTGATGTATTACGATCAAAGTCCATGCATCAAAGAACACTAGCGATAAGAATTGCTCTGCCACTAATCCCACCCTACATCGCCGTAGACATGAATGTGCGATATCCGCAGAGTGGCACTGAGGTAAAGCGGACTTAGGCCGTTGTTTAGTTCTCGTTCTGGATGACAGACATTAGACACAAAACTATGGTGACAGTTGTCTCCCGCGACTAAATGCTACCTTGGTTACTTGGCGTCCAGTGCTCGCTCTTGTAAAGTAAAAGTGAAAAGGTTGAAATAAAACAGTTGCACCTTACCCCTTACCCATACCTTACAGTGTAAGCTTGCGCAGCTCTTTACGTCAATTTAAATCTCTGCCACCAACGCAGGTTACTAGGGTCGTAGTGATGAGGCAGGAAGTAATGGGAAATATGTAAAAATAGCCAATCATCTTTAAACACTCCCCCCATTGGTGTAATACACACAGGCAACGATTTTAATGCTGTTGTTATAAGGTTTCTTAATGACTCATTGTCAACAAAGGGCTTAGTCATTCTGCTTCATAACTGGTATAAAGTAACGCGGGTTTCCACTCAGTTCCTCTCAGTGCTGAGCGCCAAGCGAGGCAGCAACAAGTGCCATTTTTAAAGTCTTTGGTATAAAGTAACCCGGGTTTCCACTCAAAGACTTTAAAAATGGCACTTGTTGTTGCCTCGCTTGGCGCTCAGCACTGAGAGGTTAGAGCAAAGGACCCAGGACTGACTGGTCCGGTGTCAATATAATGTGACTGAGTGTCTTGGGCATGATACTGTCGAGGCGGCAGCACTTTGGCGGCATAGACTCGCCTAGCCACAAGAACACCCAGTATATATACTTAGACCTAATGACTCCCTGTCGTCATGTGACCGAAATCTTAATAAGCACGACGTCAAACCTCAAGCATACAGACATCCATATTTGAAAGTGTAATTTCTGCTGAACTCGGGTCTAGAGGCTACGTTTTCTCCCACGGATTTAATAGATAAGAATTTCATCACTAATTGCTTCGGCGTTTAATAACTCCGGGCACGGTTATGTTAACGTCAGAGGCAACAAAGCCTTCTTCAGTTCCACTACATACAAGGGTTACCATTCATGGGATGTTTCCATGTTTAATGAGTTGCTTGAACTCCACATTAATAACATCTGTGTGAAATTCGGGAAAACCATATATCAACAGTGTATAGGTATTCCGATGGGTACAAATTGTGCCCCCTTTTTGGCCGACCTATACGTGTTCTCATATGATTACGGCTATGTACAGAAACTACTAAGGAGTAATCCTCACCGGACCCGACCTTTCTCATTCACTGAACGGCGTACTGATGATCTGCTGGCCATAAACAATCGGTATATAGCAAAAGCTGTGAAAGATATTTATCCACCTTTTAAAGGAAAAAGTATTTAAAGGAAACCATTGACTCTCCAGATGGTTCATCTTATCTGGGCCTATATCTGTACAAAGATCAAAACGGTTTCCTCTCTCGCAGGCTTTACGGCAAGAGGGATAGTTTCAATTTTGACAATGTAAATTATCCTTACTTGGACAGCAATATATCGAGGGGTCCTGCATAGGGAGTGTACATATCTCGCCTTGTGGCATTTGTTAGATCCTGCGTGTTTCAATCAACGTCACAAGTTATCACTGCAAAAACCAGCGTGTCAAGGTTATTCCATCAAACGTTTTCACCCCGTCTTTCCAACTTCATTGAAAACTATTGACTGCTACTCTTTGCCTGATTCCGTTCTATTTCATACTTTTTATACTTTCTTAGTTGTTTGATTGTTTGTGTTATATGTCATTTTTGGAAATTGGCCTTTCAATTATTGACCTAGAACGTCCTTATTGGTCGTTTCGGCACATAGATTCACAGGGTTTAATTAGATCGTTATTAGGTCGATATATGAACAGTTGCATCAATGCGCAGCTGAGGTTATCAACTTCTACACTAGCATGGTACACCATCTAGATACTAATTTCATTCAATCACTTAGAACACTCCTTGCGCCTTTCCGTCATTATTGAAACCTTTACATACTTTCTTAGTTCTTTGGTTCTTTATGTTGAACGTCGATTTGAGAGTTGGCCTTGCGATTATTGACCCAGAACGTGCAGTTTGGTTGAAGGTTGAAGGCATACAAATGCCTGTTCCGACGCATAAAGTCAATTTGTTTCTATTGCATATAAAAGCAGTTTCACTAATTGATTCTCTCTCTGACCTTTGCAGTCAAAAGAGTATAATAAGATGTACAGTATAGAGGAAAAAAACCAGAGCAACGACGCCAGTGTGATAGTTGGCAAATGGTCACACGTAAACGGCATTGTCCTTTACTTTAAAACTTGCTTGGCCATTAGTCTTCTGCTTCCCACACCACACACTTCATAAGCATCATAGTGCTTTGCCACTGTATGTTGCAGATTATTTGTCAGAAACAACTGTTATCAAGGCAGATCATTTTAGTTCTAGACAAGAAATCAAAGCTCCATGCTACCATGGGTGTTACCGGTCACTACCGATGCCCAGATATGTAAATATATTGAACAGCGGTGAAAATGACACGCTTGATTCAAATGACCTAAAGTGTGTTTGTGGATCCATGTACAAATATGCCATCATATACCATCTACACACACATATGCATTCTACAATTGCCCATCTTTTAATTGTGTGATATATAAAAGTGGATTTATTTGCTACGGTTAAGAATATATGTACGCACGCTTGGGATTTTATGTCGTACTTAACAATCTTCAGTCATATGAGGAGCGTTCATATGCCGTGTCTTCTTGTGGCTGGACGATTCCATGCCGCCAAAGTGCTGCCGCCACTGAAGTATCATGCCGAAGACATGACACCCCAACTAGTCACATTATGCTGATACCGGGCCAACCAGTCCTGTTTCCGTGCTCTAATCTCTCAGTGCTGAGTGACAAACGAGGCATCAACAAGTATCATTTGAAGTCTTTGGCATGATCCGAGCCGGATTTGATCCCGGGTCTCCCAACTTCAACAGTTGTTGAGACTCAGTGGAACGTGTACTAGACATATAGAGCTACATGTACCTTACTTTGATCTATTAATTAAAAAAACTAATTAAAACTTGTGTCTTAGCCTAATTTTGGCATGGTTTTCTGGGATAATAGCGTAAAAAGCCTCTTGATACAACCATACCGCATAAAAACGGTCTCCAAAATATTCAGGACGATGAATGCAGTAAAGCCACAGCCTAGAACAGTCTATTTGGTGTGATACCAACTGTGTGATGACAGATACAAAGCTATTCGGTATAATGTGGAAATTATCTTGTTCAGGAGGATATACCTAACTACAGAAGAGAAAATGGTGTCATCGTATGAAGCAGGGCTACATCCAGATATAAACAGCGGGATTTTACGCTCCATTACCAATGTCCTCATGAACGCAACAGATGGCCGGAATTCGCTAGTTGCATATGATTATTTGTCAATTAAACACTGTCGTCGCTGCTATAGTTTTTACTCTCTATGCTGTAATCTTTTGTATTTTATCCATAGCACATTACTCTTGAAGGGCATTTCTAGATTCATTCCTTAGATGATACAGCACACTATAGTACTGTTTATTTGCAATTATAGAAACGTTATGCTACTTCCTTTCTCATTACTTATAGGTTTTTATGATTGTTCTTTTTTTTCTGTGAGTAGTGCCCGGTGTTAATTCAGCCTTTTAGTGGATGAAAAACCCAGATTGTTCCTCTGTTTAAAGTCTATTTTGAATGAAATATCTATTGTTTTTTTTAACCTGTATTCCATCTGTTCTAGATAGTTTCAGCGCATTATCCGACTCGCTCATTCTGTTGCTGCCTTTCATTTTTATTCTTTAGTGTTGGTTTTGGTTAAAGCACTTCTTTTCTCTATTTAGTTTGATATTCTACATTCATATACTTTTGAATTGATCACATCGACCAATGTCTATGTTCACAACCAAGCAGACTGGGTTACAGCAGACTAAATTCACAAATGTGCCT
Organism: Liolophura sinensis; assembly: GCF_032854445.1. Lineage (NCBI taxonomy): Eukaryota > Metazoa > Mollusca > Polyplacophora > Chitonida > Chitonidae > Liolophura > Liolophura sinensis. The sequence continues at coordinate 18,472,251 of NC_088303.1, read as the reverse complement.
GGAATGCCAAAGTTTTTCGATATTGACGAAATCCGTCGTATGCCGTCTGATATTGTGATATACGTATACTAAAAAAAGGGATTCAGATCCTGCGATCACTTCCCGCTGGCTCAATTGTTATGGCACACGGACAAAATATTCCGTAAGACAATGTTTGGTACTGGTATTTAAGACAGTGAAAATTTACCACCGGAGCAGATGCGTTGGTACTTTAAACGAAAAGTGGGTTATACAAAATGGCCATTTTAAATAAAATGATGACTCCCTGGCTGGTACACTAATCCACGTGCAATTACCACACAGGTGAAGGAAAGGATATCAGCCCAAACAGCTTGGCAGAGATAGCACTCCACATCCAGATATGGTTCTGAACGAACAGCATAGTCTTATGTTTCATATCGGACAGATCACTTACAGATAAGCTTGAATCCCTCGGAAATGAGAAATGATGTAAATATCACGACCCTAAGACTCTATTAGGAACGAATTCGAGTTAACAAGAGATTTATTAATATTGACTGTTCTATACAGACATGTTAGATCAGCCTTTTAGCTAATGAAAACACCCCGATTGTTCCTCAGAGGAACCTCTATTTAAAGTTTTTTTTGTATGAAAGGTCTATCAGTGTTTTTTTTACCTGTATTCCATCTGTTCTAGATATTCTCAGCGCATTACCCAACTCACTCATTCTGCTAATGTAGCAGGTCCTATATATGTTTCCAGATAAAACTAATTTGGAATGGCAAGGAGGTCAATGCTGCAACGTTTAAAAGTAAGTGACGAATCTTGACTAATGAACAGAAGGTGTAAAAACATATCACAAGGACCTTTATCTTCAGGTCGAGAGTGTTGACTCGCATATTGAATTTACGACTTCCGTGGCGTAATGAAGGCCGTAGGTCATCTTTGCACTGATGGCCGCATTTTGTGACATGTGGCAGAAATGTTTCTGCCAGTTCTGTCAGGTTGGAGTTAGTTTTGGTCACAGCACTTCTTCTGTCTATTCAATTTGATATTCCGTATTCATGTACATTTGAAATGATCACAACGACTAATGTCTATGCTCACGATTATACAGGTTGTGGTTACAGCAGGTTATTTTTAAAAAATGTGCCTGAAATGGAGACAACGTCTAAAAACACCGATGTGCATTCCAAAGTGTATTCGGTATTGACGAAATTTGTCGTATGATGTCTGATATTGGGATATCCGTGTACTTAGAAAGGGATTCCGATCCTTTTACCATTTACCGCTGGCTCAATTGTTACCCCACACGGACAAAATATTCCGTAAGACAATGTTTTGTACTGACACCTGAGACAGGGAAAATTTACCACCAAAGCAGACTGGTTGTTACTATAAACGAATGGTAAGTTTTAGAAAAAGGCCATTTTCAGTAAAATGACGATTCACTGGCTGGTACACTAATCCACGTGCAATAACCTTGGGTTTTATTTAAGTATCACAGGTGAAGGAAATGAAATCAGCCAATGAAGGGCTTGGTAAAGATAACATTCTACATCCAGCCATGGTTCTAAACGAATGACGTCGTCATCTGGTTCATATGGGACAGATCTTTCTTCGCGCGGGATTCGTCCTTATAGTGCAGCCAGATATTTTTTTTCATTCAGCGACATCTCGCTTGATCGAAATTGGTGGGTTGAATCGATTTACAAATGGAATATTTATTTTGAGCTGTAGATGTTTAAATGATGGCGTTTTATAGGTCAACAAGGAAGTCTAAAGAAAAAGATAATTTAGAACACGTGAACTCTTATTCCTCTGGTGTCATCGGCCGTTGAATGAATACAATTTTCTTCCCCAGGTAGGCAAAGACAAAATATAGACCTACTAAGCAGCTGACATACCTTTTAATTAACATGCATATTTGTTTTCATTGATCTCAATTTGTGTATATGAGGGGGACAGTCATCGGTTATTTTCCACTTGGAGATATATTGACTTGGTTATTCGCTAGCCAATAGATTTTCAATGGTTTCTGGTGACGTGAACGCTGCCAAATAAGCAAATAAGCCACACATATTTATACTCGCCTAATCGGCCAGTAGGACATTTCATTTTGTGTCATGTGGCTGCAACGCCATACGTTTGTTTTCCACGTCAGTTTTTTGACCGTCTAATGGTTTGAGAGTCCGCCTCGAAGTCGAGAGACCCGAGATCAAACTTGGGTCGGGTCATAGCAAAGACTGTAAAAATGGTAGTTGTTGCTGCCATTTGGAGGTCACCACTGAGAGGCCAGCGCAATTAAAAAGGACTGGTCGGCCCGGTGTCAGTATAATGTGACTGGGTGGGGTGTCATGTCTGGCGGCATGGACTCGCCGTGCCACAAGAAGACACAGTATATCTACACACGCCTAACGACTCCTCGTCGTTAAATTAATAGGTACGACGTAAAATTCCAAGCATAAATACCATATCAGTTTGCGGTACGCCGTGTAGCCGTGACTAGGCCAGTCACGTATACGTTATACCAGAGTCAAGTGTAAGATAATCACCATGCACATTTCTGCCTTCTGGGCATGTAATAGAAAGTTGTTGGTCAGTGGCGCTGGTGAGATGTATAGCCACGAGATATTACACTGAGACCTGATATACGAGTTCATCTGATGACATTTCAAGGTCACTATGAAAGGGGCCATCCCGTGCTTCTTGTAAACAGGGAGATCATTTGTGAGTTTTTTTCAATAATAACTTCCAATGTATATACGCACTTAATTTCCGCCCAAATCAGCTAACGTATCCAGGCTTCAGGCTGACGCAGCACTTGTCTGTAAATGAGGGGTTTGTGTTTTCCTACGGCCCTTTGAGAAATTTTTCTCATTTTCATGACGGCGCGTTTGATGGACAAATGTACGACAGACCCTGAGCATTACTAATACCGCCAAAATACTCACAAAATGTCTTGGCTTAGACCCACAAGCTGGCGTGGATTTCGTTGTGACCAATAGATGGAGAAGTCTAACAGCCAGTTAGACGAAACTGTTGTATTAACTTCAAGAAGTTGCATACAGTGTGCCTTGGGAGACTCCATGCAAGACTTTCACATTCTCAGTCAAAAGTTAAGACGTCCACAACTGTGGCAACAGTACGTCACTTTGTTCCCTCCTTTGCTTGTGTCACTGGAATTCCACTCTCTTCGTAGACTGCACCGTTTTAACGATTTTAAAAAAATCATGTGTGTTATTTTTTCTGAAGCCTGTCAGCGTTCTTTTTTTACCAAGACAATCATTGCTATCGTTCTGAAAGAAAGGTTATAGAATCGTAGCTAGAATTTATGGAAAACTGAATATAGACTTACGGAGACTGTTGATTTATTGTTTTACGGAAAATTTTCACAGTATAATATGTATAATATAAAGTTGTGGGTAACTCTCAATTCGAGCAACAATGTCGCGAGAATGATGGTGTGAAACAGTCCCACATGTGCCGGACTGACCGTAAGGAACATTCGCATCCGCATTAAAGCTTCCCTGTCATAAATCTATGTCATACGAATGTTTTACAAATTAGCAATCCTGTTCTTAGTTTGGCTTATCCAAATTACTCAATAACAATAATACAATTGACAAAATGGACATTTTCATGGTCTACATATACTGCGGTCGCCATATTGATCTGTTTGTCTTAGTCACGTGGTCGATGTGGCGGCTCAAAATGTCATTCAAGAGCGAGAACATTCCCTAGACTCGGCCATACATGTGCCTGCATTTAGGCTGATAAAGGCCATGACCTCAACGTCAGTCTTATTAAAGCAGCATGATATATGAAGGCAGGTTCACTAACTGCTGTGGTATAGGCCAGGAAAATATGATTAGATGGACAAATTTGATTGCCAAGAGCCCTTTTGATTCGGCGAGTCTCATAACAGGTTAGTTAATTATACGCTTGACGTCGATTTATGCTATGGATGTTTTAATGCAGTAAATGTTTCTTACCGTAAACCCAACACATGTTTTTGTAGAGAAAAAAATTTAGTTCAACAGTATTTAAAAATGAAAACTAGCAAGCATCACCTGCGTAGAACTGGGTTATAGTGGCTAAGAAATCAGCCACAAGCGCGATTGGTGAAAACATATATGGGATTTGACGGGTTTTGCGAAAGATGCTGCAAATGTTCACCTGACATCCAAATGGTTTAGCTCATTGTACATCGTGGTTGATGTATTTAATTTGTGTACACTTTTGGCTTGAAAAGCGCTTTTGGGAAATACCAGAAATCCAGATTGGCCTTACTTTCCAAAGCGGGTTGGGCATGCATTGTATTGTATTTTCGGAAAGAGTGTTTGTTAGCGATAGTATCGAGTTGGTTCTCCTTTGCGGGAATGTGAAAAAACATATACATAAATGCCATTCGGCATTTGGCACCAATCCTGTATTTTAAGGTAAATAAGTATGTATCTGCGAGTGGCTCATCTTATTCAAGTGAACGGATTTCCTCTCAACGCCCACAAGACGCTGTGAATCGTCTGGCTGAGCCCAGAGAGACAATAATTCCGGTCTTCATGGCCCACGCATTTCCACGATCACTGAACCTGTGGATGTCTCATTCGCCAAACAAGTTTTATGACAACCAGATTGTTTTTATAGAACTCTTAAGAAAAACATCTAGGTGAACAGTCATAACAAGTAAATAAAGACCAGATTTCACCATTTACACGTGTGACTGTTTGTGAACCACACGTATCACACTGTCATTTTTCTGGTTTTACTGGCTACGTTGTCTTCTGTATTCAGTACATACCAACCAAACAGATAGACAAAGGTTTGAATGGGTGAAATACTGGTATAGATATGCACATATCTCAAGTGAACAGATAATTACGTTTAGCGCGACATTCAAAAGTCTGGTGTATTTCAAAATGTGCACGATCTTTCACGTTTACATGATTTAATCACTGAGTTAGAGATAAGTTTTTGAGGCTACTGGTAAGAAGTGATAATTCATAAACTTGGATAATAGGTTTGGATAATATTTTGAAGAATGACTTACTACAAGTTCAAGCTCGAATATCATACAGCAAATCAGTATATGGATGTAGTATAACCAGCCATATCGTGGGGCCACAAGAAATCTTTCCAAAAGTTTCCATTTTTTGGTCAGCAATTGTTCAGACACAATCAGATTTTGAGTTCAAGTCAAATGCAGGGTGGTACTTATACAAACAACAACCGAAGTACAGTATTGCAGATCTGTCACAAAGGGTTACAGGTTTAGCACTAGTCGCATATTGGACAATACTACATGATACTGATGACGAGATAATCAGAGAAACTCGGTATATAGCTCGAAACAATTCGACGTGATTGATTGATCCAACAAGCTAGGCATCATACCGGAAAAGGCCAGTAAAGAGCAAATATACCACGGAATACAGGCAAGTTTTAAAACGGTGTACCGTATTTGTATATTTAGTTTTGCAAAACTAGTGCTAATATGCATACACACATACAGGGAGAGTACAGATAATACCTCGAAATCCTTAAGGAAAGGTATAACATAAAATATACATCAAAATTTAAATTTTAGAGTACCCAAGCACGTATTTTACCAGGTGTAAAATAGTATTTGTTTCGTTAAGGCGAAAGCAGGATTTTTTTCAAAAGTAAATGGGTGCTGGAGTTCATCTGAACAGAAATATGCCAGAGGTCCAGCATACTCATGTATGTCATCTGTAGCATTTGTTAGATATTGTGTGTAATGTAATGCCACAAGTTATTGATTAAAAACTATAATACCCGAGCTTTCAACGGTAGGTTTATTCAGTAAACAATTAAGCCAGGCTACAAAACAATTGCAATTTATTCAAGTGCATAAGAAAATTTATCATAGGTTTATTAAGCCAGACACTTCAGATAAAGCTACGTTTAGTGCCTTCATGCAGCCTTCATGCACAAATAATCGACTTTATAGCTGATGAGGCTAGAAAACAATTGCAATTTATTTAAGTGCATAAGAAAATTTACCTTAGGTTTATTACTTTTTCAGACACATTGAATAAAGCTGCGCTGATGAAGCGGGCACAAATAATTGACTCCATAGCTGATGAATATAAAATGTGCTGAATTAAATAAAATATATACTTGCCTCAGCCAATGACACGATGCTACACATAGGCTGCTGTACACGGGAAAATGCTCACCAAGGTAGTGAACTATATCCCTGACTAAATTCCCGTCTTCTTCGTCCTTCGTTTTTTCCTCACCATTTCATATGTTATGTTTTCCTCTCAGCATAACAAATGTTAACTAAAACTAAACTAAAACAGCATAAAAGGCATCGTTTCTGGACAATAGTCTGCATCACTTACATTGTATTTTCCCAAGCCTGTACTGAACTCAGGTACTTTGGATAAAACTACTGACATGCATAGGATATCCGCTCAGATGTAAAAAATAACCCATGAAGTAAATAAATAAAAAAAATAAATATCGATCGATGATAAACATAGCTTGATTTTCCGTTATAGGCCTATTAGTGGAATTCCTCGGGACAGGAATTTTTAAAAGTTGCGTCAACAAATGACATGCGTCGATGTCCCTGACTAAATTTTCTTCTTCTTCGTCCGTCGCGAACCTATTTTACTGAAATTTATCATTGGTTGATGTAGTAAAGTATGAAGAGATAGGCCGCTGATATTAGGAGTGTAGGCAAAATTTGATAACAGATCTCTCTGTACGAGTGGAAAATACATATTTCCTTCTCATCTGAATCGGCACAAAGAGCTAGCTGCTGGTTTGCTGTCATGTTCCTATTTGCATATATCCTTTGCGAACCTCAGTAGGTAAGTATCTGATCCAATGACTTGAATAAATGATGGAGAAAATTGTCACTGGCTGCTGCAAAACTGAGACTGGACTTCTCCCAAGAGGTATTCAGAGTGAAGTTTACCAGACGGCCTTAATGTCCACCAGTTGTCCATTTTACACCGTCTAAAGCACAACACTTGCGTAAAATACTCAAAGCCTAAATGCGACTTTCCTTGTAAGGGTAAGTTTTTTGGGCCAAGGCATCGCTATGAATTTAATTTGTATAAAAACAGAAAATCAAATAATCTTGATAACTAAAGAAAATTCATAATATGGCACAAGATCCTGTGGCGATATTGCTAGGAACAGTATATTATTTCATATGCTTGTATGGCAGGTCAGGGATTAATATACTGCCTTGCCCATAACGTAGACATAGGTTTTACCTATGTCTAGAATGTGAATTTTTATCGGTTAGAGATATCCTTAAATTAAATTAGAATTTTTGTGGAATATTTTGGAAGATTTTAAACATATAGAGACAGGATAGTTTGTGGACTCGCAAGTTATATTTGGAGCCTTGATATAACTTTTGAAGGACACAGTTTCCGTGGACCCCTGTCCTTTCCAACGTAAAAAATTTGAATACTTGATGATTTAATTAGATGATCATATTTCACGTATAATACATTGACATGTTGAAGGAGTTTCTCTCCAAGTATGGTGATCAGATATAGTATTGCTAGGTTGCAAACAGCATTTTTCTATGAGTTTCCATTACGTTTGGACAGAGTATCTTTCCAGTTAAAACAACATTAGTACTCACTGACTGTGGCATGATTTTGTCATAAAATTTTCCATAAGCTCCAATGTTAACGTTTGGCGCTGTAGCGCAGCCCCGAACACTCCGTGGCCAATAAGCTTTGGTGCATACCTGACCCAGTTTGTGAAAAAGAAGCCATTAAAATCTTGACATAGGTTGACTGTCAAAATCTGGACCTTTCTATGCCGGCAGCTAGGATGGGTGCCCAGTAACGCCAAGGGGACGTCACTCGCAGCCTCATCACAACCTTTTTCCTTGTGTCCTCTCGCCCAGAATTTAAAACTTTCATCCGTAAAACTCATACCTGCCCAAAGCATAGACAATTTCCAGCACTTTGATACCAAGCATGCACCTATACACTATCAACGGCTGGCTGGCAGCAAAAAAAGACTTTACACCCTAAAATACACAGACATACATTCCCCCCCCCCCCCTCCCGAAAAACGGAAGTTGTAATGTGGGTCTGTGTCCTACTTCACGATACCCTTCAGTGTTAAACTCATATTGAAGAGCTTCAATAGGTGCATTAACTTGTACTTGCGAAAGTAAATATCTTTTTCTCTTCAGGCTCTTCTCCCTTTTACCTACAAGTTATTGTTCATCTTTTAATTATTAAAATCAATTTACAGTTAGATTTTTGCGCCATAAGATTAGATACACGTGTACAGGTATAGCATTTCTATACATAGATGTTGTGACTTTGGTTTTAGCCAATCAGTACCCTGAGTACCATCCTTGGTACTCATGAATATTTAAGAGGGTAGACTATAAACACTGGGCAAATACCCACTTTTATTCCCAAATTCTAACCAACGACGGAGTGCACCTAAACACTCTAGGCCAGGAACGGTCTATAAACGTGCTGTCTGCGCCGCTATGGGGGACCTCGAATAAAAATTGGAAATAGAAAAGGAAATCAGCTAAAGAAGAAGACATGGAAAACAATAAGAAGACCCATGGGACCAAAGAAAATTAACACCAAGGAAACGAAGACCAGAAACAGGAAAGGCATCATAACAATAGGACTATCTCTTGCTTCAACTAAGTGGATGAGGACCGACATCCTTGCTCCTGTTAACACACCTTGTTACAGGCACAGGTTTCCAGTACGCTGGTTTTTCCTGGACGGCGTCCGGCATATGTGGCGGGTGCTCCTGAACTCCACGTGAGAGAGGAGGAAGCAAGAGAATAAAACTGTTAACCAATAAATAAAAGCACTACTGTTGTTTTCTCTCTGTGTAAATATCTGTATAGGCAACTCAGATAAACATGACAGCATCTGAACCTATACAATAAGCTATACACATGCTACCACAAAAGGATTAATTTCAGTAATTGACTCATGTACATATGTAAATAGAATACCAATGCACTACCATTATCTATCCAAAATATTCATGTGTTAAAAAAATAAAACACTAATTTGATGGGCCACGATATCCGCCAGGAAAGTGACCCTAAAACCAGTATTAAAACCAAAACTTTTAGTCCCAGATGATCTCGGACCACCATCGTGTTAATATGTCAATTTCCAGTTAGCTTTCTAAGGCAGGTATTTTACATTTATATCAGCAGTTAAAGTAGTAACTAGACAAGTTGTCAGCACTGAAGTGGGATTTCAGCTTTAGAGCATACCAACAGACAGTGGGACTGTTAGTTTCAAATTGTGACACAAGTGTTCCCAGGCTGAGGACTGACTTTCCCAGACTGTGGGAATGATATTCCCAACCATGATTGAGACAGTATATCTCAATAGTTTGTAACTGGGGTTTATGGACCAAAAGTTTATAATTCCTAAGTAAGTGCTAAAATATTTATACTGAAAGAAGTTGTCTATACATACAAGGGCCCCTGAGCAACAGTGGGGCTGGGATTCCAAGTGTCGGCACAGTGGGACGCCGAGCCTCAGATTTTGGAACTCGTTTCCCCAAGTTATTACTGGACCATTTCTGGAACTGTAACCCCTAGAGAAGACCTGGAAGTATTATTTGCTGATAATTTCCCCACATATGGTTGACATATTGTCTATATAACAACAGTAGGACATACAGGTATCACAACAGAACTAGGATTAATACCTCCCTGAGATATCCCTAACACAGTTACCCGCACCAACTGAAGTACAGATGTCATGTGCCTGTATACAGTACCTGCACCTTTACATATATATATATATATATATATATATATATATATATATATATATATATATATATATATATATATATATATATATATTAACACATTCCTGTTACTTTATTTTAATAAAGCTGTTGCTGCTGTTTGTTGAGCCATGTAATCGGACTTTTCTTTGTTATTCGAAGTTCAGAGCTAACTAGTGGTTTTCCCGAACATACTACATACACGGACTGACCAGAGCTGACATTCAAAAGAATCCATAGTAGCGGACGTCTCCAAAAGTATGCAGATATTGTTCCAGAGTTCGACACTGGGTGTTTCACGCTACCAATTTGTTTTCTCCTGTTGTAAACGGTGAGACTTGGAACTGGGATGTCCATATCGTTATATATATATATATATATTGCTGACTCCTTGTGTATATATATATATATATATATATATATATATATATATATATATATATATATATATATATATATATATATATATATATATATATATATATATATATATATATATACAAAACCACCATATATATATATATATATATATATATATATATATATATATATATATATATATATATATATACACACACACATATATATATATATATGGTGGTTTTCCACTTTCCACACACACATATATATACACACATATATATATATACACAAGGAGTCAGCAATTTATCGATATTTTCAAAAGGACCCATTGCAACTAGATGGAAAATCCTTCCCTTGTCGCTCAGAGCAATAACCAACCTGCTCACATGGACATATCTTCTGCAAAATGACGCAAGGGACTCCCCAGTATACGGTTGAAGATATTATGGAACAGGTGTAGCCGACAGAATAGGCCAAGCTAAAATATTCATTGCTAACCATCAGCCTACTGCACGCCGCTAAATGCATAGGATAATATCCTTTCCGTCTGATGTTGGTATTTGAAACAAGTTTGTCTGACCAGTCATAGCGTGAATATATGACAGTCTTTAATACTCATTTATTACGAAGCTAAGCTTATAAACAGATGCCCTCTTCCTGAATGCATTTGTACGCTATGTTGTTAGCTGAAGTGAATAGCATTGAGCTTTTGTTTGAAGAATACCATATATGATCTATATTGGCTTATTATAATATATTTAAACTTATCTAATATATAGCTTGACAAAATATGGAGAAATATGAAAAAAATAAATAATTTCTTGTGTGATTCAAATTATTCCCCACCCACCATTAACTCATTTTGTCATGCAGTAAAAAAATATGCAATGATAGGGATCGAACTCGTGATCCTATTCGACACAAGGGTTTTAATGCAGGTATGTTTTCACTGGACCTGGTGAATGCAGGGTTAACGTTACTGATATTTTCATTATGAAGGGATTTCCCGCAGGAAAATGCCTTAAAATATCAAAATCTGCAGCTACTTCCGCCCTCAATACCGGGATCTGTCTGGTCACTCCATTTAAACTATCCTTGAACCAAATCCACCACTGCATTTTACTATATATTTGATTCGGGTTTTACGCCGTAATATTTCACTTATACGATTTCGGTCAACATTATGGTCGAAGGAAATCGGACAAAGACCAGGGAAGCCAACGATCATCCGCAGGTTGCTGGTAAATCTTAGCACGGACGACCGGGGAAGAAGTCAGCATAATATACCACTGGACATCAGCATGGAAAAGCTGTGAAAGCCAACTGTTTTGAGGTCTGTCATTAGCCTGCGGATGATAGTGGGTTTCCCCCTGGGCTCCGCCCGGTTTCCACCCACCATAATACTGGCCGCCGTCGTATAAGTGAAATATTCTTGAGTACGGCGTAATACACGAATCAAATGGATAAATAAACAAATGTTTTGATACTTAACAGTAAGCTAGTTTAGTGTCCATCATTCATCTCAGGACTGTTCGCCGCCCTCCACAATCTGTCAGGCCCTATTTAACTTTCCAGTAATATAGCGGATTCTGTCTATTTAACACTCGCTACGAATATCCATCAATTTCACCCATTTTGCTTTACGTAATGATGAACTCATTCGAACTCAACTTTAGATGTATACAAAATTGATTTGAAAGTCAAACTGCACTCAATATTTAAACATTCCAGGGTTCATATTTACATTCACTATATACGGTGGTTTTGTGTATTAGCCCAAGGATGGTGGAATAAACTGACCATTTTAGTCAAAACCTAAAACTCTTCCTTGAAATCTTAAAGTGAGGCTGCATGGGTGGTATTTGTTGCTTATGTTGAAACTCTCAGAATGTTATATTTTCCTCTCACTATTTGATATATTATATTTTCCTCTGAGCATTTCACAGGTTTTCCTTCACCACTGACACAAATGGCATCGTTTCTGGACAATGGTCTGCATCACCTGTATTGTATTTTTACTAGTTTGTACTGAACTCTGAAACTTCATATCGCTACCCATAACCAATCTGAAGACCCACTGCCCCTGTTGTCATAGTTTCGTTCATATCCGACACATCGATCGGCCGCTAAGGAGAGGTAATTTCATCGTGGCTTAAGATTCAGAGACAGCAGAGTGTGTATACATCGCTCACTGAAGACCTGGGTTACCTGAAGGTTGAATATGCGATGTGTATCTGTAAGGCGCTAATTACTGAAACTCGGTTTGTCTATTCTTCAGCAACTCAGACAAAAAAGGTTAGAAACATGCAGCGTTTACAGAAGACCTTACCTACGTGACGGACTCCAGGACAAGGCAATGCTACCTCCTGCATTTACACCCTGGGTGCTGCGACCATCGCATGGAATTGTTCCATTGTGAACTGTGTATCCGCACTGACATCAAAAGGTTCGATATATCAACGGATTCCAGCCAATTCCACTCCTCTGCAAGAGCAACTTTTTCAGGTAAAGTTCTTTCTGTTAAATCATAAATATATTTCCGGTACAAAACCTGCAGGAACGACGCTGCCAGTTCGGGAATTTTGTGGTGGACAGGTGAAGTCACTCACATTCAGAGGTTGAATTCAGTGGTGACTGAGCATAATCTTTCTAGAAATAACTAGTATAAGAAATAATAACATTGCCTTTGTAATTTGCACACCATTATCCTCTCAAATAAGTCTCAGAGTGGTCTGTTGATTTCGTCACTATCCTTTATTCGATTCTGAAAGAAATAAGTTGTAGGGGTCAGAAGCCACATAATGTGATCAACTGATTGATTGATTGATTGATTAGTCTTTAACTTCATATACAAGAATTTTTTTATTTATGCCCCGGATGCCCAGAGCCCTGATTGAAGACAATAACTGAACGGCTCTGTGGCCATTTTTTCAAGCGATTTCAAGCTTTAGCCCAAAATTGTGAACGTTAAAAGGTAAACTGTTAAATATATAATCAAGTCCATAAACTTTTGATCGCTGATTCTATGTTGCGATAGTATCAATTCGGCAAAGTTTTAGCATCCAGCTTTAAATAATTTGTAAAGAAGGTTAACATTTTGAACTTTGGCCCAAGAAGACTTGTGAAGTGGGCCTATGAGCTTTATCCGCTCATATTCTCTCGACCTTATGAAGCCCCTTCGCATGAAGCTATTAAAAAACGCAATGAAATGAGGCCTAATCTTATATGAATCTGCTGTGAATGCCATCAGAGATACGGAAATGTCAGTAAATGAGGTCTACTCTTCATATCCGCATTCGTTAAGGAATTGTCATCTGTCTCTCTCCTCGAACGCATATGTTAAAATGTCAACATTTTCTAACTGTTAAAATGATAAAATATGTTAAAAGGGCTTAATGATTGTTTGCAGGTTGTATGATGTGTTAGATTACTAGACTTTTAACAATTATTATGCTAATTAAAGCAAATAAAAGTATTAATTTGACCTACAGTTTGCGTTACAACATTTTCTAACCATTTTATAAATGGTTAAAATTTCTAACATTTTAGGAAGTGTTCAGCTAACCTTGTGTTAAATGTGTCCCCTCCTCGGCGACTGTCGTGTACAACATTTCGGTCTTAACAGAACAGTGTTCACCACGATTGTCTGATCTCCGTTGAAATCTTCGGGGCACGTTCATATAGTATGTAATCAGGATGGCCTTTGCACACAAATACATCACAAGTATCACAAGCAAAATAAATGTCAAAGGAAATTACAAGCCTTGGAAAGCTACGAGTAGATCTATTATGTAACTTGGTTATGGCCGATGGGCCGGAACTATCTGCTGACAGTAGGGGTGAGGTGTGCGATGGGGCTCAGTGAGCGAACCCCACATAGTCAAAACAGGAAGGTGGCCTATTTGACAGTATTTTGAAAATCGGGGTAAACTGACTGGCCTGAAATAAGTTCTAAGGAATTCCACGTATGCTTCAGATATAGCTTTTGTTATTAAGAAAAAAAATGTTTGCGACTGGTAATGTCACTGTTTCCGTGAGGAAAGGCAAATTGCTGAGTCTGAATAGTTCACATGAGACTACGCAATTTAGGGTTCTTACGAAACAATCACGAAACGTTTTCAGTGTGGAGTGCAGAAATGGACTATAACTTGTGCAGTGTTTCAGAAGCACTGTTCAGAATTTTTTCCATCGAAGTGGTACATGCTCAGTATATTCTGACTTTTGGTACATTTATAAGAGTCAATAATGTTTCTTTTTCAGTTTCTTTTTCAAGTTCAGAAGCGGGGGTGTTGGTTGTTACACAAAGATTACGGGCATGTCTAGCTCCACGTAACTGTCCTCCCAGAATGTATATATTGCAAATTTACTAAGGTTACCTTACTCACTTGAAAACAAACTTCTTTCGATCGTGTGGATTTAGAATACACTTGATGGTAGTAGAAACATAAGTAAGGACTTATGTCTTTTGCATGCGTTTTCTGCTAGGCAAACCACACATAAAGCCACTCAGCTATGTATATCATTAGCATTGGGATTATTGTATTCAAATGGCGAAAGTCTGAGGAATTTTAATTTAAAGGATATTCTTTGAACTCGAAACCCTGAAAATCCTGAACTATGTAGAGATAAAATACTTATTTTATTGGTGTTTAAAGCTGTTCTTAAAATAATTCAATCATGCAACGAAGGCTAGTCCCAACTTGCGACCACATGGTCATGACCGAATCCTCTGCAATTACCCAAATTAGCCAGCCCCCAACACGTTCAGTTAACCCGTGTTCTTGTGAACTATTGATCAAGTGTAATCATATGATTTTATTTATTTTATTCGTTTTACACGCCAAAAACGTATCTGTGTAGGGTTATACATGTATTTCGCATTTACGATAGTGGTACGCTGATGAAGCCTAAAATATTGGTGGAACAAAATTATTTTCTCTGAATTTCGACACCTTGTGGTTGGTACTCTTTCTCTGTCATTCTTTAAGTTCCGCTTCTATGTACAATAGCATAAAGCTCAGGGGAAAACAGCGCGGGGGTTGTTTGGGAAATACTTATTTCATGGCCACCAGATATAAAATGCTCAGTGGACTTTTTGCACACTATTGTGAGTATGTGTATGTAAAAAAAAAGATTGGGGAAGCTTTACATCCGGGAAAAGCTGATCAGTTGAAAGAACAGGCGTGAAGAAGACCGGTGTGGTCTTATTAAATTCACATCCACTCTCGTGACATATGGCGCCATTTCACATCCTCTCAAACACTTGTAAATGTTTCACTGGAGACAGACCTGCATACAGTCAAAATACCCATGCCTCGAGTGACAATAGACGAACGGGTCATATTTCAGCCTTTACCGGAACAAGCAGGCTTTTAAGATAGTTAGGCGGTTTTCTCACCACAAGAAAGTCCGTGTCTTTGCGTTGTATTATTTCATTTGCAACCGCCCAAGGTGGTCTGGTTGATTTCTCTGAAGAACTATTAGTTATTAATTCACACATTGTGGATGGTTAAAACCCCACACGCACTAGGTATATTCTACCTGACAATATGCTGTATTTCACAGTTATCACATCGGTTCATACACATTTACACACAGGATGAGTTGAAGGAGAAGGAGACAAAAAATGATGCAAGCGATTTTTAAGGAGAGAAGGACATTTGAAAATAATATTTGTATGGTATTTTGTTGTTTATATTCCAACACATATTGGATCGTACCATGGAGCAGATTGATTGACCACCAGTGTGGTCGCTGTAAGTTCAAATCCAGCGGATGGTCGTGGGTTTCCCTCGGCTTCTGTCCGATTTAGTTCCACCATCATGCTGGCCGCCTTCGTATAGGTGAAATATTCATTCCAAAAAAATAACAAAAATAAATAAATAAATTAATAAATTAATTAATTAATTAAAATTGTTGTGCTTAGACATTCGACAGGAAATGTAAGCAGGTTTGCCAAGGATGGATACAGACTCGGAAAGGGCGGTTTAATATTCTGCACAAACAAAAACAAGAATGGTGTCAATCTAGGCAGTAGGCAGAATTATTCTGGGATATCTGTAACATTCCTTCAATATTACCTCAAAAATTGCTGAACTGACTCCCGCGTGTTGTATTCTGTAAGCGTCAACTTGAATAATTGGTACAAAGCATAAGAATAAATCTGTCTGTCATTAGAATAGATCCGTCTGCAACAAAATAGGCCAACACTACTTTTTTGCTGAGTTGGTAACTGAAACATATGATATCAATATAAGGTATGTG
Source organism: Liolophura sinensis (assembly GCF_032854445.1). Lineage (NCBI taxonomy): Eukaryota > Metazoa > Mollusca > Polyplacophora > Chitonida > Chitonidae > Liolophura > Liolophura sinensis. The sequence continues at coordinate 18,455,870 of NC_088303.1, read as the reverse complement.
ATTCGACATCATAACTTTTTCTCAAAATGTATAACTCTTTATCTCCATAGCTGAAAGATATTCCCACAGATTCATGACAAATGTTCTACATAATATGACATAATTTATGTTGTTCTACATAATATATTTCGTAATGTAACAAAAGTCGATTCTGTTCAAATGATCTTGAGAGACCCAGCTATACGTGAAGCGGCATGTCTAAACCCGGTTCAAACTCAAAACTGTGCCTGTGCATTGTATGCAAGACTCAATCTTGAGTTTAAGGTTGCCGGGTTGGCGGGTACATTTAGTTGACGAAATTTTCTTGACATTGCAACTTTTCTAAGAAGAAATGTATGGAACAAAGTGTTGTTTTGCGTGTCTCTGAGAATTATGCGACTTTTTTCATAAAAGTCGTCGCACTTTGTCATGCAAAATAAAGACTGTGTCGTGACGGCTGCACTCTGACAAGTACTTTTCCGCTGTCTCGCCAATCAATTAAGTCTTTATGCAAGTCAGCCGCTATGGTGACCTCCATAGGTTGTCAATACGTCCTTGAGAATGTGACCAACGTATTATTTCTGGGGTCAATGTCCGTTGTAACTAATTACACTTAGTTCGTTACAATTACAGTTCATTTCATTTCAATCAGGGTTGTTTGTCTTGCCTGCCTATTTTGTTAAAATACTGAAAAAAATTATTGATGGAACCTCGCAATTTTTGCAAAGCAGAATATATTCCATTCTGATGGCATCACATGTAATTTATGCTTTCAGAATAATAGCAAAGATGTTTTGTATCTACGATCCACACTTTAAATTAAGTGTTAAATAATCATATTACTTTCAGCGACATTTCTGCTTTCCTGCGGCATTTTTCTTTTCAATTATATCAATGCTACTAAGCAAATTCACATGCTAAAATTGTATTTAACAGATAATTATTGCTTTTAAATAGTGGATTTGTGAAAAATATGATTTTCTTCTTTCCATGGAAATTACTGCTATAATTTGGTCTGATGACAGCTCTGTCAGTTTCATTCATGGGTCGTTTGTCACTTTTTGATTGTGAAGTTTATTTTCGTTATTTTTGATCGTGTGTGAAAGGGGTGGTCTGAATTTGTCATTATCCTCTCGGGTTACCTTTATCATAGGTAAAAGAATATGGTTTTATTCACTGCTGTTTTTCACATTTCCTGAGTATTTAGTCTCATCCATGCCTGAATAAAACGAAAGACACCTGTAGCAATAGGAAGAGGAAAATGACCAGTAGTCATTCTGTTCAGTAACTGGCAGAAAATCATGGAATACTGGTTACTGATATGACTGTTAAAGGTCACGTTAAGCCTCTGTTTCTTATAGGTGTCGCTAGATTCATTAGAGCCTTTTACACTCAGCAGACTGCTATAAAGACAAAAGTGGCCTACTTGCGGTTTACACTCAACAAGTTACTTCCCTGACCAAAGTAGTGTAATTTGTGACAAAAAGATGTTTTCAATGGTCTTCTTCTGATCACGCTGCTGACGATCATTTTCTCGCATGTTAAGAGCTAGGGAAAAAGATTGAAATCCAGAGCCATGCACCAGTTATGTACACTTGTATTTTATTCACCACCATCCGTGGTTGACCCTTTTTCCATTCTAGGGGATAGGATAAGAACGGCATGTGCTCTGTTCAGGCACACTGACTGGGTCAGTCCAGGTGCTATTTTAAGTTCTTCGGTTACACTGGCGTGGAACACAGAATCCAACAGTGTATAGCAACCCTTGATTTATGTCCACATAGTAAAATCTGATCATTTTTTTAAAATGAAATTGGTAAATCAGCTTTATACATGCTTATTAATGATCACATAATAACTTCTAGTAGATAACTGATTGTTTGTGCCTTTTACCAGGCCCATAGTTATAGGCCTATGGGTGAAGATGAAAGGTTCACTCTCTTTTCAAGTGGTTGTGACGGATTCAGTTGTGACTCGAAAATAACAGTATGATGTCTTTGACGGCATTCTGCACTGCCTCGACATGACAACGTCAGTTTCATCCTTCCTTTGTATCGTTTAAGACAAAAGTCTTTTTTGAGAGGCGGAAAAATGACGGCTGTTTCCTTATGTCCGAAAGCTCTTCGATTCTTGATCTTCAGATAAAGTTTACGTTGACTAGTTTTGTCCAATACCTTGTTCCCACAAAAGAAAAATATGACCAACCTTAATCATCTCAGGAAATCATTTGTCACAATTATCACTTCCCTCCCCTTCCCAACAGTTTTGCAAACAAAAAAACTCGATTAACTCGAAATTTAGCTTAGTGAATTCACAGTGGCGTTCGTGCATCGTTTGGCATTTACCTTTCACGGCTTTCTTGAAATAACTTTTTAACAGAGGTAATCCCATGAAGCCACAAGATGACAAGATGACACCAAGTAGCGTAGCGTAAAATGACATACACAAGGTGAGCAATCTCGATTTTCCTCTCTTTCCTTGAATCACCCAGTGCGTCCATGTCTTAAATTAACGTAGTAATCAAGTATTGGTGGCATCTAAGCGGACCTAATTGGTTTATATATGAACCCAACAGATGATATTTTTCTTATTTCTTGAGTTCATCATTCTGTAGATCTAGACAAAAGCCGATTGTAGCTCCATGAGAGAGGTTAGATGAAAGAATGTAGCAATTAGGTGAGACATGATTAAACCACGAGGTAGTCGTATTCCACGCTCTGACTATTAGTGAAACATTCCAAGTTCCTAATGCCTCTATCCTTTGATCCGAAATAATACGCCATCGACGTTAAGTAAGTTCTAGTCGGTAATACAGGGCTGTATTTATACGCATCTATATAGCGTCCCTTTAATACATATCTTTATTTCATGTGCATTGCTTTTTACTGATCCAGATAAGAGATTCAGATTGATGCTCACTATCTGCTTACTCTTCAGATAGGTGTTCATCAATGTGTGCTTACTCTTCGGACAGACGTTAATTAATACCTGCTTAGTCTTCAGGCAGACGTTCATTAATGTCTGCTTCCTCTTCAGACAGGTGTTCATTAATGTCTGTATACTCTTCAGACAGGTGTTCATTAATGTGTGCTTACTCTTCAGATAGGTGTTCACTAATATCAGCTTAGTCTTCAGTCAGGCTTTCATTAATGTCTGCTTACTCTTCAGATAGGTGTTAATTAATGTCTGCCTACTCTTCTGATAGGTGTTCATTAATGCCTGCTTACTCTTCAAATAGGTGTTCATTAATATCTGCTTAGTCTTCAGATAGGCGTTCATTAATGTGTGCTTACTCTTCAGATAGTGTTCATTAATGTTTTCCGACTCTCATGATAGGTGTTCAGTGATGTTTTATTCTCACTCTTTTAATTATGTTTACTCACTTCTAGTCTTGCGGTTCAAATCCGTATCCATAGCTATTTCTTCCATAGTACATATTTTATATTAAATTCGATACTAAATGACTAGTGCTTCATAATTCAGGTATGGGAGTTGTTGGTATACGTGTTGGTTAGTGGTTTTGAGCTAGTATTTAAAGATGAGCATTTCATTCGGTGTCCAGTGTTTTCTCTTTTGGTTTTTGAATCAGAGTTAACTGGTGCTCATGATAGGATCATAATGTAGGCTGTAAGTATGCGCTACAAGCCGATGTCCGGAAAGGGACAATCAAATTCTTGTTTTGTTAACTAAATCCAGGTTAATCAGGCCTTACCCCATATCTAACGGTCCCAGTTTCCGTGTGACACAGGCGTCTGGTCAAGTAACACGAGTTGTAATTTCTCACACTGTAGCAGTAGGGATTATTTTCACTGGTTATTCACTGCAATTTGTTTAGTCACCTAGAAATACGATATATCGATCAAATAAGGTTCCGGAGACAGGACAGCAGTCAGATCCTCCTATTACAGACTGAGCTCATTCGGATAGCTGTCAGATTCTACCATTAGGTGTGCGCGACTTTTGCTCCCAGACATGTGGACTGAGACACACGTAATACTGAGCACGGCTGCGGGCGAAAATTCTTGCAAAAACGTAATAGGCCAAGTATTTCATAGCATTCATCATCTACATATGTAGCTGATTTCACTCTGGCAAACTTGATTAAGGCGCTGGCTTGTTGCGACCATCAGATCCTTAACCAATGACATCGCGTGTTGAAATCCAGGGCCTATATTTATCACGCAAATTTAGACCTAGGTCATAAATTGCAAGTCAGAGCAGAAAAGAACTCAAACTGCGGTTAGTACATTATTCTGAAGTGAAGAAAAGATGTGCAAATTCTACACTTTCTGGAACAAAACATTTTAATTGTAGCTGTATTTGAATTTTTGATTTAAGCCGCTCAATAAATATGGGCACAGCTCTCGCTGTCTCGACTTCGCCTTTCAGTCAGAAGATTTTGTCAGCTACGAGGCTCTACGATTTCCTCTACCATCAATCTAACCGGCGTCATATACATGAACATTTCTTGGGTATCAGCCACAACGTTTTCCATGTTCCACGTGTTCCATTCAGTGAACCTGGGATGGTCAAGTCGGCTGCCTTCATATGTACCTACACGACAACCTCCTTTGCTAGGGAAATGTTTTACTTCTGCCAAATGTATCGACCCCACTCCCAAACTCGACCTAGCCAAAAAAGACTCATTCGTTTTTTTATATTGTACTCTGTCATTCATAGTAGTTGTAGATGCAGAAAACTCCTAGTAATGTAGGTTTTTAAAACCTTGGAAATCTTAACAACAAAAAAACAATAATGTGTGAAAACCAACGGCTGAGCTAACTGATGGTTCAAAGTTTATCGTATTAAAACTGGAAATTCATTAAAACATATATATTATAGCAGTTCCATCAGGCACTTTCTTAAAAGAAAAAGATTCATGGTTAACAAATGTTAATATTTTAACGTTTTAATTTTCAGACGAAATTAAGGTAATATTAAGCACCTTTTTCCTTTCATCATCTTATCATTTTCATTGTGATTTCGCTGCCTTAGAATGTGTTAAGTGTTGCTCAGTGGTCAAAATCCCGCGAAACACAACAACAAACCATACAACACCACATTCAAACGTACTGTACAACGGAACCACTATTTATAACGCGCATCGCCTGTAAAAAAACCATTATCGATTTCACTGATATTTAATGTCGTTTTCAGATTAATCTTGGCCACATGTTTGTCTCAAGCGGCAATCTCTTGTGACAAGTTGGTCGCTATGGCAACATTTATAGCGCTGCTTTACTGGACACGATCAAAAAGACATGCCATCAGATCCAGTCTATGTCACTGACACTGAACAGCAGATACCAGCATGACCTACTTTCTTATCCAGTTTGTGAAGCGGGAGTTCAATAAAGCTCTCAGCCACGGCAATAGACAATTACTGTCAGCATGAAGCGGCAGAGCAAAAGAGAGAAAGTGTGTCCTCCACCCCCCCCCCCTCCACCCAAAGAAAATTAACCTCTCTCAATCTACGCCTGGTAATTGATTAATATTTGGGAAAAAACTGAAAATAACTCCTTTCAGCCAACCCCGATTTCAGTAATTCAGCAATCAATTGTAAACACCGGCAGAGAAAAACGCATTCGTTTTTCTGAACCTGTCAGTCTCAGTTTTGCTCGAACACAGACGCCCGTTAAAAAAGAAATCATCTTCTGTGTGCGATAAAAGATCTCCGCTCACAACACCACAGAAATGTCCATGTAAAGAACAAATACACTAATTCCTGTCGATTTTCTCTTAAGACCAGCAAGGATTCGTCTGTTTGTTAAAGTTCAAACGATGGTTTCATTTATGAAAGGTCACATCTTTAATGTTTTGTGTCTTTTCCAGAATGGAGTTCTTGGACGAAATCAACGCTACCTTTTTCCGGGAGTTCCTTCTCAATCTGTCAGCAGAGGAGAGAGGGTTACTCTTCCAGTCTGTAGGATTACAGGAAGGTGCTGACATTCAGTCTCTCTTTCTGCCAGAGGACTCGCTCAGCGATTATCAGGCCTATCGAATCCACAAACTCCTCCTACTTTATATTCCACCAATTCTCCTCATATTTGGCACATTCGGAAACGTGTTCTCATTTCTGACCCTTCGACAAAAATCCATGGCTAAAATATCCACCTATTTCTATCTGTCTGTTTTGTCCCTGTCTGACTTCATGGTGCTCTACTTTGGCCTTCTCCGACTCTGGGTTGCCGAACTGACAAACTTTGACATCCGAGATCAGTCGGATACACTATGTAAGCTGGTGATGTTCTTGGGGTATGTCAGTAGCGACCTATCTGTGTGGCTGATCATAGCCGTCACTGTGGAGCGGTACATCGTTGTGGCGCACCCATTGAAAGCTTCGACCTTTTGTACCGTCCCAAAAGCCAAGAAAGCCACTTTGGCGGTGGTCTTGGTGCTAGTGTCCATACACATCCATTTTATGTGGTCTGTGAAGCTATCAGAGGACCTTACCGCGTCACCCAGATGTGCCCAGTCAGGAGGATTCCAGTATTTTGTCACCGTCATATGGCCTGTCATCGATACTCTCATTTACTTTGTCGTTCCGTTTGTCATCATATCGACCATGAACGCGTTCATCATCTGGCAAGTGAGGAAAGCCAAATCTGGACGTGTTGAAATGCAGAATGAAAGAATTGTCTCAGTTTCGCCCAATAAGCCCAACAGTAACTGTCTTCTTGAAGGGAAAAAGCGTTCCAGGAACGACAAGGACAGCTGCACGAAAATCACTATGATGCTTTTGACGATATCTTTCGCCTTTGTGATAACCACATTACCCATGAACATATGTATGATGGCCGCCTCCACATGGAACCATAACGACACGGGAGACAAATCAAAAATGTCCAAACTTCAGCTGACTAAAACTATCGCGGAGCTGCTTATGTATGTTAACCACTGCGTTAATTTCTTCTTATATTGTGCCACGGGACAAAAGTTTCGCCAGCAAATTCTCCGCCTGTGTTGCTTTCGGCATCTGATCGGACAGCCCGTCAGTGACCACAGCAAACACCTATATTGCTCCAAGCGAGGAAGTAATCTTTCGCCGTTCGCTTATCGACAAACGTCGAATGAATCCGATGAGCCGTCCAAATGTTTGTTTGAGAGCAGAGTTTGACTGCAGAATTACGAGTTTGAGAGCAGAGTGGGGCTGCAGAATCACAGGTTTGAGAGCAGAGTGTGACCGCAGAATTTGGAGTTTCACACAGAGTGTAACCGTAGAATTCCAAATTTGACAGCAGAGTTCGACAAACGTCGAATGAATCCGACGAGCCGTCCAAATGTTTGTTTGAGAGCAGAGATTGACTGCAGAATTCCCAATATGAGAGCAGGGTGTGACGGTAGAATTCTTAGTTTGAGAGCAGAGTTTGACTGCAGAATTCTTAGTTTGAGAGCAGAGTTTGACTGCAGAATTTTTAGTTTGAGAGCAGAGTTTGACGACAGAATTCCCAGTTTGAGAGCAGAGTGTGGCGACAGAATTCCCAGTTTGAGAGCAGAGTGTTATAACAGAATTCCCAGTTTCAGAGAAGAGAGTGATGGCAGAAATCGGGATTTGCGAGCGGAGTGTGATTTGAATCCAAGTTTGATAGCAGAGAATGGCTGTATAGTGACATGGCCACGCTTACAAGTACATAGTTGAAATATTGATGACAAGTGAATTTATAGGTAGTATCTGATATATACAGAATTAAGTTTATAAAGGCGATATATGATAGTATGTTTATACTGTACATGTGTGTTTGAGTCAGTGTACGATGAAAATTTATTTCCTGTAAACCTTATGTAATCGTAGGATTACTGATTCCTCCCTGATTTTGGACTATTGTTGAATCATATAGCTGTAACTAAAAGATCAAAGATCACCTTTGGTCGCTTATTACTGGCCGTCTGTGAGAAGTAACTTCTAACGTCAGGACACCAAGTGGCCTCGAATGCTGCTTGTTGCCGATACATAATTTAATTACGAATCCAAATGTGATAAACAACTTTGCTGATCGTCGGCCCCAGAGACTTCTGCTATTCTTTGCAGGTTCCTGTTCCTAAAATTTGTATTTTCGCCATCTTATTCATAATCATATAGATATGTTTGATGACACACAATGCTTTACATTGTTCTGTACCATGAATCCAAGTTTTCGCAATGTGACAGATAATCTTTGTCTATAGCATTTCGTTTATCGTGCGATCGTGTCATCTTATACAAGTCATGTACACTATTTTTGTTAAACTATAGACGGCTATTACTCATTGATTAACGTGGATGACATTTTGTTGTTGTTTCCGAGTTTAACTTTGTTGTACAAGTATGAACATATATATTTTTGTTTGATGAGAAGTCATTCATGTTTCTTTAATTCGTCTAATTGTATCATTTTCATGACAGATCGGACACGAATAGCTGTACATGTCAAGACATTTATTTTCTGAAAAAATTCGGTAACTCAGTATCTATTGTTTTCACTGGAGATTTGTGTTTTAGAGGACAAGCTGTATAAAGGCGAGGAGATCAATTTACAATGGAGAGGAAAGTACAAATGGCAAGTTTTGTAGAAGTATTCGGGTGAAAATCTGTTCCATTTTGTTACCTTCTTGCAAACCACATTTTTCTATGGGTAGCACATGCAGTGTATATTTGAATATTGTATTTATTTCATACCTCACTGAGGTAACATCTAGGCGTCACTTTAGTGTCAGAGAATATGGTTACGTTCTGTTATTTGTGCTACACAAAAATGTCTTATATGTCATGCACTTTCTACAGAATACTTATGTATACATTTTGTCACTTTGTTGAATTTACTGATAAGTATTTTTCACAATAAAGAACTTCAGTAAATTCAGTAAATTGGTAATAAAGAATTCAGTAACATATTTCAAGTGTTTCTATTTTCGACAGTACACCAGTTTTATTTGTGTATTGTTGTCTTAACAACTATTCCTTTTCTTTACTGATTTTGCTTACTGGTTTCGGCAATGTTACATGAGTAAAGACGTATTGCCTGTACCAGAATCCAGGTGTCAAAGAGCATACTCCTTACCGCGCCTGCGCTGTTCTCTGCCGTGACACGGCTTGTTTAAACTGAGCCTCACCACATTGTCATCGCATAGATCAGTAATTACCATGTGTCCCGCCACGAATATATATACATACAATATAAATATTGCCCATGTGATGTTAAACCATAATCATTCATTCATTCTGTTCAAAATTTGTAGTACATAACATTAGGGTAAAATGAGAGGATTGCGGCGCATGGGCTGTGAAGAGTGATGTCAAAGATGCATGGTCATCCCTCCAAGACCACTTTGTAGATTTTCTATAAGAGCCTACCTAAGAACATGTTTAATAATGCCTTTACCGAGCAGTCATCTGACTTTGTGAACAATTTGACAACGAGATGGTTCCACACACAGACTTCAACTAACCTATGTAAATCCTTGAGCCGAATTCTCAAGAAGTTTTTTTCTCCTCAAAGGTATTGACAGAAACGTACCAATTATTAATGACTTGATTAATTTATTCTTAATCAAGGGACATGATGTTCAATTCTGTCTTCTCTTTAAATTAATGCATGTAAATTTAAAATATAATTTAAACATAAACCAGCCAAAAAAACTTTTTTACATATTTTAAAAATTTATTTATTTGTTAACACTGCATACAAATGCATTTCCCATTTACAAGGGTATGCAGTTTTAATTTAATTGGAATATACTCAGGAATATTTTATTTATATGCAAGCATTATGCTGGGGAAAAAAACGGCAGAAACATACGACCTTACTCAAGTTACTGACAAACTTTTCCAGGGACGACCGAAGAGGAAACCAGCCTGAGCCGGACGAATTCATTGCAACTGCATTGGCAAGAGGCTCCTGAATCATTGCGCTATAGCACTTTAACTACTCAGCCTCGGAGGTTCCTGGTGTATTAATACAATGAGGGTAACCCTTCCAAATACAGCTGAAAATATTTGCAATTTCCGTTTAGCTCAAGCCTAAATACATGTTTAAAAGCTGCAGTCGAGTCTTCGAGAGGGCCGCCTCAGTGATCAGTGGCTGAGTGGAAGCGACCAAACCAGTGGTTTATTTAAATGAACGAGCGAACGGATATGCAAAGAAAAATTTGCGGATGTTTAACACAGTGTCATAAGAAAGATCAGGATTTGTTTGTCAATGTTGATAGTTGGTCGTTGGTGTTGTAACCTTTATCCGAAGGTCGCCACAGGTATAATTTCCCTAACCTAACCTTCATTCAAAGGTCGCCACAGATATAATTTCCCTGACCTAACCTTTATCTGAAGGTCGCCACAGGTATAATTTCCCTGACCTAACGTTTATCCGAAGATCGCCACAGATATAATTTCCCTGATCTAACTATTATCCGAAGGTCGCCACAGATATAATTTCCCTGGCCTAACCTTTATCCGAAGGTCGCCATAGACAAAATTTCCTTGATCTTACTATAACCCAATCATTAATTTTGAAGCCTGTCTAACCATATCGTTAGCTTATTTCATGCTAAAACAGGATCTAGAGCTACATGTAACCCATCGCCTTTGAGTGTTTTTTTATCAAAAGTCAAAACAAATATAAATAAAATTAACGGAAAAGATAAATTAATGAATAATGAATCTTACTTTCCTACAGAAAAACGGCACAAAATTGATGTATCGATAATGCCAGAGATATTTTTAACATTTGAATAATTTGTGTGACATGATTACACTAAAATGAGGCTGTAATGACACACACACTGGTTGTCAGCATCGTGTTCACACAAACACAGACCTTGTACCTACGTGCTCTTTGTTGTGTGGAATATGTGACGTAAATCCATGCCGAGAAAGATAATCACATAGGTCGAATACATGGAAACCATCATTACGAGTTTTAGCTATCCTCGAAATTACTAGGACTTGAGAACTTAAAGCGATATGGATAATATTGCATACAAATGCCAACAAATAACCCAATAATATCATTAAAGGAGAAGAAGACTTAAAAACAAGACACTATAGGCTGAAAAGAACACATTTCTTTCTATCTGGTGCCTGCTGCATAATTTTGCCATTTTTCCTCGCCACACACGTAAAGCCTGAATACAGTAAAGCTGGCATAAATCGCTAAGTCCATGGCGTCCTCCATCTTTAACACCCTATAATTTATGCTGGGGGTGTGTTGCCTCTCACCCAGTGAGAGTCGTTAAAACTGCCGGCTTTTTCGTGTAAACTCGGAACCTACGTCCATCATTCCGGTTTCCCGATCGTCAAGCGGGAAATGAACTGTACTGTTCGTTACCTTCTGAGAAGAAGAGTTCTATCGGAAACGTACGAACTGCACTTCGCTGGTTTCCGACAGCAATCCTCCTCCTAAACACGGGAGACTCCAGGACTAGTTCTTAGGCAAAATGGAGTCGCCCACAGCGGATATTGGCGCGGACTTTATTTATAATTCATCACCTTGAGGTACACATTAGAATTTTTTATGGCATGCACCTGCGAGGAAATACATACTCTTTTCAATGGTATTTGATTGATATTTAAATTTTCTTCTTCTTTAAAATTCCTTGGAGACAAACAACTGTGTGTGATTTTGTCTGCAGTAATAGTCCCAGGAAAGAGGAGAGTTAGAAGTTTGAAATCTTTCGTCGATAAACTATGGTGGCTTATTAGTGCCATGCAATTTCATTTGAATTTTTTGTCATATTCCTACATATACTTACTGGTTTTTCGGCTTATCAAGCCGTTTATTAGTAAAGTTAGTTGATTGGTTTGTACAGAAAATTACTTTTTAGATAGGAAAAATTCTTTTTCACAGCTTTCATTTTTTTTCACACAGGAAATTGTTTTTCATGAGGAAATTATTTTTACGAAGAAATTGTTTTTCACGAAGAGGTTATGTTTTTTAATAGGAAATATTTTTTCTTACGAGGATATTATTTTTTTGGCGAGGAAGTTATCTTTTCACCTAAAAAATATTTCCCCTGCGGTGGAAATATTTTTACCACGGTGAAATGTCAGACACTGTATTGCGTTGAACTTGTGAGGTATGCCATGTAACTTCAGTTCTGCCGTACAGATCGTTGGAAATACGAATATTTTATAATGCTCTATCGTTAGAAAGGAAGATTGTATTTAGTTTTACTAGGCATATATCGCTTTCAATCGATCATATTGGTTACACGTGCGATCCACGAGCGAATGTTGCATTGTGGGGATCTTTGCGATGCCTTATTTACATGATATCTCGTAGGGAGGACAGTATATATAGGCCCAGGAAGTTTAGTTAGGAGTATATCCTAACTAAAGGGTAAAAAGCCCTAATGTACCATACGCCTTGTCAAAAAAGGCTTTGTTGACATTAACTTACCAATCGTGTTCCTGGGGCACAAATGACATCCCGTTTCTTCATGAACTTCTTAAACGTTTTTGTTTTCTGCAGACGTCCATGTTATAGTATATCTAATCAAAAATTGTTCTCCAACCATTTTTGACAGGTCACACGGTACAGCAGGTCATTTATGGTATAAGGGATAAAAGAGTTTGAACTCGAAACTCACCTATTCGTTTGCTGTCGTCATTAAATTCGTAAAATCCACCTCTCATATTAGAAAAAAAACTAGCACAACCAAGAGGCCAAATTAACCCACAAAATAATAATCAAATATTGAATGTTTTTCAAAACATGTAAAGTATCTAAATTATAGAGTAGAATTTTTCACCCAACTAGCTTCTGAAGAACTTTGTATTGAGGACCAGCTGTTGAAATGTTGGCTACAGTGCCGTTACATGCCGAGGAACAACAACAGCCACACAACACCGTCCCCCTACACAGTCCTGCTCACCGCAGCTAAGAATTACAACAATAAAAAATGTATTGTTTGTAAGCTGCGAAATACAAAGTACAAAGGGCATTCAACTTGATATCATTGTCACACTCTTTAGATGGCCGTAGGATCCGAACGGCTCCTGATGGTTATCCACAATTATATATTTCACCAATTGTGTGTCGACAGACACTTATTATGTGACATTTTGACAAGATAAGATTTAGACCGAAAGTCTCACAAAATAACATATAAAAAGGAAAAAGAGCAAACCACAAATCTTACTATGCTCACCGGATATGTCTTTAAATACCACAAGATCAACTCTCTAAACAATAATTTAATCACTGTTATGTAAACAAGAATAAGTATAAGTATAAACAAAACATTTGTGTCTTTTATTGCTTATGTTAATATTACATACCTTACCATTAGACCTGGGGCCTCCGTGGTCTAGAATGCAAGCAATGCTGGTGAAACCCTTGAAGCTGTCGATATTTGATTGAAAGTCTGGCCACAGGGATTTTGAAATGGAAGGCTTTTAGGGCCTACTTTTGGGCCTACCACATTTTGGTACTCCCAAAAAACGCCATTATTAGAATCCACAGCTGAACCATTTGAGTGGGAAAGTGGAACTCAATCAACACGGTTTTTCCAGATATTTGTGGTAAATCCAATGGTGTCGTTCAGTTGTTTATATTTTGATTTATTTGATTTATACCTTTATAGCGATTATACATATCGCTCCAGGGCAAAGGGTCAGTTTTTTAAAGTGTAAAGCAAATCTCTTGGCATAAACTACGCCTGCTAAAGTCAGGTCCCAAAACACCTCTTCACCAGTAGCAGAAACTGTGGCTTTTTAGGTCCGAAGATTTTAGGACAGAAGGTTCGACCCACGGTGCTACTAAACACTAAATTAAAATCGGTCATAAACATTTTTGGATTTTGTTTCGGAAGATTCAAAAAACCAAAGTATGTGGGAGTTGGAAATTCTTTGAAGGAGTCATTCCATCTTGATTCTCTGTCGAATCTGAAGGGGACAATAAAGTTTACGACTACTGACAGAATGGTACTAACACGCATAACCTGTGTTACAGTCGGTTCCTAAAACACACATTCGGTAAATGTTCCTACTCTAAAACCACCAAAATATCGAATATTTAACACGATGTGTTTACCGAAACAGTAGCCAACTGGACAGAATCAGCCTTTGTGTACAGAAAACTCTCAAAGTATGTAAAGATATTGGATGGATAAAATATTTGAAGACACGGAAAACCCTTATAATAACTTGTAATACAATGCGTATTGTTATTATTGGCACACGAAATGCTATTCCGTATTTGCGTTTGCTAAAGATACCCTGAAAATAACCTTGGGCAATAAGCTGTACACGCAGGCTGAATGGCATCCCACTGATCATCTTAATTCCATTAGAAGAGGTAAAAAGACCTTGGTATACATTAAAGTAAATACGGATAGGACATATGGATTACTTTCTTTGATCGTTAATTTCAAAGGAAGAAATATAATGCGTTAATAAGTGCACTGTAATTCCGTATCGTGTACGTGTAGATGGTTCTACTGCGATACATGTCTATTCAGATGAAGTTCGTCGTGCGTCTTGTGACAGTAATTGAGCTAATGAAATTAACAAATGAAATGACACTGACAGAATTAAATCAATTATTTTTTCCCTAAACGCGACAGAAATATACCTTTAGTTATCTGTATTACTGATGATATGCCAATATATTTCTACTTCAAGAATAAGTAATAACAGGCAAAGACTAAATAAATAGAATGACAAAGTAAATATATAGCTATTGTTCAACTATCAAAAAGAACAGAATTTTGTTAACAAAAAACAAATTTTTTCTGGCGATGGAGTTACATGTATATCAGACTGGCATTGATGGCTGGTTGATCTAGAATGTTCTAGGCCAGAATTTATCCAAACACGTCTCATTTATCTCTTGGATGGTTTGGTGATGAAAAATGTCCTAGGTCAGACCTCGCGCAAGTAAGTCACGTGTATCTCCGACAGAGCCTGGACTGCTACCAAATCTACACGTAGGCTGTATTAGGTCAGAGGTCAGTCACATGAGACACCCAGGGCTGTATGTGTGGTACTCCTCAAGGCGTCGTTCAGAAATGCAATAGTCTTTAGAACGACACCGTTAAAATCAAAATATAAAAAGGTATACCATCATCTTTAATTAATAAGCTCACATGAAAGTTCCCAACTCCTGTAGTCTACAACGGTTACAAAAAAGCTCAAATACAAACAAGGAACAGTCATTGGGATTCGCTTCTTTCTTCCAAAATACCTCCTTTGTATAGTTAGCCAGTAACATGTTACCTCTTCTTTTTCATTGATTGTAGCTAAAAACGAACTTATATATATTTAACTTCCCTGTTGTCATAATTATGTGTTTACCAATAAATTGTTCTAAGCATCAGTTAATTTTGGATTAAATTAATATATATCTGTTTAGCCTGGGATATTATCACTGCGTAGATTCTGTGTTTCAATACAGGAGGCTTATGATGTTTGTTTATTTAGATATTTATATACTTATTTATTGATTTATTGATAACTTGATTTATTTATTCATACAACAGCATTTTAACGCCGTTCTCAAGAATTTCAGCAGTTAAATTACGCAAAGTCTGGTATTAGCCTGCAGCAGTTCAAGACCTCGCGACAAAATTTGAAAGCTTGGTAACAAATGTATGTTTACGTAACAACGCAAACAATCCCCAAAACACCGGAACCTGAATAAAGGAAGTTAACTTGTAGGCATATACACACATCAAGACATAAAAGTATCACAAATATGGCTTCACAGACTATACAAACCATAAGTCAAAGCAAGCACGCAACATGATTGAGATGTGTAGTTAGAATGGCAAAGAGAGAGACGTGGCACATTTTGTGACGCCTTGACACATTAGGTGACGTCACCCCGGTGACTGTCATGTGGAACAGTGCCTAATACGGCTTTTCAGTTCAAACTTGTAGTGATTAATGACTATGCATTTTGAGTATTTCTAGACCAGGGACTTCTACTTAATTGCAATACTGCATAGTGTAATTTGCTATCATCTATGTATTTACATGAACAGTTAGAATAAACACTTAGGTAAATTGACAAGAAGCCGTATTTCACCGATTAAGGGTGACCATTTGTCAACTATTACACTGTCGTCGCTGATTTTTTCTCTCTATGCTGTACGTTTTAAATATATCACAGAGATGTATCAAACATTCAATCTTCAACTAACATGGGTCTTATTTTCAAACTCTCATGTTTAATGTATACATGAAAAAATACCGTACTAGAGTAAGGTTATAAGGAAATTGAAGAAAGATGTGTCACAACAAGGCGAAAAAAATATATTTTTGAGACAAATTTTCCTCAGTGCTCTGGAATAATAGAGAATGACGTCATCGAAAAAATACTTGAAACGCAGGCCCGAAACGCGATTCGTGCTAGACGCCCCCGCTCCCCCCCCCCCCCCTGCCCAGCAAAGTTGTTTTCATAACTTTCATCGTTGACGTCACCATATCACTCCTTCATTTTCTGACTGACTGCTATAATCTCAGCCGTAGAAAAACTGCAGTTTAATTCCATTTTGACGCCCCACGAAGAAAGCTGAGTTACTTTCATATGTTAGGCCACATCCTATAAACTTTATGTTAAGGATTGTCATAGACCCATGACCACTGAATGGGAAATCATTCCAGTCTGTTGGCATGTGGCATATTTCTTTGTCACTCGAGGATTAAAGTAGATCCCCTGCGCTTGAAGATGGATGGTTGGATGTCCCCTGAATAGATTCCGATCGTTTAATACGTTAAAAAATGGAAGAAAAACAGTAGAACTTCAAACTCCCTTCAAACAACGTTCCTGTTTGCGCGAGATTTTCAGTTGACACAAGAAGGGAGAGTTTCAGTCACTCGAAGAAGCGGGAGATACCCACAGCATGCCGTACCTTGAAGACTGGAACGAGAACCAAGGCAAAAATTTAAATTGGTATTTCTATGTGGTAACAATCACTGTTTCCATTCTATATAATTCAAACGTAAGTAACTCAAGCGTAATTTGTCTAATGACTAATAGCAAATGTATATTACCAACTAGTAGAACATTCGAATGAAAATGAGCAGGTCTAGATCGAGGACATCGAGTGGTACATAAAATAATATATTTATTTCATTGCCGTTTTACACCCTGTTCAAGAGTATTTCAACGATCGCATCAACAAAAAAACAATCACGAATACCATCAAGACTGTGAAAGCATTCGTAAAGCTAAGTCGTTGAAGAATTACTCTATTTTATGAATTGGGAGACACCCGCGTTTAACGTGCTGAAGATTTCACACATTTTCCGTACTTTAAGCGTATCCGCCGGAAGCTAAAAAAGGGCCATCTGTTTCCTTACATGGCGAAGAGGTCAAAAGAGGCTGAAAATAGAAAACAAATTTCAAATAAACTGAAATCACTAAATCTGTAACATTTTGTCACATTAACAGTTACAAACGCGTCCTTGGTACTCAAGTTTTTCATACATATATTAAGTTGTGTTTTAGATTCAAGTTGTTTTCTCAGCTTTTCTGCATGCTAAATGCCCCTTCCACCCACATCGCCGTGGGGCGATTTCACATCAAACTGCCAAATTGTCCTTTGATTAACGGCAAGTGAGAATTTTAATTTTTCATTTTTCAGTCTCTCAACAATACTTTGGTCAAGAGTAATAAAGGTAGGACACCATGATCTTTCCAACTCGTAAAAGGTGAGAATAATGTCAAAGAAATCATACTTCCATTTTTGAATCACGATTGAACCCATCATTATGTATAAGAGAACAGAACAAACTCTGAAGTGACCTCCATCCCGTTTTTGTTCCTTATTACAATTTGCACTTTCGTGTTAGAATCCCAGTAGATATTTAAACCGGGCAACTAACCTGAGTCTGAAAAACAATCCTTTGTAATTCATCAGAAAACTGAATTCAATGAAAAAATGACAGATTTGAAACCAGTGTTGAACTCCATATGTTGGTATACTCTATTCCTGCAATGCATCCAAAAGACAGGAATACTGACAAAATGACGTTAAATCATTATGGTGTTCACAGATACACAGAAGGTTATTACTGTAGACAAACGGCTGAGTGTTTATGTCTGGAATAGCTCCTGTAATAAGCTTAAAGTTAATGCAAACATAATTCAGTCATGGTTGTCATGGTACCGGACAACAAACGCAACACACCCAGACAAATTGTAATCAGGAACACTAACAGAATGTACGTGAAGTCTGACGGTTTTCGGTCACAGTTTTTTTGTTAAGATTCTGTGGCTTAATTAACACTTCACCGGCGCCAGTGCCTATCCTTACTATCTGTTGTTATATTATTAATTTACCCAGGTGTAAGACTCTTAGTTCAGTTCAACAATATCTCTGCGCAATTCGCTAGCTTCACCGCATCCTCGAGATACCTCACCCATCCCACCATTGTTGGCACATTCAATCTGTTCTTGCTGCTTTGAACTGTTCAGGAATGTTTCCCCTGCTACAAGTTACCCTTTACGCTCTGTTTTCTTCTGGCAATTCGCAACAATTAAAATCTGGATTCTCTGTCCGATTCGCAGGTTTGGGTTGCAGTAACTATCGTGTTCTTTGGCCTTCTTTGCATCAGTAATCTGACCGCCTGTACCGTTACAGGGAAATTTTACAGTTTGTAATGGGTGTCATCATCATTATGAAATCATCTAAAACCATCCAGTTTCGCCAACGGGCTCATGAAAGGGTCAAGGGCCTTCCCCTTGCTGTCAGACAGTCCGCTTTGCCCGGCCTGCAATTTTCTGCACTTTGTGTCCGCTGTTGGCCAGTTGGATTTTTCCTTTCCTGTGATTACTTTTATGGCAGAGGATAAAACGTGGTTTTTGGCCCCTCTTGTGCCTTCGGGGGTGCCTCATGGTTAGTGTGTATACATCTGGATGCAAAGATTACTTATGATTTGTATTGTATGTTATCGTGAATAAATCTTTTTTAAGGCATTTTTATTATGTCATATGTTAGCACTGGATTATTGCATACTCCCTTTTACTTTATGTTTATTTATTTATTCGATTGGTGTTTTACGCCGTACGGCTGCCAGCTTTATGGTGGGAGGAAACCGGGCATAGCCCGGGGGAACACCCACGACCATCCGCAGGTTGCTGAGAGACCTTCCCACGTACGGCCGGAGATTTTTTATGTTCAAGCTTTCACATCCTTCATTGGTATTGCACTAAGTTATACTACAATACTTGAAATGATTACAGCAGTGTTACTAAAAAGTATGGTTGCTATGCCTGTGGCACGCTATTAGAATAGAATACAAGTGTACATTAGATAAATTTACCAATATATATCCAAATAAATCTATCAAGCCCATCCTGTGTGTTTAGTTTTACCACCCTCGTTGTTAAATGTCCTCAGACAAAGACATATGCTTTTCAACACCGTTATCGTTAGATGTCCCCACTTCCGACAATTACATATTTTTACACCACCGTCATTGTCAGATGTCCCCCCTTCCGACAATGTCATATTTTCACCCCACCGACGTTGTCAAATGTCCCTGCTTCCAACAGTACCATATTTTTACTCCACTTACATTGCCAGATGCCCCCACTTCCGACAATGCCATATCTATACCCCACCGACGTTGTCAAATGTCCAAATTTCCGACAATGCCATATTTTTACACCACCGTCATTCTCAGATGTCCCACTTTCGACAATGAGATATGTTTATAATTCCGTCATTGTCAGACGTCCCCACTTCCGACGATGCCATATTCTTACACCATCGCCATTGTCTAATGTCCCCGATAATGACATATTCTTACATCACCGCTATTCTTAGATCTCCCACCTTCGGACAATGAGAGATGTTTACATCACCGTCATTGTCAGACGTTACCACTTCCGACAATGACATACTCTTACAACACCGCCATTGTCATGTGTTATCACCGTCACTGGCAAATGCCCCCTGCAGGATCGTATGTGACTACATTCTCGGGCAGTTCTCCTCGTAACGTCTATGTGATCGTTATCATAAAGTGGTAAAAATCCAGTGTATTTTATTAGAAAAGATTGCTTGGAAATAAATAATTTGTTTTTTATAGCTGGATATAGAAGCTAGTATTTATATCATCTGGATTTACCCAGTGGGAAGGCGATATGCTTTTGAATGCCGTCAAGGTCCTGCTGCGGGAGGTTGACAGGTTCTCATCAGTGTTACCGGATAAAGCATATGCCCATCTCATCCGATCCCCTAGAACGGACAAAAGGCCTTATAAACCACAGCAGTTGGATGCAGAAGAATAAATCATGTGTTACCAGTGTACATGACGGGATCACGGTTCTGGGTGTTCATTCACTCCCTTTGGAGATTAACATTGGACAAACTGATAGGCAAAACTGATCTGGGGCCCGTTTCACTAAACAGTTGTAATTTCACAGTTCACGAAACTTCTATAACTACACATATTGAACAGATTGTTACTGTGGTAAATGCGCTTGATGTTGCATTGCGGCAGGTTTGTGAAACGGGCTCCAGTAGAACATTCAATAACACATTTCGCCGGAAATAACCCACATGTGACCACTTCTTCCAGATCAACAGTGTCGAGGGAGTAAGAAGAGTTTGTAAATTGATGTCAATAGATCTAGTGACATGTAACAGGCGAATCAATGGCTAGGCACAGTAGATCAACATTGCTGCTAAGGCGTCATATCTGTACCCAGCATTCCATACTTTCTACCAGTAACTGATCAACACGACTATTTTATTTTTGGGCAGATTTTACTAGTCTTATTAAAGGGATTCTGTTGTATTTATGGATGGATGAAGGTCTTTAATATCCAAGCAATGGGAAAACAACATGCAATAATAAAGCTATTCATTTACTTATCATAAAAGTAACCAGATATGACAATGACACAGACCTAAACATCTATTTCTAGCGGAACGAAAATCTTCAAAACAAGCTTTACACCCAGAATTTCATACCTGAAAAGAAGACATGACAAACGACTACAGCATGAAAGTGACGGATCGGACGTCATGAGTCCTAACGAGCACGGACATTATGGAATCTGATAGTTTTGGGTTACACAATACATGGTCCTTAATGGACTTCCATCTGTCGGTTGACGCCAACACTGTCTTTACGGTCCACAAAGACTTGCCTTGACGACTAAGCGCCGTATGAGTTCCAGACAGCCTTGTGCTGGCGGAAGCTGACGCTGTGATGTTCCCAGTCATGTCTACCTGCCAAGGACAACTGTGGTACAGCCCTGAAGGAATATATTCATGTCAATGCACTCTCGTTGGTACGATGACCCATTAGTGTCATTCGAAAGGTTTAGCCTTTACTACTTATTTACAACGTGAGGTAAGCTTTCCTCTTATTTTATCACTAAAAACAAAGTGCAAACAAAGGAGAATTTGACGGAATCAGAAACATTCAGAATTCGACAATGCTGTGTTACGACCCAAACTGTCTGTATTATAAAGAGATGGCTTGTTCGAAATACACGACAGTTTATCCGCACAAAAAAGTAACCAAAACCAGCAGATTTTATTTTACAACAATTTATTAGCTTTAACAAGAACAGATAATAAGACTTATACAAATACTAAAGTACTTAAGTTTAACAAGGAAGGAAAGCAGTACCTATACAAATACTAAAGTACCTACATGTACAACGGTGTAAACAAAACAGAGTAAAAAACTGTGTTAAAGCTTTTACAACAGACTTGGTGTTTATATTCCTTAAAGGAACAGCTTTGGGAAATCTGGTTGCTGTACACATAATAGTTAATATATACTGATTCCCCGACGTCGTCTTAGGTAGAGGGCCTACACAATCAATCAATATTTTGCTGAATGGCTCTTGAAAAGCTGGTACAGGCTCTAATGGTGCCTTAGGAATAGTCTGATTAGACTTACCCACTACCTGGCACGTATAACATGATTTACAAAACTGGGTTACATCTCCCTTTAATCCTGGCCAAAAGACGTGGTTCAGTATCCTGTAGTAAGTCTTGTTAACATCCAAGTGACCAGCTAATGGCATTTCATGTGCAATACGTAAAATTTCAGTTCGGTATGCCTTAGGTACAACAATCTGATGTTTAACAGCCCAGTCATCATCAACAGATACATCAGGTGGTCTCCATTTTCGCATAAGTATATCAGACTTGACATAATAACACACAGGTTCAGATGAAACAAGACAATCATCGAGAGCTCTGTCAAACAAACATGAAATTTCCGGGTCTTTATGCTGTTCATTTACAAGCTGATGTTTAGAAACATGTGATATGTCACTAGGTGTACATTGGTCTGATTTATAATTAGTAATGCAGTCGCCTTGAGTAAACATTTGTGTAAGAAATGTATCCTGTAAGTCCGTTACTGTGAAAAGTTTGTTTGACATAGACCTCGTTACAGCACAAGAGGGATACAAATCTGGAATTTCTTTCTCAACAGGATCAACAGTTTGATTTAAACAAGGTTTATCAGTCACAATAAGGTTTATCAGTCACAAGTGACCAGCTAATGGCATTTCATGTGCAATACGTAAAATTTCAGTTCGGTATGCCTTAGGTACAACAATCTGATGTTTAACAGCCCAGTCATCATCAACAGATACATCAGGTGGTCTCCATTTTCATATCTTTTTAAGATAACATCTTTCACAAAATCATAATCTGCAGCTTGTTCTGTTGATAACTCTGTGTAAATATCCATAGCTTTGCCAGTTAACACACTCTGTAAAAGGGTAGTCCAAAACTTTTTAGGCCACTCTAAATTTTGAGCAATCTTCTCAAACTGTAGAAAATATTTATCTACATCAGTCTCACGAAATTGTGGCACCAATCTTATGTTTCTAGCGACGTCAAATTTTGGAGGCATATCAGAAAAACTTAAGCCAGACCTATCTCCTTCTAGTCTCCTCGCTTCAATTTCGCTCTGAAGTCTCAATTTCTCCAATTCGAACACTCTTTCATTTTCCCTTTCTTTAAACAACCTTTCTTTTTCGTTTTCCTTTTCTCTAAACAATCTTTCATTATCCTTAAACAATATTTCTTTTTCATTTTCTTTAAACAATTTTTCACTTTCGTTTTCTTAAACAATCTTTCATCTTACTTTTCTTTAAACAATCTTTCACTTTCCTTTTCTTTAAACAATCTTTCATTTTCCCTTTCCTTCAGTTCTAATTCCTTCAGTCTTATTACAGTGGAATCATCGCCCTCAGGCCTGTACGCATTTAATGCACTTTCATCAAACTCCTGTAATTCTACCAAACATTTAGCAATACTAAACTGCACATCTTTCTTACGTAAGGATCTTTTGATATTAAGATTCAGGTACTTGTTTAAAGCATACAAATCATTCTTATTTAACGCATCAAAAATGTCCTGATCTGGCGCTTCCATAAAATCGTCGGGCTTAAAATCTGACAAGATGAATAAAATCTGCTGGCAAAATTTACTACAAAGTCAAAGGCTAGAAAAATGACACAACTTACACAAAATCCTTTTAATCCCAATTCAAATTCACTTCCCGGACAAGCTACCAATTTGTTACCACCCAAACTGTCTGTATTATAAAGAGATGGCTTGTTCGAAATATACGACAGTTTATCCGCACAAAAAGTAACCAAAACCAGCAGATTTTATTTTTTAACAATTTATTAGGTTTAATAAGAACAGATAACAAGGCTTATACAAATACTAAAGTACTTAAGTTTAACAAGAAAGGATAGCAGTATCTATACAAATACTAAAGTACTTACATGTACAACGGTGTCAAGTCCAAACGGACGCATATATTCCGCAATATATACCACACAGGCATAAATGCTCAAAGGCAAATTCACAAGAGGGAAAATCCACAGTATAACTGAGTGTATGACGAAATGTGCACAAAATTCCACAGACAGCGTCCGTGTACTAATAAGCACAGTGTACACAAGAGCACAAATTAAATATAAATATACAAGCTCAAACTGAACAAGTGCTCGGTGGAGATATGATATAACAAAGCCAGAGGCTATAAAGACACCAATATTCAGCACAAAAGGCCTACACACAGCGAAAGCATCCCAAACTCTCAATAACTCTCCTTTCTCCCTTTGTGACCTGCTTTCATAGGTCTTATATAGCCTGGTGGAATTGTCTAGAATAAGAACACTTGATCTAAACAAACAGGCCCCGAACTGAGCGTATTCTGGAACATTCTAAGGTAGATGCAGACAGCAGGCCCTGAACTTAGCATATGTAAACAGTTGTAAGCTAAATTTAGAAGCTTGGCAGTTGTGCACATAACAGCTGATAAATTCAACTATAAACTTCGAAGAAAGGTTTTCTCAGAGACGTAGGCGTTTAAGTTTCCTCTGCGGTATAATCGCTTTTTCCGTGGTGTAAAGGTATGATAAGCGATCTAAAGGTTTCTCCTCGGTAAAAGATTTCCACCACGGTGCATGCCAAAATTTCTCCTCCATGGAAACGTCTTTATCAAATCAAAATGTTGGGTACCTAAAAATCAGACTAAATGTCACGTGAGTTTCCTCCACGGGGAGAATTATTTACACCGCGGTGATCTTTGTACAGAGGAGGAAAAACCCTACAACTTCAATAATTTTCTATTAAATGCAGTTTAAAGTACGAGAACTTGTTTATGTTCAAAGGATAGATTCGAAATGAAATGTCGCCGGAATGTACCAGTGGCTTTGAGACAGATAACATGAACCGTATGTGGGAAGGTCTGCCGGAAGACCGCGAATGGTCGTGAGTTTCCTCCGGCCTCTGTCCGGTTTCCTCCCATTATTATGCTGGCCGCCGTCGTGTAAGTGAAATGTTCTTAAGGATGGCGTAAAACACATATCAAATAACTAAATGAAGGCCTGAATCGTATAGATAAAACATGAAATCTTTGCTAAGAGGTGCCATCAGCCTGAATTTTTCTTCTAGATTGTCACTGAAAGAAACGTTTTGTTTTGTTTGGGGTTTTTTTTTGGGGGGGGGGGGGGAGGGTGTTATATTTTCTCACTTTTATTAGTTTAACGAATAAGCCCTTTCCACAAAATTCAATTTTCCCTTTGAGGAATCGATGACGCACTGGAAGACCAGACAAACAACCCTGGTAATTAGTCACCAAGGACATTGACCGCTATAACAACACAGGGATCATATTCTAGAGGAGATGACAAGCTATGACGATCACGGGCTGGATAAAGGCTTAATTGATTAGCCTTGTGTACACAAGAGCACAAATTAAATATACAAGTTCAAACTGAACAAGTGCTCGGTGGAGATATGATATAACAAAGCCAGAAGCTATAAAGACACCAAAATTCAGCACAAAAGGCCTACTAAAGTAACACACAGCGAAAGCATCCAAAACTCTCAATAATTCTCTTTTCTTCTCCTTTGATCTGCTTTCATAGGTCTTATATAGACTGGTGGAATTGTCTAGAATAAGAAAATTCTTGAACACTTGATGTAAACAAACAGGCACCGAACTGAGCGTATTCTGGAACATTCTAAGGTAGAGGCAGACAGCAGGCGCTGAACTCAGCATATGTAAACAGTGGCAAGCTAAATTTAGAAGCTGATACACCAAATCCTTCACACAAGAGCTAGTGCCTGTTACACCAAAATCTTCACACAACAGCCTTGTGCCTGTTACACCAAAACCTTCACACAAGGGCTTAGTGCCTGTTACCCTAGAACCTTCACACAAGAGTTTAGTGTCCGTTACACGAGAACCTTCACACAAGAGCTTAGTGCCTGTTACACCATAACCTTAACATAAGGTTTTCACGTTTAGTGCCTGTTACACGAGAACCTTCACACAAGAGTTTAGTGTCTGTTACACGAGAACCTTCACACAAGAGCTTAGTGCCTGTTACACCAAAACCTTCACACTGAAACTTAGGGCCTGATACACCAAACCCTTCTGAGGTGATAGCTTTAAGGCTATTGTTCTTGTTCAGGGGCCACGCGTGTTAACCCGTGGAACACCTATTGAAGTCCCTCAGGTTATTACCCTCTCAAGTTGAAGGCGGGATGCTGGAAGCCTAGTGTTCTTGCTCCCAAGTTGAATGCAGGAAGATGGAAGCCTATTGTTTTTGCCCCCAAGTTGAATGCGGGAAAATAGGAGCCTATTGTTCTTGCTGCTAAGTTGAATGCGGGAGGCTTTGATCGTATTGTTCTTGCTGCTAAGTTGAATGCGGGAGGCTGGGATCGTATTGTTCTTGCTCTGAATATTAATATTATTCTTTTCGTACTGTCATTTCTGTTGTTTTTCTACAAAAAAGGCAACTTGCAGCTCTTTGAAATTTGGCAGTAAAACTCTTCCGGATATTATCTTCTAGGGTTTTGATTTTTTTATTTATTTACTTGATTGGTGTTTTACGCCGTGCACAACAATATTTTAATTATACGACGGCGGCCAGCATTATTGTAGGAGGAAACCGTGCAAAGCCCGAGGGAAACCCACGACCATCTGCAGAGTGCTGGCAGGCCTTTCCACGTACGGTCGGAGATCTAGGGGCCGGAGATCTAGTGGCGGCCATGTAGAATTTTTAGCAAAACCGATAGACATCATTTTGGAAGAACCAACGGGCTAATTCATTAACATTTTGATATGCG
Organism: Liolophura sinensis; assembly: GCF_032854445.1. Lineage (NCBI taxonomy): Eukaryota > Metazoa > Mollusca > Polyplacophora > Chitonida > Chitonidae > Liolophura > Liolophura sinensis. Next base: position 18,429,335 of record NC_088303.1, on the reverse strand, counting down.
TGTAGAGTATCATTAGTTGCATTGTTTGAAAAAGACGTAATAAAGACTTTATAAGTTCGTTATTCGTCGAATATGAAACGTTATAATTTTTTGCCCGAATGTTGATAGAAATTTAAAGTATTTCGGTGTATGCCTTGGTTTATTGGCGATATTTGTAACTTTTGCAGATGTAGTGGAAAACCTAATTTAAGTTAAGTAAATTCAGTGGCCTGTAAATTGAAAGTTTAGAAATTTGACTCCTACGGCTTTCAGAAATAGAACTTTGAGCCTATATAAATACAATATGTAAGCTTAAAATGTCACTGAACTAAAAATGTCACTAAACTTCTTTTCACTGGCATTTCTGTGGTAACATTTCTGTACTGAAATAAAACCGTGAAACTGCAGACAGTTTTAGATGACTTTGTTGGTGGCCGGTGCACTCTAAAGATAAATGTTTAGTTAGCCCAGTGCTTACGGTGAATGCGTTTGACGAAAAGAAAATCAACGTTTACACGATTCACGGGCTGCACAAGAAAAGTAGACCTGATATTTAGCGATGTCCACATTTACCTAGCCAAAAGTGCTGTTTAAAATGGCAGGAAATGTTTTCTTTGTCGCTGTGAAACTTTTCTTTTTTCTCTCTCTCTATCTCTCAAAATTCAACACGTGTCACATTCGGGAAGTAAGCTGAATTTGTTGCATCAGGATCACAAGGTGTGTTTAACTTACATCGATCTAACTGATCTACGCATACAGACCTGCAATCCCCAGGAAAGCCACTGATTTATCAGGTGGCCCCTTAAGACATATCTCCAATTTCATCTCAACATACAGGAACAGAAGTTAATTAGTTTCGATCTATTTGGCCTAGCGATCATCGGTTCTACAGGCTGACCTACATGCACAACAATTTTGAGAGTCTCCATGACAACAGCTAACTCAAATACCAAAATAAAGTGGATTACATGTATCAGCAGGTTTAATGGCTCCGCGTACAACCAGTCGTCTTAAAGGTTATTAAAGACGTGTGTTCTAATCTTACAGCTAACACTTCCTCCTCATCGATCAGATTTTCCTGGTAAACTTAGCATTACCGAGGAGACCTGGTCTCTTTGCATTGCTATCATGAGATTGTTTATGTAATATGACGACAGCACAGCATTTTTTAGTAATTCTAGATCAGTCGAGAGCAATAAATTCCAGTCAACATCATTGTATTCCTGCATCTAATGCTACTTAAGCCATGATGCTAGAGGGTGTAAAAGACGCTGCTTTTTAGCATTTACTTGAACGGTTAGAATAAAACCCTAATTGAGGTAAATTTACATGAGGTCAGGTTTTCGCAAGTATAAATTTCCGGACCACATACATAAAACTGCGTCTAAGCACCCATATGCCATATATGGCCATGAAAGAAATGGTTGCTAACTAATAGCCGGCCAAAAAATGCATCAATTTTTGACTCAAACGAGGCAGTGTGATTTTATTGTACTGTATGCCATCAATGTTATCGAGAAAAATATTTTTACATAAACTTTTTTATATGTATTTCGGTTTTGCTGTCAAAGTTTCCTTTTGAATAAACCCCTGTCTTCATATGTAAAACCTAAATTTTGTGATGTGATCACCTTTGTCATATTTTGGAAAGTTTACAATCCTAATTTCTGATGAAGTCTCTAAGGCATCGTTCATAGTAGGCCTATACAGAGAACTAAGCAAGTCACTTAGGAGAATAGATATAGCACATGGAGAAAGAGTTCGACTCTTGGTTCTGCTTTTTTCTTTGGAAAAATACTTTTATGTGACTAAAGATATAGACTATTTTGCATTAAAGAAATGTTATCATGAATTAAAATCGATACTAGTTGAGGTATGGTAATACGTAACATGTGGCAACTATACCGAAATTATACGGGAATCACTACAGTATACAATATAGTGTCACATGATTCATATGCAATGCAATGTCCCTACTAAGTGTATATAGTTTTGGCAACTATAGCGAAATCATACGGGAATCCTGCATGAGATCACATGTGGTTGTTTATCATTAACGAATCCTGTTATATGTAATGTGTAACGGAATTATAAGGCTGAAAGTTGCATTTGGTATATATTTTTTACATAATTTATTGGTGTTTAATGCCGTGTTAATTTTTTTTTTTTAAAGTTACAAGTGATTTTGTTCATCTTACAGTGTGTAGTACAATAATGCATCTCAGTGGAAATGGTCATAGTTTCGATTGTATGTATATATTGCTTCAGTGCATGCCTGGGGCTTTATAAGACGCAGGTTTACCATACAACATTGTCATACTTGGTACATTGAGGATGGATGAACATGGCCGTGGTTTCACTGAGTAATCTTCAGTTTACTCAAGCTGAATACCGGCGGGCAAGAGGAAATGTTTTGAGCTGACTGTCGATTAATACGCGACTAGTTAACAAACTGTTTTACCAAATCCCTACTTCAGAGAATAAACATGGCATAAAACAGGTTCCGCCTGGAGATTCAGATTGACAACATAGATCTCTCGGTACACGCATCGAATAAGCATACCATTAAAACTGTGCTCCGGAAAAATAACAGGAAAACCATGATAATCTCTTGGAAACAACATCCGGTAGGAAAACAAATAAGTCGGTCACCAAGAAAAAACATCATGTAAAAGCCTGAAATCCCTCGTGACAAGCACTGAAGGAACAAATCAGTAAACTGGCCTCCAGCAAAATGTGGACTGCAAGCTCTTCCTCGCTAAATCTCCCAGAAACCAGGTACCAATCAATTATTTGTTTTACCACTTCCACCCAAAAGATTTAAGCCGCTTAGATCAATGAAAAATTAAACAATAAGAATTAAAACCTTGACACGCTGGAAGGGAGAATAGAAAATGGCCGTCAAAGGCCAAGGAACCGTCCATCAGGCCTCGTGTTCTTGCTGTATCTGTAAGTCAGGAGATTTATAAAGTATCTACCAAAGGTCGGTGGTTACCTCCGAACATTCCGCTTTCCTACATACACGAAAGTGACACTTTTCTTCAACACAGTCAATTAAATCATTCTGCCCTCAGGACGACCAGAAACTGTTCCGTCTACTGCTAGATCAGACGACCAAATCTGTCTCGCCTACTACTAGATCAGACGACCAAATCTGTCCCGCCTACTTCTTGAGCAGACGACCAAATGTATCTCGCCTACTGCCGGAGCAGGCGATCATGTCATATGGTAGATATACTGTGTGCCAAGGCGAGTCCATGTCGCCAAAGTACTGCCGCCACTGAAGTATCACGCCGAAAACACCAGATATGAAACCCCACCCACTCAGATAATGCTCACCGAACAAACCAGTCCCGTTATCTTCCGGTATTGCTGAGCGCTAAGTGAGGCAGTGAAAAGTGCCATTTTTAAAAATCTTTGGTATAAACCAATCTGTTTTGATTATGGGGTCTCCCAACTTCGAGGCGGGCGCTCTAACAATTGGGTCACGTAGCAGTACAAGATTTATTTAAGAAATTTTGGTTTGTTTTTGATTTCAAATATAAGATATACTGGTGTTTCTCCTGCCTTTAGTAATTTTTATGCAACACTGATTTTTCATTTTATCAAAACATTTGATACAGCTAGAATTGCAGAACTGTCACAAAATCTTTTTACTTCTACCGAACCTGTGAACATGTCGGTACTAATTTGGTCTGGCCACAAGGGGTACCGATATCACGTCTGGTCCATGGACTAATATAAGTCTTCCGCTTTATTGGAATTTGATTGCTTTTTCGGTTATATCAGAAAATAATTTAATTTACAGATATATGTATCCTGTATAAATGATGACTGCTTCTTATTTTGCAGGCACAGGTGTGCGGCCTCTGTAACAATCTGGCTTGTTAAAATAGAACCTCGTCGCTGGACCTTCCAAACTACATATAGATGCTTTTATATTCCTTGGATCCATTCCTATAGTTTAAAACGTAGAAAAAGGAAGAAAAACGGTTGAATTTCGTGATCTAAAATGAGAAAATCATTCTACTCCACCAGGCTCGAGCCAACGTTGACCTTGTAACGTCGCGGCGGTGCAGGCATGTCAGGCTTCTCTATATGTGTACAACACAGACCACACGAAACAATCGCTATACTCGAGACATAATTATTCCATGCCCAAGTGTGGCATTGGGACTGCAGTAACACAACGCAGTGTACTGTAAAGTTACATACATTTCCAGGGGCCTCCGTGGTTCAGTTGGTTAACCCGCTAGCGCAGCGTAATGACCCACGAGTCTCTCACCAATGCGGTCGCTGTGAGTTTAAGTCTAGTTCATGCTGGCCTCCTCTCTGGTCGTACGTGGGGAGGTCTGCCTGCAACCTGCGGATGGACGTGGGTTTCCCCACGGCTCTGCCCGGTTTCCACCTACCATAATGCTTGGCGATGTTGTATAAGTGAAATATTCTTGAGTAGGGCGTAAAACACCAATCAAATAAATAAATAAATACATACATTTCCTAAAAATGCCACGGATTGAGAAAATATTGACTAGATCTCATCAAAAACATCCTTTCATTGCGGAGGACTTGATCCTCGTGGTATGAGACTTGCTAATTCAGCCATACCTACAAAAATAAAAGGCCAATGGACGAGGCTTGTTATCCCCCCCACCCCTTGTAAAAGTTTTTGCCTGCTTGTTTGACACAGGAGGCTGTGGCACATACTGTAGGGAGCCGCTATCCTTTGCCCTTCAACGGCCACGACGCTAGAGGGTTGCCCTACACCTCAGTTCACACCTCACATACAGGTCGCTGTGCGAGCGTTATACCCCGCAGCATACCGTACCTTGAAGCCCATAACGGGAACTCATTATTTTAACTGGCATTTCTATGTGTTACCAATCGCTGTTTCCGTTAAACATAATTCAAGTTTCATTTATTTTGGTGATAGTTATTTAAAACATAAAAGATTAGCTCGATCGTTAATTTTCACCGGTGACACACTGTTCTCGTCACTGCAAATCACGATCAGGCTGCCCAACTGCATGGATCATCGTGTAGGCGGTAGGCCTATCGCTTGACATGGCTATTAAAAAGTATAATCTGTGGACTGCGAAACCGCCTCAATTTCTCCACGGATATTACTATAATTCCATGGATGTCCAATTCGTGACAGACAAACCAGACGGGAGCGCGTTTGCGTTTTCTACGCTGGCCAGTATGTGGGTGAAAATCGGTCATCGTACCACCCAGTCGCTATGGTGTACACGTTTTTCCAGGATCTAATACAACTCCGGTATCTTTCAAAATATATTTTGTAAAACTGTTTTACTTATATGATTTTCAGGGTGCTGATTAAGGGGTGTACACGTAGGGGTACACGATAACTTCTGGAAAAACACACAGTGAGTAGGCCTAATGCATGGATTGGTCAGGGCTTGGCAAGGCTTTCCAATAGATAAAACCCAGAGATGGCATGACTTGACCAGGGCTTCGCGACCGATAAGACTTTTTTTAAGTGAAACTAGTTAAAACAATATTTTTTAAACGCAGTTTACATACTAACATAGCCTAAATATTGTGTTTCGGGAACATTTAGTGTGAAAACAAAGCCGTTGGGGTTCTCCTTTAAACTTGACTTTACCTGACCATGGGCAAGACGAAGAAAAAAAACAACTCTCGAACAGTGGCTCAGTATAACATGGCTTTGTGGCTAAATCAATCAGTTAGCAGAATTTTGACAACCGCTGTAGCGCACAACTGCAGCACCAGATGATTCACCGTAAAAAATGCATTGGTGTAATTTTATGGTCAAAGGAAAACGCTACATTACAACACTAAATCATTCAGTGTAAACATTGTATTGACATAATTTAAATACCGTAACATAGATTTAGGGACCCATGTAAAATACAGAAGGGCATATTCAGGTTTTAAAACGTTTTAAGGTGCCTGCTTTCTTCCCACCTTGAGAATCCTGTCGTTGCGTTAACTGAAAATCCTTCCGAATATGTATGTATGTATGTATGTATGTATGTATGTATGTATGTATGTGTGTATGTATGCTTGGGGTTTTACGTCCCACTCAACCATATTTCTGACATATGACGACCAGGAGTCATTACGTGTGTGTATATATACTTTGTCTTCTTATGGCAGGGCTAGTAGGTGCCGTCAAATTAATATCATGCCCTAACCAGTCACATCATTCTGACACGGGGCAAACCATTCCTGCTTCCTTGCTCTAACCTTTCAGTGCTGAGCGCCAAGCAAGGCAGTAACAAGTGCCATTTTTGAAGTCCTTAGTATGACCAGTGTTCAGCTCGGGTCTCCCAACTTCAAGGCGCACGCTATAGCCATTACGCCCTTCTAGTCCTTCTCAAAATGAAATCACCTGATAAATTCACAGTAGAATATCGCATAACGTCACAGTATAATACCTTCAGTAGCCCTTGTATGGAATATGGTTTGGTTGAAAAGTATACCTTGAAGACTGATGCTCTCAACCGCATTGGAAGCTTCTACGTGACTGGATAATATAACCATAAACATTATTAATATGAATACGTTTCAGTTTCTATCTAGTAAACTTTTTGTTATATATACATTATGAGATAAGTCTTCCTAACAGGCGGTTCAAAACACCCTCTCGTCGGAGTGCATGGTGGGTATGTGCACCTTGTCTGGTGAAGCTAGACAAAAGAGAAAACCGTCACCCTCTCGTCGGAGTGCATGATGGGTATGTGCACCTGGTCTGGTGAAGCTAGACAAAAGAGAAAACCGTCACCTTCTCGTCGGAGTGCATGATGGGTATGTGCACCTTGTCTGGTGAAGCTAGACAAAAGAGAAAACCGTCATCCTCTCGTCGGAGTGCATGATGGGTATGTGCACCTTGTCTGGTGAAGCTAGGCAAAAGGGAAAGCCGTCATCCTCACGTCGGAATGCATGATGGGTATGTGTACCTGGTCTGGTGAAGCTAGACAAAAGGGAAAACCGTCACCCTCTCGTCGGAGTGCATGATGGGTATATGCACATTGTCTGGTGAAGCTAGACAAAAGGGAAAACCGCCACCCTCTCGTCGGAGTGCATGATGGGTATGTGCACATTGTCTGGTGAAGCTAGACAAAAGGGAAAACCGTCACCCTCTCGTCGGAGTGCATGATGGGTATGTGCACCTTGTCTGGTGAAGCTAGACAAAAGGGAAAACCGTCACCCTCTCGTCGGAGTGCATGATGGGTATGTGCACCTTGTCTGGTGAAGCTAGACAAAAGGGAAAGCCGTCATCCTCTCGTCGGAGTGCATGATGGGTATGTGCACCTTGTCTGGTGAAGCCAGACAAAAGGGAAAGCCGTCATCCTCTCGTCGGAGTGCATGATGGGTATGTGCACCTTGTCTGGTGAAGCCAGACAAAAGGGAAAGCCGTCATCCTCACGTCGGAATGCATGATGGGTATGTGCACCTTGTTTGGTGAAGCTAGACAAAAGGGAAAACCGTCACCCTCTCGTCGGAGTGCATGATGGGTATGTGCACCTTGTCTGGTGAAGCTAGACAAAAGGGAAAACCGTCATCCTCTCGTCGGAGTGCATGATGGGTATGTGCACCTGGTCTGGTGAAGCTAGACAAAGAGAAAACCGTCACCCTCTCGTCGGAGTGCATGATGGGTATGTGCACCTTGTCTGGTGAAGCTAGACAAAAGGAAAAGCCGTCATCCTCTCGTCGGAGTGCATGATGGGTGTGTGCACCTGGTCTGATGAAGCTAGACAAAAGAGAAAACCGTCACCCTCTCGTCGGAGTGCATGATGGGTATGTGCCCCTGGTCTGGTGAAGCTAGACAAAAGGAAAAGCCGTCATCCTCTCGTCGGAGTGCATGATGGGTATGTGCACCTGGTCTGGTGAAGCTAGACAAAAGAGAAAACCGTCACCCTCTCGTCGGAGTGCATGATGGGTATGTGCACCTTGTCTGGTGAAGCTAGACAAAAGGGAAAACCGTCACCCTCTCGTCGGAGTGCATGATGGGTATGTGCACCTTGTCTGGTGAAGCTAGACAAAAGGGAAAACCGTCACCCTCTCGTCGGAGTGCATGATGGGTATGTGCACCTTGTCTGGTGAAGCTAGACAAAAGGGAAAACCGTCACCCTCTCGTCGGAGTGCATGATGGGTATGTGCACCTTGTCTGGTGAAGCTAGACAAAAGGGAAAACCGTCACCCTCTCGTCGGAGTGCATGATGGGTATGTGCACCTTGTCTGGTGAAGCTAGACAAAAGGGAAAACCGTCACCCTCTCGTCGGAGTGCATGATGGGTATGTGCACCTTGTCTGGTGAAGCTAGACAAAACGGAAAACCGTCACCCTCTCGTCGGAGTGCATGATGGGTATGTGCACCTTGTCAGGTGAAGCTAGACAAAAGGGAAAACCGTCACCCTCTCGTCGGAGTGCATGATGGGTATGTGCACCTTGTCTGGTGAAGCTAGACAAAAGGGAAAACCGTCATCCTCTCGTCGGAGTGCATGATGGGTATGTGCACCTTGTCTGGTGAAGCTAGACAAAAGGGAAAACCGTCATCCTCTCGTCGGAGTGCATGATGGGTATGTGCACCTTGTCTGGTGAAGCTAGACAAAAGGGAAAACCGTCATCCTCTCGTCGGAGTGCATGATGGGTATGTGCACCTTGTCTGGTGAAGCTAGACAAAGAGAAAACCGTCACCCTCTCGTCGGAGTGCATGATGGGTATGTGCACCTTGTCTGGTGAAGCTAGACAAAAGGAAAAGCCGTCATCCTCTCGTCGGAGTGCATGATGGGTATGTGCACCTGGTCTGATGAAGCTAGACAAAAGAGAAAACCGTCACCCTCTCGTCGGAGTGCATGATGGGTATGTGCACCTTGTCTGGTGAAGCTAGACAAAAGGGAAAGCCGTCATCCTCTCGTCGGAGTGCATGATGGGTATGTGCACCTGGTCTGGTGAAGCTAGACAAAAGAGAAAACCGTCACCCTCTCGTCGGAGTGCATGATGGGTATGTGCACCTTGTCTGGTGAAGCTAGACAAAAGGGAAAACCGTCACCCTCTCGTCGGAGTGCATGATGGGTATGTGCACCTTGTCTGGTGAAGCTAGACAAAAGGGAAAACCGTCACCCTCTCGTCGGAGTGCATGATGGGTATGTGCACCTTGTCTGGTGAAGCTAGACAAAAGGGAAAACCGTCACCCTCTCGTCGGAGTGCATGATGGGTATGTGCACCTTGTCTGGTGAAGCTAGACAAAAGGGAAAACCGTCACCCTCTCGTCGGAGTGCATGATGGGTATGTGCACCTTGTCTGGTGAAGCTAGACAAAAGGGAAAACCGTCACCCTCTCGTCGGAGTGCATGATGGGTATGTGCACCTTGTCTGGTGAAGCTAGACAAAACGGAAAACCGTCACCCTCTCGTCGGAGTGCATGATGGGTATGTGCACCTTGTCAGGTGAAGCTAGACAAAAGGGAAAACCGTCACCCTCTCGTCGGAGTGCATGATGGGTATGTGCACCTTGTCTGGTGAAGCTAGACAAAAGGGAAAACCGTCACCCTCTCGTCGGAGTGCATGATGGGTATGTGCACCTTGTCAGGTGAAGCTAGACAAAAGGGAAAACCGTCACCCTCTCGTCGGAGTGCATGATGGGTATGTGCACCTTGTCTGGTGAAGCTAGACAAAAGGGAAAACCGTCACCCTCTCGTCGGAGTGCATGATGGGTATGTGCACCTTGTCTGGTGAAGCTAGACAAAAGGGAAAACCGTCATCCTCTCGTCGGAGTGCATGATGGGTATGTGCACCTTATCTGGTGAAGCTAGACAAAAGGGAAAGCCATCATCCTCACGTCAGTTCGTGAAGGGTTTGCAGTGAAAAGGCATGGCAACCTACGGCCATATTTATCAAGCGTCTTAAGACTTAAGTCAAAAATTCAAACACCGCTACAGTTAAAATGTTTAATTTCCTCTTTTTGTCTATACACTGATTCTTTACTCTAGGGCAATGTATCAACCACGATTTGAGTTCTTTCCGAGTTTGGCTTTGAAAAGTTTAATAACTGAAATTTTGACCTAAGTCATGCATTCTGTTCTCTTCTTATATGTACGGCTGATGTTGCTTGATGTTTGTGATAATATAATGTTCGCTGTTTTGAAAACCGACAAAAAATAAAATATCTTATCTTTTAAGCTTAAGTTGAAATAAGCTCGTGTTTGAGAAAAGTGAACGCCAATGTTGGGAATTAAGCAGCGGTGTGGGAGCAATTTTGTTGATTTCTACTACTGTGCCAAACGGCGAATTAACCTCCGTTAGCTGATAAAAGGTGGTTTATGGCTTATTTTACCTTATTTTGGTGCAGATTATCGAGTTTTGGCAGAAAATATGTATAAAATCAGCCTCATTAACTGTCGATTGAGTATCACATTTTGGGGATTTATATGCCCTTTTTCATAGGTTTGTTACCCTATGTGACAGTGTTTATGTTTAAATAATAAATCTGAACAATAACACTTTATTATATATATATATATATATATATATATATATATATATATATATATATATATATATATATATATATATATATATATATATATATATATATATATATATATATATATATACCCATAATTATTGTGTTTATATCTAAGCTGCAAGTGTTTTGTTATATTTAATGAGCACAAAACCCGTTCAGGTGTGCTTAGGCTCAACAGTCTCCAGTGATGCAGTATTCAAATGAGTACCAGGCTTTTTGAGTTGTCGTTAATCTAAACTTCATATCTCATCTGATATTCGATAGCAACTGTTCATATATCCAACGGGACGACTTTAACCAACACAATGCATATACACTCTCCCATTAGCCAAACCCTCGGGTCGCACGTAATTAGACAGTAAAGTAAGGTCAGGACAGTGTGATAGCTGGCAAATGGTCACAGAAATTATGGACACTCTGTCCATATTTACTCACAAGAGAATTATATTCATTATGAAATGCAAGGACCTTTAAGACAAGAGGTTGGTGGAATATACTGAATACACTAGTTTTAAGAAACGTAGAAATCGTCATTCGCCTAGCAAATGGATCTAACAAATGTAAAAATGCGGGATATGTACACTTCATATGCAGGATTCTTTGGTATATTGCTTTCCCAACAAGGATGATAAGGGATATCAAAATTACAACTATCTCTTTTGTAAATGCTCTCTGACATGAAATAGGAGAGGCAGGTGTGCTGAATCTGCGATATTCATATTCGCTGGTGGACTAAGTAACCCCCGAGGCCTGGTCGATTTTGTTTTGTTTTAATATGCTTGTAAATTAGAAATGTGATGACAATACAGAATATTCAGTAATTCTAGATCGGCGACATCTGAAATCTTTCAATTAATATCACTTCATATTTTTTACCTAATTTTACTTATGTCATGGGGCTATGGGGCGTGTAAATTGTTATTATTTAAAAGGAAAGAATGAATGAATGAATGCTCGGAGTTTAACATCGTATAAAAGAAAGGACATCAACAGACTAAATGTATACATGCAAGGATGAAGGTTCCACCATAAGTGAAGCTTTATTTATTTCTTTTATTTACCGGATTGGTGTTTAAAGAAGAAGAAAAACATAAAACATTGTTTTATGACCCGCTATTAACAGGTGAAATCAGTTTGACAGGAAATAAGATATTAGGGGCACACTGTATCTGACGATAGTGTTGTTGTTTTTTTTTTCAATTATTAATGTGACTTTACTCATGCACGCCTTTCTGTGGCATCTTCATTGCATCGGAAACCAGAAGTAGGCTTCTTTTATCACGTGAATTTTTATTATGCTGAGAATATTTCCCCGAGAAAACGTATTAATCCAGGTTAAAACCGTTTCTACCAAAGTAAAATCCTAGCCGGCCCCTGGGCCTTCGCCTCTAGGGCTGCAATGTCGTGGTTGCTCTGCTTCCAACGCCCCTGAAAATTATTAAGTTTTTCAAAGATTAGGCTAAAAAATATCACAATGAGTGAACATATCATAAACACTACTAAACTACAGTTTGTTCACGACTGAAACCGATCAAATGCTGTATAGATTTGCTTGAAAGGCTCGTTGTGGGTTGATTGATTCGTTCATTGATTAACGAGTTTAACGCCGTACACAAGAATTTTTCAGTCATACGCTTTTTTGCTTTTGGGCTAATCCCATCTATACACCTTCAAACCTGTCCCTGACATATATAAATGGATAAATAAATAAATTGATATAGCCTATGTTAAATCCAATAATCTTCAAATCTGTCCTTTTATTGCTACTTTTTTATATCATCTGAGTACTGGTAAATTAATACAATTACAATTACTCACACCTGCCCATCAACTCTTTATTCGCCGCACGGAATATTTCTTCTACAGACATGTACCGTATGTATTGGGTTATAAAATGTCTCCAAGCCAGACTTGTTCACGTCGTGATGTGTACATGTCAAACTGTCATATACATAACGGCCTGTAAAATATACTACTGAACAGCCCCGAGACGGATAAGTAAGTTCCAGTAAGCTGATACTTTGAACACGAGTAAGACATTTACTCCTTTATGGTCTCTTTGAAATCTAAATTTCTGCTGGTGTCGTTTTTAATCCGATGTCGGACCCTGTCTGGCTTAGACGGTCAAAGTCCTGGCTACTCCGCAAGGATCAGGTCTTTCACCTGTGAGGCCGCACGTTCGAATAAAGCTTTCGTTACCAGCTTCAGTTAAAAAGATTTGTCAGGTATAAACATAATCGTCAATATTTAAGTGAAAAATTGTTGAGTACGACTTTAAAGATCAATCAGTGAAATACATATATAAATAAATAGCCTATGTTGAATCCCACAAATAATGTATCATTCGGTTTTAAAATCGCTTTCAACATTTCGGTCACATCAAAACGGTGTGTTCTTGCAGCTGAGCGGAACCAATGCTAACATGAACTTACATTGCTGTGCCGCGTTGCACTTTTTACTGAAATAAGTTATATATTATACCCCTATGAAGATTATTGTTTCAATAAGCGTTGTAATGGCAACCGTTATTGAAATAATATTTCAATAGGTTTTACAGTTTCTATGCTTCCTGAAATGTTTATTACAATAAGGCCAAACCATAAATTCTGACACAGCACATAAAAGTGCCGTTATAATAAAAATAAAAATGAAATAATCAATATAAAGTCAGGACTTTTTTGTGCGGATGTATTTTAGCATTTTAGCAACTTTTCTGTATTAATAAACACGGTAGTCCACGGTAGAGGCGGGTTTGGTGTTAATGTTTGGTGTATGGGTTGGGCTAGTGGATTTACAAGTGGGTGGGTGGTTATTGCGGGGACGACGATTGCCCATTTCAATATGATGCACCGTTTTGAAAAGAAGTCCGGAAATCTCTTTGGACAAGAGTAGCCATAACTGTGACTAAATTGGACACAGTGTTCCCAATTTCAAGTTGATCTGTAACTAGACAAGGTGAAGTCATGGGAAAATTGGGAAAGCTGTTTGGACAAAAACGGCAATTACGTTACACATGTAACGTGTATAGAAACAATTATCTCAACTGTGTTAATTTATTCCAATAAGAGTTGCAACACAGACCAAAAAGCCAGGGTCCAAAGGCTGTCCATGTCCCTGGATTCCTAGTCTTTAAGGTAGTGGGAGACGCGTTTAGGCGACCTTTAGGTGACTACAATTACAACGCAAAGTAGAAATATATTGCATATTTAGGCCTACCTATTTAGTGTCTAGTGAGATTTTTTTTAATGATAGAAATTCATCATTTTTGCTTTCTTTAAATGTTAGTATACTTTTCGATTCCCGCGTGTACTGAATATATGGAACTGGAATCCTATCTACTTTCGTACAAATATACTAGTTTATATGAATTCGGCATATTACTGTAGAAAAGACTCCGACGCCCAGAGGTTTAGGAGTACCAGGTAACACTGCTCACCCGAGAAAAAACTCACAGTACACACTGAGTGCCAAATATTACAGTGTTAACGTAAATACTGTATATTCCACACTCTAGTTCTAAATGACGTAAGAAACGTTAGAGTTTTGTTTTCTTCATGCGGGGTATATGATGTGGCCTAACATATAAAAGTACAAAAAAAGTTTATCCCCTTTATTCTTAGAGCGTAAATATCTCTAAACTAGTTTTCCTAAGGCACCAGCGGTCAACCGCTAAATTAAGTAGCCTACAGTCGTGACGTCAACTATGATAGCCGTCAAAACAACTTTGTTGGGGAGCGGGGAAAGTGTCCGATTTGAGGGCGCTAAGCTGGTCCCGGGTTCCCAGTATGTTCATCGATGACGTCATTTCTGAATATTTCCGACAACTGACGGAAAATCTGCATAAAATACAGGGATTGTTAAGAAATATAAAATATGTATCAGAAATAGAAAAAAATAAACATCATTCTTGCCTTTAAACCATACGTTTCGTGTTAGAATACCTGTAAACTTCCTTCCATCTCTATTCTCGTTGCTCAGGCTTCTCCGTTTGGGGTGTGCATGCAGTTAACTTTTTTACCATGTGTAAATACATGTATAGGAATTTCGTAAAAACTGGTCACCCAATGGACAAAAAGGAGAAAAAAATTTGGGGGGGGGGGGGGGGGGGGGGGCTATCGGTGAAGTACAACGATCTCATACCGTCCAGTGAAGCACGACTATGGTACTCATGATTCAAGTATCCACTCTAAGAGCGCTTCGGCCCCCAAAGTGGAATGCACATAAATAGAGGGTAGCGCCCAAGAAGGACTCCAAAGAATGCAAATGAGGCTTCTAGAAGGTTTCGCGAAGCCTCTTAGGAGCCTCATTAAACACAGGTCATGGAACACGCAGGAAACACTTATATAGAACGCACAGGGAGACCCTTTATAGCGCCCTAGAAGCCCTTAAGGTCGACCACCAAAGAAGCCCCTCTGGCACATGAAGGGCACATTGACCTCCCATGAAGCCGTTATGAATCTAAGCGTCGACACAGACATTTGCAATCTAAACGGATGCTCCAAGTCAGTAATGGCACAGCCAATTCCCAAACCGATGCTATTATAGGAAGCCAAAACACAGACCACCAAAGAATCAAGAACGTATACGACGAACAAAATTAGGACGCCATCATGCAGGGAAGCAGTCCACAGCTTTCAATGATGGTGTAAAGACGCAAAGAAAGCTCTAGGCGAATGAGTCAAATCAGTGTTCAAATGTCCAAGAGGCCCTTATGAAGGTCCACAAGAAGCCCATCGGGAGTTCCCCTGTAGCTATCAGGAACCCCCAGGAAGCCCTTAAGGTGCCCCCAGGAGCACCCAGGAAGACTTTCTGAACGCTTAGGAAGCCCTCCTCTCCCCGATATCCACCCCACCCCCACCCCCACTCGCTATGGAGCAGATGGGAACCTTTATATTGTACACGTTTCACCGCCAGTCAATGAGCATGACAATTCCAGACCCATGAAGAGTAACTATCTGACTACTTTGAAACCGAAACTACTTTGACATTGTGCAAGTCATTTACTGTCCTTGGTAATGTCCACATTTTATGCCGAGTCTAGGGCCTGAACGTCTAATATACATGTCGCTATAATTATTGTCTTAATTTTAAAAATATCCGATTTTGCTCATCTTTCATGTATAAGTGTTACAGTGAAAAGTTAAATTTATTAGTAAATGTCCTAGCAAAAAAACTTGAATGATTTTGTCATGGGAAAAGGTTTTAAATGAATTGTCCCTATTGTAGAGGTCAGGTAGAGCGTCACATAGTGTAGTAGAAAAAATGCCTGTCTGTGAAAGCCGTCCCAATTCACATGACTTTAATAATACTATCTGATGTTATATAATAACTATTTATATCAATATTTCAATACTGCTTTATTTATGACGCGAACCTTAATTTGGGCTCATATGAAACGAAATAGAATTCTGTCTACTGATAGCTGAAGGGAGACTATTCATATCATACTTCTTTGAGAAATTATTTGATGTAGTTATCTACCCTTGTTTCTTGTCCCAACTAGCTTTTTCGTTTGCTAATTGAAATCTCGTTTTGAGTTCTTAAAGTAAACATAAGTGAAGTTATTTGAGACAACAGCTAACCTGTCGATCCTAAAGTAGAATAGAAGTTTGTTTTACAAAACTAACTCTGAATGATTGAAACAATGTTGGCGTTAAGGTCTCAATAAACAAACGTCATTTCCATGGAAGCACTTTCAAAATGGCGGCCAAAATGTCAAATCAGGGTATCGAGGCAATGTGCATTTTTCGCACGTTGTACTGATAAGTGAACGGCCATGCGTGTGGGAAAGATACCACAGTAGTCCGAAAATCTCCTCATCCCACGTCTGTTGTCAGACGTCGGCCATGAGGTAAGCAGTACTTTCATTCATCGTTGTCTTCAGCTGTTTAATGATGTTGTTGTTGTTGTTTCCACACACTGGCCGTGATGGTGTCGGCCAACTTACTACCGCACCACACTTCTTTGCCACGAACAACAAAGTTTTACTCTTTCACGTATCTAATTCAAAGCAGAAAGGGGGCACAGCCCGATCACTAAATCATGGACGTACAGGTACTCACGGGACTTGAAGACATTTGACAGTTCTCGAGTAACAGATGATGTGTTTAGTGCTTTTATTCCATAAGAATTGTTATATAAATGTTGAATGCAATGACTGCATGAAATCTGATGATTAAAAACTGTTCTAAATTCATGAAATTAGTCTAATGCACAAATACTTTCCTGCTCCTTAATTGATTTCTGAAATTCTTATAATTTTGGTGCCAAGTCATTTCATAGTTGTAGGTCTCATAATAATATCCCTGGCATTAAAACAATCTTTCACACAGGGCATCCCGTGGGATGTGTGCTGACTGCGCACAAATACTACCTAAATGTTAACATTTATTTGGCAGTGTTGGGGGAAACTAACTCAATGCACTTCCTGGGTAATTCCAGCAGTTGAGGTTACATCAAGTACATGGTTATACTCTCACTGTTTACAATCTATACCTGGTCAGCAGTGTTTCTGTGACTGTCTGTTCAGTCTATTTCCGATGAAGTCCATTTGTCTTCCACTAAATATGGTGTGCACATCTGTTTGTCACCAGTGGAAAATTTTATCACTAACTTGCCAAAGTTTTGTGGTTTAATGGCACCGTATAACCACCATAGTGTTAGTGAAATATTCTTGAGGATGGCGTTAAACAGCAATCAGATAAATAAATAAATAAAGTAATAAATATATAAAGAAATAAATGCTTCGTAACTGAAAATGTCAGCAGACGTTTGCCATACTACATGTATTTCTGAAAGATAAGTGTTTTAACAGCATAGATTTATTACACTTTATGTAACAGTAACATATGCCATACCTTTTGGCAGAGGTTATGTACCAGATTTAACAAATGTACAAAGGTGACATGTTGAGATACTGCAGTACATATGTTATTTGAGAACAGGTGAACCCAGTCAAAATGTTCAGATAGAGCAGTTATCGGATCAAATCCTTGTCACTTTTGTCTTCAAGCTGGAAAGGAGTGTGGTGACCAAGACTCTGACCTAGCTTATGTGAATGACATAATATTATGTTTAAAGCACTGTGGTTTTTGTATGTTTACTGCGTGACTGGTAACCAGAATGGCCCACGAAGCGCATAAGTTGTGGGTTCAGTTCCAGCCCTGCACATCTGTTGATTGCCAGCTCTAACTTTTCATATTTTGTTTAGGAGCCCAGGTGACAATAACTGGTCAGTGGCACTCAGGGGGCTGTTTGTATAGTCATGAGTATGTTTGTATAGTCATTCGTATAGTCTTCTACCAATGTGGTGCGCTGGTCTGTGTGACACATGGGAAAGTTTGTCGGTGACTTTCCAAAGGCTGGCGATTTACTCTCAGCACTCTGGTTTCCTCCATTCATAAATCTGACCCCAAAGGTATAACCAAGAATCATGCCTTCACTTGTTTTACCCACAGAATTGTTTTGTGTTGAATTGACAGATGGGCACAGACACTAGTGTGAAATATGAGCCATGCAGCAGAAGGAATGGTTGGTCGCTCCCTCCCCACCCACTCCAGTTCATCTCTTGGGGATGCGTCAGCTTCTTTGCCATCATCTACTTCACAACTATAGTGCCTGGGCTGCCAGTAGAATGGCAGCCTGCGGGGTACATCGTATCCTTATAAACTGATAAATATAAATTATGTAGACGCTCTTGAAAATATTTGCTGTTGTCTAGTCATGCTAGTGAGAGACACTTTCAATGACTGATCTAACTGCCTGACATATTTGTTCAAATTGTAACATCACCTACCTATGTCTACTCTCCTCAGTGCAGTCGCTGTGAGTTCAAGTCCATTTCATTCTGGCTCTCCCTCTCTGGCCATACATGGAAAGGTCGGGCAGCAACCTGGCAATAATCATGGGTTTCCTCTGGACTGTGCCCAGTTTCCTTCCACCATAACGCCGGCCGCAGTCCTATAAGTCAAATATTCTTGAGTACAGCATGAAATATCAAAGAAATAAATATATGTTCTTTACTTTCAATCATCCTTAAACCAGCCTTCAGATCCAGGGCCTGGCCAGCCTGGCTCACATAATCACCCACCTGGTCGCCACTTCCATCAACCCTGCCGACGCCTCTGTTTTAAAGAAACTGTCCAACCGTCCAGGCCGATTTGACCGAAACAGACATCGCCATGTGATAGAAAACCAACACTGCTACCTCTGTGATGTTAACGTGTCAGTTTATATCTTATTGTATCCGCTCACCTCTCTTAATAATCTGATTTAGCCCACTCCCTGGTTTTCATGAAGCACACTTCAATATAGCCCAAAGCTAAGCTGGACGTTCCTCAGTTAATGCTCATCTTCGGTCATATAGACTTCCACACAGACAATTTCACTAAAAAAAGCCGGCTCGAACCCTACCTTATTTTTGCTATCCACCGATTCCCTAAGATGCCCGAAATGTAATATGTCAAAGCCAGCATCGGTAAACCATCATTCAACAGTAATCCAGCTGTTAAATCTTTTGAATCGGGTAAACCAAAGTAACCTCTGCCATGTTTGGAATTTTTGTTTTTTTGGCCTTCGGGAAGGTGATGGGCCGCAAAAATTTTATCCCACCCAACTGTTTATAGGGCATCCAATTTTTTAAAATGCAGTTTATATACTAACATAGTATGAATAATGCGTCTAAGCAACATTTAGTATGAAAATAAAGTCTTCGATGTTCTCCTTTAAGAATTGCATGCCCTGTAAACATAATGTTGGGTTGGATAAAATTTTCGTGGCGCATCACCCTGCCCGAAGGTGAAAAAAAATTCCAAACATGCAAGTGAAGATTGAGGTTTTGTAGACTTTTTTTAGAATATTGAACAAGCTGAAATACAGTGATGTTACATACAGGTTCTGTTTTGCAGCTAAACGTCCTCTGACTGCTATATTTGCACATTCAGCATGGTTTCGCATTCTTAATGTGAAAATATAACAGAGAGTCTATTCAGAAGAAAAAAACAATCTGCGTTCAGTATGGCCAAACAACCCACTGTAAAATTTCAATGTGTTTTGCCTTCCATTCGAAAAAATCTTTATCTTTAAATCTAAATCTTTATATCAAAAATACTTGATGATGTTTCTCAAAACTATCACAACCTTATATGTTATAAAACAGGTAAACTCTGTTAATGATTTTAGCCAAAATTAAGAGCAATGCAGTTCAAATTTAATTAGGATCTCTGAAATGGCAGACTGGGACAATGTGAAGGCAGAGTGAATATAGATGTTACCTTTGTCGACATAGCCTGATGACTGCATGCTTACCTCTAGATGAGATGCCACTTCTAGCAGTTAATACATAAAAAACTAGGCACACGTTATGCCAAGGGAGGTAATTCAGTGGACACCTTGTAGTAACCTGGTAACTGTATTAATATCTGAGATTCAAAGTTTTTATTTCTCCTTGTTCAAATGAGTGCTAGCTTGGTATCTTACAAAAAAAGTAGCAGGTTAAGTATGGTGACTTCATACCATAGATGTCAGATGTCAAGTTTTTCATTTGCCACAGTATGAGTTTCTTCACAACATGATAATTTTTACAGGTACAAAAAAAAGGGATGATGATTAGTTTTCCAAACTTACTTTACTTGAGTATTCACAAATGTTATT
This sequence comes from Liolophura sinensis, assembly GCF_032854445.1. Taxonomy (NCBI): domain Eukaryota; kingdom Metazoa; phylum Mollusca; class Polyplacophora; order Chitonida; family Chitonidae; genus Liolophura; species Liolophura sinensis. The sequence continues at coordinate 18,409,192 of NC_088303.1, read as the reverse complement.
TATATATTTCAGTGGGCCTCGGTCAAAGCACTGTAGTGCCTGTAATAAGTGTGTGTCTGACTTTGACCATCATTGCAAATGGCTTAACAATTGTGTGGGAGGCAGAAACTACAGGTGGGTTAAACTGTACAGAGTGTGACAGACAAGTGTTTTGTCTTTAGACTTGCCAGATTCATAGCTTATAATAGTCTTGAGTACGGTGTAAATACACATTAAATTTATTATAGCTTATGTGTGAAGTATATTGTGGTCTCACCTGTTTTGACTACATTGTTCATCTTATCATTTGAGCCAGCCTTGTTGGGCCTTTAGTAGCCGAGGTGTCTACACTGCCAAAGTTCGTCTTATCTTTTGAGCCAGTCTTGTGGGGTCTTCAGTAGCCGAGGTGTCTACACTGCCAAAGTTCATCTTATCTTTTGAGCCAGTCTTGTGGGGTCTTCAGTAGCCGAGGTGTCTACACTGCCAAAGTTCGTCTTATCTTTTGAGCCAGTCTTGTGGGGTTTTCAGTAGCCGAGGTGTCTACACTGCCAAAGTTCGTCTTATCTTTTGAGCCAGTCTTGTGGGGTCTTCAGTAGCCGAGGTGTCTACACTGCCAAAGTTCGTCTTATCTTTTGAGCCAGTCTTGTGGGGTCTTCAGTAGCCGAGGTGTCTACACTGCCAAAGTTCATCTTCTCTTTTGGGCCAGTCTTGTGGGGTCTTCAGTAGCCGAGGTGTCTACACTGCCAAAGTTCGTCTTATCTTTTGAGCCAGTCTTGTGGGGTCTTCAGTAGCCGAGGTGTCTACACTGCCAAAGTTCGTCTTATCTTTTGAGCCAGTCTTGTGAGGTCTTCAGTAGCCAGGGTGTCTACACTGCCAAAGTTCGTCTTATCTTTTGAGCCAATCTTGTGGGGTGTTCAGTAGCTGAGGTGCCTACACTGCCAAAGTTCGTCTTATCTTTTGAGCCAGTCTTGTGGGGCCTTCAGTAGCCGAGGTGTCTACACTGCCAAAGTTCATCTTATCTTTTGAGCCAGTCTTGTGGGGTCTTCAGTAGCCGAGGTGTCTACACTGCCAAAGTTCGTCTTATCTTTTGAGCCAGTCTTGTGGGGTCTTCAGTAGCCGAGGTGTCTACACTGCCAAAGTTCGTCTTATCTTTTGAGCCAGTCTTGTGGGGTCTTCAGTAGCCAGGGTGTCTACACTGCCAAAGTTCATCTTATCTTTTGAGCCAGCCTTGTTTGACTTTCAGTAGCTGAGGTGACTACTGGCCCTTGACTGATAAAGCTATTATTTTCAAATTCAGCCATAAGTGAGTCGTGGTGGAATAGTCAAGGTGCTTGTATTTTGATCACTATGACACGGGAAGTGTGGGTTCAGTTCCACATCTCACTGCCCTGGTAGCCTCGGTGACAGTAAGTGATTGGTGATTCTTGTGCAGTCGTTTGTGCAGCCAGAAGTTCAGTGAAGACCACTTGTTGTATACTAAACAATAGAGTGACTGGGCATGCCTGTGCACCACCCTTGGGAAAGTTTGCCAGGATAAGCTTATCGTTAAACAGTGGTTTATCATGGGCAGTCCAGTTTCTCCCAGTTTTTGGTTGACTGCCATTTATAAGTAAAAAAATCAATCAAATTCAGCTGCCGCTTATTTCACAGTTGTCTTCCATTTGTTCGCTGTTGTGAAGTAAGTGATATGGTGAGGTGTGCTGGATATTTTTTTCACAGAAGTGAAATATGGTTTGTGTACAAAAGACCAGTCATGTAAGTATAGACAATCAGCCCATATTGTTGTTGTTGTTCAGGTGGTTCCTGGGCACACTGGTGACGGCCATTCTCAGCTGTGTCATGTTACTGGTCATCAGTCTTCTTCAATTTGTGGCCTATTACACAGACAGGAACCATGGGGAAATTCTCCAACAGTACAGAGGTAGGATCGATTAACTTGTGCTTTCAGTTTCAAAACCACCTGGACAGGATACACAATGAAATTCTTGAAAGTATTTTTGAGTAAAAGTAATTTTGTTGAAATTTTTTCCAAACCTTATGTTGAAATATGTTCAAAAAAGTTTATTTTGGTTAAGATCTGTTCTTGAAATAATGAATTTATCAGTGTAAAGTATCATAATGAATTATGTTAAAATGGAAAACCGTAATAAATAAGCTATCAAAATACTATCCATTAATTTCAATTTGAAGGTCAGTTGTTCTTAATCTGAGGGGCATTTATGGCTGAGTGGTTAGCGTACCAGAGTAGCGCAATAACTCAGGAGCTTTCACCCATACAGTCGCTGTGAATTCAAGTCCAGCTCATGCTGGCTTCCTCACCTTTCGTATGTGGGAAGGTCAGTCAGCAACGTGCAGATGGTCATGGGTTTCCGCCTGGATCTGCCCTGTTTCCTGCCGCCATAATGCTGGCTGCCGTCGTATATGTGAAATGTTCTTGAGTGCGTCGTAAAGACCAGTTAAATAAATAAATACTTTTACTAAATAGTACCAAATATTGCTGGAAAACAGTTTTTCAATGCTTTTCTAAAATGGTTTTCACATGTTTTTCATTCGTTTATTAGAACATTTCTTTGTCCTTTTCTTCACAGACTTTAAAAGTGCACAGAACTCATCAGTCTCTTCTCCAGGTATTGTAACAAAAGTAGATACACATTGTACTTATTGCACGCTATAAGATGTACAAAGGTTGAATGATGCTATGGGCGTCCGGTGGTGGAGGTGGTTTACGTGTTGCTGTGAGTTCAAGCACAGCTCAAGCTGGCTCCCCCTCTGGCCATACGTGGGAAGGTCTGTCTGCAGTTTATGGATGCCTAGTTTCCTCCCACCATAATGCCGGCCGTTGCCATATAAGTGAAATATTCTTGGGTATGGCGTAAAACACCAATCAAGTGAATAAATGAATAATAAACAAATAATAAATGAGTGATGAAGGGGTTGAGATTAGGAGGGCTGTTGAAGTGAGTGCTGTAGGTCCATGCAGTGAGTTCTCTATTCTCTGAGAGCCGCTGTTTGTCTGTCAGTCAGTGGTTGCACTGAGTTGTCTATCCTCTGAGAGCCACTGTTTGTCTTTCAGTCAGTGGTTGCGCTGAGTTCTCTATCCTCTGAAAGTTGCTGTTTGTCTGTCAGTCAGTGGTTGCACTGAGTTGTCTATCCTCTGAGAGCCACTGTTTGTCTTTCAGTCAGTGGTTGCACTGAGTTCTCTATCCTCTGAAAGCTGCTGTTTGTCTTTCAGTCAGTGGTTGCACTGAATTCTCTATCCTCTGAGAGCCGCTGTTTGTCTTTCAGTCAGTGGTTGCACTGAGTTGTCTATCCTCTGAAAGCTGCTGTTTGTCTTTCAGTCAGTGGTTGCACTGAGTTCTCTCTCCTCTGAGAGCCGGTGTTTGTCTTTCAGTCAGTGGTTGCACTGAATTCTCTATCCTCTGAAAGCTGCTGTTTGTCTTTCAGTCAATGGTTGCACTGAGTTGTCTATCCTCTGAGAGCTGCTGTTTGTCTTTCAGTCAGTGGTTACACTGAGTTGTCTATCCTCTGAGAGCTGCTGTTTGTCTTTCAGTCAGTGGTTGCACTGAGTTCTCTCTCCTCTGAGAGCCGCTGTTTGTCTGTCAGTCAGTGGTTGCACTGGGTTCTCTATCCTCTGAGAGCGGCTGTTTGTCTGTCAGTCAGTGGTTGCACTGGGTTCTCTCTCCTCTGAGAGCTGCTGTTTGTCTGTCAGTCAGTGGTTGCACTGAGTTCTCTATCCTCTGAAAGCGACTGTTTGTCTGTCGGTGGTTGCACTGAGTTCTCTATCCTCTGAGAGCCGCTGTTTGTCTTTCAGTCAGTGGTTGTACTGAGTTCTCTCTCCGCTGAGAGCGGCTGTTTGTCTTTCAGTCAGTGGTTGTACTGAGTTCTCTATCCTCTGAAAGCCGCTGTTTGTCTTTCAGTCAGTGGTTGTACCGAGTTCTCTTTCCTCTGAAAGCCGCTGTTTGTCTTTCAGTCAGTGGTTGTACCGAGTTCTCTCTCCTCTGTTTGTCTGTCAGTCAGTGGTTCACCGTAGTCCTGCCATTTTCCTTCTTCATAAAACTGACTATTGTCATAGATGTAGAAAAATTTTGAGTAGAACATTATACAACAGTTAAATACCCTAAATGTCCTAAATTTCTCCCTCAAAATTGCATTTTTAGAGACAAAAAAATGTCACAAAATATTATTTTTAGTGCTGAAACTTAAAATCTTTCAGCAGAATATCATCCCATGTTCCAAGCAAACCTCAAACAGCTTTCTAAAATCAGTAGAACTCTCAGAATTCATTAAAATGAGTAAGTTAGTCATGGATGAAGTTTATGGCAATTTACGTTAAGTAATTAAATAAATTACGCTCTGTATTGTGAATGTGGAGTAAAGCTTGAATAGAGTTCGAAATTTGTCCAAGAGTGCACATGTGCCATGTACAAATTCGGGGATGAACTGGTAATATAAGTGCAGGCCCTTGCTGATCATACAGTCAAATGGGTTGTCCAAGAAGAAAAATAGGCCTGCTGAAATAGACCGTGACCATTAAGAGTCTCCTGATGTGACATTTATCAGAAAATGTGCATGTCTGTGTATGACCTTACATGTATCTTTGTCCCTATTCTTCATAGCACAACAACCAATCCACAAAATAATACTCAGAATACACACAGACCATATCAAGATGTTGTACTACTGATTCAAATTTTTCTAATTGTATGGGGGGCCTCCGTGGCTCAGTTGGTTAGCGTGCTAGCGCAGCGTAATGACCCAGGAGTCTCTCACCAATGCGGTCGCTGTGAGTTCAAGTCCAGCCCATGCTGGCTTTCCCTCTGGCCGTATGTGGGAAGGTCTGTCAGCTACCTGCGGATGGTCGTGGATTTCCCCCGGGTTCTGCCCGGTTTCCACCCACCATAATGCTGGCCGCCGTCGTATAAGTGAAATATTCTTGAGTACGGCGTAAAACACCAATCAAAAAAAAAAAAAAAATCTAATTGTATGGTATTATCTTGTAGGACAGTGGCTTGGACTGCACAAGTTTTGAAGTTGAAACTTACTGATCCAAACCATGACACAGAACAACCCTTGTGTATCCCTCTATGGCATCCTACCCACATTTTTACAAATTTCTAACAAAAGCAGTGTAAAATTAATAATATTTATTAAAAATTATTATTAATTATTCAAAATGAATTGTTTTTGTCAGTTGCATTTCTAGAGGTGTTTAGTAGTATTAAATGTGATAATTTCTAAATGCACAAGTGGGGTGCTCTGCATAGACACAAAAGGATTGTTTTCTATGATAAATTATAACATCCTAATGAGAAGTAGAAAGAGATATACATATATTGTGTGTCAGTGACTTGGAAAGGAATTAAATTAATCTCAATTGCTGATGGTTTTAAGGTCAGTGTATATAGTCTCTGTTTGATAAATATTATTTTGAGGTCTTTACTGATGCTATATATTTAGTATATAAAGCAGGCTGTGGTGGAAAACAAATGTTGACATTTGATTTTTATCATCAGACAATCATGTGACAGTGGCCACATTACATTAACAAGATCAGGATGTGGGTCAAACACGTGGAGAGGCGTGGAGATTTTCCTTGGTTTTCATCCAAGTGCTTTTCACCTGTAGATCTGTCCACTTTCATACATTGTAAATCAATAAGTATAAGAGAAATATTTATTAGTATGGCATAAAACATCAATGTAATGAGTAAATTAATTGAATGTCTTTTAATATGTGAGTATTCTGCTTATTCCTTCACATCAGAATTCTTGATCCTGTACCAGCCTGTGGAGGATGAAGGCTGGCTGGCACTCATTGCTATCATTGGCATACTCTCCTTCATTGGACTGGGCCTTCTCATACATTTATTCTGTTTTCATATATATTTAAGTAAGTGCACTTCATATTTAAGTTCAAGAATATATAAATATGTAATATATGTAAATGAGAGAAGGTAATACTGTAGGTGTAATAGGAGATTTTCACCCTAGAAATCAAAAATTGCATCATTCAAATCTGTTCCCACATGCATGCATATGAAATGTCAGGCCCTGGGCTACAAGTAGGTCCAGGTTCCATCATAGACTTTATAGTTCTCATACCTGTGATTTTTTAAGTGGTGGTTATCCGGAAATCAATTAAAAACCAGGCATTATAGAGACTCAGTAAAATTACATATATACCAGTCTTCTGTCTGTACATGTATACATTTTTGAAAAAAAAAGACAATCAGCATTTTTATTGGTTCATCTTGGTCAGTTCCAGTAAAATCAGACTTTTAGTAAAAAGTATCACCATTTTTAGGTTTGGGTCACAAAGTTACATCAGACAAAATCAAACTTGTATTATTGTAGTATAAAATTAGCAAGAAAACTTAGACAAACAGCAAAAAATGAGTCAGGTGACCTGTTCAAAATTGCTGCAGAAGCTAAATCGAAACATTTTGCAATTTAGGTTCTATCACCTTCTGAGTCATGTTGTAACTGTACCAAATTGCAGCCTGGTTGGTTTTTGAGAGAAGGTTTTATTTTGGGTTTCTAAAAATTTCAAAATGGCTGCCAAACCAATTCTGACCAATCAAAAATCATGAAGTAGCAAACATTATGGCGTGAGTTCAATATTGAAACTGGTGAGATTGGTTTCTCTACATTTAGCAGTTCTGGAAATATTGAACCTTGAAATTATCTAACAAAAATAATCCCAACAATCTCAGTAGGTGTCCCATGAACTGGACGACCCCTAATTAAATGAATACATCTGTTGTAGTTTGTAAAGGAATAAGCACATACGACTTCATAGTGATGCAGCGTATGAGTGTTGGTGAGTCAGCGGTGAACCCTTCAGCTGAGGAGGGGCAGGGCAAGGCCGCTAAGGCTGCTAAACGCGTGAGTATACCTGAGCCCATGGCTATTCCATATCCGCTTACAGAACATACTTAAAGGGGCTGAAACCACTTGAAATTAAGGTAGCCTTAATAAGAATTAAGACCTGAAAATAGCTTTCTTTTTTTTAGTTGTAGGATTGTTCAAAACATGGCATTTAATGTAGTGAAAATAATATGTTTCAGAAATGTTTTAATTTGTCTTCTTCTTATGATAGCCTTATGTTTACTGGTCTTTTGCTTTATGTAAATAATCATACACACACACACATATATATATATGTATATATATGTGTGTGTGTGTGTGTGTGTGTGTGTGTGTGTGTGTGTGTGCGTGTATTTGGTTCAACTGTGTGATATTAGCTACTGTAGTTGATCTTGAATGAGGTGTGAGTTAAAGCAGCTGATTCTTTTTGAGAAAAGGTCTTGGATTTGGTGTGATTAACATTTGCTTATTGGCATGCATTAAGTAGACTACATATTTTGAATGAACAAGATTAAACTGTTTTGCTCAGTGAATTTGTAGAGAATGACTTAGAAGATGTTGAGGTGGTGGGTTATGCTGTTGTCAGTTTTCATTATGTGATGTACTTTAACACGTTGCTCGTAGGTGGCAGGAGGGTTTTCAGCTACATCTTCCTGGCTAAGGTTGGGTTTTATTCGGGTACTTCAAATTGTTCCACCCATAAACCTGACTGTCTTTGAAAACTTTAAAAGTCTTGAATGCAGGTTAAGCATCATTGAAATAAATAATGTTAATTTTTGAAGATTTTATAGTAATTTGGAGTTTATCACTCAAATTGTTAATTGGTTACGCATATTTTCTGTTTTGGACTTGAGTTGGAGGTGTGATACAGACTATTGAGCTCATGTACAGTCTGAGGTGTGTCACAGGCTGTCATAAATTGCACAGAGTTTAGTGAACTATGTGTGACTGCTGAGTATTACAATGCTTTTATAATATAACCACGTGTTTGTTTGTCCCACAGGAGAGATATGCCTGCTGTTATCACACAAAATAGCTGTCTCTTTTTTCAGTTATATGATATCATCTGATATGGATTTGATAAGAGATTTATATGCAACATCAATGCTTTGATGTACATAAATATTTGGACATTTTGTCTGCACTCTCCCACAGAATAAAATAGCTCCCAGTAATGGACGTGACACAATAGAGCTGAGGGACAGGAAGTTGGAGGCATCCTTCCAGTCTAGAAAGCAAGTATTAATTATAACATTTGTTGTGTTCTCAACAGGTCATGTGTACAAGCTCCGGCTTCTCGTTTGCAGAGTTCATTATTGACTGCAAGCATATTCGGTAGTCCAACTTCTGCATCTGATTTGTGTTGTGTGTTTGTGCTAATACAGGTAGTGTGCAGTGTGTGTAAAATTGAGCGTTTGCTAAAGCTTGCATCTTTTTGATGGAAGTCAGTGTAATGATGTGAGGGATATAAACATTTAACAGTGAGCTGATCACTTAAACACAAAGTTACAAGGTGATCCTTTCATGTTGCGTTTTTGGGGGGTTTGCCTTGGTCATAGGAAGGAGATGAAGAATAACAAGGAGTCGCTGAGTGACTACACAAAGACTGTGGAAGACTCAGATGGAGAAACCCCACCACCTGCAGTTAGCCCCCCTGTACAGGCATCCTCTCTTCAAACACAGGTTAGTGTTATTGTACCTCTTAGAGTTAACCCCCCCCCCCACCTCCACCCTCCACCCCTGCTTAAGGATGCCATGTCTGTAAAGACAAAGTTGGTCAGCCTTTTGTCAAACAAGCCGCATTCTTTGATAAAGTGTGTTGAGTCAAGTTCATATGTGGCTGAGATCACACCACACTGAACTAAATGGAATCTGCATTGATTTCTCTCTGAATCATCATTCTGTGGTTCTGTCATGTAAACATCCCCTGGACTATAACTGCAGAACGCTTTGACCAGTTGGCTTCAAACTTGGCAAATGGTATGACACCAATGAGAGGATTAAAATTGTGGGCAATAACTTAAAGTACTGTCTCCAGTCACCTTTGATTTTGGATAGTGTCTTGACATCAATGAGAGGTGGTCTGAGATTTGTTTTCAGATGTGTGGAAAACATTGTAACTGTTGTCACTGCCATTCATGTTTTTCAGTGGCATACCTGGACTTGCCTACATTTTGACTCAGCTTTACCTTAGACTACACTTTCAACGCATCCACCATTAGAATGTCCTATACATATTTATTTTTTTGTCTGCACGTTCGAATTGGCTCATGCTTCAGGAGCTGTAGATCCAGTGTCAAGTCACTGTGGGTCAAGTCACAGTTCAGACCTTAAAAGAGGAAGTTGTAACTTCCACGCTTGGCATTCAGCGTGAATGGGATAGTGCAATGACTGGTTGACCCGTATCAGTATAATGACTCAGGCGGGCAGCTTACTTGCCTTCGGTAAGGCGTCTCAGTGAAGCAGCACTAAATAAAAGACAGATGGAAATCTGTCCTGCAGTGAGGAGGCACATTACATGCACTCTACAGATTCCTTCATCGTCATATGACTGAAACATTGTTAAGTACAAGGTTAACCCCCTAGAACTGACTCACTCACTTGAATTGGCTCAAAATTGCAATAAAAGATTGGATGTGACCACCTGCCATATTGTATTCAGTAAGACTTTTGTATATTCTCCATTGCACTCAAAGATGGCGTCTGGTTCAAAGTAAATGATTTGTTATTGAGCTTCTAGTTATAGACATTTTGATTGTGTAGATAAGAAAGAATAGGCCCCAATTGGACATTCATAGGAAACGTGAGGAAAAATTTTTGTAGTTGTGTGTTTGTTTCTAAAATGTCCATGATATTGTGGAAGTGTACCTCATACCTTTACCTATTATTTGTACATGTTGTAGGGTAGTCATTAAGGTACATGCATATGACAATGGGCTTAACAGCTTTTATTCAAGCACCTGTGAACTACAGCTTTATTTAAAATTAAAAAAACAAAAAAAAAAAAATGCAAATCCAGATGAATGTGTGATAGATTATTACACATAAAGTTTAAAAAGCATGCCTGGTAACTTTACTTTATGTTTACTAACGGAGATAGTGCAGTTCAACACAGACGAAATTACACACCTTGAGAAAATTGAAAGTGCTGCCATGTTATGAAGTTTAACCAATCAGTAGCTAGTTATTTCTGTAACCTAAAATGGCAACTGTTTTTGCTGACCTCATGCAGACTATGTTTTGCATTTTAGCCATATGTGCATGTGGTACAATCAACTTCACATAATGTTTCCCAACATGGAGCATTCAGTGCCATCATGGGAACTAATAAAAAGTTGATTAATGAGGTTACTAGGACATCAGAAAAAGTGCTTGTGACCCTTTAGTTCTGTTTCAAGCACTCTTCCAAAATGTGATGTAACTAAGGTTATGTTATTCGTTGTCTTTTCCTTTAAAATGTTTGAAAATAAATTCTCAACTACAAATTCAAGGAAAACAAATCTAAAACAGGAGAAGAAAGTTTTAGAGTGACTCCTGTAAATACTAAGCTTGCATTGATGTGATTTCTTTCTGGTTGTGTTTTTTTGGTTTGCTTTTTTTTTATCACAAATGATGTCTGGAATCTGAGCTTTGGTTTTTAAGTGGATGCCATTGTGTTTGTTGTTTATTTTACAGAATTCTATTGCCCATTTACATCCAAGTTGTGTGAGAAAGAAACGAAAGAAAAAAAAGAAAGCCAGCAAGCCAGACACAGCTATGAAAGAGCATGCAAGTGTAGCAACTATTGGTAAATACACAACATTGCCAACATTTGTGTCATTAATCATCTAACTGCCTTGTATTAAAAATCACAGATATTTTAGAAGATTTATGTTTGAGATGTGTGTCTTTCTAACCCACCTAAACAGCATTGTGGTTCTGCTGTCCTAGGTGAATAAAGACGGATCAATATTTAGCATAGGCTCTGAATGAATTTTGTCCACTTTCATTTCAGTGGCAATTGTCTTTGTTATGTCCCGTTGTAAGTGCAGTGTGGGCATCTTTGTTGTGCAGTTGTCTGAGGGTGGGGATGTGTGCATGTTTGCATGAATGTGCGATGGTCTGTACGTGTTGTAATCTTGTATTAAAGCAAGATACTGTGTATGTTTTTCTTACCGTTGCTGAGGTAAGCGATTTTCTGTGGGATTGAGTGTATCCACAGTGAACAGATCTGAACTACCCAGTGTATACACATGTAGATGGATGTGTTTCTGAATATTCCCCATAACTACAGAAGGTTTCTAGTGAAAACCTCTGCCAGGCCCACTGCAGATTCTGGTTTCTTTGTTTTTGTTTGCACATGATGTCTTAATAGGGGCAAAGTAGTAGCTTGTTAGCCTTATTAAAAATGATGCTAATGCATTTACAGTTGCATTTCCTTGAGAACCAGACTTGTGAGGTTATGTTGTTATTTTTGTTTTCTTGTTTCAGACAAAGCAGACCTATACAGTCAATCAGGGTTCGGAACAAGGAGTATCCGGCTGCCGATAACCCCTGTAACCATCCACCGTCCTGCTGAAACCAGCAACAGTTCATCTGTCAAGATGGGCTCTGAATGCCATACCCCTGTTGCCATGGGCTTCGAAGTTAACAGCTCAACTGCCACGGATTATCACTCAGATTCTGCCGAGTCCCTGAAGGAAATCTCCACCAGCACGTTGTACTCTGCCCACACCCCTCAAGGTCAAACCCCATACAGGCCCGTGCTGTACTTGAATGGTAGAGGGAACTATCCGGCTAACGGGCACCTGCCCTCAAGAGGGGAGACTGAACACCCTTCACAAAACCCCATGACAAACCTGAGCAATGCTAGTGTGAGAAGTGCTGGGTCACTGTCAGCCAGTTTTTCTGGGAAGGACAGCCTTATGCCTGGAGGCCAGGTGCTGCTGGCACCCCTACAACACCCACGGAATGTCCCACCCCTGGACCTGTCAGCTCTACGTACCAGCACTGACTCTCTTGTCTCTTACAAGCCTTACAGTGGCCTGAGGTCAGCCTCGGACACCTATCGCACCTACGAGCCGTTTGAACCCTCAGAACAAGTCCTTACCGAGACGATACTGGAAGCGTAGCTTCACCACAAGGGAGATAATCTTTTTCTGGTTAGACATGTAAATATCTAGACAGATTTGGAAGAAATGCTACTTTTATGTGGTTCTCCTCCTTTCTTCTGGAGGCAAAAAGTTTGGGAAATCTTGGATGGCAGTATAGGGTTGATGAAAATTAAACAGTTGTGGAGAAAGGATGAATTGTTAAAACTGCTGTGTGGTTTCTGGGATTTCACCATATATCCATTAATGATAGCTAGCATTTGGTGCATTCCTGGATTTCTTGGCCTTTTTTTCTTGCTAGCCTATTATTAGAACTTCTGGAAAGTAGACTAAATTATCACCAGTGTGGCCATTGATCTTAATGGAAATAACATCACCTAAATGTATGAAAGCAGGTACCCGGTGATTCCTTGCATTTCACTTATGAATTACAGAATTTCAAAGGCTTTCCAGGATGGCTGCAGGTGTTATGTGGTAAAAAAATGAATTATCGCAAAGGCGAGTAATGTGATAATTGACTTCTTTTCTGGATTAATCAGCTCCTGTTGTTACAAGTGGCTGACAGGTAAAAGTTAAGAGGGTGGCCATGTTTGATGGTCAGCCTAGCTTGTTGTCACCCCTTGCCCACTTCACTACATGCTTTTGCATTGACTCTACGTGGTAGCTGAGGGCAGATTTATGTTTACTATGCAGCCAGTCGTGTTGTTTTATATTTATTTGTAAATATTAGAGCAGAGTGCAATTACATGTAAAAATGAATGTAATAGCACTCTGCACTTTAGAAATAGTGTTGTTGGGAAGGATTGTATAAATGGGGTTTTTTTAACAAGTAATAACGAAGTTGGAAACGTTTGTTACATGTGATTATTTTTTACTTCATGTGTTTTTGGTAAGTATTTTACCTTTTGTTGGAGAGGGTTGCATTCTCCTCCCAGATGGCCATTAGAGTAGCTCCAGCGCACTGATGTATACCCCAGCCAGTGTAGTTGGTTGAGGGGATATATGCACTAAATGACCTCAAATTTTGCCCTCAAAAGTGCATTTTTAGAAGCAAGTAAATGTCACAAAATATTATGGGAGTATCTTCCCATGTTCCGAGCAAAGCTCAAAACACCTTTCTAAAATCAATAGAACTCTCCGAATCAGGGAAAATGAGCATGTTGATCATGGACGAAATATATGGTCATTTAGGGCATGTAGCCTTTTTGTTATGGGGCAAGGCTGTCTATTGATTAAAATCCTGTTAATATGTCACTACTGGGCACTAAATCTGCCACTGCTGGCTACTGACAGAGTATCATTCGTGGGCAAACACAAAATCTAATGCCAGTGGCTGTGAGATAGATGAATGGCACACACTCTTGCTGTTGCCGATATGCACACTTAATAACTGTGGACTACAAGGTGTACTAGTCTACATGTAATCCCATGCTTTGAGTGTAGGTCTACTTGAATTGTATCTGGTGCTTTGTGTTGTGCTTGGTATGTGTACATGGAGATGTGTGTTCATGTTCTAGATGTAAGGCCAAGCCTCAAAGTTGTAATTAGGGTATTTACCTGTCAGGTGTTGTATTATGCCTAGTACATTCCTTGTAAACTGTTATGATACTCAAGAAATTCATAGCAAATACTGGTCACTGTCAGGTCACCAGCTTGATCAAAACAATATTCCTTCGTCCATACAAGTAACCCATTGCTAAATAGTTTAAATTATACCATTGTTCAGACTGAGATAAAATGTAATTGTTTTTTGTTTAGATCTGAGATATTTATTTATTTATATTTACATGGAATTTGTTGTTCCATTCAGTCAAATTTCTAGGTCCATTAGCTGTTAAGTAAAGTATATGTATTTTTTTATGTGATTTGTGGATTTAGAATATATTTTAAAACAATTCACAGGTTAATGTACTGATGTAAAGTGTATATATATATATATTAGTTATGAATGTGAGTGTTACCTACTGCCTATATGTTTTTGGAGTTTATTTTATAATTAGCCAAGCTATGATTTATTTTACATGTTGCTTATTGTGCTGAGGTTATACGTGTAATTTTCAAGTTTATTTGTTATTCAAGATGTTCAGAGGGCACCAAATAGGCCGAGGATATTGACTGTAGGGCCCATGGCCTAAAACAATAGCTTAGTAGGACATATTTTTGTGATTTACAAGTACCTCTGTGTACCTGTATGTTTGTAGTTTGATTGCAGTTAACATCAATGGAAATGAAAAATTTAGGGTATTATCAAAATCTGTCAAAATAAAACCATACTTTGTTCATAAAACCTCAAAACAGTTTTAATATGAATGTGACCAAAGGCTATTAAAAGCTAGAGCTGGGACAAACAAAGCTTTAACCTTTAAAACTGTGAGCATATTTACATATACGTTTACATGTGCATATTTCTGTTTTACCTGACAACAGTTCTAAGTGGTGTTGAAAGTTCAAGTCTTTTGTGACATGATTCCATGCACTTCCACCATGATTTTGATTGTGTCTAAAGTAATAGGGTCGTGGACCTGAAACTCCGAAACTAAAGTCGTCTGCACCTGTTCATTGAGAATTGGCAAGTGGTAAATCTAAACATAGAGTTAAATGACGGGCCACATACCTGTGCATGTACTCTAAAATCCTGACTGTTTGGTATTGAAGGATTGGTACTATTATATCATATTGCCTACAGAGTTCCTAAATTGAAACCTTTATACATGTGTATGCATGTATGTGTGTTGGAATGTGTGTTTATTATTTATGATTTACATTACGATGCTGTATTATAATTGTTATATCATTATAATTAACTACTTAACTATGTAGCTAGATATGTTTAGCATAAAGGATCAGTTATTTACTTCTAGAAATTCCCATATTGTAGAAATGTCTTTCATTCTTTGATACTGTTCTTAACCTATAACAAATAGTTAATCCTAAAAATAGGATCTAACATTCTCTATGGCCATCCTGTTTCCCTGAAGAAGAGTTTTTGGTGAAAGTTTAAGTCACTGTGTTTATGTCTGGGGACATGCACATATCTACATCTAGTTGCATGTCAATGTCCACATTAGTTTGTATTTGCATTTCCACATTTGGCTGTATGGCCCTGTCCAGATTTGGCTGTATGGCCCTGTCCAGATTTGGCTGTATGGCCCTGTCCTCGTCTGGTTGCATGTTCTTGTCCAGATTTGCTTGTTGCTCATGTCCACATTTGGTTGCATGTTCTTGTCCACATTTGCTTGTTGCTAGTGTCCACATTTAGTTGCATGTCCACATCTGGTTGCATGCATGCTCATGTCCAGATCTGGTTGCATGTTCTTGTCCAGATTTGCTTGTTGCTCATGTCCACATTTGGTTGCATGTTCTTGTCCACATTTGCTTGTTGCTAGTGTCCACATTTAGTTGCATGTCCAGATCTGGTTGCATGTTCTTGTCCACATTTGCTTGTTGCTAGTGTCCACATTTAGTTGCATGTCCACATCTGGTTGCATGCATGCTCATGTCCAGATCTGGTTGCATGTTCTTGTCCACATTTGCTTGTTGCTAGTGTCCACCTTTAGTTGCATGTCCACATCTGCTCCTGTTCACATCTGGTTGCATGTTCTTGTTCACATCTGCTCATGTCCACATAAGGTTGCATGCATGCTCATGTCCACATCTGGTTGCATGTTCTTGTCCACATTTGCTTGTTGCTAATGTCCCCATCTGGTTGCATGTCCACATCTGGTTGGATGCATGCTCATGTCCAGATCTGGTTGCATGGTCTTGTCCACATTTGCTTGTTGCTCATGTCCACATCTGGTTGCATGTCCACATGTAGTTGCATGTCCACATTTAGTTGCATGTCCACATCTG
The DNA here is from genome assembly GCF_032854445.1 of Liolophura sinensis. Lineage (NCBI taxonomy): Eukaryota > Metazoa > Mollusca > Polyplacophora > Chitonida > Chitonidae > Liolophura > Liolophura sinensis. The sequence continues at coordinate 18,393,405 of NC_088303.1, read as the reverse complement.
GTTGCATGTTCTTGTTCACATCTGCTCATGTTCACATCTGGTTGCATGTTCTTGTTCACATCTGCTCGTGTCCACATCTGGTTGCATGTTCTTGTTCACATCTGCTCGTGTCCATATCTGGTTGCATGCATGCTCATGTCCACATCTGGTTGCATGTTCTTGTTCACATCTGCTCGTGTCCACATCTGGTTGCATGTTCTTGTTCACATCTGCTCATGTTCACATCTGGTTGCATGTTCTTGTTCACATCTGCTCGTGTCCATATCTGGTTGCATGCATGCTCATGTCCACATCTGGTTGCATGACCGCACCCAAATGTGCTTGTTGCTCATGTCCACATCTGGTTGCATGCATGCTCATGTCCACATCTGGTTGCATGTTCTTGTTCACATCTGCTCATGTTCACATCTGGTTGCATGTTCTTGTTCACATCTGCTCCTGTTCACATCTGGTTGCATGTTCTTGTTCACATCTGCTCATGTCCACATAAGGTTGCATGCATGCTCATGTCCACATCTGGTTGCATGTTTCTTGTCCACATTTGCTTGTTGCTAATGTCCCCATCTGGTTGCATGTCCACATCTGGTTGGATGCATGCTCATGTCCACATCTGGTTGAATGTCCACATTATCCTGTTGCTCATGTCCACATCTGGTTACTTGGTCTTGTCCACATCTGGTTGTTGCTCATGTCCACATGTGGTGGCATGTCTACATCTGGTTGTATGTCCACATATTGTAACCATGGTCAGGGGGACATGGACATGCTTACGTAAACAAACACCTGGGTGTGTGCAGATGTCCACAGTTGGTTGGATGCCTGTGTCAGCATTGGGATGTCAAAATTGGCATGTTTTATATTCAGGCCAGAACAGTCATGTTACGTTTCCCCAAATTATGTTACTTGACTGTTGCAGTGAACTCTAGTGTCATCAAAATAAACTTGCACCATTTTACATGAATGTGACAAAGATGGTATTTAGTATTTTGTTGGTAGCAGCATTGACCATCAGCTTAAACAGTTATCCATTTGGTGCATTTGATGGAACCTCTCGGCAGCCGTGCTACAAGTCAAACCAAAACAGGATGTGCAGTGTTCCATATGATTTGAAGCATTTAGCTGCAATCAAGTGTCTGTTTATTCACAGGTTACAGCTACAATTCTACAAGTTGGTAGGCAAATCTGCTAGTGTTTAGCACATATACATGTACATACATGTAGGCGTGTAAAGGATATGTACTTTGTTTGAAGCCTTAAATGAGGAAATCTGGCTTCTGGCACTTTATGCTGGGAGGTTTAAAATTCCAACTGTTCTATGCTATTTGAAAGGACGAATAAATTATACATTACATTATTAAAATCTACCGCCTAGTTTAAATTTATTTTAGTATTCATGACGGGTCACACCTAGGTCTACTCAACATGTATTACCCTGTTTCTTCTAATTATTGGGACACCTGGTCTGCTCATTTTAGCCAATATACATGTAATTGTAGCAGTAAGATTGTGTCTTTTTTTTCTCACATGGTGAGACCATCTAATTGACAACATACTCATATCTTTACTTTTTCAAAAGGCTGGTAAAGAAATGTAATATTCTACTGTCAACACTACCCACAGTTGTAATGTATTACCAGATTTCATCATCGGCAGGGCAGGGGCAGGGCAATTTCTGTCGTCCTGACTATGATCTATTCTGTTCACCATTTTGGCGAAGACTTTCAGTTTTGTGAGGGGATCAAGCAGGCTCTGTATTTGAAAGATGTATAATGCCATATACATGCACTGGAGAATTTCGTTAAACCCCAAGCACTCATTCACTCACTGGCGCAATGGCCGTTAATGGGTTTATGATGAACTTCCTCATTTCTCTGGATGACAAGACTTCACCAAAGGTTAGGCAACACAAATGGTGTCATTGATCACTTTTTGTAAACAAGACCCCTCAAACTTAGCGAGTGGATCTACAAATTTTTGTCAAAGGCCGGATTTGAACCCACACCTTGTTTCATAGTGACTGAAAGGCAAGCACCAAACCACTCAGTCTCTGCTCTCCCTGAACATACAAAAAAGTGAATAAAACAAAACCAGTAGCCACCAATGATAATTATCTGTAGCAATGAACTTCCTTGTTTTGTTCCTACTAGAACATCGCGCATCATGCTTATCTGGCCTCCTTGGCTCGGTTAGTGTGCGAGTGCAGCGTAATGACCGAGGAGCCTCTCACCAATGTGGTTGCTGTATCCAGCTCATGCTGGCCTCTTTTCTGTCTGTACGTGGGAAGGAGTTATGGGTTTCCCCCAGGCTCTGCCCAGTTTCCTCCCACCATGATGCTGGCTGCCATCGTATAAGTGAAATATTCTTGAGTAAGGCATAAAACACCAATCAGATAAATAAATAATTCTTCTGCCCTCAGTTTCATTGGGTGTGCAAGGAATGATCAATGCTGATCAAGAAAATTACTGGTGTTCACAACCTCTTTTCTTCTTAACTGAAGGTCCTTAAAATGTGATGAAAGATACAATTTTGGGGCCTTTGAGCTTAAATAGTGGATAGGCCCACTTCTCATGAACGTTTGACATAGCCTACACTAACATAATCAACTTTTTTATGAATAAACAGAGATTAACAAAAACATAACATATGTGTCTTAAAAGAAAAACACAGGACAAAAATCAGAAAAGACAAAATATTTACAGTATATACAGGTGTACATATATATCAAGATTGTACAGTTCAAAATTCATGGCACTTCAATATTATCATTCTTTAACATTTAAAATTATCATTTATGCCATACTGTTTTAACAGGATTGCTCAATCTGTTAACAGGTAATGAAATTAGTTGGTATCACCTTTATTCCACATCTCCTTTAAAAGCAGTCTAAATTACTAAAGCACCTGGGCTATTATGCGTGAAAATAGGACATACAAACATGTATAATGGTATTAAAATACAATCACTTAATATGATTAAGAAACATCTATCTGTTAATATACACGTGTCATATTCTAGAGAAGTCATCTGGTCAAATCTATAAGCCTACATAGAGTATATGCATGCATAATAACTGGCAAATACATTCTGTGTAGGAGACAAATCTTCAGTGACACATTTTCAGCTTTATACCTCAAAGTGCAGGTGACACTTCTCTTCTCACCACAAAGTAAACATGACACTTCTCTTCTCACCACAAAGTACATGTGACATTTCTTTTCTCACCACAAAGTATACGTGACATTTCTTTTCTCACCACAAAGTACATGTGACACTTTTCGTCTCACCACAAAGTACATGTGACACTTCTCTTCTCACCACAAAGTGCAGGTGAGTTGTCAGTTTTTACCTCAAAGGACATTTAACACTTTTGTGATGAACTTTTAACACTTTTGTGATGAACTTTTAACACTTTTGTGATGAAGCATATCTAAATGATATAATGCATAGTTCTGTTGTTACCACAAAATATAAATACACACTGCCCATTACCCTAAATGCTACTGACACCATATACATCCAATATTAAAGTAGGACTACACTTCCGCTTTCCACAAAGTACACCTAAAGAACACGTAACACAAGGTAGATGTAACACTCGCACCATAACCATAATGTACAGGTGACTTAATTTTGTCAATACCATATGCCAGGTAGGACATTTTGTCTGTTATCACCGCAAAGTACACCTAGAGAGCACATGTACCACAAGGTAAATGTAACACTTCTGCTGTAACAATAGGTAGGACATTTTGTCTGTTATCACCACAAAGTACACCTAGAGAACACATGTTGTACCACAAGGTAGATGTAACACTTCTGCTGTAACAATACGTAGGACATTTTGTCTGTTATCACCACAAAGTACACCTAGAGAGCACACGTTGTACCACAAGGTAGATGTAACACTTCTGCTGTAACAATACGTAGGACATTTTGTCTGTTATCACCACAAAGTACTCCAAGAGAGCACATGTTGTACCACAAGGTAGATGTAACACTTCTGCTGTAACAATACGTAGGACATTTTGTCTGTTATCACCGCAAAGTACACCTAGAGAGCACATGTACCACAAGGTAAATGTAACACTTCTGCTGTAACAATAGGTAGGACATTTTGTCTGTTATCACCACAAAGTACTCCAAGAGAGCACATGTTGTACCACAAGGTAGATGTAACACTTCTGCTGTAACAATACGTAGGACATTTTGTCTGTTATCACCACAAAGTACACCTAGAGAGCACATGTTGTACCACAAGGTAGATGTAACACTTCTGCTGTAACAATAGGTAGGACATTTTGTCTGTTATCACCACAAAGTACTCCAAGAGAGCACATGTTGTACCACAAGGTAGATGTAACACTTCTGCTGTAACAATACGTAGGACATTTTGTCTGTTATCACCACAAAGTACACCTAGAGAGCACATGTTGTACCACAAGGTAGATGTAACACTTCTGCTGTAACAATACGTAGGACATTTTGTCTGTTATCACCACAAAGTACACCTAGAGAACACATGTTGTACCACAAGGTAGATGTAACACTTCTGCTGTAACAATACGTAGGACATTTTGTCTGTTATCACCACAAAGTACACCTAGAGAGCACATGTTGTACCACAAGGTAGATGTAACACTTCTGCTGTAACCATATGGTACAGATGACTTCATTTTAAAGCATTAATAAACATTTTTGTACACTTATTAAAAGTTACCAATGATCAATGTTTTAATCACTTGTGTGACTTGAATATCACTTTTTTATATAGAATATATCATTATAAAAAGTTTACCAACAAATAACCATAACCTCTAACATTTACAAGTAGTTTTGATTCAAAGTTAATCATAAAACAATTTGTTTTTCTGCTTTTTTTCTTCCTACTTGCTAAATTGTAAATGCTGTTTATAATTGTAACTAAATACAAAAATAAATTCACACAGAGCTTTTAACAGCCTTGAGTGAAAAAAAAAAGATGATGGCTAAAGATGAATTGTTTGAATGTTCAAACTTAAAAGCGCTATTCTATGTGGAATGACCTCATGACATCTACAGTGCATTTGGTCCAAACGTCTGCAGCCATCACTTCCAGTGTAGGGGGCACACATAGAAACATGCATGCGTCAGCTCTAGCCATGGGCACACGCGGGACAGTCAGATAAAAATTCATAACGGACATTCAGGTTTATGGAACCAGAACACGACCAGACGTAGCCATGATCCTGTACAAGGCACATGTATCTGACAAAATGAGAACTGATTTTATCAGTAATACTGGACGACATTCTGATAAATAACCACAAAAAGTACCTGGGTGATCCATTGGGTGGTGTCTTTATGATGCACAGTTGTGACCATGAGCACATGAAGAGGTCTGCACACTGAGGCACAAGGGGAAGAGGTGACCATGAGCAGATGAAGAGGTCTGCTCACTGAGGCACAAAGGGAAGTGGTGACCATGAGCATATGAAGAGGTCTGCACACTGAGGCACAAAGGGAAGAGGTGACCATGAGCATATGAAGAGGTCTGCTCACTGAGGCACAAGAGGAAGAGGTGACCATGAGCATATGAAGAGGTCTGCTCACTGAGGCACAAAGGGAAGTGGTGACCATGAGCATATGAAGAGGTCTGCACACTGAGGCACAAAGGGAAGAGGTGACCATGAGCATATGAAGAGGTCTGCTCACTGAGGCACAAGGGGAAGAGGTGACCATGAGCAGATGAAGAGGTCTGCTCACTGAGGCACAAAGGGAAGTGGTGACCATGAGCATATGAAGAGGTCTGCACACTGAGGCACAAAGGGAAGAGGTGACCATGAGCATATGAAGAGGTCTGCTCACTGAGGCACAAGGGGAAGAGGTGACCATGAGCATATGAAGAGGTCTGCTCACTGAGGCACAAGGGGAAGAGGTGACCATGAGCATATGAAGAGGTCTGCTCACTGAGGCACAAGGGGAAGAGGTGACCATGAGCATATGAAGAGGTCTGCTCACTGAGGCACAAGGGGAAGAGGTGACCATGAGCATATGAAGAGGTCTGCTCACTGAGGCACAAGGGGAAGAGGTGACCATGAGCATATGAAGAGGTCTGCTCACTGAGGCACAAGGGGAAGAGGTGACCATGAGCATATGAAGAGGTCTGCTCACTGAGGCACAAGGTGAAGAGGTGACCATGAGCATGTGAAGAGGTCTGCTCACTGAGGCACAAGGGGAAGAGGTGGGAATGGGGGCTCATTTTTAAGTGATAGACTAAAGTTACATTTAGAATGTAACACTCCATCTCGATCATGTCAATACGAGAGAACTTCAGATCAACACGCTGTAAAAAGGTTACAGGAAACCATCTAAAGACTATGATAAAATATATATAAACTATGTATTTATATACTCAGCTGTACCATACCAAAAATACGGAACTCTTGACAAACCATTTAAAAGCAAACTTACGTCTAAAACTACAAGGACATTCAAAAGATAAAAACAACAATAAAACCAGACATTTTTAGCCAGCTTAATTACACATTTATAGACAAAGTTTAGCAACAGTTAAAGCTTTGCTTTCAAATAAGAGTTACCAAAAAATTAACACTGGATAGTTTGCTGATTATAGTGTTGTAACAAAACACTGACAAACGCTATCACACAGAGTGGACTTTCTCCATTTTACTGAAGGACAGTTTTACTGCCTTCACAGAAAGAAGATTCAGATGGTTCCAGCTTAAAGCTTGATGGGCTGCCGACGCTGGCCACTGTTTCCATCGACAACTTGGAAAGATCTTTGAGGATTCTCTTCCTTGTAGTTAAATCCAGCAATATGGTGGCCAAAGTTCCACAGCATCTCATCTTTCACATATTTGACATCCACCCCAATAATGAGTGCATTCTAAATTTACGGGAAAACAAAATCACAAACTTAATAAATCCTCCAAAAAGCCTGCAAAATGACATACATACACACATGTACGCAAACAAGGAAAGACACATCACACATAACAAACACTTTTGGCAAAAGGGAAAACTTTTAAGAACTGTTTTCTGAATGACATTTTAATTTTACTATGAAACCCAGATGAACTACGTGTATTTTACACTTTTAAGGTTTTACAAATAGTTTATAAGAATCGACAAAACACTACATGTTCCTTTCATAAAAACAAAAACTGGACAAAATGTACTTTCTTATGCTGGTCAACGAAAAAGTAAATACTGAAATTGAAAACTATTTGAAGCCCCCCTACCTGAGCTTGAATGATCTGTATGTTTTGAAAACGGGTCTTCGTGCTCCACACAGGCAGAGGGAAACCAAATGCCCCCAGCTCTGAAGCAAACAAGTAATCAGTTGTTTGAAACAAGTCTAGCCGGTCACACTGATTATGCATGTGTTAATTTTCACCTTCCATGTTTCCTACAAACCAACGGTTGTATACCACGAAAATTAATGCAATGAAAGCTTTGAAATGGTTACAATAAATTGTATAATCCCTAAAGCACTGTTTACAGGTTTATAGAGATTTTGTTGTCAAGTACATGGCACAAGACCAAATCATTCTGGTGCTAAAACTGTCAGTGTTCACAGAGAAGGAGTTTCACAATTTGTCCTGTTCAGTATCCGTGTGATTTTAATGTCTACATAATTTAAGTAGTAATATATGCCTCAAATACAAGGTGACAGAGAAACTTTGTCATTCTGAATGATTGAAAATCCATTACAACTTATCTGAATGATTCTAAGGTTCATCAGAGATGGTTTCACACAAAGGAACTACTTCAAAATGTTCTTCAGACATACTAGAGAAATTATCATGTTAGCAACACCACATCACCTTTACATGGTCTAAAATGCCACCAAATTTTAGCGTACTTAAAATGGTCTTTAAACATGGTGTGGCAAAACTTCGGATGGTTATACCTGGCTCATTTTTCATGTTCACTTTCAGTAAAAATAGCTGTTGAAGAATCACAATTAAGTGACACCTAAATACTCACTGTTAAGTTGTGGGCGAACGTACAGACTGATAATGGTGTCCATCAGGGTGTTCAGGAGATTCAGCTGAGAAGAGACAACCAGTCAAATATCACATACAGTGTGTACTTGTAGCACATACCAATCAACCAATCACTTCCAATCAGATAACACATACAACCAATCAGATATCATATACAAACAACCAGATCGCACATACAACATATACATGTACAACTGATCAGATGTTACATACAACCAATTTGGTGTCACATACAACCAATCAGATATCACACACAGCAAATCAGACGTCACATACAACCAATCAGATGTTACACACTACCAATCAGATATACAATCATTCATATACCACATACAATCAATCAGATAACACATACAACCAATCAAATGTTAAATACAACCAATCAGATATCACATAAGACTAATCAGATGTTAAATGCAACCAATCAGACAGCACATACAATCAATCAGATGTCACATACAACCAATCAGATGTCACATGCAACCAATCAGATATCACATGAAGCCAATCAGATATCACATACAAACAATCAGATATCAGATACAACCAATCAAATATCACATGCAACCAATTAGACTGGCGATCAGCTTCAAAAAGTTATTTTCATTCCTACAATGCTTACTTCCCAACAGAGCTTTCCTCCATATACACGTATTTGAAAAAATGTGCAAAACTTTGGAAGGAACAGATGTTTTTGCCAATATTATAAGACACTTACGTTTATGGCTCCAATAGCAGAATTCAGTATGCCCACAGACAGGCTGATATGTAAAAGAAACAGTTAAAACATATTCACATGTTTAGGATGACACAGCATCTTAATTCACAAAATAAAGTCAAAGTGACTGACCAGCCAGCTAGATGAATTAATTAATATTGATCCTGATGGAACAACTGACTAAATGATGACTACAAGCAGCTAGGTCATTTATATTTCAAAAAAACATGTGTATGTAAGTTGATAATTATCTTCATTTATACCTTTGTGTTAGGAATTGCATAGCTTTCCAATGGTGAATGTCAAATTCTGAGTGTCAACTAAATAAATCACACAGATTAGGAATCATTTCTTACAGCATGATTGAACTCCGACCACCTGCACAGAGGTTCTGTAAATTTTCTCCCAGGTAAATTTGCAATTTGAGTTCTTACATACCTGGTCGAGTTGATGGCAGCTGTCAGTCTCCCCTTAGTCGGAATGTCATGAGACAGAGCATGAAGCTGAATATCCAGTTTCTGAAATTACATGCCAAGCAGGTGATGTTAGATATTTGATATTATAATTAGTTCCCTTTTAACAGTATATTTAACACTGTGAGTCTTGGGCAGCCCAGTATCAAGGCAAAATGTTGCTCTTACACATATTTGCCCTATGTCCTGTCATGATCTCTTACGTTATGTTCATTATTTCAACTATTGTTACGCAAAACTGAAGTGTACTAGGAAGAATTAACAAAACAAACAAATTTTTCTGGGGGAAAGTATCCACAGAATGTAAAGCTTTAGCTGGGAAAGTATCCACAGAATGTAAAGCTTTTGCTGGGAAAGTGTCCACAGATGGTAAAGCTTTTGCTGGAGGGTATCCACAGAAAGAAAAGCTTCTCCGGCAAAAATCTTTTTAAGGGGGAAAGTACCCACAACTTGTAAAGCTTCAATGAATACCAATACAAGAAGAAACACTTGAGAGTTAAACTTGCATACTGATTCCCTTAATATACATGTAGCTTTGCTGTTCCAAATACTTGCCAAATTTATGTAAATTCGATCTCAGAAAACATTTGAACTCTTTCTAATCATATAGTTTCTTAATTAATCATTGTTTACATTTACCTTGCATTTTTCAGACTACATGCTGGACACATACTCCTCACACCTTGTGGAATGAGGAAATAAAACAAAACCTCCAAAACACTAATGTTTACCGTCTTTATGGCAAAGATGTAAGTTGAGTTTCCATTTGGGCGTCGCATGTAGAATATAATATTTGATGAAAACGAGATATCCAGTGAGCTCTGCGATATGGTGAACACTGGTCTCTCACTTGTCTTGATGTGTAACTCAGCTCGGCTATTGGGAAACATAACAGCAGTCTGTGAAAGTATACAAATAAAATACAAATAAATAAATATACTCCCTTATCTTAAAAATAATCATTTCATTACATCTGTATATTTTTTTTTATATATCATAAACACTAGCTGTTTCAACCTTACACTTTTTCTCCTTTCACTGCTTAAAATCCTAAAATATCAAACTGTACTTGCATTGAACAAACTGTACCCATTTTACCAGAGTGCACACTTGTCTTACCTATCAAGTCAATGCACAAGCTTTCATGAATAGATGAACATACAGGTTGGATGAATGAAAAACCAACTCTTGTACACATGTATTTTTATAATTACCTGAGCTATGAGCTTGCCAAAGCACAAGTTCCGAGGACAGGTTGTGTTAAAGAAATACTGTTGATCACTTGGCAGCTGCAAACGTAAATATACACACATACATATCAGTTGAAAATGGAATTTTTCAGACAATTACTTAACAGAGTTAAAGTAAAAGAAAGCTAAAATATAAAGTAAGGTTTTATCATGCAGACAACTGAAAACTATGCGTAATGGTACTTTCATTTATTTTTTCAGATGAGCCATACTGACAATATCTAGGAACTCTGACGTCACATCACCTTTTTTCCTGATGTTCACCAGAAGGAGGAGATTTTGGGAACATTATTTCAGTAACGTTTTACTCATTGATAAAAAAGAGTTATTCCAACATTCAGTGTCGTGATAAGAGCTGGATAAACTTCCTGTCACATCAAAGTTTCTAAGATCTGATGGTATGGTCAATAAAGACCACATTAGAATTCAAATGTTTGAGCGCCTATAACTCCTTTCACATAAATCCACAAAAATAAATGAAAGTATATTTATGCATAGTTTTAAGTGGCATGTTTAGTGATGCCTACTTCAATTTATGAGGATTTTTTCCTTTAATTGCTATTTTCAACAATTCTGAATAGCTCTGATATGTAAAGTTCTTTGTCTGGTATAAATGTGTGTAGTTACCTCCAATAAAATTAGTGAGTGCTTCATTAAGTGCCATTTCACTGAAGTTCCGTAGCACTTTTTAAAATCTGGTCAGCCATTTTTTTTTAGCATTGCCATTTACAATATTAATGAAGTGAAAACTAGTTAGTCAGCAGACTAATGAAGGGCAGATTACATCTTTGTAGGTCAGGACTTTTTGTAACAGCTCTTGTCTGAAAGCAACTTGTCCCAGGGTGTTAAACACGTAGTCCGTCAGCATGAAATACACCGTGCGGTTTTTAGCAACAAAGGGTGGCAACTGAGGAACTGGCACAGAGGTTCTACTCCGCTTCTTTGTCCAGAAAGTCTCACCCTAGAAAAAGACACAAAACATTACTTATGTAAAGAAACAAACATATACTGTATAACAACGATGAAATTAACACAGCTATTGCTCAAATTTTGGAACACTAGCTAAATGTTATATGTATACTTGCAGTCAGAGAAATTCAGATTTGATACATCAAATATTCAAAGTTCAGGGATCCTTGCTGTGTAAACTGTCTCCTGGGATGTCACTCAAGATGATTGAAGCACCTGAACAATCAGGTTTGGAGTTTGAATCTTCTATGCCCTTATTTGCCGAGTTATCTAGTAGTTTCTTTCAAGAGATGACTATAACATGGCCTTGTTCATTCATTACAAATTCTTGGTAGCAAAGCTGGCTAAACAGGCTAATGGTTTCTTGCAGGAGATGGCTATAGCATCAATTTCATTATCAAGCCAACAGTTTGAAATGTCTGTGGCCTTGCTGGCGAAACCATCTACAACGATCTCATGGAACACAAGTACACTGCATGGCCTTATCCAATGTGGTCTGGAGTTTGAACTGTCTGTGGCCATGGCTGGCTAAACCACCTACAAGGATCTCATCAAACACAAGTAGAGTGCATAACCTTGACCCATGTAATCTGAAGTTTGCACTGTCTGTGGTCATTAACAACCTACGAGGCACTCATGGAATGCAAGTACAGTGCATATCCTTGACCAATGTAATCTGAAGTTTGCACTGTCTGTGGTCATTAACAACCTACGAGGCACTCATGGAATGCAAGTACAGTGCATATCCTTGACCAATGTAATCTGAAGTTTGCACTGTCTGTGGTCATTCACAACCAACGAGGCACTCATGGAATGCAAGTACAGTGCATAACCTTGACCCATGTAATCTGAAGTTTGAACTGTCTGTGGCCATTAACAACCTACGAGGTTCTCATGGAACGCAAGTACAGTGCATAACCTTGACCCATGTAATCTGAAGTTTGAACTGTCTGTGGCCATTAACAACCTACGAGGTTCTCATGGAACGCAAGTACAGTGCATAACCTTGTCCAATGTAATCTGAAGTTTGAACTGTCTGTGGCCATTAACAACCTACGAGGTTCTCATAGAACGTAAGTACACTGCTTAACCTTGTCCAATGTGGTCTGGAGTTTGAACTGTCTGTAGCCATGGCTGGCTAAACGGTTCTCATAGAACGTAAGTACACTGCTTAACCTTGTCCAATGTGGTCTGGAGTTTGAACTGTCTGTGGCCATTAACAACCTACGAGGTTCTCATAGAACGTAAGTACACTGCTTAACCTTGTCCAATGTGGTCTGGAGTTTGAACTGTCTGTAGCCATGGCTGGCTAAATGGTTCTCATAGAACGTAAGTACACTGCTTAACCTTGTCCAATGTGGTCTGGAGTTTGAACTGTCTGTAGCCATGGCTGGCTAAACGGTTCTCATAGAACGTAAGTACACTGCTTAACCTTGTCCATTGTGGTCTGGAGTTTGAACTGTCTGTAGCCATGGCTGGCTAAACCATCTACGAGGATCTTGTAGTGGAACATAAGTATAGTGCATGACCTTGACCAACTGGTTGTGAAGTTGGAACTGTCTGAGGCCTTTCTGGCTATACCATCTACATCTGGCAGGTTTTTATGAGTGGTAACCATAGACAATGATCATTCAACTCCACAAAACATGAGTGCAGGCCTGACCATTCAGGTCAGGAGTTACGGACAGATGATGGTACTTACAGACAGATGTGGCATAGGTGTACAATAAGTTTGATACAGAAACAAGCCACCGTACAACAGCATCAGTCCCCTAGGGTACTAAGGTAATGATAATATCCATACACATATCTACTGTGTCTAATTTTCCCCTTGAATTTCAAAGATGACACTAATATCAGTAAGATTAAACTTGTCAATCCCTTCAAGATCTTCAATATTTACTTTGATCTACAAGGTTTTTTTTTTCATTAAGTCCAAAGAAAGTGTTTGAAAGGAAAGACATACCCTTAAGGAAACCTCCATGTAGCTGGCATTGAAAGAAGGGGGGCTAACCAGTCTGTAATCCACGGTAAACAATGGCCCAACAGTCTTATTCACTAAAAGATAAAATTGTTAGTTAATTAATAATGATATGACTAATTTTATTTTAGTTTGGATTTATAATTTGCTGTGAAAGTCAAATTTGCTCTTACATTTACCCTTATTTTAACAAACAGGAGTAGGGGAATGAAAATTATTTCTTCAGAAAACAGTGTGAAATGCATAAACCATGACCCAAATAACTGAAAAAATATATGTATGTGTATGTTTCGTTGTTGAATTCTTTATTTAGTCAGCTCCTTATTAATTCATGTACTTCAAGACGTTGTTTTTATCTTTGTTTTCTTTATTTTTTTCTGGTTAATATTTGTCAGCATTCAGTTTACCAAGTTTAAATTGTATATGACTTGCTTTTTAAAAATTGAAGATTAAATAAATATGAACTTTCATACCTTGATAATTGCCGAAATATTTGGCTGCACCTTTGTTGACTTCAGTCCTGAACGCTGAGCAAATCTGCCAATAAAAAGTTAAAATAAACAAGCTTTCTGGAAAAATTTACTTGTGCATGTAGATCTATATGTATTATAGCCATGTTAAAAGTCCAACAGAACAAAAACGACCTATCCCTGTTGAAAATCAAGACTGAAAATCAGGTCCGAAAATCAGGACCAAAAATTGAACCTGGGGCCAATTCTACGAAGTCATTTCTAACAAGTCAAAATTTGAAATACAATCTTAGACTTATTTTTAGACTTCAGAAATTACAATTTTGTCCATCTCACAATATTCCCCAACTTTGATATTTTGTGTTGTTTGCACTAAGGTGAAGACTAATTCCAACAGTAGATCAGAATAAAATGCCCTAACACAACTTTGATATAATGCCTCATTGAGGAAACTGACAAATGGTAAACTTGCTGAATTTTAGTACCAAAAGTTCCTCAAGTCAGCATGTTTACCCAAACAGTGATGTCTATTTACCATTTTCTGAAAGAATCCATAGATTGCGCCCTTGAACGTCCTTGCCAGGAAGTTGAAAAACCAGGCATGTTTACCATAAAAAATGAGGGAAGAGTCGTCCACTTCAAAGCGACATGACGTTGATGTCACCTTTGGTCGCCCAGCATTATCAACACCTGTAAAAATGGTCATTTTATAACACAGACCCACCTCACAGAGAGTCTAACAGGACAGACCCACCTCAGAGAGAGTCTCACAGGACAGACCCACACCTCAGAGAGAGTCTCACAGGACAGACCCACACCTCAGAGAGAGGTTCACAAGACAGACCCACCTCAGGAAGAGGATGATAGGACAGACCCACCTCAGGAAGAGGGTGACAGGACAGACCCACCTCAGGGAGAGTCGGACAGGACAGACCCACCTCACAGAGGCTTACATCACAGACCCACCTAAGGGAGAGGATGATAGGGCAGACTCAACTCAGGAAGATGATAGGACAGACCCACACCTCAGAGAGAGTCGGACAGGACAGACCCACCTCACAGAAAGGCTTACATCACAGACACACCTCAGGAAGAGGATGAAAGGACAGACCCACCTCAGGAAGATGATAGGACAGACCCACATCTCAGAGAGAGTCGGAAAGGACAGACCCACCTCACAGAAAGGCTTACATCACAGACACACCTCAGGAAGAGGATGAAAGGACAGACCCACCTCAGGAAGATGATAGGACAGACCCACACCTCAGAGAGAGCCTGACAGGACAGACCCACCTCACAGAGGCTGACAGACCCACCTCAGGAAGAGGATGATAGCACTGACCCACCTCAGAGAGGATAGAGTGGCCTCACAGAAGTTGATGAAGATGTAACTGTTGTGGTGACATGAGTATACAGTTTATATATCTGGTAGCCTTGTGCAAGTAGCATCACAAACTCTCTGGCCATGAAAATTAGCCCCATGTCAGTACTAGGGTACATATCCATCCAAATGTTCCACACAAGTACATGATATCATCACACTTTAAAAAAGTCAAATTGGCAGAAAAAGCATCCTGTTTATATGCACTTATTTATTTTTCTATTTCCTTAATTGATTGTAGTTTAAAGGCATATTCATAAATCATCTTTGATGATGTTGATGCCAAACTTGAGAAACTTGGCAGATCCCAAGGAAACTGTGCACACACCTTCACAAGGTACACATACCTGACAACATTTAACGCCACAGTCAAAGTTCTGAAGAAAACTTAATAAATGCTTGTTATAAACAGCAAGCTACACTTAATGAACAGTCTAAATGTCTAAATGTATGTCTAAATGTTAGTCATTACCTATAGATAATGGAAGGTACAAGCTTGAGTTTCCCACAGAGTAGCTTACGGTGCCATGGCTCTTCCATATGCTGGAAAAGAACCAATACAAACATCTAATGATGAGGCTCAGACAGGACATTGTTCATAAATGTCTAAATACATGAAGCTAGTACTAAAGACAGAGAAAACCACAATCCAAATATTAACACAATGAGTTTCATATATCCCATGACAAAATGAAAATCAAAATATTATGTTTTTGTTTTTGTTTTTTCATTTATTTTTTCAAATAACAGAGTAATTTCAACAGAATGAAAACTTTGTACATAACAATTCATCCAGGTGGGTTTGTGAATCTCAAATACAGCTGTAGAGCTCAGTGGAATTCTGTAATGCTCAAGGTAATGTATTTTCCTGAATTATTGCTTCAGACATTGCTATTCAGATGACTGGAACACAGTAGTGTTTTAGTAATGTGTGCTGTTCTCTCATCAGATTTAATTTCATACTCTGTAATCCGTGCCAAACGGTAGCACATTCTTCTCTAAACCTGATCCACGAATCGGGTCAAAAACTAAAATTATGTATTCTTCTTGTTTTCTACTCCCATTGAAATTGTAAATGTTTGTTGCACGTGAATTTCAGTCCAAAATAAAGAATTACTATTATTATACTCAAGATGGTAATTAATTTTATGGACAAGGGAAATTTGGGGTAAACTACCAACCTTTAGCAAGTTCCAGTCAAACTTTCTCATCTAGTAAACTTAGAAACACACTTTTATGCAAGTTTAACTGGTGGAAGACAATTAAGTGGTCTTCAAGGTATGTATGACTGTTCGTGTAAATGTTTCCAGTAAGCGCATCTAGTTAGCCAGCGCCATAGGCAATTAAAGTGAAAGTAAATTGATTATTGTAAGTTTCAATCTTTCAAAACTAGTCATTAAAATAAAATTCACAACCATTGTCTTTTGACAAATACCACAGCTGTTGTTTGGAGATGATGTTTCTATCTTTCAATCTACCAATTAAATGTGGGGTTATGTGATTTACCTTGAAAGTATGGAATAAATCACATAATTTATCCTCTAGAATGGCTGTAATTATTTTTGGTAACAAAAAGTGTTTGTAGTATATCTGAACTAAGGAAATGTCCAACTTCCAATACTTTATATAAAAATGCATTAAAAAATGTTAGCAAAATGCACTCACCAAAATGACACGGAGAAGTCCGCTGTCAACTCAAACATAACATCTTTTAGTACCCAGGTAATGCCTCTGGACAGATTCCTTGGGATGTAACTCTGCAGAGGTCCAACTCAGAAAACATTAATGCTGGGAGAAAAAGATATGAAAGATCAGTTTCTTTAATTTTCCTGTAGATAAAATCTACATCATGAATAAAGGTCCTTAAAGTAACATTTTGAAGGTTTCTAACGTATTCAGTTATTATTTTCCATTGATGATGTTTTATAACATACTCAACACTACTTCACTGATGTGATAGTACATTGGCAAAGAAAACCAGGAAAAGTCATGAAGCTTATAAGACAGCAGTGATGTGCATGGTGAAGAAAACCAAGAAAAGGTCATGATGCTTATACAGCAGCAATGATGTGCATCGGTGAAGAAAACCAAGAAAAGTCATGATGCTTATACAGCAGCAATGATGTGCATGGGGTGAAGAAAACAAGAAAAAGACATGAATCTTATACGACAAGCAATGATGTGCACGGGTAAAGAAAAACCAGGAAAAGTCATGACCGCTTATACAACAGCAGTGATGTGCATGGATGAAGAATACCAAGAGGAAGTCATGACACTTATACAACAGCAATGATCTGCATGGGTGAAGAAAACCAAGAAAAGTCATGACGCTTATACAACAGCAATGATGTGCATGATTTCAAAACAACCAGGAAAAGTCATGACGCTTATACAACAGCAGTGATGTGCATGGGTAAAGAAAACCAGGAAAAGTCATGACGCTTATACAACAGCAGTGATGTGCATGGGTGAAGAAAACTAGGAAAAGTCATGATGCTTATACAACAGCAGTGATGTGCATGGAGTGAGAAAACCAGGAAAAGTCATGAAGCTTATAAGACAGCAATAATGTGCAATGGGTGAAGAAAACCAGGAAAAGTCATGATGCTTATACAACAAGGCAGTGATGTGCATGGGTGAAGAAAACTAGGAAAAGTCAGTGAAGCTTATAAGACAGGCAATAATGTGCATGGGTGAAGAAAACCAGGAAAAGTCATGGCGCTTACAAGACAGCAGTGATGTGCATGGGTGAAGAAAACCAGGAAAAGTCATGACACTTATACAACAGCAATGATGTGCATTGGCGAAGAAACCAGGAAAAGTCATGACGCTTACACGACAGCAATGATGCGCATGGGTGAAGAAAACCAGGAAAAAGTCATGACGCTTATACAACAGCAATGATGTGCATGGGTGAAGAAAACCAGGAAAAGTCATGGCGCTTACAAGACAGCAGTGATGTGCATGGGTGAAGAAAACCAGGAAAAGTCATGACACTTATACAACAGCAATGATGTTGCATGGGTAAAGAAAACCAGGAAAAGTCATGACGCTTATACAACAGCAGTGATGTGCATGGATGAAGAATACCAAGAGAAGTCATGACACTTATACAACAGCAATGATCTGCATGGGGTGAAGAAAACCAAGAAAAGTCATGACGCTTATACAACAGCAATGATGTGCATGATTTCAAAACAACCAGGAAAAGTCATGACGCTTTATACAACAGCAGTGATGTGCATGGGTAAAGAAAACCAGGAAAAGGTCATGACGCTTATACAACAGCCGTGATGTGCATGGGTGAAGAAAACTAGGAAAAAGTCATGATGCTTATACAACAGCAGTGATGTGCAGTGGGTGAAGAAAACCAGGAAAAAGTCATGAAGCTTATAAGACAGGCAATAATGTGCATGGGTGAAGAAAACCAGGAAAAGTCATGATGCTTATACAACAGCAGTGATGTGCATGGGGTGAAGAAAACTAGGAAAAGTCATGAAGCTTATAAGACAGCAATAATGTGCATGGGTGAAGAAAACCAGGAAAAGTCATGCGCTTACAAGACAGCAGTGATGTTGCATGGGTGAAGAAAACCAGGAAAAGTCATGACACTTATACAACAGCAATGATGTGCATGGGTAAAGAAAACCAGGAAAAGTCATGATGCTTATACAACAGCAGTGATGTGCATGGATGAAGGAATACCATGAGAAGTCATGACACTTATACAACAGCAATGATCTGCATGGGTGAAGAAAACCAGGAAAAGTCATGACGCTTATACAACAGCAATGATGTGCATGATTTCAAACAACCAGGAAAAGTCATGACGCTTATACAACAGCAGTGATGTGCATGGGTAAAGAAAACCAGGCAGAGTCATGAAGCTTATACAACAGCAGTGATGTGCATGGGTGAAGAAAACCAGGAAAAGTCATGACGCTTATACAACAGCAGTGATGTGCATGGGTGAAGAAAACTAGGAAAAGTCATGATGCTTATACAACAGCAGTGATGTGCATGGGTGAAGAAAACCAGGAAAAGTCATGAAGCTTATAAGACAGCAATAATGTGCATGGGTGAAGAAAACCAGGAAAAGTCATGACGCTTATACAACAGCAGTGATGTGCATGGGTGAAGAAAACCAGGAAAAGTCATGACACTTACAAGACAGCAGTGATGTGCATGGGTGAAGAAAACCAGGAAGAGTCATGAAGCTTACAAGACAGCAGTGATGTGCATGGTAAAGAAAACCAGGAAAAGTCATGATGCTTATTACGATAGCAATGATGTGCATGGATGAAGAAAACCAAGAAAAGTCATGACGGCTTATACAACAGCAGTGATGTGCATGGGTGAAGAAAAACCAAGAAAAGTCATGATGCTTATACAACAGCAGTGATGTGCATGGGTGAAGAAAACCAAGAAAAGTCATGACACTTATACGACAGCAATGATGCGCATGGGGTTGAAGAAAAACCAAGGGAAGTCATGACGCTTATACAACAGCAATGAAGTGCATGATTTCAAAACAACCAGGAAAAGTCATGACACTTATACGACAGCAATGATGTGCATGGGGTGAAGAAAACAGAAGATAAATGCATCAGTCCTGGTAGGCCTACCTAATATTAAGTCTCCTCACAAAAATATCTGTTAGGTCCTGGGTTTGTGGTCTTCACAGAATCACTCTTATCAATAAAACCAGACCAACTCAGAAAATGTTGTACTAAATGACAAAATCTAATCAAACTGACTGTGAAATGTTGTACTTAATGACCCAATCGTAATCATCTCACTGTGAAATGTTATACGTAATGATCAATCCTAATCATCTCACTGTGAATTGTTATACGTAATGATCAATCCTAATCATCCTCACTGTGAAATGTTATACGTAATGATCAATCCTAATCATCTCACTGTGAATTGTTATACGTAATGATCAATCCTAATCATCCCACTGTGAAATGTTGCACTTAATGATAGATCCTAATCGTCTCACTGTGAAATGTGTGGTACTTAATAACAAATCCTAATGTCCTCACTGTGAAATGTTGTACTTAATGATAATGCTATTCATCTCACTGTGAAATGTTGTATTTAATGACAAATCCTAATTATCCCAACTGTGAAATGTTGCACTTAATGATAAATTCTTATCATTCCACTGTGAAATGTTGAACTTTTAATGGATAAATCCTAATCATCCTCACTGTGAACATGCTGTACTTAATGACAAATCCTAATCGTCTCACTGTGAAATGTTGTACTTAATGACAAATCCTAATCATCTCAATGTGAAATGTTGTACTTAATGATAAATCCTAATCATCCAACTGTGAAAATGTTGCATGTAATGGACAAATCCAGTGAAATGTTGTACTTAATGATAAATCCTAATCATCCAACTGTGAAATGTTGCATGTAATGACAAATCCTAATCAACTCACTATGAAATGTTGTACTTAATAATAAATCCTAATCAACTCACTATGAAATGTTGTAATTAATAATAAATCCTTATCATCTCACTGTGAAATGTTGTACTTAATAATAAATTCTAATCATTCCACTGTGAAATGTTGTACTTAATGATAAATCCTAATCATCCAACTGTGAAAAGTTGCATTTAATGACAAATCCTAATCAACCCACTATGAAATGTTGTACTTAATAATAAATCTTAATCAACTCACTATGAAATGTTGTACTTAATGACAAATCCTAATCAACTCACTGTGAAATGTTGTACTTAATGACAAATTCTAATCAACTCAGTATGAAATGTTGTACTTAATAATAAATCCTAATCAACTCACTATGAAATGTTGTAATTAATAATAAATCCTAATCATCTCACTGTGAAATGTTGTACTTAATAATAAATTCTTATCATTCCACTGTGAAATGTTGTACTTAATAATAAATCCTAATCATCCAACTGTGAAATGTTGCACTTAATGACAAATCCTAATCAACTCACTGAGAAATGTTGTAATTAATGATAAATCCTAATCATCTTACCGTGAAATGTTGTAATTTATGATAATCTTAATCAACTGACTGTGAAATGTTGTACTTAATGATAAATCTTGATCATCCCACTGTGAAATGTGGTACTTGATGATAAATCCTAATCCTCTGACTGTGAAATGTTGTACTTAATGATCAATCCTAATCATCCCAATGTGAAATGTTATACTTAATGATCAATCCTAATCATCTCATTGTGAAATGTTGTACTTAATGATCAATCCTAATCATCTCACTGTGAAATGTGGTACTTAATGATAAATCTTGATCATCCCACTGTGAAATGTGGTACTGAATGATAAATCCTAATCCTCTGACTGTGAGATGTTGTACTTAATGATAATCCTAATAATCTCACTGTGAAATGTTATACTTAATGATCAATCCTAATCATCTCATTGTGAAATGTTGTACTTAATGATAATCCTAATCATCTCACTGTGAAATGTTGTACATACCAAAAACAAAACCTTCTAAAAAATAATGTGAGATATAACCTAACCAACTACCTCAGAGATTGTATTGTCAGGTTGGTCAGATTAACCTACTCTGACACACAAGTACATATGCACTGTTACAATGACAGAATTACATCACTTACTGTGAGAAGTTGTACTTGATAAAATGGCCAGATCCAGCATAATTGGGAATATTTGTTGTCACAATTTGCTTTCTCAAGGCTTTAGCACCAATCTCACCAGCTGAAGAAAAATATTCAAATGTCAAAAGAATCTCTTATTGGCACCCATGTTCATACATTTTCATACATTTTGTACACACTGGGTTAAAAATTAAGGTCTTGTCAAAAGAAATGGAGCAAGCAGGAATTTATTTATTTATACATGTAGATTCATTTGACTGTTTTTTTTCAATGATGTATTTACAACTAAATCTTATGAGTCATCAGGATTAATTATGTGTAGCCCTGAGTAAACTACCCCCGTCTGCCTGGTTTATGGCACAGTTCCTCACTTAAAGCCGATCTAGCAAGAGCTTAGACTGAGTTTCTCCTCTCAACATTTAATGGTGGATGCCTGACATTTACTGCATATGGCTGGTTCATTTTGGATGAATGAGAAGTGAGGGTTTCTTTATTCATTTACTGAACGGATTTATGTAAGTGTTTTATACGACATACGGAATATTTCACTTCTATGATGGTGCATACAGCCATTATGCTTGTAAGTTAACTTAAAATTTCTGCAAAATGAATGCGCACAGCTGTATATTAATGCAGAAATCAACACATCCCACAGGAGCAATCGCGTATACTGAATTCCTTATTCTGTTTTTGTTTTTTTTTTTCTGTTTTTTGTTGTTTTTTTTTTCAGTGAATTTACATTAGCATACTGGATTGCCTACTGGTTGCGTCCATGCACTCACCGTAGGCAAGTCCTTTCCTGGTCACTCGAATGTCAGCTCCAGGTTTGGCAGCCACGGCTGTTTGCAGGAATATAACGGTCAAGATAGAAAACAACGCAGTTGCAACGACACGTTCCATGTTCTCTGTATACGTAGTCAAATCTGTATGCAGTTGTCTTGAGCTTCCCGTATCTTTTATCTACACATGCAAACTGGGCACATGACTTGTCACGCGATACTTTGCGGTTTAATTGTGTGGAAATTGAAAGCTAGTCGTGACACCTCAAACTCATCCGCATGTGACTGTTGCCGCGCGTATATTTATTGAGACCCGTAAAGTCGATCATCGGCCATTTCCGCCGAAGAGCTGCAAATACATAATCTCATATTTTACACAAACAGATATCGTCAAACTATTCATTTAATATTAGGATCATTAATGCAATATGCACTAATTGTTAGTGGCATTTAATCTTTACACTGGGGGACCTCAATTTCGACATCGCCCACACGGCGCACATCACTAGCCTGCGGGCAGAAGCTAGCAGACGACGACCCGTGAAACACAATGTTGTCACTGTTCGAGATTGTTCAGCTGGCGTTAGGTTTGGTGAAGCTTCTGCTGTACTTCCCGCACTTTAAAACGTGGAGGGCCAGCATATGTTTTTATCATAATACTTGATAGGGGCCTTTGAATTCCCTTGTGTGATTTTGCGGATGCCCCCCTCCCTTTTCAAGCGACCGGCCCGGATAGTACAGTTGGTAGAGCGTCCGCTTCGGGAGAAGTAGATCCAGGGTCGAGTCCCACCTAATACTTTAAAAGAGGAAGTTGTAACTTCCTCGTTTGCCCTTCATCATGAAGGGGATAGTGCAACGACTGGTTGACCCGTATCAGTATAATGGTTCGGGCGGGCGGCTTACTTGCCTTCGGTAAGTTGTCTCATTGAAGCAGCAGGAGATAAAAGAGCGGTGGAAATCCGTCCTGCAACAAGGAGGTACATTATATACACCCTAAGGATTTCTTCGTCGTCATATGACTGAAAAATTGTTGAGCACGACGTAAAACCCCAAGAACTCACTCACCCCTGTTCAAACGAAGGTTGCTCGAGTTCCATCTACAAAATTGTTTTTAAGTTAAAGGCCCCGTACTTCTCTGTGTACATTCGTTTACCGGCTTAAAATGCCTTTAAAACCTCTCGCCGAACGCCTGGAAAGTCAGAGCTTCGGAGCCTACAAGTCGTTTCGATCGTCTGCATTTGTACCTCACTAACACCCCCCCCCCCCCCCCCCTTTCTCTTATTAAGCGTGTGTGTTCCGGGGGCTGTTTACTATGGTTGGTGTGTAATAAACATTGGTCAATTTATCCGCACATCTCATTAAAGTGGGCGACCTAAGCATAGCCTCCCCCCCCCCCCCCCGCCATGAAATGATATTTTATTGTTATTTTATTGTTATTTTAATAAATTGTGACATTATATATACGTATATCGATGATCGTTATTTATGTATACATCTTCAACTTTGTATTTCCGTTTGTATGTTAATTTGTACACTGCAATACTATAATGGAGTTAGTCTACCATAAATCTTTTAATTTTCATAGCTAAAATTATACAGTGTAAGTAATTAGGTTCAAAAGTACTGGGGGCCTCCGTGGCTCAGTCGGTTAGCGCGCTAGCGCAGCGTAATGACCCAGGATGCGGTCGCTGTGAGTTCAAGTCCAGCTCATGCTGGCTTCCTCTCCGGCCGTAAGTGGGAAGGCCTGACAGCAACCCGCGGATGGTCGTGGGTTTCCCCCGGGCTCTGCCCGGTTTTCCACCCACCATAATGCTGGCCGCCGTGGTATAAGTGAAATATTCTTGAGTACGGCGTAAAACACCAATCAAAAAAAAAATCAAAAGTACTGATTCAGCTTAGATCTAACAGCACACGGTTTGGACCAAGGGTTCATAATTTTCAATGCCAAATTATACAATAATTTATTATTTAAAGGCCTATACGAATGCCATTTCTTTTCAACCATTTTAACGCCTGGTGCAGAAATAGTTATTTGAACAATATTTGGTTAACATTATAAACAGTTTGCCCATGAAGTCATTGTAAGTTATAAGCCGTAACAGCTGCATGCGTAGAATCCGACGTGAAGCATGCTCGGTGCATGAAAGACAATTTTGTGAACACATTCCGGGCTCGGCCATGCAGACGTTTGGAACGATTTCAGTGATTTGACCCTAATAAATCTCATCATCACATCTATACACATGATGAAGTGCATGTGACTTAATGTTGTCACTGCCATCGTATTTATAGATATCATATTCCATATCACTTTTCTTCCTTATACATTTATAAAGGCTATATGTGTAAGAATCGACGGAGTTAGTTTTCTATACGAGCACAACAGATCTTAGAAACTTTTAGTTTGGAAGCCTACAAAAAAAGCCTTGCGTCAGACGTAAAAAAACATGTATTTGTGAGGACTGAACTGCACATGCCTGGAACTAATTTGTCAGCAATGGCACGTTCTCGTGTTGAGGAAAGGTTAAGGCCTAACAGCCACATGGTGGTCACGTGCAAGTGGCCTACACACTCGTGATGCAATAACATTGATGTCATTGAATCATCATTATAATTTGCCTCGTGCATGGGTGTGTGTTTCTCTCGTGTTTTAATTTGATTTTTGACCACAGAAGAATGGTTTCTAGTATATACACCTCAGTTGATACTCACATAGTTTATATAATCATTAGCGCAGCTGATACTTAGATGAGAATCGGGGGTTCAGTTAATAGTCCTACTCGGTTATCCTCAGCTTATCGTAGGCTCGTCCGATACTCAATTGATAATCGTGGGCTCAGTTGATATAATCGTAGGCATATCTGAAACTCAGTTGATAATCATTGGTTCAGTTGATTATCATAGGCTTAAATGATACTCAACTGATACTAAGTTAATAATCGTTGACTCATCTGACACCGTTGATAACCGTTGGCTCTGTTTATACTCAGCTGATATAATCACTCAGGTGATAATCGTAGGCTCAACTGATACTCAGGTGATAATCGTAGGCTCAACTGATACTCAGGTGATAATCGTAAGCTCAACTGATACTCAGTTGATATTCGTGGGCTGATCTGATACTCAGTTGATAATCGTTGACGCATTTGATATCCAGCTGACAATCGTACATGTACATGTAGGTTCAACTGTTGATGCTGAGTTGATAACCGTAGGCTCAGTTCATACTCAGCTGATAATCATAGACTCAGTTGATATTTAGGTGATAACCGTTGGCTTAGCGGTTGATGCGGAGTTGATAAGCGTAGACTTAGTTGATACCGTAGACGGTAGGCTAAGTTGATATTCAGTTGATAACCGTAGGCTAGGCTGATACTCAGTTGATAATCGTAGACTCAGCCGAGACGCAGTAGGCTTAGTGACTACTATGGAAACTCGTACATTTTAAAGACATACACGACTCGTGTCCGTCAGGGTCCAGGTACATTCCACCTTCACAAAAACGTAGCGAAAATAACCAATAGATCATTCGCTCTGTTTAGACATGCTTTTGAACTTTTACTACAATGACTCATTTAGACATGCGTCATCCTCAGCTTGGCGTCGAAGTTTTGCGAATCTATATATCTGTGGCATTAAGACGTAAAAGTACGGCTGTTTTTTAAAATACGCTCAATAAGTGTCATACATATAGGAATTTTATAACCAGGGTCGGTCATACCGCTATACAGAGGCCTTTCCACAGTTATATATGTATATCTAACTATCACCGATTGTTCCTCTCCGGCCGTATAACAGCGAAAGTGTTCCAGCAACCTGCGGATGATCGTGGGTTTACCCCGGGCTCTGCTCGGTTTCCTCCCACATTAATGCTGGCAGCACCTTATAATTGAAATATTCTTAAGTGAGGCGTAAAACACCAATCAAATGAAATAAATCAAATATAACCACATTAGGTTCGTTGCTGACCAATGACCAGTGAGTCCAGTGAGGCTTCTGTCGTAATTGAGGCCACCGCTGGGCTTTGTGTGAAAGATAACAGGTGGACAGTACATGTATGAAATTTGGAAATTTCTGTTAGAACTACTTTGTGTATCTTTCACTTTTGACTCAATTGTATTTGGTCCTCAAAAAGGGACATAGTGCCGATAGAAATTCAGACTTTTTAAACTGATTCAGCCATGGGGGTATATATAGGACTACCTCCATGGTTCAGCTAAATCCAAAAATGAATTGCATTTGACTTAACACCTTGGGCCTAAGTCTAAATTAAAAGAATGAGGAGAAATCCGTGACTGGTCTATACTGTCCACCCGTCGAGAAAACAAGCAAATAAGGCAGCACAAAGATTCCCACAATGCAACGTTCGATCGTGGATCGTACATGTACACAATATGTTAGAGGGAAAGCGAATTATTAATATAGTAAACCAAAGATCTTCCTTTCTATCGATAATGTATTTTAAAGTACTCGGAATTCCCAACGATCTGTAGGTCAGAACTGAAGTTACATCGTAGTCTGCATAACTGCAAATCAATACCGTGTCAGTCATTTAACTGAAGTTCACTGAACATGTCTTCTACACCAAGGAGAGGTATTCCAGTCCAAGAAGTCGATCAGTTCGGCCATATTTCTAAATTCAGCAACTTTGGTGAGTTGATGATCGAAGAGAAACCCCGGATAAAAACTGAACATTGGATTGTCCACTCAGATGGATTGATGCATGTCAGAAGACATCTGGAAGTTTTAACATGTACAGGTGGATCTCTTTCTTGCACACGACGACCATCTGGCCCAGTTGTGAGATGCCTCGCACCTGGGATTAAGAGACTAAGTCTATCTTAATCCCAGCTTGCTCGAGGAATAGCAGCAACTTCCCCGTCAGAGTATCAGGAGGCTGACAGGTGGTATGAGGAGAATGGATCATGCTGTCATCCAAGCACTCTGCGGATACACCCGATATTGACCTAACACGCTTTAAGAGATACCAAATGATGTTTTTATTGAGCAATTTCAATTACTGCTTCAACACTGCTTACTCCAGAACAATACTTGTAAAGCCATTGTTTCATATAAAAACCATTAAAATGCTTGTGTTCCAACCATTTTGTATTCTTTCATTAGCCAGAGGGTCACAGTTCACAACGAATCGCATTTCACACCATTCTGAAACAGACGAACATTAATCGCATGTGTACAAAATCGCTACAGTGAAAACCGGGTGGGGTGGGGGGCATGCTTAATTAAGTTCTTTTTGTATAGATCGATGTAGTTTTGAATATAGTTATTGGTGGCATTTTCTCTGACGTTTTCTTCATTTTTTTCTGTTTTATTTTTTTAAGATTTAACAAGCGATGTAGCATGTTGTGTTCCATGCAGTTTTATAACCAGTGAGGTCGCGTGTTTGAATCCGCCTTAACCAGTTGCTTCAACCTCCAGCTTAAAAAAGAAGTCAACACCAGACCAAATATACTTAACCATTAAGGTTGCGTGTTGGAATCCAGCATAACCACTGAGGTTGCGTATTGGCATCCAGCTTCGCCAGTGATGTGCGTTGCTCATTGGTCAAAGACAATTAGTGGTGTGTTTCTATGGGGCTCACTGCAGTCATGCAGTCTCTACATAGACTTCAGAAAAGATAAATGCATATATGAAAAAAGCTCGAAAAATACATTTAAATCATTAGAATTGCATTTATTCTTTTGAATCAACAGATTCTGGCAGAAAAAATATTCAAAAAGTACAGATATAGTAAATGTTTGTAGAGATGTTACCCTTTAGATTTAAACGGACGTAAAACATTCTACAAATTGTAAAAAAAAAATAAACATCCTAGAAAATGCATTGTTACATAATGTTACATTTCTTGCTGCCGTTTGAGTTCAGTTAGTATGTTCAGGTATAAACAATTATCTAATAGATTGCATAAGTATGTTCTGGCTGCCCGTGGTCTGTCTACCACTTAAAGAGTGGGCCTCCATCTTCGTGAGCCATTAAGCACAAACAGTCGAGCAGAATAAGTGTGTTCTTTAGCTCGTCATCAAAGATCATCAGCTTGGACACGAGCATCCTCAGTACCCGGGGATCTTCCAGTCCGAAGTTATCGAGAGTTTTCCTCTCTGGTGGAGAACTAAGAAGGCCAAACTTGTTGACCATATCCTGAGAGAATGGGGCGTGGAGCTCCAGCTTGTATCCGAGCGGTGCCAAGCGCTTCATGAGAAACTCCAGTCTGTAACGCATGGCCATTTCTCTCTTCAGGTTGGGAATGCCGTAGGAGTCTTTGCACTCGGCTCGAATCTTGTCAAAGATGTGCGTGACGGTGTAACCATAATAACGCTTCTTTCTGGCCTTGCTGTTGGCGGAAGTGCTGTCATCGCCGGAAAACACGTAATCCAGAATGCGGCGATCCAACTGGAAGGCGATTTCTCCCACAAGGCGGCGCGTTGGTTTCAGTTCCATTATGGTTTGGTAGTATCGGATCGGTTCAGAGCGCACGCCAATTACCTGATCAATGGGACGGCTGAAGCGGGCGAGTTTGGCTGAAAGAAAACTTATTCTTTAATTCCATAGTAATTGACTAGAGCATAGAGAGTACAACTTGAGCGGGGACGACAGTGTGAAAGTTGGCAAATGGTCACACGCATTACTGTTGAAATCCGATCACTTGTCAATTTAACTCAGGGTTTTACTCCAACTGGTAATATGTACATATTACAAGCAACAACATACATGCACGCGCGATCTAGGTAACAAAGAATACTCTTGCCGATTTCGTAAACAAAAATAAAATAAAACTTCTAGTATATCCATATAAACGGTATATTGAGTGGAAGGAACAGCGAGACCCGCTGCAACGATTCAAGTACATTGGCCACTAGAAGTTTTATATTATAAACCTGCACAACCTAAACAGACTGCATCTACATCTACATACGTGTACCTGAGAATCGTTTGACCTCTTCTGGATCCGGCATCGGCATGCCCCGAACGGAATCATCTGGCCGGTAGGCCCCGGGCTCGCTGTTATACGTGCCCCGCGATGGACCGGCTGTTTAAATGGACAACGTTAAGAGGAATATGTATAAACTATACAGTATCACTTCTTAGAGCTCGCTTAAGATTGTAGATTGCGATTATTCAAGACAGGTAAGATCAAGAAACTTAAATATACCTCTGAATAGTTCAAATATTATTTGCAACATTAATTAGAGAACTTTGTGTGTTCCTATTTGAAGAGGCAATTTGCGAGAGTTCCTATACGGTGCAATGACCTACAACATGGTAGTGCCACTAATGCCTGTAAAAATCCTTTACCCAAGTACCACCAACTCTCTATTCTGACATCATTAAACATACATATAACAGATCTACCTTTAGGTGTAGAGGCCATGGGTGGCGCCCCAAGCATGCTCTCCCGTAGGCTCTGGTCATTGCAGTCACAGCGCGCTGCTGTGATATCAGGATCGCTTGGCATCATGTTAGTAGAGCGGCTCCCACCGAAGCTGCTCTTAGGGAAGGTCTGGTTGGGGGGCGTGGACCTGGCGGTTGGCTGTGTGGGATAGTCCCTGAACGCTGACGTTCCTGGTTCCGCATCTTGAGTGTTTCGAGTGGTGTCGAAGCGGACCGAGGGTAGATTGTAGCGGGGAGTTTCCTCGGTGCCGTCCAGACCGTTGTCAGATTGGGACTGTAGGAACTGAAGGCGGACTCGTTGAATACTGGAGTGGATGGACGAAATGGAGAGCCAGTTCGACCTGACACACCTGACATACGAAGGAATTAATGAATGGAATGATCCCTCGATCAACTGACTTATTTATAACCGGAATTATATATATATATATATATATATATATATATATATATATATATATATATATATATATATATATATATATATATATATATATATATATATATATATATATATATATATATATATATACTGTCCAACCCACACAGCTCGGATTAACGTGCAGTCCATCCCACATAGCCCGGATAAAACGTGCTGTCCAACCCACATAGCCCGGATAAAACGTCCTGTCCAACCACAAAGCTCGGATAAAAAGTGCTGTCAAACCCACATAGCCCGGATTAAACGTGCTCTCCAACCCACATAGCACGGATAAAACGTGCTGTCCAAACCACACAGCCCGGATAAAACGTGCTGTTCTAACCCACATAGCCCGCATAAAACGTGCTCTCCAAACCACGTATAGCTGGATAAAACTTGCTGTCCAACCCACATTGCCCGGATAAAACTTGCTGTCCAATCCACATAGCCCGGATAAAACGTGCTGTCCAACCCACATAGCCCGGATAAAACGTGCTCTCCAAACCACATATAGCTGGATAAACGTGCTGTTTAACCCACATTGCCCGGATAAAACGTGCTCTCCAACCCACATAGCCCGGATAAAACGTGCTGTCAAACCCACACAGCCCGGATAAAACGTGCTCTTCAACCCACAAAGAAACTAACAATAGACAACACAGGTTTTCCTTACCGGAAGTTTCTTTGCCTTTTTTCTTCTCATCCGTCCAGCTGATAATCGAAGACAGAACCGCTGCCGTCTTTAGATCGCTATTCTTCTTCATCAGCTCGATGCGCTGCCGCAACGCGGAGTTCTCCGACTCAAGCCGATCATTCTCTGTGCTGAGGTAATGGACGGTGTTGGCGGCAGTCCTCAGATTCTGTGCCACCATCGGGGGGTCGAGGCTCTCCTCCCCATTGGGATAAACCGACCCTGTCGTCCATCCTGTCCCCAGTGTTTGGCGGTTTGCTGCGATCGAAATGGCTAGGCTATTGCTTTGTTTGGGTGTTGTCTCTGCTGTTGAAGAACACTGGCGCCCTGGATACGAGTCGACGTAACAATCAACAAACAACGTCGGAAATTCCCGAATGAAGATGCGTCGTCAACGTTACGTCGTTCGTCAAGTTCCGACACGACTTCGCTATACTGGTTCAGTTACCCTCACTTCACCTCTCTAAGCTGTAAGCCCCTATGATACATACTGAGGAACGAGCGAGTGACGTCGTACACAGAGCCTTGGCGTTGTACTGAACGATTGCCGATGCACATCGATACAGGCTTACGTCGACGCGATGAGCTTGTGTCCACGAATTGTTGCGAAATATACTGGAACTTTTGGAGTTGAACGGTATTGCGATGTTGGACATCCTTTTCTAACAATTCGAGAAGCCTGTATATTACACAGCAATATAACGCAGAACTTCAATAACAGAGGACCATTCATAAAATCTTAACGTCATGAGTATCTTTAATTGTAATAATTCAATGGTGAGAATATACATTTATGTACTCTCAAAAAAATAATCTGTTAAAATTAACAGGACAGTCTGTTGTTTGAGTGATGCTGGAATGTATGGTATCGGTCGTCTGTTGTTCCAGCAGATTATTCCGTTAAATATAGCACACCTATCATATTAATTCAGCCAACCGCCAACCAAAATGGACGTTCATTGTAAATAATCGCAAGACCAATTCCCAAAACGACGTTCAATACAAACCGCCAAAGAACTAGGAAAGTGCCAAATTGGGAATAGATTTATGTAAAGAGAAGCAGTCAAAAGTTTTAAACCAGTTTGGCGATACACAAGGAATGTTCCAGATGAACGAATGAAATCAGCATCTAAATCATGTACAATGCTAGTAAATCAGTTGCCGATAATGAAAATATATATCTCAGCTACCCTTTGATTACATCTTTGCGTACATGTAGGCTATATCCACAGTTCATGGCGATCTAATTCAAACACGATGAAGATAAAGCTCCTAGCTGATTAGTATAAAGCTATGTTGTGTAACTATTTATAGTGTAATGTAGTGACATTGTTCTGTCGACAATATTTTATTATATTTATATAAGGCACATATCTATTTATCAAGGTCTGTGGGGGGGTCGTCTTCGTGCTAAATTTCAATTAGGTCCATTGCGCTTGATAAATATTTGTAAAGGTGTAAAGGGAGACAATCCTGCAACACAATAACAATTTTTTTAAACTGATGCAGAGATTACTCCCCTTAGATGAGTTTTTAGTTGTGTTATCATGCATGTAATTCACTCCTTACTCTACACTGTTTAAACACTTTGGCTTGTCGCTATGATCATTGCGTCAGAAAGAAACGTCTGATTTTCAAGTAAAAGTAACGTGTGCATTATACAGTGCTTTCATACATATATGGAGAGAAAATACTATATGTTTTTTAGTTTTAACACTAAAATTTGACGGTTATTCGTTCAACGTAACTTTAGTAACTTCTTGACAGCAATACAGAATTCTGTAACACCCTTAACTGGGTAGTATATACACTTGAGTAGAACATCAGAAACCCACCTTTATGTATCATTATACATTACGCTTGGATGTTCTTCGACAAAGTAGACTCTTAATCTGTTAATTTTAACAGAAAAACTGTTTTCTGAGTGATGCTAGAATGTATTCTGTTATTATAACACAATATTCTGTCACATTCAACATAATATTCCGTTAGTCTAATAGAATCTTTAAGATGAAATAATGGAATTTGTGTTATATATATATATATATATATATATATATATATATATATATATATATATATATATATATGGGTCAGTGTGTTAACCTACACCTGTGTTTACAACTTTAACATTTTGTTTGTTACGCTAAGGCCTTTCCTTACAGGTGTCTGCCTTCACATAAGTCTAACCATAGGCTCTGTACTTATTTTTAAAAGGCCCCTTGGTGTTTAGTGTAAACAATCAGTCGGCCAGCCGGGGTACTGCATGGAACATTCGGGACCTCCTATTACTTTTAACCATATGTATATCCACATGCATGTAACACATGATATAGGCCTATAGGTTAAAAGTGTCAGTATTCGTCCAAAGCAATGGATAGAAGTGCTGTAACATAGATCTAATAAAATGTGGCGCGGCGTTGAAAGACACAGGAGCCTCTCACCAAGCCCAGCGCATGCTGGCTTCCTTTCTGGCCGTATGTGGGGAGGTCTGCAGCAACCTGCGGATGATCATGGGTTTCCCCGGGAGTCTGCCCGATTTCCTCCCACCATAATGCTGGCCGCCGTCGTACAAGGGAAATATTATTGAGTACGGCGTAAAACACCAATGAAATAATAAATAAAAATGTGTGCATAAAAAGATATAGGGCCTAATTCTATGTATAAATATATTTTTGTAACACTTTTCAGTACCGGTTATATATACCGGAAAAAAAGCTTTTCTAAAAGTACCCCTAACCAACAAAAGTTCTTGGTAATAGCTGTATAACAGGTAATAACTGTATAGCAACAATCCTAAGATGGGTCAAAATGTTTTGACTCAGAACTGTCCCATTTCCTCACAGGAACACTAGCATGTAGGCTACATGCATAGATCATCGTCATATGACTGAAAATTTGTTAAGTACGACGTTAAACCCCAAGCACTCATTCACTTACATGCATAAAGGTTTAACGTCGCGTTGGAACTCTTCTGTCAATGGTAAAAACAGTCGTAAAGTGTCATGTGACTTGTGAAAAATGTTAGGCAACATTTGTTGACATTAATTTACCGATCACCTGTCTCACCCTTTTCTAGAGGCACAAATAACACCTCTTTCCTTTAGGAACTTCCCAAGTTCACATACGTTGAGATTCTCAATTTTCTCTTTTTGAAACTTTTTCCAGACGCCGATGTTATAGTGAAAGTGATCAAAAATATTTGCCCAACATTTTCGACAGGTCACATGATAGAGTTAGACTTGTTTTAACTTCATTGATAAAAAGAGTTCAAACTCAAAATTCTCCTATTGAAGTCTCAACACAGATCCAAGATTAACGGTAAGTAGCTAGACATAATATATCTGACCAATACAAGTGTTGGCCATGTGCAGAGGTAAACGTTAATTTAGACCTACTTGTATACCTGTATCTAATATTGTTAGTTTGTAATGGAGGACCTCGCTGACTCACTCGCCTGACACTTTGTTACTTGATTTATGAGGTTGCAGGCTCGAATCCAGCTCTTGCTGATTTGGCTTCAGTCTTAAACCTGTATGAGGTTTGTCAAGTTTTTTTATATTCATGTACCATCATACGTACTCTCATGTACTCTCATACGTAAACATACGCAAAATCATTTTCTCCTGGGGGCTTTGTTCCCCTAGACCCCCATCATCAGGAATATTTGCTCGAACCGAACCGGAAACGGCAACCCCTGGAACATGGCTGTTCGGGTTTCTCACTTTCTGGATCCTCTCTGGGTCAACAGCTCTGGGCCCACTTTAACAAAGCGGCGTGCGACATTTTTTTATCGCATATTTGTGGTACGATATGTTGTACGTCACTATTGCCGTACCATTGTCCTATGTGTATGATTATCGTACATGTCACATCTTTGTGAAATTTGGCCACGGCGGTTTCCTGCAGCTAAGCAAGAAACAAGTCATTGTTGTACCATTAAGTGAAATTTTCATGAATAGGTCTACGGTGGAGTCGCCAGTTAAATACAAAAAAAAAAAAAAACTGTCTTCTAATGATTTCCGGGAAATTGTTGTTGCCGACGCATCAGTTAATTATTGTTAACTCTTAAAAACTGTTGTGCAAGATTGCAACAACGGCTGCGCAACAAAAAAATACTATTTGAAAAATCTAGTCCTTTATCTGTAGCTCATTTGGTATAAACGGCTTAAGAGATCGAGTCAACGGCAAAGTGAGCTAATATTTAGATTCACCGGTGTCGAAGTTGTTTCCATTAATATCAAAATGAAAACCACTTATATTTTGTGACGTCGTGCTAAACCCCATACATAGCGGCTTATAGGCGTGTACACGAAGGCGTTTGTATAATACCCACACGAAGTGATGTGGAGACCCGAGGTGTTCAGGTATACCTATACATACTTATATATATATATATATATATATATATATATATATATATATATATATATATATATATATATATATATATATATATATTATCTAGGGGAAAAGACAGCTGTCATCTGTTGAAAAACACATATGTCTGTTATATTTATCATACTGATTGTTCCCTTCTACGATAGCGCTGGGTTTTATGGGTGGGCGAAACCGGAATGCACGTGGTAAACCATTCACCTTTGGCAAGTTACTGGCCAACTTCCCATGTGTTATCTACATAGATACATGGACACAATGCATATTTGTGAAAGACAATGTCTGTTACATCTGAGACCTTACAGCCTCTATAGCCTCTATACTATTAATTTGACCAAAGACTTCAAAAATGGTGCATGTGCGTGCTACTGCCTCGTTTGCCGCCCAGCACTAAGAGCAAGGAAACATGACCGGTATAACTCTGTATAATGTGACTGGGTTGGTGTCATGTCTGGTGTTATCGACATGATACTTCACTGGCGGCAGTACTTTGGCAGCATGGACTCGTCCTATTATAAGAAGACACAATATATGTACTCAAACTTACATTGACTGTCTTCTTCCGGAAATCAAACAGCTAAAATACCAGTGCCATGTTACAGCTTTATGTTAGGAGGTTTTTCGCACACTTGACGAGGTGTGGTGCCCACACCCACGCACTCTGGTTGTGCACAGTTTCCTCTCCTCACAAACCTCACTGTAACAGACCACAAATAAGTGATCAATATTACTCAGGATAGCGTATAAAACCAACCAAGTAGTGATCCTTTAATCGTATGCGTTTACACGCTTGTATGCGGCGTCAAGGTTTACTCGTGCATGCACAGGTTAATCCGTAATCAAATGTTACGCTTCCAATAATAGACAGATAAATTGAATCTATCTTCCGGCCAGGCTAGCGGCCGTCTGGAACGGTTTATTTATGGATGTGTTTTCGTGAATTGTCAAAAGTATTATTGACAGTTTGTCTGACCTTGTGGGGAATAGCAACTCGATCGGATTTTTCGATGCTATTGCTGGCGGAAACCCGCTTAGATTCAGTTTACGCTGGCGCCCTTGAAGGTATACATATATCACATAATACGGGCCATGTTAGTATGAAATAAATGCATGGCTAGAATCGTGCCCACGGCTGACTCGACCAAGACCTAAGCCAGCCTTGGACAACACTGACACCTCCGTATGTCCTTGCCGAGGAAAAAAAATCCATCGTGATCATCTGGCCTTTGCTGGCTTCATGTGGGAGAAGATTGGATTGAAGACATCAGTTCTGAGACGCCCGAAGGAGTATTTGTTTTGGCCAGATTCAATGGATCGAAAAGACTTGTTTGACATGTGAAGACCTTCACTATGAAAAAAAAGTAGTTACACAGTTAAGTTGTCCATGTTTGTGTGAATAAGATAGCTTGAGAAGTCATATGAAAAAAACATATGAAACATCACTTTGAATTATATTGGACAAGGAGCAGTTGTGAAGTAAACAATACTTATATAAAGGCAAAAAAATATTTGCCTCACCTCCCCCATTTTACTAAATTCAAAATGTGTTTTTGAACCTCGAGACAAGATAGTAACGTTAGAACAAGGCATCTTTTTACCCCTTTTCCTTATTAACTCAGGTTGTATTATTTGTTGTCTTTTCTTTTCGAGCACCGACATTACCGAGATATTGGCATCCATATGTGAACGTAATTGCCCCCTCCTCCCTCCACCCACCCAACCCTTCCTCGGCATTAAGGTTTTATTCAAGCTGTTCATAAACAGTAAGTACACTTCCTGAACATGTCTCAATACATGATGGGCATTTAATTGCCAAAAGAAAAGTTAAACGTGTGAATAAGTGAAAAAATAGGTTATGTTTGGACCCAAATTGCCTTAAGAGTAGAATGTTCCAAGAAGACATTCAATGTCAGTTCCATAAAAACCAGGTTAAAAGTATATCTATCTGATTACAACTCTTCTTCGCACTCGTCTGTTGTAACGGCATAAGCCAGTGCGTATCTGAGCCTCTGCTCAATTTAAGTTCATACGCCTTTGTAGTCAGTCTGAAACAAAACTTTTCGCCTTGACCCCTAACAAGCAGAAGAATACCTTCGCCAACACGAAAAAAAGGAAATACAGGCATAGGTCGGACACCTGTCAAGCTCTTTGTCTGAAGAGATAATGGACCCTCCCCGTCTCTGCCGCTTAAAGCGCAAGAACATTGGAGTCAAAGATCATGCAGTTCGGCTACGGTCAGCCCAGCGTACACGGACTTCATTTGTTCTCCAAAACTGGATTTCGTTTTGCAGGCAACAAAAAACCTTCTAAATCTTGCTCATGTACGGATAATCACAACATTTATTCCGTGTCCAGAAATGGACAACACGCCTGCGTGCGGGTAAGCAATATTCCGGATAATTTGAGACCGAGGCCTGAAAATCTTATATCCAGCAACAAATGCCGTGAACAGGGCTTTAGGTACATGGTAAAGGGCAACGGTATTACTCTTGGCACTCCTACTTCCACAACCGATATATAAAGCACACGAACATATAGTATATAGGCCTACTTTATGTGTAAGTGAGATTTTAAAGAAAGTACAGCTGTAATTAAACCTTTAATACATAAATAATAAAAATAATGTGGTCCGGGATTACTCGTTTACAGATGAGAAATCCACTTGTATGTAATGAAAAGAAAACAAAAAAGTGTTGCGAGCCGTGGTTCGATTTCACACTTCCATTATCATTTTCTTGTAACTTGCATAGAAAATCACGTCTACTTATGGAGTTTAAAGGCAGACATCGTCATTACCTAATATGGTTCTGCGAAAAATATAATGCAGATGTTGTTCAACGCCATTCAGGACCCACAGGGGAGGTAACTCGGGGTGAGGAACTGCACTGAGCGTTGAAAGGTCAGTCGACAAACGTCATCGATTAACCGCAAAATATGGATTTCCCCGAATCTAAAACAAGACAAGATTAATGGTCAGCTATATGTGGACATAGTGTTAACCAGCTTTGGAGGTTGAATTGTCGCTCAGTGGCGGCTTACCTCCCAATCCATAGGATCGACAAGAGATGCGGGCTCAAATCCGGCGTTCTTCCATCAGTACGACCGGCCCCGATGGCACTGTTGGTAGAGCGTCCGAGCGTCGGGAGCGGTAGGTCCAGGGTCAATCCTGGGTCGAGCCACACCTAAGACTTTAAAGTGGCGTTCAGCATGAAGGGGATAGTGCAACGACTGGTTGACCCGTATCAGTATAATGGCTCGGGCGGGGCGTCTTACTTGTCTTCGGGATGGCGTCTGAGTTAAGCAGCATTAGATAAAAGAGCGGTGGAAATCCGCCCTGCAACAGGGAGGCACATTACATGCACTCTAAGGATTCCTTCGTTGTCATGTGACTGAAAAATTGTTAAGTAAGACGTTAAACCCCAAGCACGCACTCACTCCCTCGCCATTATACATGTACGATTAAAAGATTAAAAAACAAAAAAAAAACAATTCTTGCTTTAAGATTAATCAATCTAATAAATAAGTTAAGCGGGTTTGTTAAATACAAGTATATGCTTTGTATGTCACACAGTTCGGATGTTTTAGCAACTAAATAGACTGGTCTGCTCTACTCAAATAGGAGAGGTTAGGTCCGCAACCTTTTCTTGTCGCATGTGATTATACACATGTAGTTCTGAACGTACAATGTATACCACCGTGCCCAATTCTCCAGAATTACTTAAGCAGAGTGACATGACCCATTCTTACAAGCTGCTAAACATGCTGTGGTGGCTCTGTTGCTATATTGAACGTTATTACACATGTACTACCGGTACTACATCTATATGTGTGTTTAATGTGCAGATAGAAGTTAGCTGTCTGTTTATCGGATTAGCAGAAAAAAAAGAATCTGCGATGTCACAGTGACTCAGCTTTCGGTGTCCGAGCTGTGCACCCAAAAGTCCACTGCAGCACACGATGTTTCCCCCTTTTTTTGCATTTTATTCACTTTACAAACGAGTTGTAACAACCACACTTGGAATCTGCATGAAATAGTCTAATAAATGAAGGTGGTCTTTTTCTTTAAGCTTACTTGTGTTTTGTATTAAAGAGTATAGAATTCTAGAGCCATCAGCTACAGTGATAATTTAACTCTGGATTTAAGCTAGCGTTGCTTGAACAATCATGGTTACGCCAATCTCGCTCTTGTCTGCATGATAACAGCTGATGGGAGTACTCCATGACTGCAGCTATCATCCAGCTTACTGACAGATATGTAGACCTAGTCTGACAGTGATTTACAGCAACAGATTTGTCTTGCTTCATCCCTAACGTAGACTGTCAGCCACAGAGATACCTGCCCGCAGAGATTCGTCTGCCCTGCTGGATTCACAATCAGCGGTTAGACCATATCCAGCTGGGGGTAGCGTATGGCTTTGACTTACTGTACACATACTTTCCACGCAGAAGCATTGTCGACTGCAATATGTAAAACGGTTCTAGCCACAGAAAAGATGATAAGGCACTTCTTACATCTCCAATGTAGTCACCTGTTACTGAGTAAAAACGCTATAGCATGCGTTAAAAGCGCCCATCCTCTCACGCTGCTTTCCAAAACTAAAATAATTGAAATGTTGAACCATGCGATTTTGACAGTATTCACAATATCTTCGAATTAATCTTATACCAGACTGAAAAGCATCACCTCAAGATGGGCGAGTGGTTTAGAGCGTCCAATGAGTAAAAGTAAGAATGCCGGGGTTCAGTTTCCTCTCGGTTCAAACCTTAAGCTTTTACAATCATCGGACTTTGTGTCTGCTTATATAGGAGGTTTGCATCGCACGTCGGCCCGGTGTCATTATACTACATGTATAGCCGGGTTGAAAACATCTGTATGATGTCTTCGGCAAGGCTTTCCGAACAGACAGCTCTACAAGTATATCATCATTACATGAGACTGAACTACTACACGGAGACACCATAAGGGCATTACCTAGAATAATGCTGAAAGCGAAGTTAAATCCTGTAGAAAAAAAAAAGAAACTATAACTTATATTTATGTATCCTGATCACTTTGCCCGCGAGTCTTTGATGACACGCTTGTGAAGCTTATATGTTTAGTCGCACGTTCATTAAAAACTACTTCTCTTCTACCAGTACGATTCTTGATTAAGGCGTTATACAACAATTAGGTAAGGAATAAATTTACAACAGGCAGATCAAGTAATCTTGACCACTGGGCCAACGAGAGTCAAGTAATAATGAAGCCCAATTTGAAAATAAAACCTGCATGAGCGTAGGTCTATGCCGCGGCCTATGGAAACCGTTTCCATAAAGTTGCCTAATTAAGTTAAATTGACTGTCATTGCAATGCCAACAGATGTTAACACATACATTGCAACCAGCTTAGCCTTCGATGGCTATGATAAACAGAGGTTCTACAAGATATCCTATCTGTCCCCTTTCCCAGGAATCAACGATGTCAAAATCTACCAGGTTCATGGTTACTGCGTGTTAGTCTGTGTGCGTAATCTCTCTTGGTATTAACAATATTTCTGCTGGTTAAATTACCAAATAAAACGTTTACTATAATTTACAACAGATTACAATATGTGAGTACACATCAAGTAAACACTTAAATAAACTAAGATAGCTCAAAATTAATCAGTAAAACGTGATGAAATCTGCACATTTTTTTCAGATTTTGCAGACATGTTTACTTTTTATATATAGCCTTTACTCTCATTTCTTAGAATGAAACAAGTAATTGTGGGTAGGTTACAATATTCAGCTGAAATATTTATTTATTTATTTAATTTGTGTTTTACGCCACACTCAAGAATATTTCATTTAGCTGATGTATGAGAAACTTCTGTCACTTCAAATATATATCTTATAAAAGCCATTACGTAGGTGGGACGGTTGGCCAGTAAACTGCGGATAGTCGTGTGTTTCTCCCGGACTCTGCCAAGTTTTCCCCCACCATAATGTTGGACGCCGACGTATAAGTGAAATGTTCTTGAGTGCGCCGTTAAACACCAATCAAATAAATAAATATAAAAGTGATTTTAGAGCTAGTCTTCGCACAGTTTACTGGTTTCACAAGATAACAGTAGAGAAGTACTGCGGTCAACTTAGTATTCCTGTTGCGGCACGCCCACTCTGCTTGGAAGAGGAGTACTATTATGCAATACTAAGTGTGCCTCCATTCAGTAGGTTATATAGCGTTGACCAAGCCACGATCGACAGGCTCTGAACCTTCGTGGTGGAGGTGTTCGAATCCAGGTTCCGCTTCCTCAGCTCAGCTTTAAGTTAGAAGGTTTCTCAGGCACTTGTCAAACTGCGGTACTTTTGTCTTGGCTCTGTTCATTTTCTTCCAGCCACTGATCTTAAGTTGAGCGAAAAACACCAGTCACCTTATTCATCAGATTACCTGTATCTCTTTGTATGTTCGTCACGCTTTTATCCGTGGATATATTTCCGCGAGTGCATGAGCTGGCTGGACTTCATCTAACAAATGAAACATTGCTAATGTTACTGATAAAGAGCCTCAAAATTCTGTGAGTGTTAGAACCCTTTGGTGAAGGAAAAAATACATAGAAGACCAGGTGTCTGATGTGAGGGATTTGTTTGCAGTTGCAGACTGAACCCAATGCACCCATCAGGTTTCTCAAGAGTTCAGTGCTGTCTAACGTTCTGTGTTGCATTTCTTTTCGACCTGCTCTACAGTTTCGGTGCGTGATATTCCAGCTGTCCAACAAGAGCTCAGTGCGAAATGCTACTAGCAGTTAACGAAACAGATAAAGATGCTTCACGTCAGAACAAATAAATAACTCCTCTCTTGCTGGGTCCAGAATCGTGACGTCAGCCGGTAACGGACCATTCAGTGAGAAGGGGCACGCACGCTCTGACCTTTCTCCGCAAAGTCGGTGCAGATGATGAAATAGGACATGGAAATAGGCAAACCTGGGACGACATTAGCTGCCCGGGGATGTACTTAGTACCTGTGATGCAATGTATCCTTCAAATTAAGTGACTTAAGTTTGGCAATAACACACACGGCAAATCACGTAGGTCTACAAAGTTATGGATGCTGTGGAAATTTGTAGAACCAGATTTATAGCAACGAAATCAGTACATTTTCTTCTTTGACGAATACTTAGCCATTTTTTCAGATGTATATCAGCTGGTTAATAAATCTTACCGTGTAAAGTACACGTATGATGAGATCAAGAGTAGGAGATACAGTACAGGAAACATCTACCTTTGATGGAGATATTATTCCCTGTTCACTTACCGCTGAGTTAACAGCAAACGGGGTTTATATAGTAGAATTAAAGGGTTATACTTTGAACAAGAGATTGGCTTTTTGGTCGGTTATTGCGGCGCCAATCATGAATATGAATATGTGCGTCGAAACTAACATTCATTTCGGATGTTTGATCGTAAATAAACTATTCACATATTAACTGGATACAAATTTCTTTAAGTTTCATGCTTTAACATTAGTCTGCGTGAAATTTACTTTAAATCACAAGACAAATTTCAGATGCTATCAAACGTTTATTTCAAAGAATATCGCTTCATAAATAAGATGGTTTGGCTTTGCCATATTCTCAACCGTAATGACCGCTGAATGGCGTTTAAGGAAATGTATTCAGCCATAAATGTGTTTATTTGAAGATGTATAAGCATGTGAAAATTTATGAAAACTCAATTCTGGCCCGCAAGATGCCATATTCTCAACCTTAATCTTCGCCAAATGCCCTATATGTAACTGTAGATGTATGCATCCATAAATGTGTTGGATTAAAAATGTGAAAACTCGACTTCTTTAAAAAAAATTGCAATTGTCAGATGGATTTATTTATATTCCGATAAATAAAGCGGAATAAAAAAAATGGTAAAACCGAGATGGTATTACGGATATATGGTATATATGAAAGCAGACTGGAAATTGCTACTTCCTGCTGTAGTATACAGTTCCTGTGTGTACAGTGTTGCACCAGTTCTCCAGGGGGAAAATGCTTTATTCTGAGTCTCAGTTGATTGACTTGATGAGAAGATGGATTGATGATGAGCCGTGTGATAATCAGAATCGGACTGAAGTGCCCTGAGAGTTGGGCTGATTATGTCTGTCCACGCCGGTATCTTAGCAAACTGTGTGAGTGACAAGTGCAGAGACGCTTTATCGGAACTCTCGCTGTTCTTGTAATTAGGAAAGACTGGTCTATGTGTGTGTGTGAGATTAAGCGATGTGCACCCACAGCGCCCCCCATATGGACCTGCTCTGTTGCTAACTTGTCAAACTAAATGTTGTTATTGTTCCATCATGCACGTCTGCTCACAGTCAGTTATGATGTCAGTCAAGGGTGAAGGTCACGGGATTACAACCCAAACACTCCCACACAAATTCACCGGTTGTAGGTCCACGACTCTGCACCAGATGACCAGTAAACACGCGCTTCTGCCATCCTGGCATCGAGTTGGGCTTATTACATGCAGATGTTCACCATTGTTCAGCTTCCTTGTTTCTTTATGTCGTTTACCTTTCCTCTCTCAGGTGTACACGAGCTGTCATTGCTTAGTTAGCAGGTGGGCGCCGAATCATAGAAAACGGGTTTTCTAGCTGTTGAAACAGCGCCAACTACTCGCCATCGAGTTGGCACAGATTGGATTGCCCTCCAATCATCACACCTGTTAACACTACGGGCATGCACGTTGTTGAGGTCTAAATGAAGACCGAGACCCTCGGCTGTTTCTTTCCTGTTTATTTGCCCCTCATAAAACTAACGTTAACTACAAGATCGCACTCTGTGCAATTATTTGTCCAAAGGTTACGAAGTGTACCAACTACACGGCCATGTGGTTTTCGC
This sequence comes from Liolophura sinensis, assembly GCF_032854445.1. NCBI lineage: Eukaryota > Metazoa > Mollusca > Polyplacophora > Chitonida > Chitonidae > Liolophura > Liolophura sinensis. The sequence continues at coordinate 18,348,962 of NC_088303.1, read as the reverse complement.
TAGACCAACAGAATGCCTTTATCTCCAAACCCTTACCTTTATTTTCTGTACTAAGTGTTACCTTTCTTATAGCACAGAAACAATTAGCGGATACCAGCTGGCTTACATAAGACTTTCTGCCCAGAGTCACCAAGTAGGAGTCATTCAGTGCTAATCCCAAACTTTGCGCGAACGCTGGGATTACCAAAAACTCTTCAAGGAATATTCCCAGCTTATTTTTTTTCGATGACATATCATAGTTGACTGACATATGTTATATAGTTTTGTATTAGCATTCTTCAGAATACTCCAGTTAGGACAACAACGGCATGTGGGCTGAGTTTTGCTAAAAATTTCCTAGATGATCATATTTTAAGAAAGTTTTGGTTTCTTTTTTGTGTGAATTGAATTCGTGGACATACGAGGATATTACTGATATCAGTTTGATGAAAGCGCAACAGTGTGTTTACCAAACCTTCCAATCACCATGTTATTCTTAAGCACTGAGAATCTTAATTTCTAAGTGATCTAACTGATCCAAAAATTGTGTGGAATGTTTCAGTGCGCAATGAGCATTCTCACACGATGCCCTAACTGGGTAGAGAAGTTTCCAAAAAGTGGATATTATCGTAATAAATATATCCGTCGGATCAGAGATTTGTATGGTAGTCGTCAACCAATAAGGATGTCCCAGGTCATATATCAAAAGGCCAATTCCCAAAATGACACAAACCACCAAAGAACTAAGAAAGTGCATAAAGTATGAAATTAGGCCGAAATCAAAATTCCGCATGACATTGGGCCGTTTTCCCAGGTGCATAACTGTGCGATATATTTAGAGGGCCTTTATATCTCCGCTCTTGTGGGGATTTTCGATGGTCTTACTGTGTGGTAAATTTTGGTAAGCTTTCCCACTACGTTGTGAGAATTTTCTCGAACAGTTTTACCGTGTGGTTAGCTTTGGTAAGCTTTTCCACTACGTTGTTGGAATTTTGTCGGATAGTCTTACTGTATGTAAGCTTTGATAAGTTTTCCCACAGCGTTGTGGAAATTTTTGTTGGACAGTCTTCCTGCATAGCCACCTGAGTAACACAACTGTGTGTGACTTAATCATTCTCCACGTGGTATAATTCTTTTTTGGGACAGTTTTATACCGCGTAAGTATAGTTATCTGAATAACGCGCGTGTCCAGCTTTTGTGTTTTCAACTTTAAATATTTTCAGACAGTCTTCTTGTATGGTTGTTTGAGTATCACGCATGTGCGGCTTCCAAATGCATTTTTGCTCGCGCGCTGTGTCAACAGAAGTCACGTCAGTCGCAGCAAAATTTTGTCCGTTATTAAAAAATTGTATATTTCAAATGGAACCGGTAACAATATAAAAAGGAGATAAAACCATAGAGACTAACACCAACACAGCGACGACAGGGTAACGACGTTTTCAAATGTTCACAGTTACCGGGTGAAATTCCGCCTCTGTTCCGTTTACCACAGTTCCAGTTCTCCCCTGACTCTTAGTGTTAATGTTTAAAAAGTACCAAAATACACGCCCCCTTACACCACGGCTTCAGCAGAATTGGTAAAAGAAAAGTGCAATAACATTAATGGCAATTCTTTATACAGTTTGAACGGTGATTCTCCATGAGCTGTGGATATACCATTTCAGGTAAATTGAACATACAGCTTTAAATATTTTGTCAGGTGAAAAAGGTTTTATTAAATCAGAATTTATTATTAAATGGCTTTGTAGAACAGACTCCATGGATGCCCACATGCATCTTTGAAGTATATGTGAGGTTTTCGATCGCACCTACAAGGATTAGACAGTTTAGTATTAGTATTCGTGTAGTATTTACGCATACGAGCAGGTCCTACATGTGGTATGATGAAGGATGAACGTTTCTTGTATATCACTATATGATTAGACAATGCAGACGTAAAATCGTAGTGGTTTTGAAATGTGCACATTGTTTTTTCAATAATGTGAATGGTTGTTTAAGCGTAAAACACCTCACCGAAAACAAGAAAAACAAACAGAAAAATCCAAAAGAAAAAGCAAATGAAACGGCTTGGAAACAGCTGTGCATTTTCATGTGTTTTTGAAGTGGGTAAAGATAGCCACACGAAAGTAGATTGATACTGTAGGTACACAAGACATGATTAACTACCGAACATGCCCATCGACATGGTTAGTAAGCTTTTTCTGGATTCCAGCCATGCAGTTTCCGAACTGATTCACGTTGCTTAGCAACAGTTGGTTGCACGAGCGCTCGTTGGCAAGGAGTATCCATCCTGACCGGAACTAAAGCCTGGTATTGTATTGTTAGGGTAGGGACTTTATACCGCATCTCCGCTGGTGTTGTTTGCACAAACTGACTTCCGCCTACGCCGTCACCTTCGGCGAATGAACAAGACAATATACCCTGTAGACAAAAACTTTTGTTCGTGACTCAGCAGTTTGGATCTAGCATCTCAGATCTGAGTAAGACTCAAGGTACGGTTTCATTGATACAGTTGCGAGTCGTGGGTGTGGGAAAATAGCTCAACATCCACGACAACACAATTGTTTATGTGTACATAGGCTGGTGACCCGGATCTGAATGTGAATGCAGATCTGTGTAGTAAGGGTTGAATTGTACTACTGGTATATGATTGTAAGGGATATTCATTATTTTAGCATATATAAATCACAATCTTAAGGCAATTAGCAAAAAAAGTTTCATTTACAGACAAAATTTCCAAGCGCATATTTGCACAGGTAACTGAATATGTTGCACATTCCTCACGCATATCTTATGGCACCTTATTTCTTCATTGGCTAACAGAACTGGGTTCTCATTCAATTCCATTAAAATATGGTTTACATTATCGGTTTTATCATTTGACGATTAGTTAAACAACCATTCAATGTAAAATTCTTGCTCTTTAGTAGAATATTGAAGATTTCCACTTGCATGTATTTGACTTCATTCCGTGTGAAATTCCCACAAGTGATAAATTCATCAGCCAAATTAATTGAGCTCTTTATTTCGGTATATAAGCCCACATGTAGATACGTCACTAAGAGCTAATTGCCGTTAATTATTAGGTCTAATGTGATTTAGAGTGATTGTCGGCTTTAACAAAGACGCCTCATGGCGATAAGTGATAGCCAGGAACAATAAATACCAAAACACACCATTTCTACATTTCGATTACACGACAGTTGCCTACCCGTCAATGAAAATCGATATATACGTTAAAATAGCACATTTCACCTGCGCGTTTCGTGGATGTTGACAGATCATCAATCACACACGCTAAAACATTAAAAAAAAACACCCAAAACCTAAAAAATAGAATACAGGTCATGGATGTTTTATTGGTTTCTAAGGTCATAGTTTATGATTATTCATCGACATGATGATCATTCATCGATATTATGATAATTCACTGACTAAAACTTTCCTGCCATGCATGTAAGTTTATGCAACCCCAAAAAAAAGGAAAGCAGGAATTTGCCCTAGTGTTAGTTTAATCAAAGGACAATTGTTATGAACGTGTCGAATGATTGCCTCCTATACTATACTCATATCTGTCATATCTGTGAACTTTGACCACTAACTCATTCGAAAATTTGGCTTAAAGAGATTGATGCTTCGTTACAACACTTCGTTACTGTTCAACGTCAGAATGAATCTCAAGCCAAAATAACCTCTTCCGCTGAAGACATTTGAAATCTCGATCTTGCATTCTCCTCTCGTGCTGCAACCTTCGCCAGATATGTGACAAACCTTCTGAGGTAAAGCCCATCCGAGAAAAGCCCTTCGCCAGATACCTGTCAAACTTTCTGACGTAAAGCTCATGCGGACCAAGCCATTCACCACGTACCTGACAAACGTTCTGACGTATACCCCATCCGAGTTACACCCTCAGCCAAGAACTTGACCAGCCTGCCATGTACCTGACAAACCTTTGCCACATATACCTGACAAACCTTCTGACGTGAAGCTCTTCCTATCCACACCCTTCCCCAGGTACCTGACAAACCTTTGCCAGGTTGACATAAAGCTCTTCTAGACTGACGTGAAGCTCTTTCGAGCCACACCCTTCGCCAGGTACCTGACAAACCTTCTGACGTAAAGCCCATCAGAGCCACATCCTTACCTGGCAAACCTTCTGATCTATAAGGCACCCGAGTCACACCCTACACCAGATACCTGACAAACCTTTGCCAGGTATACCTGACAAATCTTCTGAGGTAAAACTCATGCGAGCCACACCCTTCGCCACATACCTGACAAATCTTCTGACCTAAAGTTCATCCGAGCCACACCCTCCGCCGCTTACATGACGAAACCTTCGACTTTTTTGCGAATAGATGGTTACACAACATTCGGGCACCGGTAAAAAGATTCATATATGTCATTTTGGCCATCACGGTGGCCTACACGTTTGAGTGTGTAGACGAGAGTGGATTTTTCTTCTGATATACAGGTTTATGGTTTTGCGCATAAAGTTATGATTGCAAAGGACTTAATTTCATTTATAAATAACTTTCAGCACAATTCTGTTCTGGAGTTTAAAAAGATATGTTCACAGATCGCGAAAATTGATATAAAACCGAAGACACAGGCTTTGTGTCATTTTCTACACGAACACATGTAGCCTCGCTATACCACCTTATATGATATCGATTTACTTTCTGTTATTCACCTGTATACCATTGGCTATTATTATCACCTATTATTTGCTTTATCTCTTCCATTCTTCCCCGCAGGCGGATATCAGTTTCAGCAGATCGCCTGACGTATCTCCACATATACACGTCACACGCTGGTGACGTCATAGCACTGCGCACAGTTCAAAACACATAGTAATTCCTTTTCGTCATGATGACAAACTACATAACGAATTGAATAATCGCCACCAAAAGGATATCACGCATTCAATACTAGCGCACTGTTTTATACCGAACAAACCAGGGTTAAAGACACAGTCTTGATTTTGTTTATTTGAATGTTGTTTATTGCCATGTTTAGTGTGAATTTTATTCCTTGTGATCTTCAAGTACTAAATATGGCATATACAGCCAGTGCATGAGATCCCTGGTTCGAAACCAGCTGTACCTGGTTGAGCTGCGGCTTTAAGTTAGGTCAGATACCTGGTGAGGTCTGGTTGTTTCCCCGGAGAATGGCCGTAATTATTTAACTGATATAATCCGGACTTTAGGTCGTACATATCAAACAATCAATCAAACAAACAAATACGGTTCCATAGACGACAAACAATTCACAGAAAAAACATAACACATACTGTTCTCGCAGTGCATCGTTTATATCTGTTTAGTAATGTCTGTATCATTTTAAATCATTTTTCACAGCCCTCGATGGCAGAGTAGTATAAGGCGTTTTAGCTAGTGTGCATCAGCAACTCATCAAAGGCGTGGTATTGGAATTGGAAAAGCTGTTAAGGTGCTTGACGAAGTGCGATGAGTTTGCATTGAACTCTACCTGGATTCATCTCAGTTGTGAAAATAATTATTAGAACGACGCAAACATCTATTTTTAGGTGCAGATAGGTAAGATAATGACGGAACAAGGGAGATAAGAGTGATCACGTTTTAAGTATGGTTAATTCTCATATATTTAGCACGTAATTGACCGATCGATTAAGTCCATCATTTATTCATTAAACCATCCGTTGAGTCATTGATTTCGTCATTCAACGGGGGTGGCAGTTATGGATGAATTTATTGTGCAAGTCGTTTTTTCAATTAATCATTCATTACATCCTTCGATAACCCATTCCTTTTATGTAAAGAGTGTATACACTTGTTAACAGACGTTACTGTTAAACAAACAGATACTAATACATTCTTGGCTTTGATATAGATTCAGGGAACATACCAGTTTTGTATCCAGGGCCTATAGCAGGACGGTCAGTCCCTGTTAGAGATGGAATATAGCTTATCTAGCAGCTATACACCCTGTCTTCAAATTAGTAAAGGAACATCTAAAAAGGAAACAAAATTAGATTGTTCAACAAGCCATTCGAGTGGACGCGTCCTAATGCTGTTAGCTGTAGTGCCACGACGCCATTAACGCTGATGTCCTCAGCTGACTCAGACAACGAATTGCCAAATCGATCCAGGCCTGTTGTTCTTATGACGTATTGCTTAAGGAGTTAGGTAAAACGGCCGCTCGGTGCAGGGAAAGGTGGGACAGACAAAGATCAGACGTCATCACGCCCCGCCTCCGTTCTCCGACAGCCAACCGCTGCGTTTGTTTCGTGCCTTGACCTCATTGATTCCAAGCTACTAGCGGGCTTTATATACGGCTGTTCTCAGCAGCCGTGTCAGCTCACATCGTGATAAGCAAACCTCTGAGTACTACTACTGCTAGCAGCGATATACTACGCTCAACGCTCAACACTCCTCAGCTACAACGTGCGTTTGTTTTGGTCTGAATTAAGACCCTTTGTATAATTTACTTGTCATTGATACAATGACATACGGTATGGGGGAGACAGAAGCCAGGACATATCGGCGGGCAAGTTCCTCTTCTCAGGGAAGCACAGCTAGTTCTGTAGACCGTGGGTCCCGTGCCACCACACCCTTCCACCTGAGGATTTCCCCGTGCCGAGGAATATCTTCCGCACCCCATTCCCGATCTAGCTCCGTCAAGAGAAAACCGCGGCCCAAGGAGCTCGAACTGATAACATGCCGTCAAAGAACAAACAGCATGCCAGTATGCACACCAATACAACTTTCCGTATCTTTTGAAGACATTCCCGTTTCGAAGCTCCAGAGAGTCAGGTCCTTTTCTAAGACGTCCAAAGGACTGGTAAATAGAGGCGATTCCTTTAAGAGAAAAAGTACATCAAGTGTGTTTAACTCTTCGGTGAACAACTGTGCCAGCGAACCCGTAGAGTTTAACAGAGACCGTACGTCGAGTTCAAACTCCCAGAGCAGCACAAGTCAGAGTGTGGACTCCGGTAACGCACCCTCTTTCTTTCGGGTAGTCATGCTGGGAGCCGTCGGGGTGGGCAAGACAGCTCTAACTCAACAGTTCATGACGTCAGAATACATGGGGGCTTGCGACACTACTTATGGTAGGTACCCAACATTCTATACCATCAAACATGCTGAGCAACGAACATAAAACCGTCGCTTAAAACTATATGCTGTAACCGACAGGTAACTCAAGAAATTATTAGTCAGGAAAGAAGAGAGAAAGACTTGAGTTCAAGTAGCGCACAAACTAAAATATAAAAAGACCATTACATCGAGAGTATATCCAAAGTAGTGACGTCTTCGTGATAGTTGACTAATGGTCACATGTATTACCGGTGTCAAATCTAGGCTCTTGACAAAATACTTGTCATGGTTTTACTGTTCATGTATATGCGTAAAAAGTAGCAACGTAGACACACACACTATCGCCATGTCTTTAGGCGACAGAATTAGGTTAAAAATCCAATGATGTTTGTTGCAATTTATTAGACGTCACTGGCTAGAATGAGTCTTTTATGTCATCTCATTTAATATACAGATGCCGAAGGTATTGTTGTTTTTTATATATATATAAAAGAGAATGTTATACAGTATATGCGTTTATCTGTTATTCTACAACTGGGATAGTCTGTACAGAATTCACACCTGACTCTCGGGTTTTTTGTAAGTCTTTTGTCCTAAACCCAGGTAATGGATGGACACGATTGTAAAATCAATACGGTATACGAAGTGTGAAATAAAGTCCACTCTGTTGATAGCCTTTAACAAGAAGTTGATTACCAGCACGTTTTCCATAGAGTCGAAATGAGTTATAGGGAATTTATCATCTAAGGGAAATATTGGCGGCGGGAATCGACAGACGATGTAGATTAACTATGCTTGTAGTCATGCTGAAGTGGTTATTGAGACGGATCATCCACACATAGTGGCTTAGAAAATAACGTTTGTGGTCGTGTTGGAATGGTTATTGGGGCGGATCATTCACACATATACTGGCTTAGAAAAGTGACAAGTAGTTTGAAGTCGTGTTGGAATGATTATTGGGGCGGATCATTCACACATATACTGGCTTAGAAAAGTAACAAGTAGTTTGAAGTCGTGTTGGAATGATTATTGGGGCGGATCATTCACACATATACTGGCTTAGAAAAGTAACAAGTAGTTTGAAGTCGTGTTGGAATGATTATTGAGGCGGATCATTCACACATATACTGGCTTAGAAAAGTAACAAGTAGTTTGAAGTCGTGTTGGAATGATTATTGGGGCGGATCATTCACACATATACTGGCTTAGCAAATAACAACAGTTTGTAGTCGTGTTGGAATGGTTATTGGGCGGATTATCCACATATATTGACATAGAAAATAGAATCTTGATGGAATGGTACCATTCCAGGGGTACCAGTGCCATAATGCAACAGAAGCAAATAGTAATTACGAGTAGACAACTAAAATATTTTTTGGCGCGCCTTATGTAGAATAATGAATTTGCCTTTCCCACAAATTTTATTTTTTACATTCTGCGTGAAATCGAGAATGAATCTTGGTTTTGTAAAAAAGTAGACATGATTGCTAACCATGGTAACAACGGGGTTGTATGCTTATACGCGTTGTGACTAACAGCAGAGTAGTTATGATCAATCGTATCAAAAACAACTGTAACATAAGTCACATTGATCATATCTAGAGTCGGTCCTACATTCGGGTAGACCTTTCGGGTCTTTAGTGTTGGTGGAGGAGAGGGGAGGCTATTCATAGAAACGTAGATGCTATATTTGTGCTGCAGTAGAGGTTAGACTGTGGTCGATGTGCGCCTTTCGTCATATTCTCTGGTGTGCCGCCAGAAATAATCCTTTAGCTCACTCTCCTGAAAATCCCAGATCTGAGTTCTTCATCAGGGTGATGGACTACATGCTGTATTTTGAAGACTACAATAAAAGTCAGCCTATAGCCAGCTGTCCGCGGGATTTGTGTTCACTCTAGTGGACCAATCCAGGCTTTATCGTATTGATTAGATTCTGATAACCGAGCTTATGTATCACGACAGCGCCCTGGTTCTCTGTAAATTTGCACACTCGACCTGGTGACAGATACTACGATCTGTTGACATGACTACACTACGCACTCACAGAAAAACGCTGTTTGGACCTGTTATGTTATTACAGAGATATATTGACTGTATGATTCCGTTAATACCTCCAGTCATAAAACTCACCGCCATCGTAGAAGTGAATTTTTTTTAAATATATCGTCAACAAACAAACAATCAAACAAATAAATAAATAAATGTTTTTTGTTTCCTTCAGCAGAAGAAGGCTATGCGGCCCGAACAGTGTCTGTATTATTGGATGGAGAAGAGTCGACCGTCGACTTCATCGACCCCCCGGGAGGATGTGTAAGTATACCTAGAAACCCATAAAATACTTCCACAGTATATATGCCTGACTTCCAATCGGCTCGGGAGTCTGCCACCTTTTCCTTCATTGCCGCTCTTTGTTTGTGTATGTCTCCTACAGAGTTTAGTAAAGGTCACCTAAAGAACGAGACGTCAAATGGGCAAAAAAATCAATCACGGTCTCTGTTTTACATCTGTTTTTCTGATCTACGGACAATGGTAATGCCTATGGTAAATACGTCAGAAACGTTTACACTCCCAGACCGGCCAAATCGATTCAATACATCTAATAAAGATATTGTTAAACTCATATGCCGTTTTAATGTCACTGTGATATGGCTGAAATTATTGTGGCTTTAAAATCCAAATCATTTATTTTTCTTTAACGTACCGCAGTACAATCCGCACCGGTAGGTATTGAAGATTAACACGTCCTCAGACTAAGATATTGCCATTATTTTCTCTGTACAGGCCATTAGTGAAGACATCCCAGTAGACGGCTATGTTGTTGTCTATTCCAAAATCGACAGAAGTACGTATGACTACGCAGTAGACATCTTACACAAACTACGCCACGAACAAGGCTCCGATCGTCCGATAATTCTGGTGGCAAACAAAATTGACGTGGTTCGAAAACAACAAGTTTCCACCGATGGTAAGTCTGTGATTTTCTGCTCCCTCTTGGCCATCTGTCTGTGATTTCTTCTCCCCCTTGACCCTCTGTCTGTGTACTTCGGGTAAACAACTCAGAATACCTTATTTACAGAGGCTATTGTTACCGTTAACGATATTTGGGCCTGCGTGATATCGACATCACACAACCAATCAAGGCTGATAGCTGATCGGTTTGAATCAACGTCCCCATCTATTGTCCGGGTTGCTTTGCCTATCAGATCCCTGAGAACGTGAGGGGTGCTTCGGTAAAAACTACGATATTCAATAGCTTTCTAACTAGGACTGGAAGTATTTTATGTCCGCTGTTACAGTGGAGTTTAGGCTTCTCGAGAATAGAAGCATCAAAGTCATAAAAAAATTCCAAAGGCACCCACTTTATCTTCATGTGGCTGTGGAGTCAATTTGTGTCTCGATTTGTCAAACAATTTACTGCCCTCTTCTCAGAAGTCCCATCGATACCATACCACTTAACGACATTTGATTTGATTCAAAGTTGACGTTGAGTAGCTATATAAACGATCGTGAAGCTACATCAATTACGCTCGTCAGCGATGTATATGTTTATGTAAAATCAATATGTTTTCAAAGGGCTTGCATTTTGAAGCCCTTAGAATGAATACCATGAACAGAACTATAAGTGAGTTGTAATTCAGAAAATGTATTTTTTCTCGTCCACTGCAGAGGCTCACGCTGTTGCGAAACAATACGGCTGCAAATGTACAGAGACGTCGGCTGCCATCAACCACCAGGTAGACGAACTGTTAGTTGGCTTGGTCAGCCAAATACGGCTTAAGTTGTCCAGTGGCTTGGACCACCCCAGTGCCCACACATCACTGGATAAGAAGTCACCGAACAAAAAATACAAACAGGTTGTCAAAGGTGCGAGAGGACTTCTGAACCGAATATTGAAAAGGAACAGTCCGCATTTAAAAGCGTGTGATAACCTTTACGTGTTGTAGTCGTGAGCGATCACTGGGTGTATTGACGGCTTTGTCATTAATCTAATGCATCAGGTCAAAGAGCGAGCTGGAAAGACTTCCCTTCGACTATATAACAGCCAGAAGGCGACTCTACCAAAGATGAACAGCATGCTCCGAGTCTGAGCACTTTGCCGGCGAGCGCAAAAACAGATGCACTTCCTGTCGCAACACTGATTGGGCAGGAAAGAAATGTTCCGGAACTCAAAAATGGTCGTCCGGGGCAACCAAAGATCTTTTCCGGAACTCGCGCGCTTTTGGCACAAAGCAGCAAGGAGGAAGTGATTTGTGAAGCTCGAAGCAAAAATTGGCCTCATAAAATTAGTTCAGCATTCCGGCGGTGAGCATGCCACGTAGCAGCCGTGTGCAGTCTGACAGGCAGCCTGTCTCAGTTAAATGAGCAGCTAATTGATCTAGGCCAGCAAACAAGCATTGCACAAAACTAATGCTGCTGTGAAGGGACAATCTGTGGCAAGATGCACAAGGCGGAACAACAAAGACTTCATATGTCTTATATGTAGTAGGCTTATTCGTGCTGAAAGAGGTAACAAATTATCCCGATAGGTGGCAGTAATCAGGCAGCCATGCCTACGAATAGGACCTCTTCTGCCGTAACATTCAGGCCCGGTAATGTCAGCGATATAACTGAATGGTAACATTTAAACACTGCTACCCGCTGAACAGTTGTAATAACATACAGTTATCTCAACAGCAGTTATATAGTTGGCAACAAATTAACTGTACATCTATTTTTATACCAAAGATACTCGAATATATTTTATTACGTGTAAATAAGCTGCTTTGGACGGTGGTGATTTTAGGGGTGAAGGCAAGGACTGTTTGTAAACTTATTTCAACCTTAGCTTTTAACCGAAATTTTACATAAAAATTGATTGCTTCAGTGGTGAAATTTATAAACTAACTACCAATGTTTGAGCTATAAGGTATGAAATGGAAGAGTAACTACACCCAGTATAAAACCATAAAGACATAGTATAGTTGTCTACTTATTGCGAAATGAAGTATGAACTAAACTGAGCATTATGTCCCTTACTAGTTGTTCACAGATGTATATTTTTTTACCAAATGGAAAGTTAATTATAGACTGAGTGTAAAGCTATGTTTGGCCGTCTACATACCACAAAATGGCCGACAGTGGTACCAATATACCATTATTGTGACCTCAGCGTTTGGGGCACGCATATCAACCCTATAATGTGACTTTAGTATATGATAACCCAGGTGCGATGACCATGAGATATTGTATCTAGGGTACTTAGATGTGGTATACGGGTAAGGTATAATTACCCTGCGCCGTACAAACTGATATGTCTCCGGATTAAGTCATATGACCGTGAGATGACTAGGTCTGTAGAGCATAGCTAATGGCACCAGGAAATCTGGACCAGATTAAATCTCTAGTTAGAGCTAATGAGATGAGCAATGGATGCCGCTTTGTGCTGCTTGTTTTCATCTCTGACGGACAAAATTGTACGTCCCCTCCTTGTTAGGGACAGGGTTTTAAATGGAAAAAGAACGACCTGGATACGGCTCTAAAGAACAAATCGAATTATTATTCCAGTCAATAATACAGCGACTATATATAGAGCTAGGCCTCAGCCCGCTATATAGTGAGGTCGATGACATATTGTTTATTTGTGCTGTTTGGCTGGATATTTGGTATTCCTGTCAGATTGATGGTTGAATGACCATGGTCGACCTTAACAGCTGCTTTATTGTAACAGCTGCTGTATGCCCGACCTGTGGGATAATTTGATACTATATATTTGCTAATATTGTTTGGTACCTCATCTGTTATAGTATATATATCAGCCGCTTGTGCGGTGTAGTTATTCCTAGCGGAATGTGAATAAAGGAGTGGCAGAAGCACGTTCAACGTTCAGATGACTAAGACTGTTACAAGCGGAAGTATAGTGGAACATTTCAAAATAGTTTGACGTCATCATGTTGGTGACTGTACCACTGTTTACTCATATATGTTATAACATCCCCCGTGGTTTTACATTTGTCGTGGCTACCCGCTGTCACTGCGTGAATCTTTAATATAGCTATTATGATACTCAGATAAAAACATTGTATATCAAGTTGTGATGTATCCATAAATCTCCTTGACGGAATATCTGTTGGCACCTTTGACTCCAGCCTGAGCCAAAACTCACAAAAGCTGTCGCACTAAAGCCAAGAAGGCTCAATGTGGGCGCAGTCGATAAACTATCAAATTACTCGTCTGGAATGCGGCAATACCTTCTTGAGACACAACCGAATGATATGCTGGCGTTGTTTCTTTCGAGAACCCGGGGTTTCGCGATTTCAGCGCCAATCCAAGCGAAACCTTTTCTAATAACAAAGAGCCATTTGGTACCTAGTTAGTTCCTACAGATGAAAACCAAGGTCATAGTAACAGCATGTGATTATAGCATTAATGATAATGGAGTTGTTGTCATGGTGATCATCATTCCGCAGCCGTAACCATAGTAACACAAATCATCATTGTCACAAGTAATCATTGTGTATATACAACTGGCGTCAAAATGATTGTTATCAAACTATTATCATGGAAAAATATTATGTATAAAGAAAAAATATATATATATCTATATATATATATATATATTTACTGAAATAAACGATGCTTGAGAAACATTCATTATATGTTTGTTTGTGGTGTACTATTTAAGGGTACTTATAGTAGCTTGTCTTAGATGGGGTTTTTCCTCTCTTTCTTTATCCGAAAATAAAGTGAACGCTACACCTACGTTAGTGTGACGCCAATCTTAGCTTTATTTAGATAAGAACGGACAAAATAGTTCACACAGTTTCCGCTTTAATCTAAGGAAGGAAACGCAAGGCGTGTAGCGATTACTACGTCAGTCTAATCGGATTCTCACAAATATAGCCTTAACAGTGAAGACGTATCAAGGATGGAATAATTTGGTTTTAAATGCATCGAAGCATTATCATACATCACGACGGAAGCGCCGTAAGATCGCATTCAAAAAAAGGCAATTAATATTCAATTGAGTAGAGTAAGAAAATGGTAGTGTATATTAAATTGAAAATGATTATTTTCTCTAGGTTTTCTTTTTACGGGCTGCTAAATTTAAATGCAAAACGGATCGACGACCACGGTGTCGATCATGATGATTTTTAATATATTTTAAAGTCAAGTTTGCAGTTACAATTGTTGTTACACAATAATTAATTATATTTATTTTTTTTTTATTTATTTGCTGGGTGTTTTGCGTTTTCACTTCTGCGATGGCGACCAGCATTATCGTGGGAGAAAACCGGGCAGAACCCGGGGGAAACCCCCGACAATCCGCAGGTTGCTGACAGACCTTCCCACCGACTACCGGAGAGGAAGCCAGCATGAGCTGGACTTGAACTCACAGAGACCGCATTGATGTAATGAACTATATGTGCAAAGTGTGAGCAAAGCTTTATCCGTGTAGCCAATCGCTTACGATTCCGTTTCACGTAAGTTGTGTCTTATCTATACATGAATGGAATAACCCTGGTGATACTGGCAAATACATGCTCAGGTGTGTAGCATAACACCATTTAAGCATATATACATATATACAACTATATCACTTATTACACTTAAAGAAAATGTTACTTGTATGATGTCTGAACCTTCTTATGGGTGGAGGAAAACGAAACAATAGACAATCTGAATCTTTGCTTCAACAAATATCTATAGCCCGTTGTTAATCGGTGAAGTCTCCCCTCAATTTACCTCAGTTAGTGTTTTATTCGAACTGTTCATGGAAATGCTTACATAGAACCATATTACATGTCTGTATTAAGCAAAATTAGGTTTAAAAAATGCAGTTTATTAGACGTCATTAGTCTAGAATTACTCAAAATTATATCACATCACATTTAACATAATAACATTGTAACAATGCAAAGGGACCAGTCAACAAATGACATGCACGCCTGATTCTTATCGAGATTTTATTAACATCATGATTTCGTGTCAGGATATAGAGAGCATAGTGTGGTGAAGAACGACAAAACAACAGCAAGGCACAAACTGTTGAGGCGATGGAGTCTTACTCTGATGGGAGACTGAATGAAAATTCCCACGCGTGCACAGGGTAATTTCAGAGGCGCAGGGTAATGTGACTCATTTATTGAAGAAACATAACTTCAAGGCAGATATACTCATCCACTAAATATTTCCTCGTAAAGATAATCACATCTTTGTGGGCACCTGCCATCTTTTTAATGTGTATCTGGTTTATACATTATAAATAATGTCAGGTGTGTAAAGCACCTTAGTCAGCACATTTCATCCTTTACCGCTCGACCAAAATAATTCATCAGAGACAAAAATTTCTCTGACCAAAACTTTTCGTCCAAAACAGAGTTTCGTTACAACACAAATATTTCATTTCAAGACTCAAGCACCAAGTAACTGTTTAAAACGCATGTTAGCTCCATATCTGATGATGTCATGTTCTCACGATTAGAATGACTCATTAGGTTTGGAGGTTACATGTAGATTTAAATGGTAATTTGTTTTGGATGAGATTTTGAGTTTTGACATAAAAGTTTTGTTTTGGGGAAAATTTTGTTTTGAATGACATTTTTCCTCTTGGGTTAAGAACTGTGTTTTGGTGAGAAATGTTTTTCTTTGTGCTGAAAATGTATCGCTGACATTATTTTATTTAAAATGTTTGATACGGAAATTTTGTCGTTTTCAAAAGAAATTTCAGATTTATTTTCCATTTAAGACATACAGTCAATATTCTGGATATAATGATGTCAAGAGACATTTAGTACTCTAGTTACAATAATGTCAAAAGACATTTCCGGTACTTTATATACAGCGTCAAGACACATTACGCATATTCATATTCCAGACACGAGGCACAACCTTCCATCATGAACAGAATATATGGCCTTTGTGTCACTTTGTGGACTTTCCTATTTAGGGCTAGTCACAATGTTAACCTTTATAACCAATGATCAAAACATGGATCCTATTATATCTGTGAGCAGGTGAAATATGAGCTTCTGATTCACAGGAAAGTTGATCGTAAATCCTATGACGCACGGAACCTGCCTGTCGGGGTTATTGGCTCTGTGGACCTTTACGTATGATATATTCGGGTTCTGCAGTGACGACTTAAATAAATCCAACGGTAACTAACCTATAGTGCTAATGTGTAAGCGCAATTCCTCGGCTTGTTGCTGTTAATTGGTGATAAAGGTTTAGTAGGTTGCCAGCGAAGCGAAATGACTCGAGAGCCTCTCACCATGCAATGCGATCGATATGAGTTCAAGTCCAGCTCATGCTGGCTTCCTCTCTGAACGTACATTGGAAGGTCTGACAGTAACCTGCGGGTGGTCGTGGGTTTCCCCCGGGTTCCACTCTCACCATAATGCTGGCCGCCTTCTCGATAACCTATCACACCAATCAAATAAATGAACAAATTTCACCTCTACCACGGCAGCTTCTGAAATCATATATTTTCTAAACATTGCAAAGTGACAATGTCTGTTATTGTAGCAATCTTCATATAATTATGGCAATTCCCATAATTTTAACAATCCTTTTAATGTGGACACAATGTGAGGTCATTGTCTGTTTAAGAGTGGGGTGAAGGGCAGCAGTACAAGCTGATGCAGTAGGGTATCACCATATGCGCGCCTTCATATCAGCAGATTTTGTGTTAGTCTTCCCATCCCGCCTCCGCCCCCACTGAGTACCAGCCCTTATTGTAACAGCCCTTGAAGTCCGGATTATCACCTCTCGTTGCCTTGTGTAGGGTGTGTGACATCAGCTGCTTACCCGCGTCACACCGACCAGCTGTTAGGGACAATCTCGAGGGATAGTCTATATATATATAAATATATATATATATATATATATATATATATATATATATATATATATATATATATATATATATATATATATATATATATATATATATATATATATATGGTCTTGGAAAGAACAGCTGGTTGTATGTGACAATGTGTAACTGTATAATTCAATCTATAAATATATCAGAAACGCCAGGATTTTGAGCTCTGTACCAACGAGGTAATATGACATATGATCTCTGACACTATGATAGACTTTCATGATGCAGTAATAAGTCAACCATTAGTCACAATGTACTTCTTTGTCCCAAAAATAAAAATTAACTGTGTAAAGAGATGTATTCAAGGTATTTCAAGATAACATAGATCTGTTTGTAAGTCATAGCAGACAAACCCCCAATCATCACACATTCGACATGAAGTTGATGTGAATTTTTGTTCTTTCCACGACGACAATACACCAACATCTTGTGAGGTTTTGCTGATTGCTGGTGTGATTGATCTATGCTTATGATAACTTTTATTTTAGGAGCTGTGGATGGGTTTTGTGACAATTGCACCGTCCTTTTCTCTGTGTGCGAGATAGAGGGATTTCTTCTGATTATATGAGATGTGGCAATTTTCTGTGAGAAAGAGGTGTGATGGATCTCGCTGGGTACGGATTGTGGTAGATTTCTCTGAGTACAGGGTATGGTTGTTTCCTCTGATTTCGGGGTGTGGTTGTTTCCTCTGAGTACAGGGTATAGTTGTTTCCTCTGATTTCGGGGTGTGGTTGTTCCCTCTGAGTACGGGGTGTGGTTGTTTCCTCTGAGTACGGGGTGTGGTTGTTCCCTCTGAGTACAGGGTATGGTTGTTTCCTCTGATTTCGGGGTGTGGTTGTTTCCTCTGAGTACGGGGTGTGGTTGTTCCCTCTGAGTACGGGGTGTGGTTGTTTCCTCTGAGTACGGGGTGTGGTTGTTTCCTCTGAGTACGGGGTGTGGTTGTTCCCTCTGAGTAGGGAATGTGGTTGTTCCCTCTGATTTCGGGGTGTGGTTGTTTCCTCTGAGTACGGGATGTGGTACACTTCTCTGAGTACGGGGTGAGTCATTTTCCTCTGAGTACGGGATGTAGTTGTTTTCCTTGAGTACGTGTTATGATAGATGTGAGATTTATGGAATGTGATTGAATTCTTTGAGTACGGGGCTCTGCTGTTTGGTCTGCATAACGGCAGGTGTGGTTTCAAAGTAAAAGTTGTGGTGTTTTGGTTTAAATTGGAGGTTTGTGCTTTTTACATATATGAGGTGTAGCAGGTTCTGTTCAGTATAAGTGTTCTAAGACGAAAAAAGCGTAATTCTAGATCAAAATAACCAAATCATCTACAGCGGCGTGATTATTGGCATTTGGTATCAACAAAAACAGAAGGCTAAATTTCACCAAAACTTCGTGATTATTGACATTTGGTATCAACAAAAACAGAAGGCTAAATTTCACCAAAACTTCGTGATTATTGACATTTGGTATCAACAAAAACAGAAGGCTGAATTTCACCAAAACGTCGTGATTATTGACATTTGGTATCAACAAAAACAGAAGGCTAAATTTCACCAAAACTTCGTGATTATTGACATTTGGTATCAACAAAAACAGAAGGCTAAATTTCACCAAAACGTCGTGATTATTGACATTTGGTATCAACAAAAACAGAAGGCTGAATTTCACCAAAACGTCGTGATTATTGACATTTGCACGTCCAACACGGTCACTTGTGATTTATACTCTATGTGATCACGAAAACGCTTGATTTACTGGCACGCCCCTTTGTAGCTATATATAGATTCTGGAAAGTACAGCTGGCTGTATATGACAATGTGTCAAAATATGATTTAATCCATATGTTTAAAAATGTCAGTATTTTAATCTATGTGTCATATGAAGGAACGTGCTAAAGTGATATATAACCTCTTGATCTATGGTCTGGTTTCTGTTCTAAAAATCTGAATATTAGCTGAATATGGTATAGAAAGGAATGTATAAAGACTACTCTCATCTGTCATCAATACAAAAAAATCTAAGCAATCATGCGTACAAAAAGTGCATGGAGTAAATGAGATGTATTCTTCGGACCAAAAAAAAACACACACCACGCACAGTTTGATGGCTGATTCTGTCTGTACGGGACATTGTGGGCTTTCCAAGTAAGAACTGTGAAGATTATGTACGATGTGTTGTGGGCTTTCCAAGTAAGAACTGTGAAGATTATGTACGATGTGTTGTGGGCTTTCCAAGTAAGAACTATGAAGATTGTGTACGAGGTGATGTGGGTTTTCCAAGTAAGAACTGTGAAGTTTATGTACGATGTGTTGCAGGTTTTCCAAGTAAGAACTGTGAAGATTATGTACGAGGTGTTGTGGGTTTTCCAAATAAGAACTATGAAGATTGTGTACGATGTGTTGTGGGTTTTCAAAGTAAGAACTGTGAAGGCTGTGTACGAGGTGTTGTGGGTTTTCCAAGTAAGAACTGTGAAGATTGTATACGATGTGTTGCAGGTTTTCCGAGTAAGAACTGTGAAGATTGTGTATGATGTGTTGTGGGTTTTCCAAATAAGAACTGTGAAGATTGTATACGATGTGTTGCAGGTTTTCTGAGTAAGAACTGTAAAGATTGTGTACGATGTGTTGTGGGTTTTCCAAGTAGGAACTGTAAAGATTATGTACGATGTGTTGTGGGTTTTGCAAGTAAGAACTGTGAAGATTATGTACGAGGTGTCGTGGGTTTTCCAAATAAGAACTGTGAAGATTGTGTACGATGTGTTGCAGGTTTTCCGAGTAAGAACTGTGGAGATTGTGTACGATGTGTTGTGGGCTTTCCAAGTAAGAACTGTGAAGATTATGTACGAGGTGTTGTGGGTTTTCCAAATAAGATCTGTGAAGATTATGTACGATGTGTTCTGGGCTTTCCAAATAAGAACTATGAAGATTGTGTACGATGTGTTGCAAGTTTTCCGAGTAAGAACTGTGAAGATTATGTACGAGGTGTTGTGGGTTTTCCAAATAAGAACTATGAAGAATATGTACGATGTGTTGCAGGTTTTCCGAGTAAGAACTGTAAAGATTGTGTACGATGTGTTGTGGGTTTTCCAAGTAAACACTGTGAAGGTTGTGTACGATGTGTTGCGGGTTTTTCAAGTAAAAATTGTGAAGATTAGGTACGGGGTGTTGCGGGTTTTGTAAGTAAGAACTGTGAATATTGTGTACGGGGCGTCGTGTCTTTGTCTGAGAGTGATTGTAGTGAGTTCTGGTGGATACGAGCCATGAGAGTTTAACGATAGCATGGTCGCCGTCGTGATAACTGCCATTTATAAAATAAGGCTACTCGACATAATTAGCTGAGAATATCAGTTCTATATTTGTTTCCCATCCGTATAGTCGACCGTCAAACGAGCGAGGCCATCCACATATTCCATGTCCAAGACTAGACCTTAACCAATACCTCGCGTTACCTAGCGATTAAAAGACGAGCTCTTTAACCAGTCGGCTACGGTCCACTCCCAGCAGCTTGTCGTGTTGTCTGTCTGTTTATCTGTTCGCCAGATGTTGACATTCTATCTGTGAACACGAATGGGTCATTTTGTTTAACGTTGAAGATGAGCGCAAAGCGACTTTTTGCGGGATGACGCAGCTGTTGCAAAGTTCCTCTGGTTTCATTATTCACGAAAACACTTCAGTTATATCAATGACCACGCCCGTAGCCATGGCTTTAATGGAATGAAGTAAGCCATGACGCTGAAACACTTTACAAGGCATTACAAAAAAGACATAAGAGCCTTGTTAAAGAATGTCATCCAGAGGTGAGAGTCGCTCTCTAGACTGAGAAAACTCAAGTGTATGTTCAGTTCAACTTTCCAGTGTTTTTCTAAAGACCCGGCATAGCAGGCATAATTGTCTATTATAACAGCAGTCTGGTGAATAAAGGTGCAGAAACATTCATACGTCGGAAGGTCTGCTAGCTGGTAGTTAATATTTTGGAGTATACAACGTAAGTCACCAATCAGATAAATAGATACAGAAACTTAATAGAGTTTCAAATTTAGTTGTATGGTTTGACTATGTTAGAAAAGATCCTCATATGTTTACGTTTGTCAGGGATTACTTCAGGGATTTGTTCTGATTGTTTCTGGTATCAGAACAAGCCCGTGGTACCCCGTAAATTCATATGTATGCCAGTGTGTACAGGTGGTAATGTGTTACTGCAGGGACTATGGCCAAATGCCTGCCACTTCAGTCGCCCTTTGTCGCCATCTCGTTCATCGACTCCCTTTATAATGAAAATGGCACGGCTGTTTAGAGGCACAAGGAAGACGTAGTCTGGGAAGCAATGAGGGAAGGAGATGGATGGGGGAGAAGGTAATGAGGGAGGAGCCACCTGATTAACCTGAACATTTACTCCGTTCCGCTTTATAACCAGGCGTTGGTTTTTCCGACTAACCGTGACTGAGGAGTTCGGAGTAATCAGATGAGCTCATGGATCATCCTTGAGGCCTTTGTCTGCATGCAACGGCCATGGCCAAAGAGGCACCTCTTTGTGCATTGTAATTAAGTTCTAAGCACACGTCTACTCTCAACAGAGAGAGATAAGCGGTAAAACTGATGGAAACCGGAGGAAGCCAATGAAAGAAATGTAAGAGAGCCTGAAATCTGAATCACAGGCTTACAGGTGTACACCCGATCTCTTCCATACTACAAAAGCTGTATCCATAGAAACAAACAGTATAAAAGTGAGCGGAAATATGGGTCGGTTCTCGGCTCGAATGCTTTGTTTTCATAAGACAAATACATTGCTCCGTTTCTATCTTTACCCTAGCCTTTTATATGTAGTTCTTAGCCACATCTCCCAGATAAAAGTTTATGTTACCTTGACATTGACTGGAAGGCCCCTAGGATTTGTCAATGGCGTGACTGGGTTCTTTATCTTTACCCAGTACAAATGCCACCTAAATCAAATTTACAGATCACGGAATATCAAAGTAGCTTAGGTGTAGAATTCCCTCAGGAAAATTCGAGTCTGTGCGCACGTGAATTCCGTAGTTTGCGCACAGGTAAGTACAGAGAAATAGCTGTCATTTGTGAGAAGAACACAGCCACAGGGCTGGTGGTTTAGCTACTGTGAATGTGAGATACTTGGGTTAGCATAGCTCGTGGTTTGTTTTTGGAACAAAGGCTCCGTGCACAGCGAGACAGGAGTCTAGGTTCCAAGAAGACATGCTTCAGATTGTAGCAATTTTACCCACTTGGCAAGCGTGTGGTTTACCCTGCAAAGAATGGAATGAAGGTGGGTAGGTGGAAATGGGAAATGAGTTGGGGCGGTATGAAAGCTTGAGTCTGACATGTCCCAACCCTCAGCATGGCTATTTACACGGAGAGATTCGGTCTATAGCTCTAATTCTGCGTGGTTGCTACCATCCAGCCCCTGCCGCCCACTCGCGTAAAAAAAGCACTGTGCTCTTTATTCCTTTAAGGTCTACATGTTTGTCTCTAAAAGAGGGATTTACTGTTCAGTTCTACTGACTTTAGCATCTGAGTGACTGACTGGTGGATTGAGAGATTGAAAAATAACAAGACGTGATTGTTTCATTGAGTGAGAGAATTTATGATCACATTACATTTTCTGACACATTTCATCGATATTATAAACAATAAAACACATTTTTCCATCTTTCCAGCGTTTAGCAAACCAATACGAAATATCAGTTAGCAAACTGTCTTTAAATCAATTGTCAAACAGAACGAGAACACTTGCACTGTGCATGTCTTATCAGTTTATTTGAGTGATATTTATATTTAGAATTAAGTGGTGACAAAGTTTGAGAGTAGATCGATGCAAGAAACACGTGTTCCCCTACTTGACGACGTTGGTCGCTGGGTCGTGGATATGACACAGGTGTGGAGGATTCACCTAGTTGGGTACATTAACACGCCGTTTTATGTCACTGAGATGCTCACGCAATTGAGAGTGTGTGGGAGTTTATGCAGATATAGAAACTGACGTTTAAATAAGCCTCGTGTCGTCACAACCACAAGTCACTGTTGTGGACAGTCCCATGTCGTGGGTCTATGTACATATATACATTTAAGTGCAGTGTAGCCGGTTTCTTCCCACCACAATGCTGGTCGCCGTCGTGTAAGGGAAATGCTCTTGGTTACGGCGTAAAACACCAATCAAATAAATAAATAAGTACAGTTTCAATGTGGGGAATAACGAAAGGCTTTTAATGCTTAATAACAAAAAGTGAATGTCACTAGGGACACGAGATTGAGCGTACGAATAAATATACAATAGTAAACTTTGCGTTTAAAGTCATGGTGACATGGTCGGGAAGATCGAGTGGTCGATTGCCGTTCCACACCCTATGAGATTGGGGAGCACGTTATTTTCTTCAGATAAAGGGATCTCGTGCATTTTAAATTCGTCTTGGAGTTTAGTTGTCCGTTGAGATAAGAAACTTAATTTCCATACCGTCGCTGTACTAGCGATAGTAACATAGAAACCTATAGACCGGGAGATGTGTCTAATAGACGTAATGCTGTACACCGATCCAAGGAATATCTCACGTCACGACGGTCAGGGTGATATGGGCCGAAGAAATTCATCGAAAAAAAAAAACAGATAAACTTTGCCGCGTGTATGACTACATCCTGCCTAGAATTAAAGCCGCAGCCGAAGAACTGAAGGTGGAATCGAACACGCAAACTTACTAC
Source organism: Liolophura sinensis (assembly GCF_032854445.1). Classification (NCBI taxonomy): domain Eukaryota; kingdom Metazoa; phylum Mollusca; class Polyplacophora; order Chitonida; family Chitonidae; genus Liolophura; species Liolophura sinensis. The sequence continues at coordinate 18,325,349 of NC_088303.1, read as the reverse complement.
TCAAGATCTAGTCAATCTTTTCTGAGATAACAATTTGACGGATCGGAAAGCAAGCCAAGAGTTACAGACGGATCACTTCTATTACTGACTATCTTATTATCTCGTTTAATTTGGAGTCTCTGCTTAAAAAAGCTGAACAGTTTTAACCACTTGTCTTCAGTTAAATTTCTGCTATATGTAGGAAATGAAGTAGCAGTTAACGACAATAATATCTTATCAACATTATACATCATCCGATGGGTTGTGTGAATCTCAGCCGTGCGTCCTATACTATTCGTTACAAGGGCACTCAGTGATAGGGTACGGAAATATATGGTGTCAGTAATCCTCATATGCCGAGCCCAATATGAAGGTTACTGACACTATATCTTTCCGAATCCTATCACTGAATAACCGTGTAACGAATTTATCCTGCAAAGACCCATCAGTTCAGCGCAGAAGTTCAATGTATAGGTGAATAGCTTCTGGAGTGTGGACACAACCCAACAGAGGGAGATAACCTACTTAGCAGACACACTTGACGTCGTCTGCAGGATACCCCATGTGACCGGTGTTGTCCAACAAAAAGCGGAGTATTTTGTCTGATGCGGGGTAAAGCTATATACCCGCCAGGACGCGTAGAGCCTTAGCTGCCTCATTCTTCTACACCCGACATCACGCGCAGAGCCTCAATCAAATATACCCTCCACCACGTATAGTTCCTTAACTGCCTAATTTCACTACATCCAACACCACATCTAGCGCATTGGCTGACTCATTCAGTTATACACGACATCACGCGTAGAGCATTAACTGCCTAATTTCACTACATCCGACACCATAGGTAAGACATTAAATGCGTCATTCCACTGTACCCGACATCACGCGTAAAGCCTTAACTGCCTCATTCAACTATAACCGATATCACACTTACAGCCTTAACTGCCTCATTCAGCTATACCCGACATCCCTCGTACAGCCTTAACTGCCTCATTCAACTATACCCGACATCACTCGTAGAGCCTTAGCTGCCTCATTCAATTGTACCCGACATCACTCGTAGAGCCTTAACTGCCTCATTCAGCTATATCCGACATCACTCGTAGAGCCTAAACTGCCTCATTCAGCTATATCCGACATCACTCGTAGAGCCTTAGCTGCCTCATTCAACTATACTCGACACCACATGTAGAGCCATAGCTGGCTCATTCAACTAAAGATTTGCTTTTAGGTCCTAGGATCAAATCCAACTGACGCTGATTCGTCCGCTGCTTAAAACGCGGAGGTCTATTAGATACCTATTCCAGACAGAAACGAACATACGTGCTCCTTACCCGTCAGACATAAACGGTCCTTATCTTTAGGAGGAATGACTTTAGGACGATTATCTGCTATTATCACAGGTTTAAATTCAAATCAGAATTCAATCTGGTAGTGTTAAAAGCTTACAACTGTACAAGTATATGGTTTTATTGCAACCATATTGCAACGCTGTCCAGCGTCGTATAAGCATCGTGTTCGTACAAATGCAGTGTTGTTTACCACAAACATAGCCTCATCATCGAAGCGATCTTAGACTTAAGTCAAAATTTAAAATCATTTTGAAGTTATTACACCTCACGTCACAAGGTCAAGATATTGCTTGACAACGTAAATTCAAGGCAAATTCTTGTAAAACAAATTTCATCCTAAAGAACTGAAAGGAATGTATCAAGATTAATTATTGAAATTTTGACTTAAGTCTTAAAGATCGCTTCGTGATCCCGGGGCCAGAGGATTTGTGAGATAACACTTGAAAAGTGCGGAAAGCTGTTAACAGACCATACCTCGTTCAGTTGGCGCGTACCGCCTGGGTTGTGGCTAGCCGTAATAGTCAACGTGTTGTATGTATGTTAGTTTCACCAGTCTGATCAGTAAGCTGCGCTTGTTCTGAGGACTAATGATTTCATGGCGTGTCTATGATAGAGAGTAACCATTCCCGAGGGGTCATATGACAAAGCCAGGGAGGCTTTCTTGGGCGTGCCTCTCGGAGTGTGAAAGCTTGTCAGCAAACCGACTAAAAGTTCTCTTAATCGCGATGAGGTTGGGTTCAAGTCCCCCACAGCAAATCTGCAATGTAGATTATTCACTGACCAAAACTTCCCCGGATGAACAGCGACTGTTCCTGATCGAGCAGAGGCAGACGACCTTGACGACTCTATCAAAGTCATCAGACTTTCTGTCGCTCTGTACAGACATGTCAAAGGTTCGAGTCTGATGGATTTACTGCACTCAAGTAAGTCCCCGGATGTTTTGAGAAGATAGGATATGTTCTATTTGATATCAGTCTGTACTGAGTAGCGCCTACTTCAAACCTGCACGTCTCACTCGTCCGTCAACTTTCTGGAAGTTTGGGATATGGCAACAGTTCTCATTTCAAAGCAAACTGTATTGCGTAGAGCCTTAGCTGCCTCACTATCTGTCTGTATCTATTGCAAAAATCCGTGAAAAAAGGCTAACCTGCGGATGGTCGTGGGTTTCCTCCGGACGCTGCCCGGTTTCCATCCACCATAATGCTGGTCCCCGTCGTATAAGTGAACTATTCTTGAGTGAGACGTAAACCCATAATCGAATAAATAAATAAATAACTAAATAAATAAATATAAACATTGACTATCTGTAGTGTATCGACCAGAGACTTCATTTTTAGGGGTTCAGCGATGTCTATGAATTTACCATTCCTGAAAGAACCACACGTGTTTTACTGTCAGGTCAGTCAAAGGTAATTACGAGCCATTCCTCGGTCGGTAAGATCATATCTTAGATCATAAAGCTGTTCAAAGAGCCACACAAAATCTTTGAATTGTCGCCAAAATGCTCCATTTCTTTAATGTTTTGATACATTCCGGAAACTTCATCACTTCTACACATGTAGATTACATAGTTTTAGCTCGGTGGAAATCATATAACGTCAGCTAATATACCGTGCTGTAATCTGTAATTAGGATCAGACAGTCAATTGGTGTGGCAGGTGGTACCCTTTGTCTTGTCTCGGAGCACTATATGGTACATTGGAGCCTGTCACTGCTGCTCTGGCTTAGGGAAATCAGACTTCAGGACCACAATGGCCTAAAAATTGTTGCACAACAAGTATAGCAAAAGGCCAAATCGTCTAGAAATACATATAGTTACAGGACGCATTGCAGAAGTGACTGGACAGTGTGGCACAGGCTGTCCTGTGGAAAGGCTGACAGGCTGTCCTGTGGAAATGCAGTACAGCCCGGGAACTCAAACTTTTGCTCTTAAGGGCTGAAAATCTACTAAAGAGTCTGGCTGTTCATACAGAAGGACGAAAATAAACAATCCATTATAACCAGTAAATGCAATTACAAAATTCAGAAACAGCCAGGCTTAAAGGAGGAGAATGAATGAATGATTATGGCTTAACCCCACATCGGCAATATTTCAACCATAGCGTGGCGACTTAAAGGAGAAGAAAACGTAAAAGAATGACACTATAGGCTGAAAAGAGCACATTGTTTCTATCTGGTGGTACCTGCTGCATAATTTTGCGATTTTTCCTCACCATACACGTAAAGCCTGAAGACGACAAAGCTGGCACAAATCGCTGAGTCCATGGCGTTCTTAGTGTAAACTCGGAACCTACGTCCAACATTCCGGTTTCCCGATCGCCAAGCGGAAAACGAAATGTACTGTTCGCTTTTGGAAAGAAGAGTTCTACCGGAAATGAACTGCACTTCGGCGGTCTCCGATGGCAATTCTCCTCCTAACACAGAAGACTTTACGACTAGTTCTCAGGCAAAATGGAATCGCCCACAGCGGATTTTGGCGCTGACATTAATAATTTATCAGGTATTTATTAGAATTTTTTATGGCATGCACCTGCGAGGAAATGCCTACTCTTTTCAATGGTCTTAAATTTTCTTCTCCTTTAAGGGGCAAATTATTAAATTTGTTCCTGGTGGTTGCTATTTAATACACTCAGGACATAAAACTAAAGACGAAGTGTCACTTATACCCAGAGGCACGGCACGTTAACATTTACATCTAAAGACAAACGTTCGAATATTAGTGCGACCAAGCGACCAATCTAGTCTACAATACTAGATTCACAGCAGATGCGACAGGCCTTTGATCAGTAAGGTCGTGTGTTCCAATCCAAGCCCTCTCTTGTTTTATCGTTTACAGCACTAGTCAATGAGATCGTGTGTTCTAATCTAAGCGCTTGCTTGTTCTGTGGTCTATATTACCAGTCTCACAGCAGACGCGACAGGCCTTTTATTAGTGAGTTCGTGTGTTCTACTCCAAGCCCCTGCTGGTTCTGTCGTTTACAGTACTAATCTCATAGCAGACGATCAGTGAAGTCGAGTGTTCTGATCAAAGCCCTCGTTGCTTCTGTCGTCTAGTATCAGTGACACAGCAGACGCAGCAGGCCGCCGTTGTATCGGTGAGGTCGTGGGTTCTGATCAAAGCCCTCGTTGCTTCTGTCGTCTAGTATCAGTGACACAGCAGACGCAGCAGGCCGCCGTTGTATCGGTGAGGTCGTGGGTTCTGATCAAAGCCCTCGTTGCTTCTGTCGTCTAGTATCAGTGACACAGCAGACGCAGCAGGCCGCCGTTGTATCGGTGAGGTCGTGGGTTCTAAACCAAACCCGTGTTACTGCGCGCAGATGCGATAAGCCTTTGATCATTAAGGTCGTGGGTTCTAATCCAAACCAGTAATACCGCAGGCAGACGCGACACGGCTTCAGTGAATGAGGTCGAGTGATAGCTAAGACGGTGTTATCCAGTTTAGCGTTTCTCCAGTTTCCTCCACACACAAACCTAGCCACCATGAAGACTAGCAGTAAAACGTCATTATTAAAGTGAATAATTGATGTCGAAAATCTTCTCTTACAGGCACAAATTACATCACACATAACATATCCCGGATCGAACCTGGGTCAGGTCATATAAGACTTTAAAAATGGTATTTGTTGCTGCCTCCTTGAGGCTCAACACTGAGCGGTTACAGCAAGTAAAAAGGACTGGTTTACCCGGTGTCTGTATGTCTGGTGTCTTCGGAATGATACTTCAGTCGAGGCATCACTCTGGCGGCTTTGACTCACCCTATCACAAGAAGACACAATATATGTATACACACCTAATGACTCATCGTCGTCATATGAGTCAGAAATTGTTAAGTATGACATAAAACTCCTTACTTACACATATACATGCAGAATGTAGGCCTGTGCTTGCAGAGATCCTGATACTAGCTAATTCCAGCGGAATGTCACCTTCCTCTAAGGACTGCCCTACGGCTGATATGACTGATCTTGCCTTACTGTTCACAAAACACGTATTTTATATAATTACCCCTCCAATAATGATACTTCAGGGTAATCAGTTAGATGTGAGATTAATGGAACATCTCAGAACGTTTCAAATTACGTGAACTGATAGGTATAAAACCTTGCCGCGAGCTACATAGATTTATACATAAAATGTGTCATCGCTAGCATGGCTGTGGAGGGAAAATGTATTTGGATATATCTTAATGAAGTACTTAGTGCTTATTAGGTGTGGTATGCGCACATGTGTACTTCGACTTGGTGTTTGATGCATTTCTCTGGCTGCCTTGACACACTAGTTGATAAATTAAACACGTGTTACATGACACAGTTAGGGATACCGCGGTGTCTCTAATAAGCGCCAATGTTTTTACTATTTGAAACACTTGTCTGATGATTCAGTGGAGAACTCCAAAGTAAATCTGGTCAAAATTTTCACTGACGTCCAAAGACTGTTTCTAATCAAACAGAAGCAGACGACATGGACGATTCCATCGAAACCGTCAGTCTGTGTCGGTCCACGGACATCAAAATAATGAAGGTGATTCACACAATATGCGGCCTGTGTAAAACCAGGCACATGAGAAATGATAATACGTTAATATGATAATATGGTGTTGTGATCATTGGCAAATGGCCACACGTAACCGCTTAAGTACGTCCTCGAGTCAGTTTACCTCAGTTAAGGTTTTATTCAAACTGTTGATGTAAAGGCATAAATAGTAGCAAACTACACGCCTGTGCCAAGACAATATCTTAACCGCCAAAAGCTCAAAACAAAATGACTGAAGCACGTTTTCATCTTTTATTCAACGTCAGGATATTAATATATTTCTTTGATTCCATGTGATTACTAAATTTACATGCATTCATGAATATTTTTACTATGAGCTCAAATTGCGTCTTAACCGCTTAACCGTTATGTCTAAAATAAACTTGCCATGTTGACCATGATATTTCAGGCATCACGCATGCGCCGTCAGTAAATCTATACTTGGCAGCAGAAGGCGGATGTTACTGATCAAAACGTAATCCGGCCGGAATTAATTAGTGTGGCAGGTGGTACACTTTGTTTTGCTCCGGAACACTATTTGCTACATTGGAAGCTGTCAATACTGTTCAGTTCCACGAACAACGTTGAAAAACACTTTATAGAAAAGGCCAAATGGTGTGGAAACAGGCTGGAGGATCCTTGGAAGCAGTGACTGCTGAGTACAGCACCAGGTGGCGTTCCATCATCTCACAAATCGTTTGATGAAAACTCAGTGCAGTCGGAGACCAGGAATTAAGGGGCAAGGATCCTACTTTTTCACTTGGAATAACAAAAAAAAACTGATTATGACAAAGAGAATTAAATCACACAATTAGGAAACAGCTAGCGCCTTGTCCTTCGGTGCAAATTTAGATAACAAAGTTATTATTCTTTGAGTCTGGTCGTCTTCTCGTTGAAAACCGCATTACACGGCGTCCTCTACAGATTTCGGCTGTGTTCTTATTTAATACAATCAGGATGTAAAACCAAAGACAAAGTGGCACTTGGACCCAGAGGCGTAGCACGTTAACATTTACATCTGAGGAGAAATGCTCAAAACTCAATATGGCCACGGGCCATCGCTGTTTCTGTCGTCTACAGTACCAGACTCACAGCAGTCGCGACAGGCCTTTGATAGTGATGTCGTGTGTTCTAACCCAAGCTCTCACTGGTTCCGTCGTCTACAGTACCAGACTCACAACAGTCGCGACAGGCCTTTGATAGTGATGTCGTGTGTTCTAATCCAAGCTCTCACTGGTTCCGTCGTCTACAGTACCAGACTCACAGCAGTCGCGACAGGCCTTTGATAGTGAGGTCGTGTATTCTAACCCAAGCTCTCACTGGTTCTATCGTCTACAGTACCAGGCTCACAACAGTCGCCACAGGCCTTTGATAGTGATGTCGTATATTCTAACCCAAGCTCTCACTGATTCCGTCGTCTACAGTACCAGGCTCACAACAGTCGCGACAGGCCTTTGATAGTGAGGTCGTGTATTCTAACCCAAGCTCTCACTGGTTCTATCGTCTACAGTACCAGGCTCACAACACTCGCGACAGGCCTTTGATAGTGATGTCGTGTATTCTAACCCAAGCTCTCACTGGTTCTATCGTCTACAGTACCAGGCTCACAACAGTCGCGACAAGCCTTTGATAGTGAGGTCGTGTATTCTAACCCAAGCTCTCACTGGTTCTATCGTCTACAGTACCAGGCTCACAACAGTCGCGACAAGCCTTTGATAGTGAGGTCGTGTATTCTAATCCAAACTCTCACTGGTTCTATCGTCTACAGTACCAGGCTCACAACAGTCGCGACAAGCCTTTGATAGTGATGTCGTGTGTTCTAACCCAAGCTCTCACTGGTTCTATCGTCTACAGTACCAGGCTCACAACAGTCGCGACAAGCCTTTGATAGTGAGGTCGTGTATTCTAACCCAAGCTCTCACTGGTTCCGTCGTCTACAGTACCAGGCTCACAACAGTCGCGACAAGCCTTTGATAGTGATGTCGTGTGTTCTAATCCAAGCTCTCAATGGTTTTGGCGTCTACAGTACCAGACTCACAGCAGTCGCGACAAGCCTTTGATAGTGAGGTCGTGTATTCTAACCCAAGCTCTCACTGGTTCTATCGTCTACAGTACCAGGCTCACAGCAGTCGCGACAAGCCTTTGATAGTGAGGTCGTGTATTCTAACCCAAGCTCTCACTGGTTCTATCGTCTACAGTACCAGACTCACAGCAGTCGCGACAGGCCTTTGATAGTGAGGTCGTGTATTCTAATCCAAACTCTTGCTGGTTTGGTTGTCTACAGTAGGAACAGAGCCGAAATCTCACAGCAGACGCCAAAGAGCTTTCAACAGTGAGGTTATGTGATAATCCATGTAAGGTCTCACTGGTTCTCTCGTCTACAGTGCCAGTTGCAAAGCAGACCCGACAGGCCTTTGATCAAGTAAGGTCGTGTGTTCTCATCCATGATGTCGTTGCTTCGGAAGCGGCTTTTAAAACAGCAGTGTTTTCCCTTGAACTCTTTCTAGTTTCCTCCGTCCATCAACCTGACCTCCGTCAAGTAAGATTAATTAATTAAACATACATTGTTTTTTCACTCGGTAAATATGGACCTTATTATCTGAAATAAAATATTATTAGCTGAAATTAGTACAAAAAGGATTGCCAAATTATTCGTACACTTGCGTAGGCATTATGTTAGCCTTTGCAATACTGATTTGGCTTATACACTATATTCAGCCCACAACTTTGTAGATATAATTTGTTTCTACGCAATGCTAAATGAAAGTATTCAATTGAATATAAACCGTTCTATTTGGAGAGTACATTACCCTTCGTCAGACAACAATCTAAAGTTTATATTCCCGAACCCTAATACTAATGTCACACCTTGGATATGACCGTACGGTCATGACAGATAACAGATTCCAATGAACAACCACCCCAGGCCTTTCCAAATAAGCAGCGCCAGGTGTGTTAAGTGCATCATTCGGCTCGGTTCAATTAATCGAATTACTAGGATATAAAACCTTGCCACGAGCTATAAAGGAATTAGATATAATTGTGCCTCAGCCATAGCATTAGCTTATTGCTCGACTTGTTCAAAGCTTATAAAAGATCTGACATCACAGAACGTGTCTGCAAAAACGTGCCTTGGTTTGTGTTTCCCCGGTCAAACATGCAGCCAGTTTGGTGACTGGTGCATGACAGACAGCAAAATGTAAACCTACGAGCACTACATAAACAGCAAACATAACAAACAGCTGATTTTATCGTGAGCATGCTTGTCGTGCATTTTAAGTTTCTTTACTGTCATAAATGCTGCTCTTGTCAGGAAGGATTCGCTGGAATTTTCATGACGAAAACGCATTAGTAAGTAACCTCCACAGGCATCAATATTCCCTGGATTTACAGAGCTTGGTGCTTACTGTGAATATGATTTCTTGTTGCGTCTTCGATCATCTAAGAGAAAATAGACCAGACATTTACCAAAAGGTGATACTCATTTCATACCGACAAATCTACTTCACTGACCATTTAAAGCCTTTTTAACGGTATTCATTTTCCTGATTCTGACTTAATACAAAGCTGTCTCAATGAATGTCAGGGTAAACCATTTGATTTGATGTCAACCCACGCCGGCAAGCATGGCCTATACGTGCTTATTTATCTATTTCTCGCAATTTAAATATATGCATATTATTAATTTATTTATCTTCCGTCATACAAATTTCAATAGTTTTAGATACAATATGCCCGAATTTTCATACATTATATTTTAAGAAAGTGCCCACTTGTTTGATACATCGCACTTGTTATATGACCAAGCTCGTCGAACAAACTCCTCTGTTATAGCTGCAGGCGACATTGATTGTTTACGGCCAACAAAACGCTGTCACTTTGTGCAGAAAATGAAGCAATTACGATAGCTATCTCCCTCAATGCGTACTGTCGTATATTAACCTGAATTTTCCTGTCAGCGCTCATCCCACCGATCAGGACTCAAGGGGCGAAGTCGAAAACCTAGCACTTCAACTCCGGGAAAATTAAGAGAAAGCTCCTCTCAACTTTGTACATATCGCGTGTATATCAGATGGCTATTGCTGAAGTAGAAAAGACGTACATGGAGCTAACAGGGATGTAGTCTTTTATCCAGGATGAACACAAATTATGTCCGACAGCATAACGGTGGGGACTTTAGTCTGTTAGAGCGAAATACCACACAAAGAGATTAGCCTCCCTAAGAATTAAGTCGTCTTTGATTTTTCTCAGTGCCACCTGACTGTGCCTGGGGGTGGGAGGATGGTATCGGGAGATACTTTGCGTGCTACTTTACACGGCCGTTGTCCCCGGGGGCATTGTCAGGGGCGGAGGCTTGGGGGGGGAGAGAGTAGGCAAAAAAGTTCCGCTCAAGTCGACGAAAAAATATTTTAGCTTATATTTCTTACCTAGCTATTAACATTCATTCCACAGATATTTGCTGTACCCTATTTAGACCAATATTTCAATTTCGTACCGCTTTACGAAATAGTATATAGGCCTGTTTAGACATGTTCTGTTATGTAAACCATTCCATATTGTTCCCGGTGGAAGACGGCGTGTATTACCTCTCTTGAATCGTACCGCGCAGGCAGACGTAGCCATTTCCGTCTGGTGAACAAGACAGATGACGCAGTTTTACTTGCACTGTTTGTTACTCTGGAACCGATAACAATATATACTATATATTCAGGGACAGCCTGTTTTCAACCCAACCTAAGATGAACTTGAGTTGTTTTTGGGGTTTTTTTAATGTGACGATGAATGTGTACACATTGACCAAATTTGTATTCGAAACACTTCGGAATCACTCAGATTCTCTCTCCGGCAATCTAATATCCCGGAACTTCCGGGGCCTGGGTGGCCTCTGGACCCTCGCCTAGCACCCTACCCACCCCCCCCCCCCCCCCACCCCCTTAGTGAAGATCCACGCTATGCCCCTGGAAGTGATACCAGAAACAAACGGTGGAATTCCTCCAAAGGAATAATACACAAATGCAATATATGTGTAACCAATGAACGACTTTAAGTGCTATTAAAACTCTATTTTTAACATTTTAAAAGAAGGGTTAAATGATGAGCATAAATATGAACTAGATCGCTTTCCTAAACTAAAACTAATTTACCGGATATCAATGCCGTTTTTCAAGTTTTGAATGACCATATGCAAAGAAATGATTTCCTGTCATTTCCATTTTTGTTAGGCCAATATGTAATGTGGCGAGGCATAAAAAAAAACGCTGTACTACCAAACACGTTTGACCTCATTCCAGGAAGGTGCTTTACTTGAGGCTATCTCTGCCTCATATAGTGTCATATGTGCAACATGTTCACGCAACATTGGGCAAATCCTATGGGAACATCTGACAATTCTGTTTTTAAGAACGCCTCAGTTATTCAAAATAAATGGTGTTTTATATCGTAAATGTGAATGCTGATTGTACAAAGTTGACATTTAAACTTATCTGGCTGACCCATATGCAAATGCATGTTATCATCTTTCGGAAAACGCCAAACCTTTCAGTTTTTGAAGAAAGCATATGTTCTGACAGCACAACCCAAGGCCGCCTATTAAATTACCGACGCAGAACCGTCCGATGTGACGCCAGCTGGGCGTTTGTTTTAAATCTGAACACACTTTGCTCACAGTTGGTTTCGTCGTTTAAGTATTTGGAGGTCTGTTAAAATGTCCATGTTCGAACAAGTGGAATATGGGATAGTATTACGATATGCATCCGCGAAATACACCCACTTTAGTTCGTTAAATATAGAAGCCTATTCATTTCAATGACTACTTTTCTACCAAGACGAATAAACCGGTCAATGAAACCAAGCCACACTGACAAGGCCTATAAGTAACCTATTAAATACATGTATATGTTACAGACATGTGCTAAGTTTTTATGCTTCTGTCTTTAATCCGCTTGACTAATAGAGACAACATCAAAGGAACGACCACGGCATGTAAATACACCATGGACCACTACATATGAGATGAAAAGCAATATTTCTCTCAGTTCACCGTGAAGATAAGGAAATACAGCGTACTAATACTGTAATGCCCAGACAGATGGAAAGGAGAGGTGTTCCTGCTGTTTTTGATGTCCTAGCTCAGGATTCTGCCCATTCCCGAGTAAAGAGTACAGATTTACTGCACAGTTTGTATCCTGCTCTTTTTAGTTGTTCATTGTGATTAAAACACATAAATAGAACCTGCGTGTGGATACTGAAAGCGCTTGCTGAGCATTACGCCTATTCTCGCACGCCATTGTCCCGTTATCGTCCGGCAAGATAAAGTTAGAACTTGATAAATGTTTAATGTACGTAAAAAGGCAGCCGTGCGAATTATAAATGTATTCCTCACCTTACAATTCCTCCCAGCTTGTAACTATATCTACACAGACACATACCCCATCGGTATCGCTAACTCTTGGGCAGGAGAGCAACCTGACAAAACCAATGTTGTTGATAGGTTTTGCGCCATATTACCAACAAACTCACAGGAAATACAAGGACAGCCATCATAAATTTGTCGAAATACCAACATTAACTTAGATGTGTGTCGAATATACCCAGACTGTCTTTCCTCTGGATGTAGGCAATAGCAACAGGATAATACCTTATCGACGTAACGACCTTGTCACAAACTGGGCGTCAAGTAAATGCCTTTCCAGACTTCGTAACCTAAAGTACTCTTGTTAGATAAACGAAGGTCTAGGCTGGACTCAATAAGCGAAGAACATATACCAAAAAATCTGATGATCCTCAGATTAGCTTGTATTACAGAAGAACTCAAATTTTTGTATTAATAAAGTTTAACGATAGGGAACCCGAGATGGCTGCAGCGGACACTTCTGTTTTGGGCGTTCCGCTGAAGGCTAACGGCTTAAATACAGTTATTTATCATGCCCATATTTGTCTCATCTTGGCACCGATTTTACAATTTCAACAGCACTCTGAAAACATTACCTGCTTGGAGCTGATAATTCAGTGCATCGTCTTTCTTTAAAAACAATTATTTAATGCCTAAATGTTATCATTTATTAGACTTAATGTGGACAGAATGCCTGACCCGTGGCAGTAATGTGTACTTCCCTCAGTTACATTGCTTATTTGTTTCTCAGCTTACACAACTGAAATTTCCATTTATTCAGATTTGCTGTCCGTTACCTGAGTGTGGACTGGGCGCTAACTGAGCAAAGCTATGTTGGCATTATCACCGTCTTGGCAATGGTTCCCAATTAACATCTGCTCACAATCCACAAATTTAATGTCATGAGCAAATCAAGTAGAACATAAATGTCAAATCCCGCTCAAGCCAGAGGCCTTGGACTGAAAACACGACAACCTGGATCCGCTAAGCCGATCAGATTTGGAGACCTCTTACTCTCACGCAAACGAAGAAAACCTTCCCTTGAGAGTATGTTATTAGAAACAATAGGAACATTTTCTCAGATTGTGTATAGTTTTTCTATTTGGTCTCCATGCTCTTAGTCTTTTTTTTTTTACTAAAATCATCTATCCGCAGATATTTTAAATATCTTACTGAAATGCCTTGGGCAACATAAAAAGTTGTTATCCACTTCCTAGCTGTAATAGAAGTGCTCGTTGAAAGGAAGAGCTTATGTTACAAATGAGGGTATTGTCGCGAAGGAAAGGTAGCAGATGGGGCAATAAGCCATTAGACACTGATGAGTTCCTTACAGCGAGACAACCCAACAAGGCTGCTTATAACACCCTAAAAGCCAATAATATCACAGAGAATAAAATAATTTCCCAACCAACTGGAGTTGTCTGCGGGGACAGATTATCATGTAAGTGATGATACGGAGCTGAACCTGGAAAGGTCTGCCCATATACATGTAACGATCAATACTAACCACGGAATAACGTAACATATTGCACCAAGCCCACTGGAAGGCAACCGTTGGCAATTCGCCAATAACATTCATGTTTACATCTCTATACATTGTTCATCTTAATAACACGACAATGCTGTTAATCATAGTGTTTAGCAAATATGAGCATTTACAGCAAATTGCGAAGCATCTTGGCAATAGCATATTGTAAGTCAGAGCGGATTGTCAAGTTAAAAATGGGACCGATAACAAGAGAAATAGACAACATTTAATCAGAATAGACAAGATCACTGAGCTGACGCCGTTTCTATAGGTCACTATTACCGTAGGAAATGACAGTGTACAGTTAAAACTAGATAAAGTCTTTACCCAGACACACATACCTCAGGATTTTACTCTAACTGTTCACACTAATGCTTATTCTGTTCCAAGACGGACGCTAGATGATTTAAATTGTTACCACCTTTAAGGCATTGTCGACGACAGAAGGAGATTGGAAGGTTATACATCCTCTCCACCTATATCCAATGTAACCCCAGTTGTTTCATAATGTCCACAGTGACTGTATTTACAGGTATATTTTCGAGGTAAGAACTGTCTGCATTACAAATATAATTAGCCTTAGAAATGTCACCAGGCAACATGTTCGGTACTGGAGACAGTAGTATATGTAGATTATAGCTGTGGTACATTCCTTTGGGGACTTCACATGTCCTGATTTACTATTGAACATAAAGTATATACAAGGCAACCATATGGATTTCAAAACTGATACTGGTCACAACGCTCAATCTTTTCATAGGCCTTTGTGGGATTGTGGTTGACGTGATAGTACAGCACAACAATCCAGAACAAATAGCCAGGAAAATCTGGGCTCGAGTCAAGCTCCACCACCAAGGGTCTCCTCTCAGTTCAGCTATTAATTAAACGCCACTACGCCATTTCTCACAGTCTAACTATAAATTCTACCTAACAGGAAAATGTTATGTTATGCTTTACATGTTAATCGATCCCTTCATGTAATGTTGTCTGGTAAAACTAAAACCCCTTTTCTTTTCAAATGGATTCGATGACCTAGACTACGTTTACATGTTCCGTAGATACCGTTTGGCGGATGGGCATATTTTGGGGTTTTTTTTGGTTTTGATCCTACCTCAAATTAAGATGAATATAAAACCCTATCACAATTCCAGTTGTGTTCATACAGACGTTCTTGATCGAAAAGACTAATTACCTCTCCAAAAAGAAAAAATCTACCCTTGAAGCTTTCACAGTGGTTCCATTTCAAGAAAATGATGGAACGACTATGGCTTAATGCCACGCCGAAAGGAAGATGAGGCTGGGGAGAGCAATGATTTTACTGTCATTATGCTTGTTTTATTCCCCCAGTAAATCTTTCCGCCATTGTGCAAGTGAAACACTAGAAGGACGATTCGCTTGACGCGTTCGCAACGGCCTCACTTCAAGAAGATGAATGAACAATTATGATTTAAAGCCATGCCGAAGGGAATGTGAGCACGCGGAGAGTAATGCTTTGTTCTTTTTATTCTTGCATCATGTTTGTTTTATTTATGCTCAGTAAATCTTTCCGCCATTGTGCAAGTGAAACACGTGCGAGTATAACATAAAACTTCAACCTAGTAATGAAACACATAAACGGGCTCTGCGTCTATAAATTTGTCTTTTGCATCGCTAACAGGTTCTATCAGACCATGGACCGCAAAGTAGAGGCTTTTTTTGACATATTCCAGATCATTACTCCAGCTGACGTACTAGGGCTTATGTAATTACAGAATGAAGCCGTCTCTTCAATCACGTTTCTGGGGATCTGTCGTATACTTTTGACATTAAACCATAGTGTAGGCTGTTTTCGGTCGAAAAGAACACATTCAGAATATACGCCTAAATGTTTTGGTAGTATCTTTAGGTCCTCAAGACAGAATCTTTTCCCTGCTGGTTTGATTATGCGCCTTAACGCCGTATAATACAAAACTGTTTATACCTCTCATCTATTTTTCCCAGGTGTATATCTAACATATATCCTTGAACTCTTCAACTAGGCATTATAAACAGAGCCACGTCTAATCAGTCAATGTCCATTGAAAACGGCGCATATACGTAATTTAATAAGCATGGCTGATATCTTTATATAACAGACACGATGTGAACTTTATTGTAAGACATCCCAGACGTCTAATATCCGTAATGCATGTGTTCTTTTCTTTCATACACCTGTACCAGTAGAAGGACGTCTACATTTAGATATCTTGTCATACACACAGTATGTGGAACTGATCTGACTATTAGCCCAAGTTTCCTATCCAGTTATCTGATTCCTGTCCGACTACGTCAGACAATATACTGCTTATGGCATATACATATCTCGTCTTGTATTATTTGTTAGGTCTCTGGTGATCTGTTTCTTATTTGTATCTAATTCTGCTGTTCGATGTATCAGCATCCGTGTTTATTACATTATTGCACTTTGATGAAAAGGTGCAATCAATGGGCGAATGAGATAGCTGTATTTGTATTCGACATGGAAATTATCGTCGGGCTAAGAGTTAGAACTTGGAACTGGATGTCGTGCCTAGAATATTGAGACATTCTTGCTTCACTCAAAACTAGTCACTAGCTTTTCTTTTACATGTTACAAACTTCGTTCGGTAATTATATGTTGTTCCTCACATATTCGTTTGGGAACTGATGTCGTAAGTTGTTTTGGAAATCGGCCTGGGGCTTGTCGTCTGGGGGCGCCCGTTTTATAGAGTTGTATACGAATGTTGGGCGTCATCCTTAGAGACACCTTATGACGTCTCCATACCCACACGCCCATACCCACACGCCCATATCCACACGTCCACACGACCATACCCACACGCCCACACGACCATACCCACAGGCCCACAGCCACTGCATTGTCATCTCTCTGTATAACATTAACCTTTCAGCACCTAAGCTCACCTAATGCGATCTTACTTCATACCCCTGGCCGTAAATCTGCAAATGTCGGCCACTTTCTGCATCAGTGACATTCAAAACTGCTTAAAGTATTGGCACAACCAACAGTCAATATTCCCATGCGACATGTCCCACTCTTTGTGTTTTGATTTTAAGAAAGCCAAGCATTCGTTTAAATTAAGCTTGTCAAAGTATCGTCATGTAATATCACTTAGCGCGGTGCGGTCACACAACTGGACGCCTCTAGACGTTCTACATCTGCTCCCTCAGGTTCTAGGACTGAATGTCCGTTATCAAAGTCCCGAAGACACTAGGTAGAAGTCTGTAGGAGGTTTCAGATAAAATAATTACAGTTGAAAGGTATAACACAAAAAGAAATCAGTAGGTGTATGATAGTTTGCCCGCTAATGTATTAGGTGACGTATCAAGGGCATCCCGGGATGCGATGTCCAAAATCCCCACGCAGAGAAGTACCGTAGTTGGTGATCTGCGATTCAAGACATATCAATCGATCAAGGTGTTTAGTAATGCACGTCTCAGCTCGCTCGCCTAGGCACATGTATCTTTGTGTAAGTGGGACAAAAACGACAAGGCTGATACATGTATGCGTCGAAGTGAGACATACTGTTAACGCTATTTATTGCTAAATGTGATGACAACACGGCATTTTGGGTAATTCTAGACCGATGGCGTGTAATAAATTGCAATGAACATCATTGCATTTTTCTTTTATCTGATTCTGCTGACCATTTGCTAATTAACACAGCTCTGATTTTATTACCTAAAGATTGTGCCCAGTCTTGGTATATCAGATTCCTAAATTTAATATTCCTACATGTCTCCCGGATACAGATGTGCTCCCAGCACGATCTGTTTTCTGCCCAAGATTGATCACCTGCGGGAGAATGAAAAACTTAAAATAAATGGTAGATGTGGCCGAAAGCCTTAGAGTTTACACTACAGTGTTACCGATGTCATCCCATGGTGAACGCATTGCACTTACCAACTATCATTAACGTATAAAACCACCAGTTAACCCGGAACAAACAATAAAAGATACTCCCGAAGGTTCTCTGTGTTTTCTCTACTATTCCATGACCAGTAAATAAATACGCCAGGGGCCGGTTTCATGAAGCTCACTTAGCTAAGTAAGCCCTTAACTACTATGGCAACTATGGTATGTTGTAGAGATATAAAGTACACCTAGCTAAGTGCTACTTAACACCAAGTAAGCTTCATAAAACCATACCCTGATCTCTTCTCTAAGGCCTGCATGCCAATATGCCGTTATCATTGGTTAAACGTTATTATGGTCATATAACGGTACAAATATAGAATAGCTTATTTGTCATATTCTTGCTTACATGATTTATTATACAGCTACAAATCTTCTCTCCATATCAGTGAAGGTTCATACGTCCCTGGATTTGTCCTTCCTTTGCATATATGTTTCCTCGCTTTACACTTCGCAATCAAATATGCAACCAATGTCAGTTTGGAGAATTGTGCCTGGCAGATCGCTTAATGTAAGGAGCAATACAAGGAGAAATACAAGGAACAATACAGAAACCGCAAACAGCCAACTGATTTGTGGTGCCTTTTAAATTTCTTTAATGTCATAAATGCTTCATTTGTCAGGGAAACATTGCTGGAATTTTAATCATGAAAATGCATTAGTAAGTAACCTCTGTAAATGTCAATATTCCCTGAACTTACAGAGCTTGGTGCATGCACTTCTCACTATACTGAATGTGATTTATTGTTGCGTCTTCAGTCATCAAACAGAACAAGATAAGATTTCTACCACTAGTGGGTACTCATGTAATGCCGACAAATCTACTACACCGCTCATTTAACGTATTTTTAACGGTATTCATATTTCTAATTCTCACTTTATATCAAATTGCCTCAATTAAAGTTAAGGTAAACCATTTGATTTTATGTTGTCAACGCAAGCCAGCAAGCGTGGCTGATAGGTGTTCAATTATTGTGCTTAATTTATTTACCGCAAATTATGTATATGCATATTATTAATTTATTTACCTCCCTCAGACCAACTTCAATAGTTTTAGACATTGTATCCATGAATTTCCATATACTATATCTTCACACTTGTATGATACATGGCGCTTGTATTATCACCAAGCTCGCCGAACAAACTCCTCTGTTGTAGCTGCAGGCGACATTGATTGTTTACGGCTAACAAAACGCTGTCAGTTTTCACAGAAAATGAAGCAAATAGTATAACGATCTCCCTCAATAGGTATTCTCGTATATTAGCCTGAATTTTCCTGTCAGCGCTCATCCCACC
This sequence comes from Liolophura sinensis, assembly GCF_032854445.1. Lineage (NCBI taxonomy): Eukaryota > Metazoa > Mollusca > Polyplacophora > Chitonida > Chitonidae > Liolophura > Liolophura sinensis. Next base: position 18,306,336 of record NC_088303.1, on the reverse strand, counting down.
GATCAGGACTCATGTGGCGGAGAGAGAAACCAAGCACTTCAATTCCGGGAAAATTAAGAGAGAGAGATCTTCAAAGCCCTGTACGCATCGCGTGTATGTCAGATGGCTATTGCTGAAGTAGAAAATACGTACATGGAGCTATCAGGGATGTAGGCTCTTATTCAGGATGAACACAAATTATGTCCGACAGCATAACGGTGGGGGCTTTAGTCTGTTAGAGCGAAATACCACATAAAGAGATTAGCTTCCCTGGCAATTAAGTCGTCTTTGATTTTTCTCAGCGCCACCTGACTGTGCCTCGAGGTGGTAGGATGGTATCGGCAGATACTTTACATGTTACTCTACACGGCCGTTGTCCCTGGAAGTAATGCCAGAATCAAATGAGGAAAGTCATAAAACTGGATAATACACAAATGCAATACATATGTAACCAATGAACAACTTACAGTGTTATTAAAACTCTATTTTAACATTTTACAAGAAAAAATGATGAGCATAGAAATGAACTAGATCGCTTTCATAAACCAAAACGAATTTACCGGATATCAATGCCGTTTTTCAAGTTTTGAATGACCATATGCAAAGAAATGGTTTCCTGTCATTTCCATTTTTGTTAGGCCAATATGTAATGTGGCGAGACACAAAAAAAACGCTGTACTACCAAACACGTTTGACCTCATTCCAGGAAGGTGCTTTACTTGAGGCTATCTCTGCCTCATATAGTGTCATATGTGCATCATGTTCACGCAACGTTGGGCAAATCCTATGGGAACATCTGACGATTCTTTTTTTAAGAACGCCTCAGTTATTTAAAATAAATGGTGTTTTATATCGTAAATGTGAATGCTGATTGTACAAAGTTGAGATTTAAACTTATCTGGCTGACCCATATGCAAATGTATGTTATCATCTTTCTGAAAAAAGTTGTGAATGATCATACGCAAAGAAATGCTTTTGTGTCATTTCCATGTTTGTCATATGTTACGTGGCGGGACACAAACCGCTATATTAACAAACACTTGACATCATTGCAGGAAGATGCCTTGCTTGGGGCTGCCTCTGTCTGATTTAACGTTATATGTGCAATATGTTCACTCAACATGGGGCAAATCGAGGACATCGCGGACATCGACAAAGGTGTTCTTGCTGTTTTTATTGTCCTGATGGTACTTTTGACTATTTTTAGTTGTACATTGTTATTAAAACACATAAATAGAACATGCGTATGGATACTGTAAATTGGTTTTAGCACGCCATTGCCCCTTATGGCATGACAAGATAAAGTCAGTACTTGATAAATCTTTTATGTTCGTAAAAAGATAGCGAATTATGAAACTGCACTGCAAGACACCCCCCACCTAACAATCCCACTCCCGTCTACAACACCTAGGAGCTTGTAATAATATATATACGGACATATACCATATCGCTATCGCTGACACTAGTGTAGGAGATGAACTTGATTGATAGGTTAAGGTTGGACACAATAAGCGAAGAACATATACCACTAAAGTAATCCACGATTATCCTCACATTATCCTATATTGTCCTAAATTTGAAAACAGGGAACCCAAGAGGGTTGCTCTACCTTAAAACTATTCCCATGTCACCCTTTAGTTGTGGTCATGATTTGAAGAAAGTCTTTCAAAACGTTTTGAAGATATTGTCCGAATATCTGTGCAGTGAACATTGTTTTATTCACACCACTGAGGACCAATCCCAGACATCAGCTTTGAAGGCAAACAGTCAAAAGAGTTGTCAAATTGTCTTTGACAAAGTGAAACAACTGGAAAACAAAACTGGTCGCTTCGTCGATAATGTTTTACGCACATTTTAAAAATGTCATGTCATGTCACGGATTAAAACTAAAGCAATTTGCCACAGCGTTCTTGAGTTTTTGTCCGAATAAAAACCAGTTGTAAAACAAAGGTGGCCAAGGCAATCTATTGTTTTACGCGCATGTGCGAAAACCAATCTCTGTCGCCATACCCTTAATGTCAAACCACTTTCCAGGTTTGAAGACAGTTGGTTAAAGCGTTTTCGAATGAGTGTTTGGACAAAGTGTTTGGGGAAAGAACGTTTCAGCCATATGTCTTAAGCAAATAGCTAAAATTTGACACAAATCATTAGGGTCCGTCCTCTGATTGGTGCCATACAACTGTTGAGAATTGAAGGTAACTGACCACAGCATTGTCGAGCTATTGTCCGGATCAAGTTTACCAAATAGAAAACAAAGTTGCCCATCCCAGCTGTCTTCTCACAGATGGGATTTTGCGTCATTTCGTCTTTTCATTGTGCTATGCCTGAACAACTACTCGGGAATTCCTTGAGTAGTTACCTTGAAAAATGACTATTTATCAGTTATTAAATTATTAGTTATCAAATTAACTATTCAAGCAATTCTCAAGTAGTTGTTCAGGCATAGCACGACAGAAAGGGGATATGACGCACAGCGTAAACAGGTTCCAGGGGACAATTAACATCTGCTTAAAATCTGCAATTAAATGTCTTGAAGAAATCAAATAAAATATACAAAGTTAAATCCCGTTCAAGCTGAAGCCTAGGCCGGTATAAACCATCAACCTGGTACGGCCATGCATATCAGATTTGGAGACATTTTATTCTCACTGAAAACAAAGAAAAACTTGCCTTGATCTTGTTACTAGAAAGACACAAGTAGCATCTTCTAACAGCTATAGATTTCTTTAGGTCATATTTAAGTTGTCGGTCTTCATCGGGGTAAATTTCATCATAATCACGACAGTCTAAGTCAGATTTATAAAAATAAAAAAACGCTGAAGTTCGTATGGTTATAGGCTTTGGGCTTATTTTTGCCAGCAAGTATTCTTTAATGTCATTTTCACAGGTCGTTTTGTTTTCTATCCGTTTTCTTTTTAGTGAAGTCATCTATTATGCTGGCATTTATTAACATCTTATTGAAATGCCTTGGGCAACATGAACTATTATTATCCATTTCCTAGCTGTAAAGAAGTGCCCGTCGAGAGGAAGAGCTTACGTGACAAATGAGGGTATTGTCGCGAAGGAAAGGTAGCAGATGGGGCAATAAGCCTTTAGACACTGATGAGTTCCTTACAGCAAGACAACCCGACAAGACTGTTCGTACCATGTGAATAATTCACCCCCAAAAGTCCATTAATATCAAAAAGAACGAAAAAATTCCCCAACACTTGGGTGGTGTCTGCCATAAATTATCGTGTAAGCAATGAAACACAGCTGGGTCTAGAACGGTTTGCTCATATACGTGCCACTGTCGATATGAACCACGGGATAACGTAACACATTGCACCAAGCCCGCTAGAAGGCAACCCTTGGCAATTCGCCAATAACATCCATGTTCACATCTCCATACGTTGTTCATCTTAATAACACGACAATGCTGTTAATCATAGTGTTTAGCAAATATGTGCAATTACAGCAAATTGGAAAGTATCCTTGCAATAGCATATTGTAAGTCAGAGCAGATTGTCAAGTTTAAAATGGAACCAATAAGAAGGGAAAGAGATAATATTTAATCAGAAGGGACAGTTGCACCAACAACATCACGGAGTTGTAAGGAAATGACAGTATACAGTTAGAAAAAATAAATTAATTACCAAGACACATACTTCAGGGTTTTATTCTAATTGTTCGCGCTAATGCCCCAAGACACGCTATATGATTTAAATAGTTATCACCTTCAAGGCATTGTGGAAAACAGGAGACTGGTAAATCTCTTTGATTGGAAGGTTGTATTTCCCCCAGTTTCATAATTTCCATATTGATGGTATGTACAGGTATATTTTCACTGTAAGAACTGACTGTATTACAAAAATAATAAGCCTTACAGAAATAGAAATGTCACTCTGCAACATTTTCGGTACCCAGGACAGTAGTACATGTAGATTACAGTTGTGGTGTATGCCTTAGGGGAGTACACATGTACTGATTTAGTCATCATTTATTGAACATAAAGTATATGCAAGGCATTCATATGGTTTTCAAAAGTGATTCAGAACACAAGGCTCCATTTTTCAGGGGAATTTGTGGCATAATGGTTAGCATCCCAGTACAGGACAATAATCCAGCTCAAATACCCGTGAAAATCTGAGCTCACCTCTCAATTCAGCTATCAGTTACACCTCAATGTGTCGCTTCATGGGGGTTCCAATATAAAGTCTACGTAACATGAAAATGTGATATTATGCAACAGATACAAATCGACCCCTTCATCCAATGTTGTCTGGTAAAAATAATACCTGTCTTCGTTGAAAGGAATTCGATGACCTAGACTGCACTTAACATATTCCGTGGGTACCGGATGGGCATATTTCGCGTCATTTTTGGTTTTGAATGTACCTCAAAAAAAGTTGCACGTGGCATTCCAGATCAGATTAAGACAAATTTGAACTATCATGTTAAAATACATGCATTTTACATGGTTAGACGGTCTTGACCGTCTCTTGACCGAGAAGTCTATTGAGCCCTCTAGAAAGACGATTCACTTGACGCCGGCTCCACTTCAAAAAGATGAATGAATAATTATGATTTAACGCCATGCAAAAAGGAATGTGAGCACGCCGGGATTAATGCTTTGGTTTTTTATTCTTGCATTATGCTTGTTTTATTTATGCTCAGTAAATCTTTCCGCCATTGTGCAAGTGAAACACGTGCGAGTATAACATAAAACTTCAACCTAGTAATGAAACACATAAACGGAGTCTATGTCTATAAATGTGTCGTTTTTTAGCAGTATAAAGCACTGTCAGACCATGGACCGCAAAGTAGAGGCCTTTCTTGGCATAGTGGACATCATTACTCCAGCTGACGTACTATGGCTGCCGTGATTACAGAATGAAGCCGTCTCTTCAGTGACGTTTCTGGGGATCCGTGGTGTACTTTTGACATTGAACGATAGCTGTTGGTTGTTTTCGGTCCAAAAATACACATTTTGAATATGCGTCTAAATGTTTTGATAGCATCTTTTGTTCCTCAAGACAGAATCATACAAAAATACAAATATAATACAAAACTGTTTATACCTTTCATCTGTCTTTTCCCAGGTGTATCCCTAACACATACCTTTACCCATTATAGGTAGAGCCAGGTTTAATCAGACGATGTCCATTGAAAACGGCGCATATACGTAATTTAATAAGCATGGCTGATATCTTTATATAACAGACACGATGTGAACTTTATTGTTAGACATCCCTGACGTCTAATATCCGTAATGCATTTGTCCTTCTCTGTCATCTGACAGCTTTACCAATAGGAAGATGTCTACATTCAGATACACGCAATATATGGAACTCTCTGACTATTGGCTCAAGGTTTCTATCCAGTTATCTGATTCTGGTCCGGTTGCGGCCTCGAGTCAGGCAGAATGTTCATCAGGTGACCTGTGAAGTGCGATAGATTTTTTTTGTACCACTAATGTACATGAACGCCTTTGTAATAATCTGAAAATAAAATATATACTTGAGTTTAATGAAGTGATGAAATAAATATATAAAAGTATCAATAACAGGGAATTGGATTTGTAAATAAATAAGGGCATGACCTATAGTGAAGATTAATAGTAGTTTTGAATATATGAGATTGTCAATAAATCCTGTACGATATGGAGCTGCAGCAAGATATAGAGATGCTCATGCTATCATGTTTAAGGTTTCCCATCAAGGAAATGAAGACAACACAACACCCCGGAATAAAATGAAAGAATAGTACAGCGTTAAAGGCCTGTGTGAAACATTTACAACTAACCAGACCACTCCTCGTTTCTCGAACCAAGTATCTGGAGGAAACGCCTTTCATCGCACATTTGTATAACGTTAGAGCAACAAGGGGTCATTTAACCACGGATGATAAGTGAAATAGTTGGAAATTTACTACGCACATCTAAGGCTGATGTCGTTACTTCTGTAATCACCACGTATGGGTTGCCTGTTCGTTCGCTTAGATCAAATATGCTTTGTATCCGACCTGCACATTATTCACGGACTACGGTCGAGTTTGAATTTGGCTATGGGCGTCATTCCTAGAATATTGACTATTTTTATTGCATTAATTAAAACTACTGGCTGAATGTCTTCCATGTCGCCAGTGTTATTCACATTTTATGTTACCATTCCTGGTTGTTAGCGTTCTTTTCGACATGCATGGATGTTGCGATTAAGGACGTGGGACAACCATTCATGGTTTTTGAATGGTATAATCTTGTCAGATTTAGATTGTTGATGCAAACAATATATTTAAGACGTACAGCATAGGGAGAAAAACCAGAGTAGCGATGAGAGTGTGATAGTTGGCAATTGGTTACACATAAACGGGGTATTACGGTCTCTTGTCAATTTACAATCAGTTTCTTTTTAATTGTTTTACTGTTAACCACCTTTAAAACGCCCCGCCCTCTGAGCTCTTCCTTCATCTTCCTTGGCACTTAGAAAGAAATAATCGGACCATCCCGGAATTAACAAAGTATGGTTTGTAATGCCGAAAAGCAGCATATATATAAAAGACAGCAATTAACGTACAATTCTGTGGCGTATTGTCTATACTCGAGAAATAGTGTGCAGAAAAATGTTAACATAACATTTAGAAAGGCTTGCTATATATTTTAGTCAATATATAAATCTTACCACTGTCGTACTTCTGGAGTCATTCTGGCTTGAGGGAATCCAACATCTAGGTTACCGAATGAAATGATCTTCACTTATTCAACCTATAGCCATTGAAAGCAGAGACAGCTGAAACCATCCCTGTTTATACACTGGCGTTTACTCACAAGCGCAGTAATGTTTTTAAAATCTCATAAACCTCCTGTGATGACAGCATCAAATTAATACATTATGATGCATCATCGTGTTGCGGATAGCTGTCATGTCTGTTTTGATTTCCACAAAAATAATTACGCCATTTCTCGGGTTACAAACTCTAACTATTCCTGGAGTGATCAGGGATTAAAATAGAATCAATCTTAAAATCTTTAAACGTGCGAGTTCCGTAGGTTAATTTCAGTTATTGATAAACAGTCCCCATATGTAAGCACGTGACGAGCTTCGTAGTCTGATATAGCACAAGCACCTTAAATTATTCCCACTGTTTATGCTTCCCTCAGCACGTGTATCCCTAAACACACGTATCCAGGTTATCGTTTACTGACGGCTGTACTCCTTGTAAATAAGATGTTGGTCTAGGTTTTTTTTTCTGCTATCATCTTGACGGGAGCGTAATAAGAGATATCCGTATATGCGTTATGGCAAACGGCTGCAAAAAGCTTGCCAGTAAGTTACTCATCGTTATGGCTTTACCGGAACCTAAACTACCGGTGTCTGAATAAAAGAGACCAGCCTGGAACGCTCTGGTAAACCTACTCAGTATATGTAGGTGAGGGGTGGCAGACAAGCTAGAAGAATAATATTGGGTGAGGTAGGTCTGGTGAAAGTTGACAAACCCGGAGTTAGTACACTCCCGTTGATCCCATATTCCTCCAGGTAGTCTGTATTTACTTTCGAGCGTGGTGAAATCTAATTCACAGTTCAAACTGGTAATCCGTGGATAATTTCCAGGTCGACTATAAATACAGGCATCTCAATTACGCTTTGATCGCAATTCTTCATACAAACACACTGAAGATGTTATAATACTAACCCTAGCCCCAGATTCAGCAGAATTAGACACAACTGTGCCACAGACCGCCATGGCTCCTGACAGCTCTGTCCATATTTACCAACAAGAGCCCTACTGCTACTGTACATTTAAGACAGCACAGTTGGTAGAGCGTCTGCTTTAGGAGTGGTAGATCCAGGGTCAATCCTGGGTAAGGTCACACCTGACCCTTAAAAGAGAAAGCTGTAACGTTCTCGCTTGGCGTTCAGCATGATGGGGAAAGTGCAACGACTAGTTAAACTGTATCAGTATTGCTCGGACGGGGCGGCTTACTTGTCTACGGTAAGTCATCTCAGTGAAACAACACAAGATAAAAGAAAATCCTTCCCGCAACAAGGAAACACATTACATGCACTCTAAGGACTCCTTCGTTGTCTTATGACTGAACCAAACACTTACTCGCTCACTTTTAAGAAACTTACAGTGAAGGTAACTGATTCAGTACCCTTAAAGCACTTGTTTTTAAATCAGTAACTTGTGACTTAGATTGAAATCACACGTTACAAAAGATCTCACAAATGCTACAGGGCATAATATGTACCCGACATATATGCAGCGCCTGTGCAGGACATACCAGTTCTTCCTAGGTCCAAATAAGATATCTTCTCCAAATCCAGTGAAAAAAATTATTGACAAGTAACGTTTTTAAAGCTCGTTAGTTCTCATTTACGAAGTTGCATAGTGATGACTTTTTAGCAATAAATAATTCCTATATCGCCGCGGAGGTGAACAGAAGCTATCCGCATATACCATACACTTGTGTGGGGTAGCCCACTTTGTTGTACATTGTAGTTCGAGAAAATTTGTACCCAAATTCAGATCACATGAAAATGGCCTTTTGTAAAGATGACATTCACATATAGTTCTTTACCCTCAATGCCTTGTACACTATGTCTCATATATAGATTAATTCGTTTTCTGGATAATTGCAACAAGCAAAGAGGTCATTGACAGTAATAAGGCTAACCCTTGTGATGGCTTTGAAATTTACAAAATACATTGCGCTTCTACGAATATATTCAATCAATCCGGTTACAATGGGGGGGAAAAACTGAAACAGTATCATGGGGCCTGTGCCCTGTTCTAATCGATTTCTTTGGCAGATCCATTGAGGCGTAAAGCCTGGAGAGAACAGAAGGATATATTCCTATATCGTGCTGCTCTGTTGCCCACTGCCGGACATTTGCTAAGATGGTGATAGTGCCAACATAGCATTGTACACACTCAGCCCAATCCAGACTGAGATAACAGACAGCAAAGCTGACCAAGTGGAAACTTTAGCTGTGTAACCTTAGAAACAAATGAGCAATGTAACTGAGGGAAGTACACATAACTGCCTCGGGTCAGGCATACTGTCCGCATTAAGGCTGATAAATGATAACCACTAGGCATTAAATAATTGTTTTTAAGGAAAGACGATCCGATGGATTATCAGCTCCAAGCACATTATGTTTTTTTCAGAGTACTGCTTTTGGGCGGTTCAACGTTGCGTTAAATGGAATTGTAAATCCACTCGGTGCTTAGATCAGACAAACATGGCCGTGATAAATAACTGTATTTAAACCGTTAGCCTTCAGCAGAACGCCGCAAACAGAATTATCGGCGATTGCTTAATAACGGTTTTCGTAGAAGAGCTCTCAACGGTGAGGAGAGCGGACTCATGCCGACGGGGAGTGATACGAGCACCCAGTACTAAGGCTTGTTTGGAGGGTTTCTATAGGTCCGTAGGTGATCACATAGCACTGGCTCTTGGAAACACCGGGAAGTTATTAATTGACAACGCTAGAGGCCAGCTAACTGTGTCATGTCGTTCCCTCAACACCTGATGTGTCCCAGGGACACCAGAAGTACCAATCTTAGTAATACTGTCTAATAACGCAAACGTGTCGCCGCTGACCAATGCAAAGATATAACATGACATAAACGCTCAGGTGAACATCATGTGCCTCGTTATGAGAGAGAAAAACTGCTACATTTACACATGTACGCATAAAAATATATTACAACGTGTCTTTGTGTGGAGGTCTTAGGCACTGTGTTTTACGACTGACGTAACACTTTGTGCAGAACCATAAAGGCACGGAGACCCGGACAAATAAAGGTTAAAATAGATCTCGTCGCCAATGAGGAGGAGATACTTTTGTAATCATCCATTCACACATTTTCGAACAAGTAATTATCTTATCCACACCCACAATACAGTGTGTGCATTTGGCTGTCTTTGTTACTGCTGATTGTGTGTTTATAAGAACTATTCGAAGCTGTTGACGTATGATGGGGTCTGATATTGATTTCCCCAAATAATCAAAGAATTCCAAAGAATAGCTTTCAAATCTTAAAGCTGGCATATCCAACCATACTCCTCTTATGTCACGTAACACTGGTGATATCGATCAGTGAGATCTAACGCTCATAGCAGATTTAAAATTTCAAATTTAATTCCCGACCTAATAACGCATGTAGCAAGCAGAGAAAACAATATATTTTTATCTGAGCAAATATAAAAAGTTTTTTTCACAAGTTTATTTTAGTCTCCAGAAACAGAACACACATTCATGGTGCTGTACATTCCAGCTAGTGATTTTATTCCCATTAAACCAGTGCAACAACTATTGTGTGGAGTGTTGTGCTAAAAAGCTAAACACAATGGCTGGAGTGTTCCCAACTGCTCCCATCTCATAATAAAACTAGACCGCCCAACCAGCTTGACTGAATACTTGACATGTAGTCATTTTTTTCTAGAAGTGAATAGTCGCACAATCATGATTATAGTTTAGAGGTGTTTGTTTCAATTTAAATTTATGACGTGCTAACACTACCAAGCAATCAGTTTGTTTAAAGCAATTTCTGGATCTCTTTACTGTCTTCAGTCGTCGTGTCGAAGCACATTAAGAGGCCGTTCTTCTTATTGTCAATTAGATCAATGTGTTGTTGTGAACATGATGTTTTTCTCGATCTGGATCGTGGCTGCATTTTTTTAAATGCGTACATTGGTCAGTTTTTCTCGCCCTTATAACATTTGTACACGTTTAGATGTTTTCAGTGCTTGCTTCATGTATGTATGCTTTTTGCCCATAACGTCCTACTATTCATTCACATGACTGTCATTAGATTGGTGTACATATAATGTGCCCATGCAGAAGACATCAGTCATAACACCCAACCCAGTCACCTTTTATTCACATTGGGCCAACCAGTACTGTTTCCTTGCCCTAACCTTCCAGTGCTGAAAGCCAGATGTTGATCGTCAGAGATGCTGTTCGTATTGTAAACTCAAACGGCGATTAGCACAGATCTAAAGGCCATGTAGCAGTAAGGCGGAGGAAACATGATCTGTCCGATCACTGCGTAGGTAGATCTGCTGCACTAGTGTGTTTTTACGTTACCTTTAGGTTGTTGTTTACACAGTTTACTAAACAGATTACGCTTACGAACGATTTTCATGGTAAAACAGGCGCAATTAACGTGTACGTAATATTTTTTTGTTTTCAAATATAAATGTACATTCTACGATTTCTGCACCACTCGTTTTAATTCCAAAATACAACCTGTGAAATAAGAAGATTGATCTTCACAAAACAAAAGTGGTGCTCAGTCCCAAGTTGTCTCATGTTATCGTTCTTGGTGTTTAATTCCAAGTTGTCTCTCCTGGTGTTAAGCCGCATGTTGTCGTTTTTGGTCTTCATTTCCATGTTGTCTCTCTTGGTGTTCAATCCCATCTGGTCACTCGTGGCATTCAATTGCGAGTGGTCTGTATGAGTGTTCAATCTACCTTGTCGCTCTTGGTGCTCAATTCTAAGTTGTCTCATGGTGTTTAATCCCATACTTTCGCCCTTGGCGTTCAATCCCAAGCTGTCCCTCCTGGTGTCCAATCCCAAGTTGTCTCTCCTGGTGTTCAATCCCATGTTGTCGCTGTTGGTGTCCAATCCCATGTTTTCTCTAATGTTGTTCAATCCCAAGTCATCTCTCTTCACGTTCAAACCTAAGTTACTGGATTTCATAGAATGCCTTCACTGACCATTCTAACACACATAACCCCTAAGGCATACAGCGTCGACGCTGATTGGCTGACACTTTTAGGTAGGGTTCCCCGTCTTAATCTCTGCAGGGTTGGTCACGCTTGAATGACTTTGCCATACGTAAAATTCAGCTGAGGCTAGGCATAGCTTGGACTTGCTTATCTTTCACAACAGCCAATCAGTATCGATTCTGTATCCCTTTAAAGCTTGCCTTAGCATATGAATACGAAACTACTAACTTGTTCCATTTATCCTTCTGCTGTATGACCACATGCCTTCCCTCTATCATTCTTCTACATATATGGGGATACTGCACCATCCCAGATCTCACACCTGTCATTTTGTAACATACATAGGGATACTGTACCATACCAAATCTCCCATTTGTCATTCTGCAACATACATGGGGATACTGCACCATCCCAGATCTCCCATCTGTCATTCTGCAGCATACATGGGGATACTTCACCATCCCAGATCTCCCCTCTATCATCTTGCAACATACATGGGGATACTTCACCATCCCAGATCTCCCATCTGTCATTCTGCAACATACATGGGGATACTACACCATCCCAGATCTCCCATCTGTCATTCTGCAACATACATGGGGATACTGCACCATCCCAGATCTCCTATCTATCATTTTGCAACATACATGGGGATACTGCACCATCCCAGATCTCCTCTCTATCATTTTGCAACATACATGGGGATACTTCACCATCCCAGATCTCCCATCTGTCATTCTGCAGCATACATGGGGATACTGCACCATCCCAGATCCCCTATCTGTCATTCTGCAACATACATGGGGATACTTCACCATCCCAGATTTCCCCTCTATCATTCTGCAACATACATGGAGATGCTGTACCATCCCAGATCTCCCCTCTATCATTTTGCAACATACATGGGGATACTTCACCATCCCAGATCTCCCCTCTATCATTCTGCAACATACATGGAGATACTGTACGTACCATCCCAGGTCTCCCCTCTATCATTCTGCAACATACATGGAGATATTGTACCATCCCAGATCTCCCCTCTATCATTCTGCAACATACATGGAGATACTGTACCATCCCAGATCTCCCCTCTATCATTTTGCAACATACATGGAGATACTGTACCATCCCAGGTCTCCCCTCTATCATTCTGCAACATACATGGAGATGCTGTACCATCCCAGATCTCCCCCCCCCCCATCACTCTGCAACATACATGGAGATACTGTACCATCCCAGATCTCCCCACTATCATTCTGCAACATACATGGAGATGCTGTACCATCCCAGATCTCCCCACTATCATTCTGCAACATACATGGAGATACTGTACCATCCCAGATCCCCTATCTGTCATTCTGCAACATACATGGGGATACTTCACCATCCTAGATCTCCCCTCTATCATTCTGCAACATACATGGAGATACTGTACCATCCCAGATCTCCCATCTATCATACTGCAACATACATGGGGATAGTGTACGATCACATATCTCCCATTTATCATTTTGCTGCCTATATGGGGATACTGTACGACCACATATCTTGCATCTGTCATTCTGATACTTATAGGAACACTGTATGATCTCAGAACTCCCCTTTATCATTCTGCTACAGCATCAGGATCACATCTATCTTCTATCATTCTGTTACACATAGGAATAAGGTATAATGATCACAGATCTTTCATCTATCATTTTGCAACATACTTAAGTAAATTAACAGGAGACCATTTACGTGTGACCATTTGCCAACTGTCACACTGTCCTAGCTGCCCTGGTCTTACTCCATGCTGTACGTCTTTAACTATATATTGTGTATAATCAAATATCTTCTCTGTATCATTCCGCTACAGCGTTGATCTCACCACAGCTCAGTCTTCCAACAATGAGATAGCACGGTGGAAGAGAGTTCTTGCTGGCTGTACATGGTGACTTAAAGTGGACAGGGAGCTTGTGAAGAGCGGTGGTTTACCATGATTACTGTTGTCATAAAAGTTAGACACTAATCAAAGTAATTAAATAAATATACCAGCAGACAGGTTGATTTTCAACTGGAATAATTTGTGATCATGGGCATATTCTTCAAAGCCAGATTGGCATAATTCAAAATATGAATTGGGATTTAAAACTTATGTTGAGGTCTTTTAAGTTATAATTGGAAACGGTTAACAAGTGCAACTTTGAGACAAGTATAGCCAAATCTGATGGCCTGCGCCCATAAGGTGAGCAATAAATCGAGGTTTAGACTGGCTTTGTGGAATGGACTCCGTGTATAGATCTTTGCTCTGATCACTCATAGATTCCAAAGCTGCTGCTGACAAATTTTCTGCCAGAAAGAACTTCATCAAAATTGGAAAGTTTAATTATTTCTTTGCTGTATAAAAAAGTAGTTGTATTCCCGTCGTTATTTGTCAACGGTCTCGAATTAATTTTCATCTTCGTATTTTCTCAAAAGCCGGTCCTCATTTTTCAAATATAATGAATGTGGATAAAATGTTTTATTTCGTAGACAGTTTTCAAACTCCTGAAATATGTTACCTTAAATGTCATATGCTGGAAAGACACATCGCTGTTTTGTTATTAATGTATTACTAAAGATAGAAATGTCACCGTTTAATAAAGCTGTGGTATTATATTTCTTCCAACCTGTAACATATTAGCAAATGAGTAGACTGGCACTGCGGCTTCCCATAACATTGCCCAGGCAGCGTTCACAAATGATATATGACGCCGAAGGTGCAACTGACAGATTTCTGTTGATGTTTTATAGAATGGAAGTATGACATCCAATAATCTGTTAATGTTTCTGCTTGAAATTTTAATTATTGTTCACTGTGTCCTTTTTGTCGGGAAAGTAAAGCAACCACGTCTTACACATAGTTCCCGACAGGGCATCACGAAAGCCTTACGAATTTCTCTATTGGAGGTGATGGGCTGCGCTATATATTTGTATGAATATTTATTTATTTGATTGGTGTTTTACGTCGTACTCAAGAATATTTCACTTATACGACGGCGGCCAACAGTATGGTGGGAGGAAAATGGGGATCCGCAAGTCATACGCATGCTGGCGTGCTAACCCCTTCGGCCACGGAGGTCCCCTATTTGTACGAATATGAATATTAACTATTTACTTACTGTTGATTTGTGTTTTTGCGTTATTTTTTTCTATGCTTACTTCATCAGAGTTCAGGATTTTTTCGCTTATTTGATGTCGGTCAGGTTTGTGGGTGGAGGATATCGCTGAGCCCACGGTAAACCACTGTATTTCGCGTCAGGTATACGCTTACTTCTTAAAACCACACATGTAAAAGCCATAGCACTATTTATATTGCATTTATCGTTCATTTTCTTCTGTTAAAAGCAGATTTGTTTCAGTTTAGCATGATTACTGGATTATTTCGGATTGCACTCATCTATAAAGTCGAGTGAGTGAGTGAGTGCTTGGGGTTTAACGTCGTACTCAACAATTTTTCAGTCATATGACGACGAAGGAATCTTTAGGGTGCATGTACGTGTAATGTGCCTCCTTGTTGCAGGACAGATTTCCACCGCTCTTTTATTTAGTGCTGCTTCCCTGAGGCGACTTACCGAAGGCAAGTAAGCCGCCCCGCCCGAGCCATTATACTGATACGGGTCAACCAGTCTTTGCACTATCCCCTTCATGCTGAACGCCAAGCGAGGAAGTTACAACTTCCTCTTTTAAAGTCTTAGGTGTGACTCTATCAAGGATTGATCCTAGATCTACCGGTCCCGAAGCTGACGATCTACCAACCAATTTCCTTAATTATCTGTGATTCAAATTAACGAAGAGAAGACTAAGCTTTTTCGCCTTCGTTCAGGTCACTACCCTCTGAATCCATACCTACACATTGTCCCACAAAACCTTGTACTGCGTGTGTCTCGGAACAATATAGTCTACAACAGACCTACGACTCTCACCCTCTGATGCATGGGCGTCTTCCTGTTTTGAAAAAAGTAATGGAAAAAGATTTTTGACTCTCAGATCATACGTATTCACTAACGTCATGTGCATGTGTCGTATTCGGAACTCTTTAACGGACCTCAGGCAGCGACTAATTTTCCATTTACTTCAGGGGCATCTGAAGAGTTCAGCTTAACAAAAGAGACGCGGTCTTTCCATCAAGTTTCCACATGCGTGCAACCGCCAAAGTGTTAATTAATGCTCATCAAAACACACCTGAGAGAAAACTTCAAATTTCGTCTTACTAACTGTTACTCAAATATAAGAAGTAGAAATATACAAGCACTCGCCCCAAGACATATTACTAGCGATATGTACCCAGATGTTCCGCTAACAAGCTGTCAACCCGACGCCATGTCGGTAACGCCAGACAGACCGGGTTATACAAGACTCTAACCTAAGTAGAGTGAGTAAACATCCGGACGGGAACTGTTGGTTGGTTCCTGGTGATTGTCTAAACTTCCTTCATCGAGGCTCTAAATATAATGATGTTTGGGCTGAATTGATCAACCTTAGACAATATCCTTAACCCTTCGATGTTCTCTTAACAATTTTTGCTCTGGTGTGCACAGCTGCGTACTCTGAAAAACTTGAGAGCTCTATTCGAGCATTCGACCTCTCCATTGAGGTGCCTTTGGGTAGGTATAGCTATGAATGATTCCCAGCTTGCCGAGGCGGTAAAAGAAATCTATCCAACTCCAGTGGACTTTATAGAGGACAACATATAGTTCTGATGGTACATCTTACTTGAACTTACATTTGTACACGGATGACCGAGGTCTCCATTCAGGCCGTCTTTAAGATAATAGGGTTAATTACATTTTTGAAATTTTATCTAAGCCGTATTTGGACAGTAACATCACTAAAGGGATCCGGATATGGCATATACCTGTCTCCATTCACGGCGTCTTTATGACAAAAGGGAAAATTTCGTTTTTCACATGTTAAGTTATCCGCACTTGCATAGTAATATAAAGGGTCCTGTGTATCGCGTGTAGTTGCCTCATTTCTGGCATTCGTTGAAAGTGTGATATTAACTGTAGTCTACGCCACAAGTTATTGATTCAAAAACTAGTGTGTCAAGGATACTCTATCAAATGCTTTCTTCAGTAAAGAAAACACTCTTGTCGGCATTTAACCGGTGTGACCATTTGCCAGTTATCACACTGTTCTCGCTTCTCTGGTTTTACTCAATATGCTGTAAGCCTTTTGTCATATTATGGTTATATCTAGTTCTACTAATCTGGTTGAGGGGCTGGATAAGTACCCAGATTTATTACATCAACATGGTTGTTTTATAAACAGGTGCAATCAAAGCACGACCGAGAGACCTGTATATGTGTTTAACCTTGAAATTAACCACGATCTACGAGTGAAATTTAAATTAGATTTCTGCATCACTGGAAACTGATGACTGTTTTTCTCTTATATGCTACCAGCATTATTTACTATTTATTATATTATTTCTTACATATTTCATTGGGAACTGGCATTTCACGTTTTTCAAATGAGCCTTGAGATCATCGACTTGGAACGGTCTATGAGTGGTATATTTATTTATTTAATTTATTTATTTGATGTTTTATGCCGTACTCAAGAATATTTCACTATTTTATTATGGTGGGGGAAACCGGGCAGAGCTCTGGGGAAATTCATGACCATTCGTAGGTTGTTTGCAGACTTTCTGAATGTCGGACTTGACATACAGATTCGGGTGTAAGAACAGAATAATGAACCGGAAAGTAGACATTTACATTGTTTTGAGGTAATTTCTTGTTAAATGTGATGACAACACAGCATTTTCAGTAATTCTAGACCAGTGACGTTTATTAAATTGCACTTCATCCTCACTTCACTCTGTGGTTTTACCCTCAATGCTGCCGGTGTTTTCACCAATAGTTGATGACATTCTTTATTCCCGAGAATTGAAGATGGCTTAAGCATAAATATCACGTAAGACAGGAATTTGATTTGTATAAGATGAAATTAGTATCATTTGCATTAATGACATGTTACCTTTGTCGATCACTGTATCGGTTCTAGCCAGTGAGATTAGCCAAGGAATGTGTGTTAATTTACAGGGATGAAAACATAGGTTTGGGAGTGTCATATCCTTCAAGTTTGAGGGCAGGGCAATAAAACTGCAGGCAATAAAAAGACAATGAGGATGGCTATAGTATGTGGATGAATAATTCAAGTGGACATCAATATTAGTAAAAGAGAGATATTAACGTCATTTATGTGACGTTCACCGGCTGTGGGAATCCCATGTTTGTTTCGGCCGAACCAAGGCGTTAATTGAATGTTCATCCGCACCTGGTTCTACTGTGAATACGGTCTCCCGTTGTCAAGCACCGTATTTATTTCCTAGACCATCGACGCCTTCGTACCAACGTTAACCAAAAAGTCCGTGATACGCGCCGTTATCTTAAGAGACCGCTGGCTAAAGCCCATTACATGCCAAATAACGGGAGAGTTGTACACGGTCGGCTAAAGCATTTATGCTTTGACAGAGCCTGAGAAAAGCGTAATTGATCCAGGCAGCAGTACAACCCACAACAACGCCTCCCGCAAGCCGACCAAATTGCTATTTGCCTTCTCTGATGGGCTTTTTTTCCCTGGCGTGTTTCAAGCCTTTATTTATTCTTTACTATAAAAATTTTGTGGCCCATTGATATTAACTTCATAACGGGTGCCTTTATTGCCAGAATCCATTTCCCTAACTTCCGGATTTTAGAGGATTGGAAACAAGTTTTTTGACGCCACTGAATGCTTTGAAATTCACCAACGGGAATTTAGGGTTTTTTTCTACAATATACCGAACTCAAAAACTTCTTAGATATGAAACAAGCCGGCTCTGTGCAAGAGTCTACTATTTTCCATAACCGTTTATACAGTAATGTTTACAAATGTAACATAAATAAAGTTGGTAAAATAATATAAGTACGCTATACTTAAAAAATTAGATAATATGTCATATTGATTCGAATTCAACCCTTTAAGACCATACAAAACAAGTACAATTAGATGTTATGAAGTGTATTAATATCGATCTGTTTTGAGAATCCAGATTATGGCATTGAACGCGCTGTATTCTTGGATTCTATTTTTTCATGGATTTTAGGCCGCATCACAAAAGCTGAGTAAGTGTGAAAAACTAGACCAACAGAATTTTTAATGGCAAAGGTAACTTCCCCATCGTTATCCTACGCCGCCATTGGACATTGCTTTGAATCAACTTCCGGTACGTCTCAGCCAATCAAGCCTGCAATGTTTCTTTAAGCATTTACATAAAAAGTTAGAATAAAGCCCCTACAAAGATAAATTGACAAGAGGCCGTATTTCACCCGTTGCGTGTGACCATTTGCCAGCTATCACACTGTCGTCGCTGGTGTAGTTTTACTGTCTGTGCTCTACGTCTTTAATCATATTAGAGAGATGCTTGTTTACAAGAACTGATATATCTTACAATGTCCCCAACAAAGTGTCTATACAGTATTGCAGGTTAACTGTTACAGATGAGCACCATTATGGTATGCTCACCATTAAAACTGGGCTTAGTTCTACATGTGCAGACCTTTTCACCAGTCATAAGAACAAGAATCAATGTTTAAAGGCGCAAGCTGTGTATTATGTGTTGCCGTCATGGCTTGTATATACGTTTAATAACTGTTTCTACAGCTCTCTGAAGTTTTCTCCGTCGTCGTGCCTTGCGCATAACACCACACTATGTTACATGCGGAGAAGCCCCCTTCTGCCATCATGTCTTCCATGAAGCACTTTCAAGTTTGTCTTCCATCATGACTTCCATGTAACACTCGTTTGTGCTATTTTTTCTACCATCATGTCTTCAATGTTACAGCCGTTTCTATACCTCTGTGCTGTTTTCTCTGTCATCATTTCTTCCGTGTAACAGCCGTTTCTATACCTCTATGCTGTTTTCTCTGCCATCATGCCTTCAATGTGACAGCCGTTTCCATACCTCTGTGCAGATTTCTCTGCCATTGTCTCTTGTATGTAACGCCCCGGGTAGAATAAACTTTCCTCGTTACATTGAAGAACAGAGAATATCAGGGCGACATAATTTAACTATCTGTGGGGCACTTTTGACCTTTATCAGACTCTGCTTAGTCATCAGGACTTGACCATTTCTGACCCCGCCCGCCGGCTCCCGCGGGCTTATTGGCTGTCAGTGAGCGGATCAGAGAGGCTTACACCCTCCCGGGCTCTGTCATCAACGAATGCCTTGCTTAAGGCTACTCATGGTTTGATCAATATAGGATCCGCTTTCTTTCACTTTACAAAAAGCGTGATGTTTCATGTAATTGATGTTTTGTGTCTTAGAAGAGTCTTAGCAATTTTTTCTCAGTCGGTTTAAATAACAACACACATAGTGGCGATTTGCCCCACTCGCCCTTACTACCTAAGAAAACTTCACCTGTTGTTTAAAATCATCTGTTTAATTAACTAATTCTTTATGTGTCTAATGCGATAATGAAGAATTTTTACTTGCAAAGCTAGGAGTAAACTACTGATCTTTGCTACAGATGTAGACCGTCCGAGGTTGTTCTATCATTGAAAGGCGTTTTGTGGACGGTCCGAGATCGTCCTATCGTAGAAAGGCGTTTTGTGAACGGTCCAAGATCGAATCGGTTCGTGATTGTCTCAACTGAAATCAGCTGTGAGCTTTTATTTTTTTAATCTGTACAGAGACAAATTATTAAGATTATATATTAAGGAGCCATTATTAATTTTGCATATTCTGTCTTGACGACAGCTTTGTACACTTTTCGAAGAGTTTAACGTGTTTTTCTGGATCTATGCAGGCCTAGTCTTATATATAGTAGTATATTTTTGCCTGCTACCGGGCTCTGTATAGATAACTAACTAACAGTTTACCCACTAAACAGCTATGTCAATGTGATTTCCACACACTGACGTCACTGTGGTGACTTAAGTTATCACATTGCAGGAACAAAGTAATAGAAATGTCCGAAAGATCACAAGATCAGTTTTTCATTTTTTTGTCAATAATCCCTTTGTGTCTTCAAACTGCAAGAAGAAAATAAGTCATATTTTAAATGAATATTTCAGTAATGCCGCGCTTTGGGAAGTCGTTTGTGCATTTACATTTGCGTAACATTGAAACCCATAAAATCTGACATCTTTAAATTTTAATACATTGTCCACGAAAAGAGCTTTATTTTTAGTTAACAGCGAAAAAGGTTATTTTTACCTCCGCCTCCAACATATGCCTCCAGATGGTCGACAGCATTAACTGGGGTGTAAGTTTGCGACACGTTGACGAGGGAGTAAATACCTACACTTAGTACGCCAATGTTCCCACAATTAACGTTGGTGGGTTTGGAAGTTTGGACGATCGGTCTCCCACGCAGATCTTCAGATAGTGCCGGTGACTATCCTCAAGATGTTTTGGCACGTAAGCAAGATTCGGCCAGTCCACTTAATGGCAGTAATAAAGTTCAAGCTCCAACTCATGAAATTGTCTGCTTCCCACTCGTACGGCTGTAACACGGGCTCTCACCCCGCACAAGTGAATCTCAGACATCATGATCTCCTTCCACTCAACACACAATAAAGCACATCCCATACTGTGTTAAAATATGGACATCGAAACATGTATTGTAAAAAATTTTCATTATTATACTACACATATATGCGCTGGCTTTATTCAATAACACTGCATGGGATACCACATGATTTAATTCCAACCTCTTCTCAGCCGTGTTCTGTGATGTGCACACTCACATATATATGTAGATATTTGCCTTTGTATATACGCAAATTGTTGCAATCAGAACTGTTGTTGAAAGCCACAAAAACAAAAACGGTAAAGATCTTTATGGTATAGCCTTTATTTCGAGGCTACCTATCCGGCTCAATGTACCCGGGTCCATGTCGGATTGATTTATTTATTGATTTATTTGATTGGTGTTTTATGCCGTTTTCAAGAATATTTCACTTATACGATGGCGGCCAGTACAATGGTTGGGAGAAAACCGGACAGAGCCCTGGCGAAACTCACGACTATCCGCAGGTCATGTCGAATTGACCATTGCTCTCCAGCAACAAAGGAACCTACTTGGCCTGGTGGTTAACGCGCTAGCGTAGCACGATGATCCAGAAGCCTCTCACCGGCGCGACCGCAGTGGGCTCAGATCCAACTCATGCTGACTTCCTCTCTGGTCGTACGTGGAAAGATTTGCCAGTGTTTCCCCTGGGCTCTGCCCGGATACCTCCTACTTTAACTCTGGCCCCCGTTGCTTAGTGACATATTCTTGAGTACGGCATATAACACAAAACAAAGGGTGGCAATGCAAACGGTCTTTCTCCGGGCTCTTTCCATGCAGTTTCATCCACTCATAAACCCGATCCCCGTGGTGTAGGCCTAAGTGAAATATTCTCGAATATTACCAATCGCATACCAATCACATATGTAACTGAACGCAAAAAAATCCAACTACATGTATGTCAATTGTTGGTGATTACTAGCTGCATAATTTAACAAGCACGAAGTACTGAGCTTTGTATATATCGTGGAGGTACTGGGTGCACACGTCTCATGCAAGCCATGTATACATCGAGCAGAAATCGTGCGCACACGTCTCGTGCAAGACGTGAATACATCGAGCAGATATCGAGCGCACAAGAAGCGCACCCACCTGTCCACAATCACATGGACACTGTACATTCGCCCTACTTTTCTGCACAACTGACACTCAGAGTGACTTGTTACAAAAGTGCTGCGTGTGGCAAAGTCATTTCTCGGTCAACACTAATTTCGTTTCACCCGCCGGTCATTTCCCCCAGGTGGTGTTCTAATCTCAGAGTAAGAGTGTCTAGTGTGTATTATGAGCCTATACATCCTCTCCAGATACACAAACGTTTTCCCAGGGAGTTGTTATTCATAATTACAACATACAACCAGGCACAGAAATATGAGCTGATGATACCCTATGGATTTGTCTCGGATACATTTATCTATGAAATATAATATCACATCCAGTCATATTTTAATACCATAGCATTTAATGTCATGAGAACATTATAAGTCACACATGGTGGCGACGTGCCCGAAAGCAACGACATTTATTAAATTGATTGTAAGATGATGGACAAATTGCTGTCACGAAATAAAGAGCCGTTTTCATTTGGGATATGACTGTAATTACTCGGAGAAACCGGACAAAGATTTACAATTGCATTCCCATGTCGGCGTTTCACCTTCAGAACAAAAACGTCCTTGATCAGAACTTTAGTCTCTTGAGATATATACTGGGGCGTATATTATACAATGATTTGTAGCTATTGGCTAGGTTCTTGTTGTTGGGCTGGTATTATTCTGATTGGTGTTCTTTCAACGCACAGGCGTAGAAGCTTATGAAAGCATTTCCGTCAATTTTTGATGTTTATTGTAGTTGGTGTTCCCGCGTATGGTCGGATAGGAAGCCAGCATGAGCTGTACTCACAACTGTAAGGAGCTGCTGAGTCACCAATGTTTGCTGGACTCACAACTGTAAGAAGCTGCTGAGTCACCAATGTTTGCTGGACTCACAACGGAAAGGAGCTCCTGAGTCACCAATGTTTGCTGTACTCACAACTGTAAGAAGCTGCTGAGTCACCAATGTTTGCTGGACTCACAACTGTAAGGAGCTCCTGAGTCACCAATGTTTGCTGGACTCACAACTGTAAGAAGCTGCTGAGTCACCAATGTTTGCTGGACTCACAACTGTAAGGAGCTGCTGAGTCACCAATGTTTGCTGTACTCACAACGGTAAGGAGCTGCTGAGTCACCAATGTTTGTTGTACTCACAACGGTAAGGAGCTGCTGAGTCACAAATGTTTGCTGTACTCACAACTGTAAGGAGCTGCTGAGTCACCAATGTTTGCTGTACTCACAACTGTAAGGAGCTGCTGAGTCACCAATGTTTGCTGGACTCACAACGGTAAGGAGCTGCTGAGTCACCAATGTTTGCTGGACTCACAACTTTTAAGATGTTCACCAGAATATTTCATATATAGTCAGGTTTACGATAAAAGGAAACCACCTCACCTCACAAGCTGTCTTACAGAGCACGTGACGTAAGGAGCGAGGCCTCCTTGAGTGGTTATTTAGGTGTGTGTGCATACACTATGTCTTCTTGTGGCAGGGCAAGTCCATGCCGCCAAGGAAGCATCATGCAGAAACTAGATATCAGACATGTCACCTCACCTCACATTATACAGACACCGGGCAGTGTCTTTTGGTATGATGCAACCCAAGTTTGATCCTGGGTCTCCCGATTTCATGTCATTTAGGAGACATATCAACTGCATCATGTAGTTGTTTAGTTTTCGTCTCTATTTTTACAGAAAATCAATTTATCACATGATGTCCTCCGTCAGTAAAATTAAGTGACCTGCTTGAAAGACACAGAACGGTGAGGACTTCCTGCTCCTTTCCAACAAGGTCTGGATCTGTGAATAAACCCATACAAAAAGCGTCACGTGACTAGGGCCATTGTTTGCTATGGTGGCCTGAAATGCTAAGGCTATTGATTTGGCCATGCACGATATGAAAAAAAAAGAACCACGTAATTAAGCTATTTATATAGTACCTGTTGTTCCAAAGAATTTGACGAAGGTCGTAAAAAAAGGGAAACACAATGGCGTACGTGTTGTGTTATTGGAGAGGGTACTAATGATCTAATCGAATACAGTTACTGAAGAAATCGTGTAAGTAACCTAGTCGCAGTCATACAAAGGTGTATTGATCAATCCTTCAGCACGGTTCTACGGAGAGTCTCTCACTCTCTCACTGTAGACCTTTATACAGATGCTTGCCACAAAAAAACGATGTATGGTAAACCGTTTAAAGAGGATGTACCGGATATTTTTGGCCAAAAAAAAACATATTCGCTAACCAAATCAAATTTCTGTATTTATCAAGAATAGCTGAAATTATTGCTTTTCAGTAAATTGAGATTTTTACCTATTTGTGTTGTGAATTGGGTTATTTATTGTTTTAAAATAATTCTAAAGTTTGAAAAAATTATGATGCGACTCACTTCATAAATGTTTTGGAACTTTATTACCGATTTTTAATGGTAACACTCACACAGACGAGGCAGACAGTTTGTGAAAGGTAATTATTTGGGCTATTTTAAAATACATGTAATGGAAGAAATTTCTCATGCTGGCTCCCTCTCCGGCCGTACGTGGGAAAGTCTGACAGCAACTTGCGGATGGTCGTGGGTTTTCGCCGGGTTCTGCCCGGTTTCCTCCCACCACAATGCTGGTCGCAGTCGTATAAGTGAAATATCCTTGAGTACGGCGTAAAACACCAATCAAATAAATAAATAAAATGCAAAATTCGGATTTCTTGCTAAAATTCTCCAATATAGCTTCTTTAACTCCACTCCACTGATCAGTTTCCTACTTGCAGTCCCTCAGAAAAACTACATGTGAATGGAAGACTCTTTCACTATTATAGTCCTTGACATGACGGCTGCCACATTCCACCGTGTTTGGGAATCCGCTTAAAACTCATGAAACCTCTCCACCACATTCCCTCACCTTTCCATACAGGCGAATCATGGTGTCTAGGCAGCGCTAAATAGGACTTCCGTAGAGGTTACTTCTCACCATTATTCAGTTACCCAGGAACTACTCTGTTGCATCGGCTGTTCTGTTCTGTGTCAAGCTTAAAACAAGACGGTCATAGCTCTAAGAAGCTAGTTCTTTTTTTATACAGTCTTAGTATAAGTCAGGTCAAAGAATGAGCCCTACACAGTTCACATAAGGAAAGACACAGGGCAGAGACTAGAAACCTAATCTTTTCCGGACGTAACTTACAATAAATGTCAGGGATAGAAAATAGTTGCTTCAGTTTTCTGTGCTATAAATAAACAAAAATCTGATTTCAAGGTCTGTCCTACGTAGACTTATTCAAAGTTTAATTTAATATTTAATAAATGTCTTACTTTTTAAAATTTCATCCTACTTACGACGCCGAAACAGCAATTACATTCTGTAAGACACAGCTGCTTTAAAAATAAAAGGAAAAGTTCAAGTTTTCATTTCTGTAGATAAACACCATTCTACTATTACATTTTCAACAATGTATACATTGTCATTTCACGTTGTCATCTTCATTCGACTCTTATTTTCTCGTTGTCGTCTGTCACTATATGTTTGTGCATGGGTTATGAAATTCAGGTCATTTGCTTCTCTTTTAGCTCCTAGATCCAGTCATGTAGTAAGAATCCATCAGATCATTCTTGTTTTCGTCTATCTTTCCTTTTCATTCAACATCGTCTACCCAGCAATTTTCCAGCCACAAGATGAAGTCTTACTAATGTAAAACCAACAATATAAAACCTCGTGTACGCCGTCAAGATACCGCACACAAACTGAGATGTCAAAAACCAATTTTGGTAACCAAGGGGACCACCCTGCACTGTGGAGGCATGCGCAGATAACAATCATAACCTATACCATGATACATTTTTATATTTCCTTCATTTCTGTAATTTTATATCCCCTACCAAATTTATGCTTTTGTGGAAGCTTTACGTTCATATCGCGTGGCCTTAATTCCGTACAAACTGAATTGACTGCTCCAGAAATCCCAGAAGATTAACAAAAAGTATTACCACGGATCCACGTCATCTCATTGACAATAAAACAAGATATTTTTTTAGATTTCGGGCCGATTCCTCATTCGTCACTTATATATTACGACTTCTACTTAGAGTTCATATCAACAAAAAGCTTTTAAAAAATAATTATTACGAAATCAATAGGGCTTAATCTTCTACAGTTGTTATGATTGTTTTCAAGGATATTGTTGTTGATTATTTGAGAGTTAACTTATTTTGTCAAATTTCTGAATATGGCTTTACCTTGGGATCCAATTCATTGCATTTCTTCTCATGAAACCTGTCTATACTCCACAAAATACCAAAGAAAACATTTTTCTTTAGCAAATATTTCTAGTAAATCATCTTCTATTTTTGTACACGTTTCATATTTTGTAGTGGAAATTACCGTAGTGACTAACGTAAAAATAATCCATACAAGCCGTTTTTACCAGCCATTTGAGACGAAGTCTGTTAGTCATACTCAAAGCATCTGTACCTTCACTTACTCACGAAGAAAAAATATCCAGCTAAGCGCGGTAAAAAGCATTTCCTTTGACGTGAATGAGATAATTGCATCTAGAAATAATTAAGTTTGTTACAACAGCTGTGTCGGTATGTTATACAACAGCTGCAGTAAGTTTCGTCACTTCTGGTGAGCTAAATTTGGGTTCAAACACAAGCAAAGCTATTTCCAAGACCACCTTATAGCTATTTTCAGCCGTCTGGGATATGTTTTTTCTACCTTTGTATATTGACGACAAATACGGTGACCTTTCCATCCACACACAATTTATTCCTGCATGTAATTATATTTGTTGATGTCCCTTGCTTTACAGGAAAACATGTCACGTTAAAATGAAGATCTGACCGAAAACAAATTATCTGAACAAGTAGAACTTTCAGACCAAGAGAGAGACCTTATACTGAATTGGGGAATGGTATACAGTTCGTCAACCGGAAATAAAGAGGTTCAAAATTCATTAACACCAATTTGTAAGCATAGGAAAATCGGATGCAGTTAGACTAGTAACTTGCAAGACACAAACAGAATCAATTCTTCAGGGTGATAATGATATCTGGAAGAACGGGTAGATTATTCCTGGAAAGAAAAACATAATCACATTTTAAAGTCATCATTCTGTCCAAACAGAATAAAAACATGAACATTTTTTCTGGGTACTTTTTCTGTCGGTGAAATCTTGTCCAATTAGAATCCAATTACCAGTTGCTGTTAAAGAATTCCTGTAATACAATACTTCCTGTGTAGAGGCGTACACCGATGCTATACCCCAATACATCGAAGTACACGTATTTATAAGAGTTACACCTCTTTACATAAAAACAACTATGGCGAAGCAGATCTGACGTAACACATTTTAATCCTGCACGTATCCACATTATTTAGTATGGGTTTTTTTTTGGTATCCCAATGGCGACTAGGAGAGCTCGATACCACTGATGCATTCGTCACCAGTGACGTCTGGTGACAGCGGGACTTCTGGGATACTGGTGCGTCACACCGAGTCACGCGGACACTGATTATTAAACCAGTGGTTGTCACGTGAACACATAGAACACTCTCTTGGTAACTATAGCTGATATATGTTAGATATTTTACGTCGTATATCTTTGTATGTCTTCCCCATCACAAGCAATATCGCCAGATTTAGCCTTCCAACAGCGTCGTTACACCTTCTTTACCTGGGTTATTGTAAATACACATACCAGAGGGTAATAAATTAGTACCGTGCAATGTGAACTTGACCTCTCTATAGAAGGCGCCCGTACGTGGGAAAGTCTTCCAGCAACCTCCGGATGGTCGTGGGTTTTCCCCGGACTCTGCCCGGTTTACTCCCACCATAATGCTGGCCGCCGTCGTATAAGTGAAATATTAAAGCGTAAAACATCAATGAAATAAATAAATCGCTATAATGGGCCAAATTAATACATAAAGGTTATAGCGGGACAGGGCAGTAGAACTCTTAATGTCCACACATCTATTACAAACATGCGTGATAAGCTCTTCTGCACAGATATGTACCCAGCACACATGTATACGTTTTTCTGGTCCCAGTATCACGAAGGTATCTTAGATTTAAGTAAAATTTAGTCTTAAGTTTAAAATTGTCTACTGTACTATTATGATTTACGCTAGGAATGCTTTCCTAAATACTTACAGATCTCTTAGTTGTTTGCAACAAAATTGAAAATTGGAGTTTAAGTTTAAATCTAAGTTCAGAAATAATACCACAAGTTAAGACTAAATCTTACTTAAGTCTAACACAGCTTCGTGACCCCGAGGCTTGATGTACACATACTACTTAAGTACTTAAGTGTTTTTATATATATTGTTTTATTTAAGCCAAATTGTCATTTTTGTGTCAAGGTATTTGTTTTCCTACGGAAGGATTTTGCCGTACCGTCTCAATTTCCCCAAACTGAATAGTTGTACATGTCGCAGTATTTCAATCACACATAAAATACCAGCACTATTTTTAAAGCCTTCGCGTTCAGATATCCTATATAATACTTGTATTCCCCTTCATTTAGTGACTTTGATCATTACCTGGCTATTTGAAGAAAGGTAATAAAAGTTTGATAATTTCGTCGGTTGGAGGGGGGGGGGGGGTAGTGTATATAAACAAGCTGATAATCAAAATCCTCAATTTGCTGTATATAATAGCAAGGCAGGCTTTAAATAATAGGTAATGCAGAATACTCCATGTCTGCTCTGGAAAGACCTGGAATGTTCCTAGATGCCCTCCATCAAAATTATCTTTGGTGAGTACAGAATATTACTTCATGTAAGCCATATTCCACTGGTAATGAATTCTAATACATAATCGGTGCGTGATAAGTGCATGCCCGGCGTAACGAACCGAAGCCGACTTGGGCTTCTAAACATAACACCTGACTCCAAGATCGACTTAGCTGGCACCCTAGTTTCTTGGGGATTCGATCAGCAACGAACATCCGCTGTGAGACTATCTATCATGGCTACTAGAGCGCTGGGCCAGTTGTTCCAAAGGGTATTAGTTATTACTGACATTAAGTCATATTTTAAGATTGAAGATTTTAGACAAATTCAGCAGTTAATGCACATGTCCAAAGTCAAAGTATAACATCACCAGATTTAGTTCATATTTAATATACTGTTATGCAATAATAATTGAGCAAAACTTAGAGTTGAAGACTTGGCTTAAAGCTCAATCTGGTAACAGGTTTTGAACAACAGGGCACAGGATCTTGATATTGTGAAGATCAAAATGTGTTTTTGTGGAATTATCTCTTTGGCGCTTACAGTAACACACATAGTTTTTTTAAGGTGAAGTCTGTTGTAAAGAAGCTCGAGTTTGAATAACATTACTCACACGCTGGGCTGAAGACGTTTTACCTTGGAGGGGTTTATCGGAGCTGAGTTTTATGGAGTGGAAATTACATTAGAGACGGTAGAGTGTCTGATAAGTGGGTAACCGCTGCGCGCTACGCCGGTAATTATCCTCCAAATGTCCGGGCAGCAGGGGAAACGATACCTTGCCGGAGGTATGGAAGGCTGGAAAGACCAAATCCTCACAGGCATCACCTCAATTGTGAAACTCGTTGCTTTGGCCAAGGGGACGTTTTAACCAATCACAAGGGTTTGTTGAGACTGAGGCGGACTGCACTTCTCTAATGGATACGTGGCGCCTACTTACAGAAAACCTTTGATTACTTCCTCTGCGGTTATATCGATTACAATATGTACATGCTTGTTTAGACCAATGTTTTGTCAAACCTGTTATATTTGACATACCATGGCCATGTATGTATGCTGGGTGTTTAAACTGTACTTAACAGTTTTTCCGTCATTTGACGAAGAAAAGTCATTAGATGTGCATACATATACTCTGTCTTCTTGTGGCAGAGCGAGTCCATGTCGCCAAAGTACTGCTTCCAATGAAACGTCATTCCCAAGACACCAGACAGGAAACCCCACCCAGTCACATTATGCTGAAACTCGTCCACCCAGCCCCATTTCCTTGCTCTATTCTCTCAGCGCTGAGCGCCAAGCGAAGCATCCACTCGTACGCAGGTGTTGTGTCTTTGGCTTGACCCGACGCGGATTTCCCGACTTGGCGATGTAAGCCCAGTATATATTTATTTACATTTTGCTGAGCACCATTTTATCAAGAAAACAATGCGCCTTATTTATCCAGTTTAGTTTTAACGAACGAGCAACTCTGAGGTCGATGTCGGTGCGACTTCACAATTCCCAGGTCTCGTTTTTTTCATGTCTAATTTCTCCCGTTTTTCTGACGAGGTTTAAATGATGTGTCCTAAGTTCTATAGCTACATGCTTCGTTTCTTCACAGGACTCTTCTAATGCTTTATGGTTGTCACATATTTGGGAATAGCTCTATAAATCTATTCACGCAATCATTTGTTATTATAAGGCATTGTTGGTAAAGAAGGATTCACGTTTCCTCCCTACTGTATCTGGCATCAGCTCACCAACCGTCTACGGACGAAAGGCTTTATAGTGTTAAGGCATTATTGCTGACTTTTACCAGGAAAAATGTTCCCAATGTCTGACGCGAACTGTAGGCCCTACAGTTCTAATAAGTAATGTCCCCAATGTTTAACACGGACTGCACAGTTTTAATAACTAATGTCCCAAATGTCTGAGGCAGACTGCACAGTTCTAATGCATAATGCCACAAACTTCTGACGCGGACTTCACAATTCTAATAACTAATGTCCCAAATGTCTGACGCGGAATGCACAGTTCTAATAACTAATGTCCCAAATGTCTGACGCGGAATGCACAGTTCTAATGACTAATAGTCCCAATGTCTGAGGCGGACTGCACCGTTCTAATGACTAATGTCCCTAATGTCTGAAGCGGACTGCACAGTTCTAATAACTAATGTCCCAAATGTCTCAAATACTAACCAGATCTCAAAGAAAAATGGCGTTTTTCCCAGAGTGCACGGCGTAAATAAGCATTGACGTTATAATGGTTAAGGGCTGTTAAAATGTCCTTACTTACGCTCACCTTTCGGTATTCAGTCACAATGATAAACTTTGAAAACTTAGCTGCATGCATGACGTTGTTCAACGTAAAAGTGTATCCACTAGACGTGAAAATTGTCTAATTTTAGAAATATTTGCTTAGTTATTTGGTGTTCTACGCTGTACTGAAGAATATTTCACTTATATAACGGCGGCCAGCTTTACGGTTTGAGGAAACCCATGACCATCCGCAGGTGGCTGACAGAACTTTCCACTTCTAGAATTAATATGCGCCTATGTAGCCACGGGAAGAAAAATATGCAGTTTAGCCGAAACCCTTTTCAGTCAAATGTGTTTGAGCATATAAAAGAATACAGGTAAGCAGATCTAGAGAATAGGGTGAAGTTGGCTGTATGAAAAGAATATAGCCCAACAGATTTTGAAAACACCATGGAGTTGGCATTACGAAACCACTCAAATTCACGTGCCTGAACACACAACAGAGTTATCTGCTGTTGTGTGACGCCAGGTGGCGTGATGTAATGCGTGCACATGATGCTGGGCGGAAACCTGATCACACCATCATTATGGAAGAATACGTCGTTGCGGTTAGCGCCTTGTACACAGCATGCTATCATATTGATCTGACAATATACCAACGTCAGAACTCAGAACCAAATTAAACTCGGAATAAGTATGTTCAGAATATCCCACCGTACCCGAGACCTGGACATGTGTCAATGATACACTTCTGCAGTTAAAACTACGGTGGGCTCAGACCAACACGGGGCCTTATTGATCTTACTGGCAGTCGACGTTTTTCTACCTCCGGAAAATTAGCAAGAGATTGGCCTATTTCCCACCTTCTATGCTTCCAGGCAATTATTAAGATGTGGTGAGAGAGAAAGGAATAGGGTACATAAGGCACTACCGCTGGGAACTGACGAATATCGTAACTATAACTTTCAGCTCAGGATGACAAATGATTCCATCTTCATGAATAAAACGTAAGAAAAAAGGATGCACGTTTGTCTTAATAAGAGCTGCCCTGAAAATCCACCAACTGGAAGGTTTCAGGCGCTACCCAAATGACCCGCATCAAAACGCGTTAAAGAATGACTGAGCTTTGCCAGGAACCCTGACACTCACTAGAATATGTCTCGCTGATTTTGAACAAGGGATTTCCATTTTATAGCCACAATAGGATATTTTTTCTCCAGTAAATCGACCCGCTGTGCCCCGAATAATTGCGTTCTTGCATGAGGGGCAATTGCTCATAGCCTACGATGCTGATTTGTTTGCAGACTGTACAACGAAGAATAGATAAAACAATCATAAAAAGGGTACCTGAAATAGGCTCAATATTTATTTATAATAAAAAAATAGCAAAAGAAATATAATTTGAATAAACATATGATTCGACTTCAAATCATTGAAAACGTTTTTGGAAATTTAGGGTTCTTTTGGGTAAAGAAACCGTGTTTTAAATAGGAAGAGAGAGCCATTGAAAACACATCATGTGAATTATTCATCGCTCAACTACATATTGAGAAGCGCTTTAATTATTCCTCCGAGGAAAATAATTACAAAAAGAAATGTAAAAATGGGAAATATTTTTTGCAACAGGGAGAGGCATGGATGTTGGTTTAAAGAATTTTGCAATGTCAAATTTCATTACACAAACGTTCCTGTAGAACAACATCCTTGTAGAACAATGTTCCTGTGCAACAACATCTCCATAAAACAATGTTCCTGTGCAACAACATCCCTGTAGAACAATGTTTCTTTGCAACAACCTCGCAATAGAACAAAGATCCCGTGCAATAACATCCCTACAGAACAATGTTCCTGTACAACAACATCCCCATAGAACAATGTTCCTATACAACAACATCCCTATGGAATAATGTTTCTGCACAACATTAATGTAGAACAATATTCCTGTACAACAACATCCCTATAGAACAATGTTCCTTTACAACAACATCCCTATAGAAAAATGTTCCTTTACAACAGCATCTCTATAGAACAACGTTCCTGTTCAAAAACATCCCCACAGAACAATGTTCCTTTACAACAACATTCATGTAGAACAACATCCGTTCTTCATGAACATCGTTCTACATGGATGTTATTATTCAGGAACATAGTTATATACTGGGTCTTTCTACAGGAACATTGTTCTACAGAGTCATTCTACATGGATGTTGTTCCACATAGATGTTCTTCCACAGGGATGTTGTTCTACGTAATAGTAGCTCCGTATAAGGGAGGAGACGGACAGCTGTGTCAGAATGTATGGACCCAGATCTACAAGGATGCACAACCATAGCATGACAGTAGTAATGTTGTGAGTAAACCCCCAAGCAAATGTTTTTAAACTAACATCATGTTATATCCTCTCGTGATTGTCCTTAATCACGATTACCTTATATGATGTCAGTTTGGCATTAAAACTAAGTCTAGCTATAGACCGTTCTGGAAAGAAACAGTCATTTAGTGAGCCAAAGTCAGACTAATTACCGATAAATCCGATACAGCATATTGACTTCAGTTCCAGTTAAAACCTCAGCTGGATCTCTACTTCAGTCTGTCAGCATTCGTCCGATCAGCTTCCGTGCCGCACAGTTAACAACCGCTACCTGGTGAGCAGACTTACACAAGGAGTCCACGTATGGCAAGCATTGGAGGATGGATGGATGCATGCAGGTCATAACACTTGGACCGGCGGATACAGACCAAAATGCTAGCACAGACGAATACACACCAAAATACTAGGACAGATGGATATAGACCAAAATGCTAGGACAGACGAATACACACCAAAATGCTAGGACAGATGGATATAGACCAAAATGCTAGGACAGACGAATACACATCAAAATGCTTGGGCAGACAGTTACCGAACAAAGTACTAGGACAGACGGACACAGACCAAAATGCTGGCACAGACGAATACAGACAAAAACGCTGGCACAGACGAATACAGACCAAAATGCTAGGACACATGGATACAGACCAAAATGCTGGGACACTTGGATACAGACCAAAATGCTAGGACACACGAAACCAAAATGCTAGGACACACGGATACAGACCAAAATGCTAAAATCAAATGTATTAAATGCCGTTTAGACGAGGTCGATAAATTTGATTTGATTTGATTGGTCTTTTACGCCACACTCAAGAATATTTCACTTATACTACGTCA
The DNA here is from genome assembly GCF_032854445.1 of Liolophura sinensis. Lineage (NCBI taxonomy): Eukaryota > Metazoa > Mollusca > Polyplacophora > Chitonida > Chitonidae > Liolophura > Liolophura sinensis. The sequence continues at coordinate 18,271,802 of NC_088303.1, read as the reverse complement.
ACAAGCATTATGGTTGGAGGAAATTATTCAGAGCTCCGGATGAAACCAACAACCATCCGAAGGTTGCTGAAAGCCACTAGGCCCCTGAGTTCGATAAAGGACAGTTAAGTACTGTTAAGTATATGTATATATCCTTATAATACTCTTAGGTCCAAATTCTGATGAATTTAGGATAGATCGTTAGAACCATGCCAAATTTCCTTTGGCAGTCGTCAGTCCGCCATTTCCATCAGATCTCAACTGAGCGTGATTCCAGTCAACATCAGGTAGATTCCTGCAGTTCTTTCTTTATATAATCATTAACTGATTGCATTCTATTATTTACATGGAATATATCCTGCAAAAGACCCATCACCTCCGTGCAGATGACCAGTGTGTATAAGTGAACCGCTTCTGAGATATGATCATTGTTTTCACAGCCCAAGAAAGGGAGACAAACTACTCAGCAGACACATTTGACGTCATCTGCAGGATTTAGGGAATATACACGTCCCCAACGTGACCGTTGTTGTCCAATGAAAAACAGAGTATATTGTCTGATGGCCGGATAAGGGGTGCTACGGTGTTGTTTGTCTAGATATTTCCATTTATGTTACTACGTACGTTTATATGTAGAGTAACCTGAAATACGTGGCAAAGTACATGTATTCGCCATATCACCCGTCAAGAGCCTGAACAGCACGCACATTACTCAACTAGTGGGACACTTAAGCGTGACGTAACTACTGCAGCTATAAATTCAACGCTGGAACAGACACAAGTGCATCGCGCTACGGTTCTAGTTATTTTTGGGCGCTAGAATTCTTTTAAATTCTTTATACACTTATAGTTGTCAATACAGCCACTTTCCATTGTCATGTTGTTTTGAACAACTGTCAGTGTCAACAACTTAGGTGCCTTTTGATCATTGTAAAAGTAGACTGATTGGGCTGTGAATTATGAATATTTATGAGCTAAAGTTCAGGGGGATGAAGAGTTAGTGTGGCTCAGTAAATCAAGGTGGATGATGTTGGACATTGCTATCTTGATTAAACGAATTCTGGTCACGCAGTCATATTGCTCCATTTTTAAACTTCCATTTCTATGAAACATGTATCTATGGCTGTTTCCTTTTGAGGGCTCAGTTGATTGACCGGAAGCATTAGAGAGTTCCCGTCCATCAGCAATAGATTAACAATGGCTGTGCTTGTAATTTTTCAAGGTATATAATTGCCTCAATTCTGCTTTGATAAATATCATCCTGATTTTATGGACAAACATTTCTCATACAGGAAAAACGTTGTAGCTATTGTCTTTAACTTAAAGTGGTCAAAATTCCCCGCTTAACTTCCTCCTAATGGTAATACAAGATACGATAACAAGATACCAGTCACAATAGATGTGTAGCATCTTCGTGATGGGCGACAAGCGAGAAGGTATCAAAATCGGATTGCCAATCACAAAATCCTGAATGGACTTAGTTTTGTTTGTGCGAGTGTTAACTGTGGTCTGATAACTGATAGAAAATAAATTATGGATCGCCAGGAAAGTTTCCCTTGCAGGGCTGCGCTGGAGAGGCAGTTAATTGATCCAACATCTTCCTCTATATACAGAGGCAGACCTTGATTACAATGTAACCCATACCAGCATGAATGTAACATTTGCAATTTAATAATAGACTTACAGCCTATTGAGTAAAAGCAGAGCCGCGACGCTGGTGTTATTTGGCAGACTGTCAAACGTAACCGGTGAAATACGCTGTTTAATTTACCTCAATTTACCGCCTTTAAGGTTTGATTTTATATTCATATAGTAGCAAATTACACACCCCTTAGCATCATAGCTTGAGCAGAATGAGCTTAAAAACGGCACTGATGTTAGCACTGCAATCTTTTAGACATCACTGCGGAAACATGCTATCTAATCTCCCTTTCAGGATTGAAAGCCTGGTCAGATTTAAGATGTTTGGGTATCGATAATTAGATTCCATGCAGTTCCCGGCGTTTAAACTCTGCAACGTTCGTTTGCAACTACGAACACCATGATTTCTGAAAGAGGTCGGTTTTATTTTTGTTTAAGGACAGCTTGTGGAGGCTGTGATTATCTGTAGGAGGTGTCAATTTAGTGTCTCACCCAACCCCAAACCATATGAACACATTCAGTCTAAAGAATCACTAACAGTTTAATCATGCGTCAAAAGACGACAAAGAACGCAACAATGATTCTCAATAATTAATGAGGGTTTTAGCTGTTGAGTTAAGTTAGGCACAGCTGTTGCCTTGATGTGTGCAAAAACGTATTACTGATGAAAAATGCAAGGTTGTGGGCAGGAACGATGACCCAGATAACCTGACAGCGTTTATCCTGTATTTATAGTTGGGTGCACAGATATGCCTTGTGTTTCCCTACTCAAATGCACCAGCAGTGCCGGTGTGAACAGAACCCCATGCGGTTCTCTTAGATCAAGACCTTGGAAATGCAAAGCATATGTGATGCGTTTATAAACAGTCTGACTAATGTGAAACCAGTATCTGATCCCATTGCATTAGCATGGTGGATGTAGACAAGACCTATAGCTATACACCAGGGGAAGATAACCCGTATACAGCTGTCCGATAACCTCCATCTACGGCTTACTCTCCGTGCAGGCCGTCACAGTTTTCCGGTTAATGGTTACGAAATTAGCTACGCTGACAGATTTAAAGATGTAAGACAAATATAGTACTAAGTACTCTGGTTTCCGACTCAGTGCAATAGATGTGTGATTCAATTCTTGCACCTGACACTCTTGCAGAACGTCCTAGTTCTCTGGGTAATAGTTATGAAACTAGCTATGCTAACAGATTTAAAGATGCAAGACAAGTGCAATACCAAGTACTCTGTTTTCCGACTCAGTGCAGTAGATGTCTGTACCAAGTCGTGTACACCTTGGCGCATTTAGATGGCTAGATGATGTGGCTTCAGAATGTTTTATTGTTAGTCGATATAGTATGTTTTGGGGGCCTGATTTATGTTGATAAATACGTCAGTTAATACCCCTGAACGGAAAAGAGAGATATACTTGTAAATGTAATACTAAAATGTTTTCTTTTCAAAAGGTGATCGCTAACAAAATGATATTTTTCCATCTGTAAATTTGGAGGTGACATTAATTTATTGTGTGCTTTACGACAGTAAGGGATCTCCTAAGCAATATAACGTTTTCCTCCTGAAACAAAATGTACATTTGCATCTGATCTATGTGATATTTACCAGAATGATTTGGTTAAATGGCGAAAAGAATATTGCAGTACATGTAAATGAACTCTTCCAGAAAAAGGTAATGATGAATGGTGAACTAGGGATATCCCTCGGGTGGAATGGAAGCTTGGTACAGATGGACGGAGGCTGTGGTGTTTAGAGAGGACAAAGAGCATGCGCAAACACCTTAATAGAGGGCTGCGGACGGATGAGGCTGACTATACGCCAGAATGGGATTGGGCGGGGGGAGAGGGGGTGGGGTCAGACCACTTAGAACCCAGCATCGTGAAAGAAGAAGATTGTTGACGAAAGAAGTCGGAAATGGAAGATACCAGAAACAAACATCTTGATAGATTGAGGACCGCTGACTGAGGGTGAACTTTGCTGAGTCACTGCATGGTTTGAAAACAGTCGTGCGTGTGGCAACACTAAACGGAAGTATGATATAGCAATGATGACGTCCACGTTAAATTAGCGCCATCTAGCTGCATGCTGAGGATAAATTGTTTTGTCAAAGCAATTCATGAGGTGCGGTAAATTTGATTAATGAAGTTCCTATCTCAATTTAGCACTTATTAATGCAAACGCAAAGGCCATTTGAGAACATTGTGGACAGCTTCTTGGCTGAGAAATAGCTTGGGTTGCATGGCCATATTGATAGTTCAAATATGCTATTCAGATTTGAAATCATGGAGTATAAGATGTAACCTTTCTCCAGTCGACTTATTTTGGTAAATAAAATAGCCATATGAAGTCAGAACAAAGCTGATCCTATTGTAGAAAAATAGAAAAAGGCATTATATATATATATATATATATATATATATATATATATATATATATATATATATATATATATATATATATATATATATATATATGCGTATAAACATTCGGCCAGTAATGGCAACGCCAGTTTCCAAAACGTTTAACACTGCAAAGAAATAACGCGAAAATGAATGAGATGTGAAGAATCGTGGAGAGAATGTACTACATACACTATTGCCAAGACGACAGCTGCTTTAAGGTAGGAACAAAAGCTTTACGTCAGGATTATTGTCAAGAACCAGAAGGAATGCGGTGGCTTCACCGGCCTCTCTTGCCTTGCACCTTTTGTCAGATGTTGTGGAAAATATGATGATTACATCCTACGTCACAAGTTAATGATTCAAAACTTAATGTGTCAAAGATACTTCATCATACAGCTTGATTCTGATATTCTTACATTCTGCAGTGAATATAATACTATATAAGGATGTCCAGCGATCAGTATACAGTTATAGTATAACTACTAATTCAATTTAATCAGAGGTTAGAGGCTATATCAGCATCTATGTTCATTAAGTCAACATGGTGCTTTTATGAACAGGTGCAGTCGAAGCGCGACTGAGGTAACTGTATTTGTACCTCGGAAAAAGCCTGGAAATTATCCACAGACTACAAGTTTGTAATTTGAAGTGGATGTCTTGCCTAGAACATCTACTGTCTTCCCTGCATTACTGAAAACTAATGACTGCTTCCCTCTTCCATGTTAACAGCTTTATTTGTTACTTAAATGTATTATTTCTACATATTCCTTTGGGAATATGTGTTTCACATTGTTTTAGAGATGGGCCTTGCGATTTCGACTTGGAACGCGATGTCATGGCCTGTACGAATGGTAAGCGAATGTCGGAATTCAGGGTAGATTTTCTCTACACATTCTGGAATAAATTTATTTATTGTTTTATTGATTGGTGTTTTATGCCGTATGTTATATAGTTAAGAATATTTCACGTATACGACGGCGGCCAGCATTATGTTGTGAAGAAAGCAAGCAGAGCCAGGACGAAACCCACAGCATTCCGAAGGTTTCTGACATACTTTGCCACGTACGGCCGGAGAGGAAGCAAGCATGAGCTGGGCTTGAACTCACAGCGACCATGTTGGTGGGAAGCTCCTTAATCAATGCGCCCTGCTGGCGTGCTAACTATAATCCATAATCTTTTCCCCTTGTGGAATAGATTGTAAATCACAAATCAGATAATAATCATAAGGCATAAAGACAGCTGTTACGGTAAGTAAACAATAACCATAGTATTATGATAATACCAAAAAAAATATGGTTAGCGCTGGCACTATGTTGGATAGATGATGGCAGAGAGAGTAAAAAAATCCTTTACATTTTGTATCTCTGACCTTCAATGTGGACCAGGGAGAAATGTTTTGGTTTTGTGGTGCTGATACCTGCTATTGTATATATCTGTGTTTGAGAGATAATTATAGATCTACAGCAGGCTGGGGAACTGTTACTTAAATAGATTCACCTGTGCCTTACAGCTCGATTTACCGTGTCTCGCCGTGATCACATATGCCATCTGATGGTACCAAACGCGATAACTTGCTAGTTTGGGACATACTGTGGATTATTAGACGTTATACCGTTCGGTTATGGCTGTAAACGGAAGACAGCTTTATTATCTGGGAACCAGCTGTGAGAGTTCAGGTATATTTATATATGTATATATAAATCATATCCACTGGATTCGTGAGGTTAATAGTTATCCGTGCCATGTGTTCGTCATAAGCCGATAACACAGTTTTATATATATATACTAACACCCTACGCATCGTATACATCAGCACAAGTCTATAGCTATATAACCACTTGTGTTTGTAAACACACATGGAGGAAGTCACATACCCTCATCTTACAGATCTGTTAAAACTACTTGCATTTGTAATCATAAGGCAAAAACTGAAAAATATCTTACAGCTGGTGTGTTCAGATACAACACCTAATGTACACCATGTCAGTTACTATTCCACTGTTTACGTTTCAGTGACTGTGATATTGATAAACATCGGATTTTTTTTATTATTTATTTTTTTTTATTGTAGGCTACATCTGAAAACGATCACTTTTTTCTCTTTATCTCTCTATCCCTCCTTTCTCCAGATATGTATTTCTTTCTTTTTTTCTATGCCTAAATCTCCCTCACACTGTTCAAAACAATAGACATCATGATGAATTTTCACAAAACGTACGACCCACATTCATCAATTCATGATCTGTATATAAAATTGGGAACCTCGGCATTTCTCGTTTGCTGCTTAGCATTATGAGTTTGACCAAGTTACTGTTTGGTCGGGTTGTCGACCTTCTGTCCCTTTATAATGACAGGGATATTCAGCTATCTGTAATATCGCTCACGATCGCGATCAAATTTAACTTTCGTCAGTGACACTTATCAACCACGATATCTGCACATCAACATTCATATTATGGCAAGGAAAATTCTATTGGAACACTTTTCTAATTCATAATGTTTTTTTGTTGTAGTTGTTGATTTTTTTTGTTTGTTTGTTTGTTTGTTAATGATTGTCACTGATGAGGCGCAATTTAAGTATAGATAGGGTGAGTAATTTTTACAGATAGCTGAACATCAAGTGATAAATCAAAAGAAACAGATTATAGTATCGTATTAGTAGTGTAACTGGATAGGGTGTCATGTCTGGTGAGATAATGATATAAAATATAAATAATATATATAAACTATCGGCTTTGCTAATAATATAAAAGACTACAGCATAGAGGGTAAAACCAGAGCGGTGACGACAGTGTGATAGTTGGCACCAAATGGTCACATGTATTACCTGTGAAATTCGGCCTCGTCAGTTTACCTCAGTCAGGATTTTATTCCGACAGTTAATACTTAAAACGTAGCAACGTACACAACCCCTCGCACCATGGTTTAAGCAGAATTAGGTAAAAATGAACTGTTGTTTGCAGTGAAAACATGCCGCACACGGCCTTAGACCAATATTAATTTTCCTTAATGTTAATAATACGACAATGTTTACGTTTAGTGTTGTATCTCAGTCCCAAACATTCCGTGGCCAATACGTTTTGATGCATACCTGGCCCAGTCATAAAAATGTTGACATATGTTGATCGTCAACATCTGGACATTTGTATGCCAGCAGCTGGAAGGGGTGCTAAGCAACGCCAAACGGACGTAATTCGCAGCCTCGTCACCACCTGTGTCTATGTGTCCTCTCACCCACAATTTCAAACTTTCATCATTAAAACTCAGACCTGCCCAAAGTTTAGACAATTTCCATCATTTAAACTCCAAGCATGCACTCGTACACCAAAAATGGCAGGCTGGAAGACTATACACCCTAAAATACACAGAATTACATTCTTGGTACTGACTCCATGCGGTATAGAGACGCCTGCAAGAATGTTAGCCCGTCAGAATTTGACCTTCGCTTTGTTGTGGTTACGAATTCTGGAGGCTACGAATGCGCATTCTTTTTCCCGTCTTGTATATGTAGTAAACTTGACTTCCGTTCCTCTGCCATAGCAACGTAAGCTCACACTATATAACATAGCAAACATTCAAACTAGGATAACCTTCATATCTTTTAACTTGAGCTCCTAAACTCAGATTATAACATTTTTGTCACCAAGAAGTGTTCAGCTCCTTAGCAACAACAAACTGACATAATTGACTGAAAGAAAATAACACTCAGTCCTCCACCACCTCTAAAAGACTTCTTTAGATCTTGGGCAAGATTATTCCTACAGCGCATGCGTAACCTGGAAATAACCGTTAGATTTATTTGTCAGTTTTTCCTTTTCCTTTCACTTCATTTGTGAGCCTCGAATGATAAAACCATTGAAGTCTTTAGGATCTGGTTGATACACAGAAGAGGCTGATGCGCTATGTTGACCTCAGCAGTTTTTGATGTTGGTCTGTTTTACTTCTATATAATGGCATTACACATTACATACATTTAGGCCAAATTAATGTGAATATGGCACTGAACAACAACGCTGAATTTCACATGCACCTATTAGTCAGATTAATGTGAATATGGTAATGAACAACAAAGCTGAATTTCACATGCACCTATTAGTCAGATTAATGTGAATATGGCACTGAACAACAAAGCTAAATATCACATGCACATCTTAGCCAGATTAATGTGAATATGGTACTGAACGAAAAAGCTGAATTTCACATGCACATATTTGCCAAATTAATGTGAATATGGCACTGAACAACAAAGCTGAATTTCACATGCACCTATTAGTCAGATTAATGTGAATATGGCACTGAACAACAAAGCTAAATATCACATGCACATCTTAGCCAGATTAATGTGAATATGGTACTGAACGAAAAAGCTAAATTTCACACGCACATAGTTGCCAAATTAATGTGAATATGGTAGTGAACAACAAAGCTGATTTTGACATGCACATCTTAACCAGATTAATGTGAATATGGTACTGAACACTTTTATATCAAGCAGTTTTATTACACACACTGGCCATGCTATCCTGGTTGTCATGTATACCACAGTTCTGTATTACTTCACACGGTGTGTTCACACGTCGTATGTCAGTTGTGTACCACCCAGCTGTGCATAGCAAAACGTTCATTTCTACTGGTCGCTTGTACACGACACATATGCTGATAGTGTTACAGGTGACTGGACATCACAGAGTTGTGCACCTCACACGTTGGACACGTTAATGACCATTGTACAATAATAAACATTCCTGTATTTCCAAATTACTGAGCGTTGTACATATCACACAGGTGTTACCTCACACATTTATTTATTTATTTATTTATTTGATTGGTGTTTTACGCCGTACTCAAGAACATTTCCCTTATACGACGGTGGCCAGCATTATGGTGGGAGGAAACCGGGCAGAACCCGGGGGAAACCCACGACCATCCGCACGCTCCTGACCTCACACAAGGGTTATTTTACTGGTAGCTCTACACCACACACATGCACATACTCACTTGTAGCACGCCCACTGGCCATACTATACTGGCCAAGTGTACCACTCTACATCACACACACGGACATACACACTTGTACCACGCCCATTGGCCATACTATAATGGCCAAGTGTACCACTCTATATCACACACACGCACATACACACTTGTACCACGCCCATTGGCCATACTATAATAGCCCTTTTGTACCACTCTACATCACACGCAAGCATATACACACTTGTAGCACGCCCTCTGGCCATACTATACTGGCCAAGTGTACCACTCTAATGGTCCTTGTGTAACACACAATTGTTTATTGTGCATTGTATTACACAGTTATGTAGTGCCTGTCACATTGGCCAATTTATTGATTTGTTGTTTATCACACAGTTCTGTACCCCACATATATTGACACAAATTCTTTGTGATATTGGTTTTTTACTGATGACTAGGTATCCTTGTTCATTGTATCCAAGTGGGTGTTATCTTGCCGTAGGAGAACCTACGCACGGGTTGACAACCGATTCAACACGATTCATTTAATGGAATTTCGAAGAAAATATGTTTATTCCCAGGATTATAGCAATTAAATCAATAAAATGGTCGATTATATGTCAGTTTCACCGAACACATTTAATACAGAGGTAAACATCGCGATTGCCTCCCCCGCCTAATTCACGCGCCTACAGTGATAGTTTGGTTCATGCAATTTTTAGAAGACCAATTTCAAAGTCAGAAATTATAAACACAACAAAAAACATATAAAGCAGAGGCCCTCTGGCTCATCCCACTAAAGAGATTTTAAGTGTAAGTTAAAGTAACGATAATCAATTGAATGGATACATAAACAAAATTACCGTCATCGAGTATTATAACTTCTACAGTGCTGCCTACCGGTGCAGTATAAGTTCTTGAGTAGGCGCTAAACACCAATCAGATGAATACTGGCCTTGAGTTATTCCATACGTTATTTTCAGTAAAGCCTATTCGTAATAATCCATCTCAAAAGCTTTTAGCAGTTCCACTACAACCTGCCAGTTCAATGACGAAAATTAGAGAAATAAGATAGCCATAGATGCATGTTTTTTCCGTCATTCATGTACAACTACATGTATTTATGCGGCTGAGTTAACCAACTGAAATGTAAAACATGAACAAGTATAGTTCGTAGGTGGGTTCACTTACATTCAGATGGATATAAGTTATTAACTCGCCATTGATGATAGAATGTAACTTCTTGTTGCAGCCATTTTTGAGTTCCAAACTGAGAATTTATGCGTCTTGGCAATTCCATGTTCGAAGGGAGACAACCATGTACACCTCCAGGACGATTGCCCAACGCACAAGAATAGTACGTTTGTAATTCAGTAAATGACGCCAAACTAATCAGTTGTCACTTTCGTTGACCGGATTGCTCAGGAAAGGCTTGTTTGAAAAATCATGTATTTTCAGCAAAACTGAACACCAACGTATGCAGTCTAACGTAGGCATACAGCATGATGTATATTCAACACAAACATAAAGTACAAGTAAGTGTCATTGTATGGCGAGCCTTATAGATCATGTGGGTGACTCTGAGCCATTGACGTCTCAGTGACTTTCTGGTCCTAAAATAGGCATTCAGGCCCTACGTGGGAAGGTCTTACAGAAACCTGCGGATGGTGGTGGGTCTCCCTCTGGCTCTGCCCGATTTCCTCCCACTGCCGTCGTACAAGAGAAAACAGCAATTGAGTTCTTGAGTACAGCGTAAAACACCAATCAAACAAATTTTATACAGAACTGAACATGGACGTGTAGAAAATGTTGTGTGACGACTCAATGAAAGTTCTTTTCTGGTACAGTTTTTACTGGTCTTTCTACTAATGTTTACACCATTTTAAAGTTTCTTTTTCTTTAAGGTAAAGAATGAATATATAGCCACTGAAGCCTTGTAACTGGATCTCGCACTGGTTTACAGTTTGATGTCCCACCAGCCTTATAGACCAACAGCTGGATCTCGCACTGGTTTACAGTTTGATGTCCCACCAGCCTTATAGACCAACAGCTGGATCTCGCACTGGTTTACAGGTTGATTTCCCATCAGCCTTACAGTCCAACAGATGGATGTCACACTGGTTTACAGTTTGATTTCCCATCATCCTTACAGTCCAACAACTGGATGTCACACTGGCTTACAGTGTGATGTCCGACCAGCCTTATAGACGAAAAGCTGGATCTTGCACTGGTTTACAAGTTGATGTCCCATCAACCTTACAGTCCAAACAGCTGGATGTCACACTGGCTTATTGTTTGATGACCCATCAGCCTTACAGTCCAACGGCTGGATGTCACACTGGTTTACAGTTTGATTTCCCATCAGCCTTACAATCCTACAGCTGGATGTCACACTGGTTTACTGTTTGATTTCCCATCAGCCTTACAATCCTACAGCTGGATGTCACACTGGCTTACTGTTTGATATACCATCAACCTTACAGTCCAACAGCTGAATGTCACACTGGCTTACTGTTTGATATACCATCAGCCTTACAGTCCAACAGCTGGATGTTACACTGGCTTACTGTTTGATATACCATCAGCCTTACAGTCCAACAGCTGGATGTTACACTGGCTTACTGTTTGATATACCATCAGCCTTACAGTCCAACAGCTGGATGTCACACTGGCTTACTGTTTGATATACCATCAGCCTTACAGTCCAACAGCTGGATGTCACATTTGTTTACTGTTTGATATAGCATAAGCCTTACAGTCCAACAGCTGAATGTCACAATGGCTTACTGTTTGATGTACCATCAGCCTTACCATCAGCTCGATGCACCATCAGCCTTAGTCCAACACTTGGGTGTCACACTGGTTTACAGTTTGATTTCCCATCAGCCTTACAATCCTACAGCTGGATGTCACACTGGTTTACTGTTTGATTTCCCATCAGCCTTACAATCCTACAGCTGGATGTCACACTGGTTTACAGTTTGATTTCCCATCAGCCTTACAATCCTACAGCTGGATGTCACACTGGTTTACTGTTTGATATACCATCAGCCTTACAGTCCAACAGCTGGATGTCACACTGGCTTACTGTTTGATATACCATCAGCCTTACAGACCAACAGTTGATGTCACACTGGCTTACTGTTTGATGTACCATCAGCCTTACAGTCCAACAGTTGGATGTCACACTGGCTTACTGTTTGATATACCATCAGCCTTACAGACCAACAGTTGATGTCACACTGGCTTACTGTTTCATTTACCATCAGCCTTACAGTCCAACAGTTGGATGTCACACTGGTTTACTGTTTGATGTACCATCAGACTTACAGACCAACAGTTGGATGTCACACTGGTTTACGGTTTGACGTACCATCCGACGTACAGACCAATAGTTGATGTCACACTGGCTTACGGTATATGGAGTTCCGTCAATTTTATAGTCAAATAGCTGGATGTCACACTGGTTTACTGCTTGTTGTCCTATCCCAGACAGTAATTCGTGGCCTTCTGATTACGAACATTGTGAATATCTCGAAGTCTGGTTATGTCAATGTGACGGGAATTGTAGAACTTACTATCAGACTTCCCCAGATCAGATTTACTTTCCCGCATAACTAATCACAGACCGAGTCCCTATCCATAATCCTACACACCCATGTATGCTCATGTAGTAACTTATATAGAGTACAACCGACTGGACTCCCATTGCCTGTTGCGCTAAAGCTTCATGTAACACCGTCACGAAATTTCAACCATGCCACGTGAATGGTGGTGGTTTGTAAATTCCACGCGTTAACTGACCGCCGTCGTACGTGTATACAATTCTTGCGCGCGCGACGTTTAATTGACTGCCGACATCCGAATTGTCTTCTATTAAATGTCCACACACACCATGTGTAGGAAAGTGCGTTAGTAACCTGCCAACAATCTGTGGTTTAACCCGAGCAGTCCGCCCACAAAACGTCGATCGCTATTGGATATGTGAAAAATTCTTCAATATGGCGTTCAACAACAATCCAATAAATAAAATAAATAAATTTATAATTCTTATTAGCAATGGGGATTTTTCGCTGATATACGATAGAGGTGGGGTGAATCCGGAGCGTCTAGAGTCGAGCAAACCTGCAAGTTACTGGCGCCTTATACTGGCGGAAAGACAAGGGGTTTTCAACGAACGAAAGACAATGCAAGCGATCATCACTCGCTTATTTCCATCCTTAATCACGTCACGGCGGGTTGTAGAAAGCAGTAGGCCTAAAAAAAAAATAAAGACCAAAGCCTTACGTGCACAGTAAGCTTTTTTTAAGCACAGTTTTTTTGCTTTTGAATAATAAATCAAATTTATTCCTACGTAATGTATATAAAGCTTACATGATTACATACAACATTCATGGATTCGTATGGTTCTTTTAAAATAAGTTTTATCACAGATAGAGAACTACCGGTATACGAAGTCAATTCCTCATCCCACAGTATGCACCATCTGTATATTATCATACCTCATAGGGTTATTCTCCGTTCGCGTTGGTCGAGAAACGGTCACATGATAGGCTACTTGGCAAAACATGGAGCACATACGATTATGAGGAAATACCGGAGTCGCCAATTTATGAGGACCAATCACATAACAATAACGGCGAATAACGTCACACGATTGGCCAGGCTAGGCTCGTGACAGCAGTGTTTCCATATAATTGTAAGCACACATGACGTACAATGATCACGAGCCCAAGGAATTCAACGTCAAACTTTCGAAGTATTATCTAACGCCCAACGATCTCGTGCGAATATCCAACGATCACGTGAGTTATCTCCCTTCGTTAGCTCTCCTACGTCTGCGTGTTTCACGGTCATAGAGCTTGCGATATCGACGTAAAATTCGCAGATTTAAACACAGCGCGAAACGGTACACTGTTTTTTCGGTTTAATAAAACATATGGTACATGCTGTCGGATGGGATATGAGAAACACTTGAATATCACTTCTCTCGAGGTGACAATTCCTCATATCCCGTCCCACGGTATGCACTATCTGTGCGTGATGTAAAATATATATTACTTTATTCCCATGTAGTTTGGATATAATTTAATTTCGAGCACACCACAAGCTGAAATGAACAATTGTTATTAGATATGTACACATATTTCGTTCTTGCCTGCACATGTTACCTGGGAACAGTTTTTTAATTAGACAGGCTTCATTTAAATCTGGAAGAAAGCATGCTTACTGAAAGAAGATGTGAATGGAGGAAATTATAAGCGGATTCGACATAGAGGATCTCACGAAACGATGGATTTGTTGTTTCTGCGCTCCCAAAAAATACACAACTGTCGTAGAGACAGATGTATTGGCGCACAAGGCGTCCTTTCATAGGCAAAATATCATGAACAACTTTAAATGCAAAGTGAACTAGGTTGTTGTCCAAAAAATCATCGAAAACATTTCTCCAAATGAGTGACCATTGGATTTAATTTTACAAAGCATGGGGTGTCAGTGGAGAAAATGCAAGTAAATTTCCATGTGTTTAAAACAAAACGGTGAAATGGAGGCATTTACACAATACTTGCAACCTGGGATTAACATCCCGCAGAAACTATCCCAGCCAATATATTGCAAAGAAGCGCTATTTTGTCGGCGTTCCGTTAATGAGCTTGCTTACATGTTTAACAGCAAAGGTTTGTAGCTTACATTCAGTGTTTTGTAAATTTAAACCACCGTTTTTAATTCCGCCCGAAGTTTAAGTCAATGACAAAGAAAAATAAAAAAGACCAAAAATGTGCACCTGTCCGTCGAACCGGAATCGAACCAGTGACCTAAGGATTACAACGGCTTTCCCACTACAGTCCTCCGCTCTACCAACTGAGCTATCGACGGCACACGTGATCGATCGAACAAAATACTATCCAATAGATTTTAGATATTAAAACCCGTTTACGTCTTGGCAAATTTTCATTTTCTGTAATATTCCGTTCAATTAGAAGGAAAAATAAACTAATGTTTCACGAAAAAGATCATTAAATAGGACGATAGAGAACAAAGACATAGAAGCAAGAGTTGTGTCCCTTAGTCTATTGATACAACACAATACAGAATTTTTAATACACGACTTGTAAAGTGAACACAGTGTGTTTGACATCTCATATACGTAGGAAGAAAACAAGCTACCATTTCCACAATTGCACTTGTAGTGGTTTATATGAATATTTTAAAACTTTAATCTGTTCGGTTGTACAGTCTACATGACTGCAATAAAGGAAAGGACCTCGAAGAAATCGAAGTAGTCATCACTAAATAGACCATTTAAAGCTAAGCATATACTTTCAATTATTTTTTTTTTAGATTTTGTGAAAAGAGTTGAAAGCGTTCCAGACGTTGGCTTTATGGATCATACTATTAGAGTTTAGGAACTCTGATGTCGCAGGAAGTTTTTCCAACTCCAAACACCATATTGAATGTTGGGATATCTCTTTTTACCCATGAGTAAAAGATTACTGAAATAACGTTTCCAAAAATTCCTTCCCTCTGGTGAGCATCAGGAAAAAAGGTGATGTGACATCAGAGTTCCTATATACCGTCATTATGGCTCAAAAAGCCCACCACAGCATTAAAATATTTAAATGTCTTTCAACACTCTTGTCTGTTGTCTGTATTATAAACCGTACTTCATACCTTAGCTTTCTTTTACTTTATGAAAAGAGGTGCGATCGATCTGGGACTAAATATAGCAGTTAGCGCCTTTGGCCTATTAGTTCCAGGATCCATATAGGCTAAATAATAAAGGCATATTATAAATAAATAAATAAAAAATTTAAGAGCCCGGGCGAAACCCACGACCATCCGCTGATTGCTAGCAGACCTTCCATGCTACGTAGGCCTACGGGTCTAGCTTTGTCCGATTTGTGTTTTTCTAGGAAATAATTGAATTTCAGCAGCGGATAGCGACAAAATTATAACAAAATTTGAGGACGAGGGTGGGGATTTTTTTATGGGGGGGAGGGGTGGGGAGGGGTATATTTATTTACCAGAGTTCAGGACATACAATGGTTACTGTAGGCCTACCTTTTACATGTTGAAACGAGACAAGGACTAGATGTAAACTAACAGTACATTATATTCACAGAATAACAAACTATTCCAACATAATCCTCAAATTGTCGTTGTCATTTACATCGATAAAAGGATTAAACATGACATATAGCCCGAAGAACAGATCTGGCCAAGGAGTAAAATACAGGTGCGCCATTTTCACTTCTTGTAATACCATAGCTTTGAAGGGAGAAACAACGCTAATATGTTTTCCATGGTACATAAGCAGAGTACGTCGTTTGTATATGGCAAGCCTTGCGCGACTGCATACAATGTTTATAAAAAAAACCGTTAACGTTGCCTTTCTTATCAGCTAGTCCAAACATAACAAGTGCTTTAAAATCTAAATAATTTACAGTTATGACAGATGCAGATTTAAATACCCCCGTTAGCATTAACCCAAGATACCCATGTAGTGCTTCCAAGTCTTTACATCTAAAAAATAGGTGAACTATGTCCTCGGGTTTTAACCACTCGGCCACCTCGCCATGTTGTGTATCTCTTGAATACATGTGCATCAAGTGAATATGTTACAATAAAAAAATTTTAAAAAATCGATTCTTTCGTCAAACGGGTAGCATTAATGCACAGTCGTTCACTGTACATCGGTAGATCTGTAACAGTATAATAATTATGTCGTCCTGGTGGAAAACAAAATCTTGTGTCTTGTCAAAACGCGCATGTATATGGAGTAAAACGCAAAAACGTAATCTTTTAGTAAACCATTCATAACAGGATGAAATATTGAGGACTGAAAATTAAGATTTCAGATTCCAAAAATAATTTTCATGATTTTTTACATGTTCGTATAGTTAATAAAATAAAAACAATATATGTTTCGATAAGACAGAAGATACTGTTTGTCGACCACGTTTTCGTCTCGATGGTACAATTATCAGATTGCTTCTGATCTGTCCATCTGTGAGCTATTACAGGCCTAATGACTCTCAGCTAGTAGTCACAGTAGAATTGATTTCTATTTTGAATTAATAAATGAATGAATTGTTATTATTAATGCCACGTTAGAGATATTTCAGCAACATCTTGGTGAGACACCCCAGGAAACAGTAAGATATCTGATACGAATATGATAACGTCATATTGAAGGAGCATTCCACATTGAGATAAAACACGTGTATGCGTCATCTGGAAGGTCATTTCATACAGATTACAAATATTATTTTCGTGATTTTTATTCATTAAAAACATTCAAGAATTAACCAGGCATAAGATCTTGTTTGTCGACCTCTTTTTCGTCTGGGTGCTACAGTTTTCGTATTGTTTCTGATCTGCCCATACCCAGTGAACTATTACAGGCCTAATGGCTGTTAGCTGCTCGTCACGAAAGGATCAATTTCTATTGTACTGTTACATAATGGCGTTTACACGCCATGGCTTGAGGACAGTAGACCTTTTCAATCAATACATGTTGCATGACATGGCGAGTTGAACGGGTGGTTGACGCTTGGTGAACCTCAATGCATGTCTTTAGGCTTGTTTAGTATGGTCCAAAAAGTATACCGTACCACAGAGCCTCAATTTATATTTGTATTTTATTCACACTAAAAACACAAATTTGGAATCGGCACGAAATGATCTCATTTGAACGAATTAGGGTTGAACGCCAGGTTGGAGGTATTTCAGCCATATTACGAGAACAGGTAATAATCAGGGCGTTTTTTTAACTACCTAAAATCAAACATGTGTAAAAAATGAGGTAATTAGAATGAATAAATGAATATAATGATTAGGATTGGTTGCTAAATTTGTCTGATTTCCAGCCATATCACGATTGGAGCATGTTATAGAATCAGGGAAATGGTACTTAAAGAAGGCGATTTACTAATATGTGATATTGTACGATGTAGAACCACGTGGAGATACGGTTCATTTAAAAGCATTAAAGCTGCTAAGCTAAGCGGTATATGAGTGTCATAATGTTCTGTGTATTTTCGAAGAATATTTTATTTTTTACTTTACAACTAGTGGGGATGTAAATAAAGACAACTGTATGCAGTTGATAATCGCAAAAGTAGTAGACAAGCACAGTGTCAGGATGGAACATAGTAAAAGCAAAGACGAGGATGGGATTCGAACCCACGCGGGCAGAGCCCGATGGATTAGCAGTCCATCGCCTTAACCACTCGGCCACCTAGTCATATTTTCATCTTTGTAAAATGCAACAACGTATTTATTAGCAAACCATTCATATCGCGCAACGGGACGAAAGATATCAATATAATAATATACCAGAGAACCTCTGCGGTGGAAAGCACTTGTCAAGGACTGACAATTAAGCTCATATATAGAGCAGTTTGCACATCAAAAATGAATGCATGGATTATTATTAACGCCTCGTAGGAAATATTTCAGCAACATCTTGGTAAGAACGTGTCTGAACCAGGAAACAGTATATTTTTGATGTGAAAATGATAACATCTCATATTGAAGGAACTAAAAAAAAGTACATCATCTGAAAAGGTTGTTTCATATAGATTCCAAATATGGTTTTCATGACTGCCAGCTAATCGTGAAAGAATCGATTTTTAGTTTATTGTTGCATAACGACATTCTGAATGAATGTAATGGCTCAGATTGATTAGCAAATTGCCCGATTTTCACCCATGTCATGCTTAAAACATTTATAGAATCAGAAACCCGGTACTTGGAGAAGGTTGCAGAACTCATATTGAATGTATGTTTTACTTTAAAGGATTAAAGTTGCTAACCGATGCCTTGGTTCTAAATGCGTGTTTTCAAAGAATATCTGTATCTAGCGGAGAGAAGTAAATAAAGACGACGGTATGTAGCTGATAATCGCAAAAATAACCACACTTATGATGGAAAATTTGAAGAGCCCACTGGATTAGCAGTCCATCGCCTTAACCACTCGGCCACCTCGTCATGTTATCTTTAATCTTTGTAAAATGCAACAACGGATTTATTAGCAAACCATTCATATCGCGCAACGGGATGAAAGATATCAGTATAATAATATATCAGAGAACCTTTGCGGTGGAAAGCACTTTTCAAGGACTGACAATTAAGCTCATATATAGAGCAGTTTGCACATCAAAAATGAATGCATGGATTATTATTAACGCCTCGTAGGAAATATTTCAGCAACATCTTAGTAAGAACGTGTCTGAACCAGGAAACAGTATATTTTTGATGTGAAAATGATAACATCTCATATTGAAGGAACTTCAAAAAAAGTACATCATCTGAAAAGGCTATTTCATAAAGATTCCAAATTTGGTTTTCATGACTGCCAGCTGATCGTGAAAGAATCGATTTTTAGTTTATTGTTCCATAACGACATTCTGAATGAATGTAATGGCTCAGATTGATTAGCAAATTGCCCGATTTTCACCCATGTCACGCTTAAAACATTTATAGAATCAGAAACCCGGTACTTGGAGAAGGTTGCAGAACTCATATTGAATGTATGTTTTACTTTAAAGCATTAAAGTTGCTAACCGATGCCTTGGTTCTAAATGCGTGTTTTCAAAGAATATCTGAATCTAGTGGAGAGAAGTAAATAAAGATGATTGTATGTAGTTGATAATCGCAAAAATAACCACACTTATGACGGAAAATTTGAATAAAATATTCGACGAGGATGGGATTCGAACCCACGCGGGCAGAGCCCAATGGATTAGCAGTCCATCGCCTTAACCACTCGGCCACCTCGTCATATTATGTATAATGATTTAATTAAATACATGCACATCAGCCTTGTGTCGCAAAGCATTAATGTATCTATGTCATTATGTAACAAGAAAGGAAAAATCGATTCTTTTGTGAAGTCCAGCGGGTATCCCTAATGCACAGGCATGGGCTGGTTATATGTAACAATATGACAATTATATCGTCCAGGCTTAAACGTGTACATCAAGACAGGATCTTGTGTCTTGTCAAAACGCGCATGTTTGTAATAAAATCCAAAAACGTAATTTTTTTAGCAAACCATTCATATCGCGCAACGGGATGAAAGATATCAATATAATAATATATCAGAGAACCTCTGCGGTGGAAAGCACTTTTCAAGGGCTGACAATTAAGCTCATATATAGAGCGGTTTGCACATCAAAATGAATGCATGCATTATTATTAACGCCTCGTAGGAAATATATCAGCAACATCTTGGTAAGAACGTGTCTGAACCAGGAAACAGTATATTTTTGATGTGAAAATGATAACATCTCAAATTGAAGGAACTAAAAAAAAGTACATCATCTGAAAAGGTTGTTTCATATAGATTCCAAATATGGTTTTCATGACTGCCAGCTGATCGTAAAAGAATCGATTTTTAGTTTATTGTTGCATAACGACATTCTGAATGAATGTAATGGTTCAGATTGATTAGCAAATTGCCCGATTTTCACCCATGTCATGCTTAAAACATTTATAGAATCAGAAACCCGGTACTTGGAGAAGGTTGCAGAACTCATATTGAATGTATGTTTTACTTTAAAGCATTAAAGTTGCTAACCATTGCCTTGGTTCTAAATGCGTGTTTTCAAAGAATATCTGAATCTAGTGGAGAGAAGTAAATAAAGATGATTGTATGTAGTTGATAATCGCAAAAGTAACCACACTTATGATGGAAAAGTTGAATAAAATATTCGACGAGGATGGGATTCGAACCCACGCGGGCAGAGCCCAATGGATTAGCAGTCCATCGCCTTAACCACTCGGCCACCTCGTCATATTATGTATAATGATTTAATTAAATACATGCACATCAGCCTCGTGTCGCAAAGCATTAACGTATCTATGTCATTATGTAACAAGAAAGGAAAAATCGATTCTTTTGTGAAGTCCAGCGGGTATCCCTAATGCACAGGCATGGGCTGGTTATATGTAACAATATGACAATTATATCGTCTAGGCTTAAACGTGTACATCAAGACAGGATCTTGTGTCTTGTCAAAACGCGCATGTTTGTAATAAAATCCAAAAACGTAATTTTTTTAGCAAACCATTCATATCGCGAAACGGGATGAAAGATATCAATATAATAATATATCAGAGAACCTCTGCGGTGGAAAGCACTTTTCAAGGGCTGACAATTAATCTCATATATAGAGCAGTTTGCACATCAAAATGAATGCATGCATTATTATTAACGCCTCGTAGGAAATATATCAGCAACATCTTGGTAAGAACGTGTCTGAACCAGGAAAAGTATATTTTTGATGTGAAAATGATAACATCTCAAACTGAAGGAACTAAAAAAAAGTACATCATCTGAAAAGGTTGTTTCATATAGATTCCAAATATGGTTTTCATGACTGCCAGCTGATCGTGAAAGAATCGATTTTTAGTTTATTGTTGCATAACGACATTCTGAATGAATGTAATGGTTCAGATTGATTAGCAAATTGCCCGATTTTCACCCATGTCATGCTTAAAACATTTATAGAATCAGAAACCCGGTACTTGGAGAAGGTTGCAGAACTCATATTGAATGTATGTTTTACTTTAAAGCATTAAAGTTGCTAACCGATGCCTTGGTTCTAAACGCGTGTTTTCAAAGAATATCTGTATCTAGCGGAGAGAAGTAAATAAAGACGACGGTATGTAGCTGATAATCGCCTTAATAACCACACTTATGATGGAAAATTTGAATAAAATATTCGACGAGGATGGGATTCGAACCCACGCGGGCAGAGCCCAATGGATTAGCAGTCCATCGCCTTAACCACTCGGCCACCTCGTCATATTATGTATAATCATTTAATTAAATACATCCACATCAACCTCGTGTCGCAAAGCATTAACGTATCTATGTCATTATGTAACAAGAAAGGAAAAATCGATTCTTTTGTGAAGTCCAGCGGGTATCCCTAATGCATAGGCATGGGCTGGTTATATGTAACAATATGACAATTATATCGTCCAGGCTTAAACTTGTGCATCAAGACAGGATCTTGTGTCTTGTCAAAACGCGCATGTTTGTAATAAAATCCAAAAACGTAATTTTTTTAGCAAACCATTCATATCGCGCAACGGGATGAAAGATATCAATATAATAATATATCAGAGAACCTCTGCGGTGGAAAGCACTTTTCAAGGGCTGACAATTAAGCTCATATATAGAGCAGTTTGCGCATCAAAAATGAATGCATGGATTATTATTAACGCCTCGTAGAAAATATTTCAGCAACATCTTGGTAAGAACGTGTCTGAACCAGGAAACAGTATATTTTTGATGTGAAAATGATAACATCTCAAATTGAAGGAACTAAAAAAAAGTACATCATCTGAAAATGTTATTTCATATAGATTCCAAATATGGTTTTCATGACTGCCAGCTGATCGTGAAAGAATCGATTTTTAGTTTATTGTTGCATAACGACATTCTGAATGAATGTAATGGTTCAGATTGATTAGCAAATTGCCCGATTTTCACCCATGTCATGCTTAAAACATTTATAGAATCAGAAACCCGGTACTTGGAGAAGGTTGCAGAACTCATATTGAATGTATGTTTTACTTTAAAGCATTAAAGTTGCTAACCGATGCCTTGGTTCTAAATGCGTGTTTTCAAAGAATATCTGTATCTAGCGGAGAGAAGTAAATAAAGACGACGGTATGTAGCTGATAATCGCAAAAATAACCACACTTATGATGGAAAATTTGAATAAAATATTCGACGAGGATGGGATTCGAACCCACGCGGGCAGAGCCCAATGGATTAGCAGTCCATCGCCTTAACCACTCGGCCACCTCGTCATGTCATCTTTAATCTTTGTAAAATGCAACAACGCATTTATTAGCAAACCATTCATATCGCGCAACGGGATGAAAGATATCAATATAATAATATACCAGAGAACCTCTGCGGTGGAAAGCACTTTTCAAGGACTGACAATTAAGCTCATATATAGAGCAGTTTGCACATCAAAAATGAATGCATGGATTATTATTAACGCCTCGTAGGAAATATTTCAGCAACATCTTGGTAAGAACGTGTCTGAACCAGGAAACAGTATATTTTTGATGTGAAAATGATAACATCTCAAATTGAAGGAACTTCAAAAAAAGTACATCATCTGAAAAGGCTATTTCATATAGATTCCAAATTTGGTTTTCATGACTGCCAGCTGATCGTGAAAGAATCGATTTTAGTTTATTGTTACATAACGACATTCTGAATGAATGTAATGGTTCAGATTAATTGCCAAATTTGCCCGATTTTCACCCATGTCACGCTTAAAACATTTATAGAATCAGAAACCCGGTACTTGGAGAAGGTTGCAGAACTCATATTGAATGTATGTTTTACTTTAAAGCATTAAAGTTGCTAACCGATGCCTTGGTTCTAAATGCGTGTTTTCAAAGAATATCTGTATCTAGCGGAGAGAAGTAAATAAAGACGACGGTATGTAGCTAATAATTGCAAAAATAACCACACTTATGATGGAAAATTTGAATAAAATATTCGACGAGGATGGGATTCGAACCCACGCGGGCAGAGCCCAATGGATTAGCAGTCCATCGCCTTAACCACTCGGCCACCTCGTCATATTATGTATAATCATTTAATTAAATACATCCACATCAACCTCGTGTCGCAAAGCATTAACGTATCTATGTCATTATGTAACAAGAAAGGAAAAATCGATTCTTTTGTGAAGTCCAGCGGGTATCCCTAATGCATAGGCATGGGCTGGTTATATGTAACAATATGACAATTATATCGTCCAGGCTTAAACGTGTGCATCAAGACAGGATCTTGTGTCTTGTCAAAACGCGCATGTTTGTAATAAAATCCAAAAACGTAATTTTTTTAGCAAACCATTCATATCGCGCAACGGGATGAAAGATATCAATATAATAATATATCAGAGAACCTCTGCGGTGGAAAGCACTTTTCAAGGACTGACAATTAAGCTCATATATAGAGCGGTTTGCACATCAAAATGAATGCATGCATTATTATTAACGCCTCGTAGAAAATATTTCAGCAACATCTTGGTAAGAACGTGTCTGAACCAGGAAACAGTATATTTTTGATGTGAAAATGATAACATCTCAAATTGAAGGAACTAAAAAAAAGTACATCATCTGAAAATGTTATTTCATATAGATTCCAAATATGGTTTTCATGACTGCCAGCTGATCGTGAAAGAATCGATTTTTAGTTTATTGTTGCATAACGACATTCTGAATGAATGTAATGGTTCAGATTGATTAGCAAATTGCCCGATTTTCACCCATGTCATGCTTAAAACATTTATAGAATCAGAAACCCGGTACTTGGAGAAGGTTGCAGAACTCATATTGAATGTATGTTTTACTTTAAAGCATTAAAGTTGCTAACCGGTGCCTTGGTTCTAAATGCGTGTTTTCAAAGAATATCTGTATCTAGCGGAGAGAAGGAAATAAAGATGATTGTATGTAGTTGATAATCGCAAAAATAACCACACTTATGATGGAAAATTTGAATAAAATATTCGACGAGGATGGGATTCGAACCCACGCGGGCAGAGCCCAATGGATTAGCAGTCCATCGCCTTAACCACTCGGCCACCTCGTCATGTCATCTTTAATCTTTGTAAAATGCAACAACGCATTTATTAGCAAACCATTCATATCGCGCAACGGGATGAAAGATATCAATATAATAATATATCAGAGAACCTCTGCGGTGGAAAGCACTTTTCAAGGACTGACAATTAAGCTCATATATAGAGCAGTTTGCACATCAAAAATGAATGCATGGATTATTATTAACGCCTCGTAGAAAATATTTCAGCAACATCTTGGTAAGAACGTGTCTGAACCAGGAAACAGTATATTTTTGATGTGAAAATGATAACATCTCATATTGAAGGAACTTCAAAAAAAGTACATCATCTGAAAAAGCTATTTCATATAGATTCCAAATTTGGTTTTCATGACTGCCAGCTGATCGTGAAAGAATCGATTTTAGTTTATTGTTCCATAACGACATTCTGAATGAATGTAATGGTTCAGATTAATTGCCAAATTTGCCCGATTTTCACCCATGTCACGCTTAAAACATTTATAGAATCAGAAACCCGGTACTTGGAGAAGGTTGCAGAACTCATATTGAATGTATGTTTTACTTTAAAGCATTACAGTTGCTAACCGATGCCTTGGTTCTAAATGCGTGTTTTCAAAGAATTTTTGAATCTAGCGGAGAGAAGTAAATAAAGATGATTGTATGTAGTTGATAATCGCAAAAGAAACCACACTTATGATGGAAAAGTTGAATAAAATATTCGACGAGGATGGGATTCGAACCCACGCGGGCAGAGCCCAATGGATTAGCAGTCCATCGCCTTAACCACTCGGCCACCTCGTCATATTATGTATAATCATTTAATTAAATACATGCACATCAGCCTCGTGTCGCAAAGCATTAACGTATCTATGTCATTATGTAACAAGAAAGGAAAAATCGATTCTTTTGTGAAGTCCAGCGGGTATCCCAAATGCATAGGCATGGGCTGGTTATATGTAACAATATGACAATTATATCGTCCAGGCTTAAACGTGTACATCAAGACAGGATCTTGTGTCTTGTCAAAACGCGCATGTTTGTAATAAAATCCAAAAACGTAATTTTTTTAGCAAACCATTCATATCGCGAAACGGGATGAAAGATATCAATATAATAATATATCAGAGAACCTCTGCGGTGGAAAGCACTTTTCAAGGACTGACAATTAAGCTCATATATAGAGCGGTTTGCACATCAAAATGAATGCATGCATTATTATTAACGCCTCGTAGAAAATATTTCAGCAACATCTTGGTAAGAACGTGTCTGAACCAGGAAACAGTATATTTTTGATGTGAAAATGATAACATCTCATATTGAAGGAACTTCAAAAAAAGTACATCATCTGAAAAAGCTATTTCATATAGATTCCAAATTTGGTTTTCATGACTGCCAGCTGATCGTGAAAGAATCGATTTTAGTTTATTGTTGCATAACGACATTCTGAATGAATGTAATGGTTCAGATTGATTAGCAAATTGCCCGATTTTCACCCATGTCATGCTTAAAACATTTATAGAATCAGAAACCCGGTACTTGGAGAAGGTTGCAGAACTCATATTGAATGTATGTTTTACTTTAAAGCATTAAAGTTGCTAACCGATGCCTTGGTTCTAAATGCGTGTTTTCAAAGAATATCTGAATCTAGCGGAGAGAAGTAAGTAAAGATGATTGTATGTAGTTGATAATCGCAAAAATAACCACACTTATGATGGAAAATTTAAAAATTCGACGAGGATGGGATTCGAACCCACGCGGGCAGAGCCCAATGGATTAGCAGTCCATCGCCTTAACCACTCGGCCACCTCGTCGTCTGTCGTACGCTTTACATACAAGAAAAGTATCACAGAATCCTCGCAGTAGAAAACACCTTCGCTTTCTATGTCTGCCGTTTTCTGTGAAAAAAATTATGCCTATAGACCGGTATGCACTTCAAAAATGAAGGAATTTATTTATTTGTTTGATGTTTTACGCTGTATTCAAGAATATTTCACTTATACGACGCCGGCCAGCATAATGGTGGGTGGAAACCAGGCAGACCCCGGGGGAAACCCACGACCATCCGCAGGTTGTTAACAGACCTTCCCACGTATAGCCGGAGAGGAAGCCAACATGAGCTGGACTTGAACTCACAGCGACCACATTGGTGACAGACTGCTGGGTCATCAGGCTGCGCTAACGCGCTAACCAAATGAGCCACGGAGGCACCCAAAAAAGAAGGAATGAACAGATTGATGATTGTGTATGGCTTAATACCACGTCGGCAATATTTCGGACCAATCTTTATGAGAACATGTTTAAACCAAGAAACAGTATGCTTTTCCATAGGAAAATATCCAGCATAAAACAAAAAGAGAAAGATGTTTTTTATCCACGTAATAATAAATATATTGTAAACATTACGGTATACTGCAAGAACACTGTGCTTCAAATCGTTCTGAATGAGTTTCGTGCATTTTCAAAAAATATCGGTATCAACTGGACTGGTACATATAAATAAAAACGACTGTATGTAGCGACAAAGCCCTCTTAGGTTGGAACTTTTAATAAAACTATCGACGAGGATGGGATTCGATCCCACGCGGGCAAAGAGGTGAATCGCCTTAACCACTCGGCCACGTCGTCAAGTCGTCAAGAGATATTTCACTATGTTGTTCAGGGTTTTTTTTTTTTCCTTTTTTTTTTTAGTCAAACCGGCTTACATGTAAGTCGCAATCACACAGAAAGCCTGTGGTGACGACAAAATTCGTATGTCAATTTGACAATATATACCTCACCATTTGTACACAGAGAAATTAGCAATACACTACCACAACCACCATACAAGCACAAAACAGCAGATGTAATACGGAACGGATTTGTCCGCATGGGCGTGATAAGAAAGAGTGCAACAGCTTGTATATTACATCATAACATTGCTTATGTTTATAGAGAATGAACGTTCTGTGTTCATTGTGTTCTGTGTCATTTACATTTATCATTTCTCAATTTGGTATTTTGGGAAAAACTCTATGCATCCAAAGATGCATCGGATATAGGCCATAGGCAGTGATTGATATTCTCGATGATGTACGCTGAATAATAATAATAATAATAAAAAACCAATGTCCTTACTTTCGCATCCTACATTTATATGTGCGATAAACATCTACACAATGCGTCGCGTCTGACCGTCCATTATAACATGGACATAGAAATTCGTCTATACTGCATCATGAATAAATGACAAATGTACGCGAGCAGCATGAATCAGGCATGTCTTCCTGTTCACGGGAAAGATTTCCGGTTTGTGTAAGAAAAAAATGAATAAAAAAACACGATATCATTAATTTGTTACTGCAAATTAAACGCCTTGCAATTCCGGCGGGATTGTGATATCTGGCTATAAATATCTTTCTTTATATGTGACTTGTACCGTGAAATATCTTGTCAAAAGAAATTGAAGCTCGCGCTTGCGAGCATACATGGTATGACTTACGTGCTGCGACTGACATGCATATGTGATCAATTGTTTCCTTGGCCTGGGTATGTTTAACTGCATGTAGGGATGGTGTTGGAAATGAGTTGACCAATGAGGGGTGGGTATTGGGGATTGTCACGTGAAACGAAGTAGATGTACCTGTCTTGCTGAGTGTTTGAACACGGCTGTATGTGTGTACACAGACGGGTGGACCGGTAGACACACACAAACTGACTTTTAAAGGTTACATGGATGGTCATACATACAAAATTTATTCGGGAAAACAAGAATTTGAACAGTCTTCACGACAAATTATATCGGCATTTATTATACCAGCGTGTCATATAATATCGTCTTGGTCGTAATTTTCCCCAGGCTGTGTCCACAACAATGCTGGTTGTCGACGTAAAAGTGAAATATTCCTGCATGTGTACGACGTAAAACACCAATCAAATAAATAAATAAATTAATATCGGCTGAAATCTGACAAATTTGAGGCTGGTGTCAAAATAGTTATTCCTAAAGCGAGAGACTTGTCAAAATATACATGGAAAGAACTTCCGTCAGTGTTCTGTATAGTGTTTTAATAAATGCTAAATACATAGGCGAACGTGGAAGTGTATTAGGGATTTTTTTTCTCATGCACAATACTGTTACTTTATATACATGTCCTATTGAAAACGTGTACAAATATAATTTTTCTGATGCCACCTATTTTAAATTATGTATTTATTTCTTGTTTTACGCCATATTAAGAAACATTTCACTTGATATATGACGGAGGTGAGGTGCGTGTTGTGTATAGAGGGAAATCCGAGCCTCGGACAAACAACAGCACCTAATCAACTGTCATTTGACAAATCAACAATGCCGCTGCATGATATCTTTACTACTCGTCACTATTTACTGGTGTATTTACCACTACTAGTCAGTCATGGGCCATATATACAAGACAGAAGTCCTACAAGCCTACCATCCGGTATATCAAGACCGGATGTCCGAAACGGATTTTCTAACTAATCAAATCAGACGAATTATGAAACCATTGGGAAGAACAAAGGGAGACATTTAAAACTAAGCCTAACAGTTTTACTTCTACTAACATTTCGATGTGCAATTTATCCAACTTATGCGTGTCTCCTGAACTAAACAGTGTATGGACTCTTTATAAACGTTTGTTTCCAGGTCAGTTATGCAAACTTAACTTACAATATTACGTGTATAGTGCAGGTATGTCACGTTGCTTATTACCGAGACGGTGATATACACGAGACGTCCACAGAACCGCTGCTTTACAAACGGTATCCTTTTGTTTCGTCTGAATCTATCTACAGATTATACTTCATCTTTCCCTCATTTTCTTATAGTTCTTATATTATCAGGAGGCCTCAAACATGTAAATATCATAAGCTTATGTAACAGTTTTAAGCTTGTTTTAGAAATCTATATTAATCTTGAATGAAAGTTTATTGATCGCAATAAAATATTTACTTTAAGGTGTGTTTCTCACAAACCGTTTAGTCCTGCCACTAACTGCAGGGTCAGGTGTGCAAACACAAGCAGGACATTTTTCACCTTACAGTTACTGTTGACCATGTGATGATATGGCCCTATGATCTCTTCATGGACAAGTAAAAATACCCTGCTGAGGACAAACGTTTGCTCCGACAGGTTGGTTAGTGGGTTAAGGTTATACCCCAGGTGAGGTGAGCGCGTGGAGCACGTCATGCTGACGACAGGTTAGAACCAGTCAGCCGTAAGTCTTGCCTTTATATACCTGCTTATCAAGCTTACACACATACTTACAGCTCAACACTGGTATTTGAGGACACGTCTAGATATTCAGCGATTTCCCCAGCACATGTGTTTTAATCGGAAATAGGTCCAGCTTAACCAAAACAAACAGTGAAGCAGTTACCTGTAGGCGCCAGGTGAGAGAGCTTTTCGTAGACAAACCGTAAGCGGCGCTGGCCAATTCTCAACAAGTGACAGTGTACGAACACAACTGGCCTTGTCACAATAATTAAGGCGGCTTTGAGTGTCCGTGTGTGTAGTTTTACATGCACGTGTGTGTTTCTTCTTCTGTGGATCTACCCATCCCACAAATCTACCTGTCAAATGCAACCCCTGTCAGGGTGAGTGATCCACAGGTTTGCATGGAGGAGGAGCGTGAAGTTGGAATCCTGAAACAGTTAGGCTTTTTTGAAGGGGTGCTTGTGAACTTTGACAGCAGAGTATAAGAAAGCGCGCGTCGTCCACAAGTGTTACAGGTTTTGCTGTATTTGTCTAACGTCGCTAACACAGCAGCTAGCGGAGTGCCCTTGGATGGGGGAAATTGCCTACAGCGTTCACATTGCAGTGCCGATGTAATATGCTTGCATAGGTAACATGCCTGTAGATACTAAGTGCCACTCATGCAGTGAAACTAATGTGATCTTTTCATTTGCCTTAGAACTCCGTTAGAAGTCTCCGTTATTTTTAAACATAGATACGATGTAGTAAAGTCTGCCTGACGCTGAACACCGTTAGACCGTGGGATTATGATAATCGTGTTTACATTCGCCGCATTTATTGGATACCTGTTGACACTTACAGTTTGCTACTGTCTGATATGCTACCTGTCCAAGATGGACGAGGTGCTGATGAGAGGTGTGCAGACCGTTGCGGGTTACCTGCGCTATTACCTGTACCCCGTACCTGGCCAGGTGAGTATAGGCCTACTTGTAATCAGGCTTCACATCCTGCATGGCATGACAAGAATACATGTACAACTATTTCCACCCATACAGGTAAGACGTGTCAAAGTATGCTCGCCAGGTATACTGGTGTACACCTATAGCCTTCGTGTTAGCGCATTGCATACCTTCATTATCCTATATTAGTCTTCTTGCTTTTTCTACAACTCTCGCGTCACGTTGTATATATTATTGCTCAAACATTAGGGTACAATCTCTGATATTTTCAATAATTTTATATATATATATATATATATATATATATATATATATATATATATATATATATATATATATATATATATCGTGTAATTTTGGGTAAGCTCATGCAAGATACACATAAACCATTAGCATTATTAAATCTTTAATTTTGTGGCATATCACTCATTTACAGATCTGTAGTGGTTACACATGAAAAGCTTGCCAAAATATGTTATTAAGGTAAATACTGGTTATATACACATGCACTAGTTGCAAGACAATACGTGACCACAGATATTAACGACTCATATATGTGTACAATCAGAATGTCTTGTCAGATATATAGAAATTGTGGCGGTGTTACACCACTTCTCTCTGCTCGTCACACAAAGGACATCGTTGCAATAAAACAAGAGGGAGCTCATCCATTTACATACTTGCATATATTTATATTTTAATTGCATTAATTTTAACATCATGCCGAAGGTTTTTCATTTGTATATGGTGTGATAGCGGGTAGGTTTATTTGAGGCGGAAACCATGCAGAGTGTCCTGGATAAACCATCCTCAGCTTTTCCGCAAGATATAACTGTTGAGTCAAAGCCACTGCCAAATCAGCGAGACCCGGATTCGAACCCGCGGCTTCACTAATCAGAAGCCTATCCGCTGCTGCAAGGAACAATGCCTGGTATACGACAGACTCATATATTGATTGACTGAATGAATGATTGATTGATTGATTGGTTGTTCGCATTATATGTTGGAATTTTCACAAATATATACGATACCGATCACTTTTGTGGATGGAGGAAACCATCGACCATTGGCAAGTTATAGGGGAACTAATCCATTTGTTACATAAATGCAACTTCGCACGCCATTTTACTGGAAGGCTTAGACGAAAGGGGTCTTCAGCGAGTGATAAGACTGTCAAAACGTCCTAACGTGCACTGTCCCTGTATATGCACCGCTTATGGTCAAAAACATACAGACAAGCGAATGGGCAACACCCAGCAAGCTCATGCTGCCTTCCTCTCCGGCCGTACGTGGGAAGGTCTGCCAGCAACCTGCGGATGGTCGTGGCTTTCCCCCGGGCTCTGCCCGGTTTCCACCCACCATAATGCTGGTCGCCGTCGTTTAAGTGAAATATTCTTGAGTACGGCGTAAAACACCAATCAAAAAAAAAAAAAAAAAAACACCCAGCATTAATTTGTACAGTTATACAAATAGCCTATATTTGCGCTTCCTCGCACATTGGTGTATGGTAACAATGAAGTTTACATATATGCCGGGCATTTGTGTAAAGTATGTAGACCCAGTAGATTGAAATATACATCACACATGAGGGACATATTATCCGTTCGGCTATAAGATTAGGAAAATGGCACAATATCATATACATATAGCATATTAAAAGGCCTGTTTGTATGTTAGAAATTTTTATATGTTTCCATCTGGGCGATTTTCAGCGTTGAAGTGGATTTTTTACGCGTAATACATATAGAAAAAAGGAACTCGAGTTTCTCAATTAACAAGAGGTTGCATGAAGGTTCCATGCAACCATATTTAATATATAATATTACGTGTGACAACATTCGATTTAGACATTAATTATGTAAACTGATTATTACATAGCGAGTAGGGGCCTTGATAATCTGGGAGGAACACCGCTCTTAATTCCCAGACGTATAATATAAAGCAGTACAAATTTATATGCCATTTTATTACAGACTCTTTATACAACGTATATAAGGTTCTTACATACACCCATCTTAACATCTAGCTGAATGGAATATCATTTGCATTATGCAATGGCATAAGTGATGCGGTATTGCATATATAAGCGCTTTGGGGATTTACGTTTAATCCATTGTGTGTATCAGCTTGTCGATTGTACTCGAGCTTATATACAGTTAATGCAGTGTTATGTATTTGGGCATATATAGGCATATATTGCATAGATGCAAATACTACACGTCGGGAGACCTGGGGATCAAACCCTTGTTGGGTTACATACCAGAATTGTGTACTTGCTGCTGTACCTCCCTTGGCGTTCAGCATTGAGAGGTCAGAGCAAGGAAACAGAGCTGGTTGGTCCGGTATCAGTATAATGTGACTGGGTGGGGGTGTCTTCGGTATGATAGTTTAGCGGTGGCACCACTGAAAAGTGGCACACACAGGCCTACACGTAAGATGTATTTACCTGCATGCTTGTGGTTTTTGCAAAACACATCGTCCGTTATAGATTCATACACTGGATTGCAAGAGGAATTTCCACTTACCCTTACTCAATCTTGTCAACTGCCTCTGCAACCAATATTTGAAACATTCTGAGAGAAGTGTGGGGTGTAGAGAAATAATTTCACAGTTTAACTCAGATTTAATCTTGCATAACACAAACAAATCATTGTTAGTATCATTACCATAATAACTGTATGCATAAATTTCACTGAAAAAAAGTGCTTTAGTAGTGAAAAGGTTGAAGACTTAGAGTAACTTTATTCAAATTTCAAGAAGATATTCCCGCAATCACTTTAAAGTTTACAGAACACAGTCCAGTTATATTAGTATCGTTATGTAGCCAAACGCTTTTGGCTTTTTAGTTTTCTGTGAGATTATGAATTCAAAGGCGGATTGAACAAAACCCTCGCCCCTCAGCAAGTAGCTGACAAGCCTTCTTAACCTTTACACAGGACCACAGAAGCCGATCCCACCATCCAGTGTTCGTTGTTCCATGCAAGGTACACTAGACGATCCTATTTATTACAATTATTGGCGGCTAGATTCCATAGCCAGGACACAGTCGTATCTGTTTTACTTTAAACTTCAGCGAGCCTTTATATATACTTGCATATTAATACAAACTGATAAGCTGTTGATTTAAGGAAACTATAAACCGGATACTTTTGGCAAAGATCAATAGCTATTCGAGTCAGATTTTCTCTATTTTCCTGAGTATAAAATTATTGCCTTTCAGAATATTTTAGGTTCACGCATGCCTGCGCTGTTTTAAGTGTTAATATGATTCCAGTGGATGAAAAATCTATAAATTTACAAACTTATTGATCTATTTTTGATCGGCAAGAAGGGCAAGATGATATTATAAGGTAATCATTTGGGCTATTCTAAAGTAATAGGAAGATTCGATTGGAGTGAGTTAGTGAGTGCTAGGGGTTTAACGTCGCACTTCATAATTTTTGAGTCATATAACGACGAAGAAATTTTTAGAATGCATGTAATGTGCCTCCCTGTTGCAGGACGAATTTCCACCCTTCTTTTATCTATTGCTGCTTCACTGATACGCCTTACCGAAGGCAAGTCATGCGCCCCGACCAAGCCATTATACTAATACGGTCCAACAGTCGTTGCACTAACCCCTTCATGCTGACAGCCAAGCGAGGAAGTTACAACTTACAACCTCAGGCCTTATAGGTGTGACTCGAACCCAGGATTGATCCTGGATCTACCGCTTCCGAAGCGACGCTCTACCAACTGTGCTATCGGGCCGGTAAATTCGATTGGATATGCCTTAATCGATATTTTGCGATATATACAGTCTCTTAAATTAAACATTTAACATATATCTGTTTTATAATTTTTTTGTCACTGTGCACATTCTTGGAAATTAATTTATTCTGAACACGATGTAGGTTGAAGACTACATAGTGCATGTGTACTACTGCAATCGATACATCGCATGATCAATACACCATCCATGATCATGCATGGCATGAATAATATACCATGCCATGCGTGCACGTATAGTGCCATTGGATTCGTGTGTATACTACATCTACACTGATCCTCACGAGTACATGCGGCTGGCAATTTGAACCAGGAAGTTTATCAACACACCTGACAAACGGCGATGGTTTTTCCCTGAAGCTCTTTTTTTTCCAACGATAAACCGGACTGATCACTCTCATAAGTGAATAAGTCTGATAAGTGAATCATTCTTGAGTATAAACGTCATTAAACAAGCAAGTAAGTAAGTAAGTAAGTAAGTAAGTAAATAAATAAATAAATAAAGTGAAAAGGAATGGACATCCCACGTTAAGTATGTATACAAAACTTTCATACATATATGTATATATGGACCAAAGTTTTAGAACTTTTGTTCAAATCGGATCAGTGAAATCATTAGATATGCAAGCTTTATTGCTTTCAGAACTTGATGTATGGTTTACAAAGTGAACCTGTACACAAAAATCCATCAAAATATCACAGAATTTTATCAGTTATTTCACGGAAACTAACCACCAATGGAAAGCACAGAATTCATTTTAACGCATGGAACCAATGGAACAATACAAAATATTAGATGCTTTTCAGAACAAATTCATTTATATAGGCCCCTATGCTGGACTGCTTATGTCGTTTTTGATCACAAAGCAAATATTGCACATATATATATATACCTCCTATGGTCGTAGAATTTGCATAATATTGTTGATAAGGTGTCATGGAGGGGTCGCTGGTTCGAACCCGAAGTGATCTTTTCATAAGAAGAAATTTTCAATACCTGTGCTATACCAAGGCTGTAATATAGCATGTGCACTTCCCAACAGCCAGCATAATACTCCATGTACTTGTATTAAACCTGTCTCAGAGCCATGCACATTAAACATCTTTTCCGAATGACAGCTCGTGTCGCACGAGACAAGGTAAACACATTCTGACTGGTAGCATCGGTTCATTATTAACATGGGCTTTGTGTGACGTCTTTTATACACTTTTTTGGGGGGAAAGTCACAGGTTGACACGCTTCGGTCGTCAAAGTGTATTTTTATAGTTAACCGTGCAACAAACCGGTCTAGATATGTAGATCTATAGGGACTAGATACATCCTTCTGCTGGTTTTCCGCCACGCCAACGTGTTTACGACGTTATGCAATGTTTCATCAGGGACAGGCTAATCTTTTACTGACCCCTTCTATTTACTTAGAGTCGCGTCTGCATGTTAGATCCGTGTGGGCGTGAAGAGAATTTCTTTTCCACCTATATAGATACCCCGACAGCCCATTCGTGTACCTGTACGGTGTCAACTAGGCTTGGTGCGACTGATCTGCAGATGCGGTTCAACGAGTTGTAATATACGTTCATTCTATACGTTCACTCAGAAAACTATTAATAGCGGGTGCTATGCTTTTTTTCCTCTCTCTCTCTCTCTATCTGTCTCTCTCTCTCCAGCCAACTCAACCTTTTCTGTGCCAAAGCTTTATATAGTATGCACTTGATGACCAAGTATGTGATGTCCCCATTAACCCAATGCAGCCGCGCACCGCGAATAATTAAGGGTTCGAGACTGTCCTCCACCAGTTTTTGTTAACCTGGTCGTGCATCTCAGTGCTCTGTATACTGTAGAGCTTTGGCTGATGATTTTGGTTAGGATCGAGGCTGTGTATATAGTAGGTTTATATCTCAGGAGGTGCATGAAATTGTGGTACATATGGAGAGTATTTTGCTGGCATGGGCGCCCAAGACCTTTTGAACAGCTGATTGTTATATTCTAAAGACGATCTCAAGGCTACCCTACTTGCAATCCATTAACGCGCACTTTCCAGACAGCACGTGTGTTTATAGAGCGCAGTTAATTCGGGACACATAAGTCCCTCTGATCGAGTTCAAGCCCAGCTCTCGAGCGCTGGCTTCCTCTCTGGTTGTACAATGGGAAGGTCTCAGCAACCTGCAGATGCTCGTGAGTCTCCGTTTCCATCCAAAATGGAAGCCGTCGTATGAAATATTGTTGAGTACGGCGTAAAACTCCAATAATGCAAATGAATAAATAAATATAAAAATACTAACCAGTACGTGTACCATATTGGGTTATGGGCCGAAAAGCCAATACGAGAGCAAGTCATGGTCGAGTGGTTTTAATGCGCATGAATGCGCTTACTAGCAGTCGCTGAGTAATAGAGATCGGGTTTTGAGTTCAATCCCTTTCTTGGACTTGGACTTTTTTGGATTCGCCTACTTTGGTAATAATTAAACGACTGACGATCGAAGCTTTCTTGATCGGTGTTTCATTTTAAAAGCACGTGGGATATCACTTACCTACGTGCTTTTCACAAGTAACTCGCCAGAGGCTAGCAGGTTAGTCTAATTAGCACTCTGATTCGTGTAAAGGAAAATTCTTGATCATGGCGATAAACAACAATGAAATAAATAAATAAATTTAGAATATACCACACTTAGCTTTGACCTCTTCTCAGCACACATGCAGAGGGCTCTTAAGAAATGTTCAGATGTACGCGCATTACGTCAAATCACCCCCGCCTATCAAAATGAACTCGCCCAAGAAGGCACAAGTTGGCGGAAGCACAAGAGATAAAGAAATCATGGCCTTGAAGAAATCGGCGAGGGGATGAGTCGGTAACAATGAAATGTCGTTTAATAAACAAAGGAGGGCTGAAGTCGTAATCATATTGACATGGAGGTAAGACAATAATGCAGACAAAGGCTTCAAGAGGCCCGGCCACCAAGCTGTGCACGAAAGTACTAGATTTACAAAGTACAAAGATTTTCAAAACCGGCGCCTCGGCCAAAGTCAAAGTGGTGGCTTACCGGTATGGTAATGTTGTGTTGTTGTTGTGAACCGGTGACACTTTCACTGAAATCAAAATGAACTAAATAGCTCGGCATATAATCAGCAGGATATATTGAGATCTTGAGCTTTTAAGGTGTAGTTGGATTATGGGTTCATCGTAAGCTGGAAAGGGAAAGGAGAGAAAGAGTTCTCCCCCCCCCCCCCCCCCCCCACCACACCATTCGCCTTCCCCTAGCCTTACCCTCGCCGACCAGTGATGAGTAAAATCAATAATGATCAATACCAACTCAATAAACTCTTACTTTACAACTTCTGCATACATATTGTCCTGGACTTAGATAAGTAAAAGTCAAACATGTGAACATCAAAAAAGTTAACATTAAAATAAATGAATGTTAATTTTTAAAAAGAGTGTACCTCTATACCTCTCCGCCTGTACGTGGGAAGGTCTGCCAACAACCTGCAGATGGTCATGGGTTATCCCCGTCCTCTGCCCGGTTTCCTCCCATTATAATGCTGGCCGCCATGGTATAAGTGAAATATTCTTGAGTACGGCGTAAAACACCAATCAAATAAGTGAATACATGTATATCAGCTTTGTGTTAATTTCACCAAATCGTTAACTAATTAACATTATGATTGTTATAATTGCAGTGGGCTGTGGTGTAGTGGTTAAAAAAAAAATAATAAATAATGTAACCTTAATTCTTTCTGAAGAACGATTGAAACGGACCTAATTAACCGGCAGCAGCAAATTTGATCTGACGTGCTTGATAAATCAACTTTTGCTGAAATTCTTCTAAGGCCATGGGACGCATCATGTTAGGGAAGGTGGAAACATGATTTCGTGTCATTCGTAACCCAGGCTCCAATGGCTCAAAGGCAATACAGGGTTTGGGTGAAGTAGGCAGAAACAGCTGCCTTCTTGGTTATAGAAATAAAATGTGTCTGATTAGTTAAAGTTGATAACATGGTGGCACTTTCAGTTTTCCCAACGTGCATAACTCTGGTTACTTTGAACATGATATCTCTGTTATACAACATCACTCGTTTGCACAGTCTTACATTCCTTGAAGATCACTTGTCTTCCACTTGATAGACTGAAAATTTGTGGATGCTTACTGTGCTGTGAATGAAGCTAACAAGGCTCCCAAGTTTGGTCTACTTCTAGACATGATATAATCCATATTCACTAGCTCTGCCTTGCATGCTTGTTATATAGTATAAGTATTTACTCCTACTCATGCTAGAAAAAACAACAGATCATGAAATGGCATTATCTAATGTTGGGCCATTACAAAGCGGTGTTTATTTAATTGTTTGTTGTTCTCTTTATTTAATGGCTCTGTTGTTTTATTTGTCAGGCTGTAGCCACTGAAGTGAATCACTCAGAGGGGAAGTCCCAAGTTAGCTCAACCAGACACCACGTTCGTGATGGAGAAGATAAAGGAGCAACAGAGTTACTTCCCCTTTTCCAGAAATCAGTTTTCACTCTGTCAGAAATGCCACATGAATCCAGACAGTTACTGGTAAATATTTGTATCTGTTTTATCTTAGTTGTCACCCAACTACAGTTGTTGTTCATCACTTTCTTAGGTTCATTTTCTTGGCTTCAGGTGTATGTAATCCAGTTCTTAAAAGCAAAGATTTTGCCCAAAAAAGTGCATTTTTAGAGGCAAATAAATGTCACAAAATATTATTTTTGGTGCTGAAACTTACAAAAATATCAACCCATGTTTCATGTAAACCTGAAAACGTCTTTCTAAAATCAATAGAATCTGAAAAAATAGGCAATTTAGTCTTGGATGAGGTTGATGATTATTTAGAATAATAGTTACTGTGTGGTTAGTGTTAATTGTGTTATCATTTTATTACTGCAAGTCCC
The DNA here is from genome assembly GCF_032854445.1 of Liolophura sinensis. Taxonomy (NCBI): domain Eukaryota; kingdom Metazoa; phylum Mollusca; class Polyplacophora; order Chitonida; family Chitonidae; genus Liolophura; species Liolophura sinensis. Next base: position 18,232,344 of record NC_088303.1, on the reverse strand, counting down.
AACATACTGAAAGCCAAAGCGCACATGGCATTAGCCACATTGCCTGCAATGATTTATGGATTATTATGAAAAAAAGGTAGATTGGGGAGCAAGCAATGTCCTAGTTTGGAAGTTAAAGGCATGTGTCTTTGAATTGCCACTCATTATTTACAAGAAGTTCATGAGTAAAGTTTACTGGCCATGTTTTAGTTTTAAAATCGTTAGTTAATGCATTATTGGTACAAGATGATTAACAAAATAATAATTCATAATGTTAGATTCAAGATTTAGATGTATCAAAAATGTATTAATTCCATTGGCAATAATCATGTGCTTTTATTCTGCAAGAAAAAGGTTAAAGAATTAAGCTGTGTACACTGTATTTATATCTATTTGTTCATACCAATGTGTGCCAGATATTTGATAAAATATTTATACCCCAAGTTCAGTTTTCTGAAGATCATTGTGGGTATTGAACTAAGATCTCTCAGAGTAATTATTTTTATATTTCCTGATCAGTAAAAATGTTAAATATAGCCACAGCTGAAATTCGTTTCTCCATGAATGACTTTGATTGATAGATAATAAAGAACCCCGGAAAAAAATCATTAACCGGCACAATTGGAGTAAGCCAGGAAGACATGCTTAGCCCAGTTTTGTTGTCGATTTTTTTTTTTTCTTTTTTTTTTCTTTCTTTCTTTTTTTATTTGTTTATAGATAATGAGTGGTCCATAATTTTCTTTTCGTGTGATCTTTTTTGTGTGCAGGTATGATTAACTGTTGTAGTGAGACATTACTTTATGTTGTTCATTTTTTAGGTCACCCTGGTTTTTATTATTCTTTATATTGACAATATTGATACTTTCTGTTTGATATTGATTATCTTTTTTAGGCTTAAAATCATCAGCCAATCATGAGTATTGCTAAAACATGCAAAATACCTGAGACTACTCGTATAATAATTGAGGAATTAAGGAAATATTTACTGCATCATTATTCTCCTGAACCAGGCTAAATTTCAACTCTTCTATTGTACGCATTCTTTAAACTCCGACATACAACTGAGCAAACATACATGTAGCACAAAATAGCAACATTCTTCCCCTCTACCTCTACATTTACCATTCTACCATCAACATAACTATGTGAGCCTTTGAGAAGACCAACTTTCCATTCAAAGCAATGGATGAAAATCATGAGCTCTGAGCCACACGTATCATGCAGCAGATCAGTCTTTTTTAACTTGTTTCTCGATTTTTTTATTAGATTATTAAAAATTTAGTTATATTCTCCACATTATTTATTTATTCGCGTGACTTTCTAGTTGTCGGCATTAATGAACCATACCCCCAAGTTTGAAATGGTGAGGCATTTATATTGAGTGGACATGGAAAACCTGATGTATAATAGAATTCAAAATTATAGGGATATAGGCTCAATTCTGGCTGATGTGAGAGACAGGCAAGTCCAGGCTAACCCTATCCTAAGCAGAATTTTGGGTATGACAGTTTTAATGGAGGGTGCCTAATGCTGCAGGGTTTAACTCGGGGAACCGTGTGTTCACTGTCAGTCAATCTGCATCCCTTTGAATGTCAAACCCAGTATGTAACTGAATTTACATTTGTAAAATGGGAATTTCTTGGTGTGTTTTATTTTATATTTTATAGCTGTTATAAATAACATTTAACAATTATTGTAAGGCTTAGTCAAAATGTATTTCATGTTTTTGACTTTTATCTTCAACTTGGCACCCAGCAGAAAGGGACTGGCCAGCCTTCAGGTGGTCGTGGGTTTCCCAGTTTCCTAATCCCACCCTAATGCTAGTCGCAGTCGTGGAAGTGAAATATTTTTTAGTAAGACGTGAAATTCCAATTCAGTAAATAGATCAAATTCTGGTCAGCCTGTGAGGATGTACTGTTACTGCCATAATTCCTCAACCTTTTCTCATGTGAAAGAGGAAATTTCAGTGCATTTTATGTATTTTTTTAAAAATTTTATTTGATTTTAGAGACTAAGCTTCAATGCTTGGATGTTCCAGTTTCAGGGCTTCATGAAAAGTATAATTTTATTAGTCAAAACAGAATAATGCCTCTGAAATATGATTGAATAAACACCTTGCAAACGTGGGAAAAGGTTGAAGAATTGTCATATGTGGAGTGTCTTGTATGGTACCTGGCATGGTTTTCCATTGGGGCAGCCTGCTACAATGGGATATTGATAAGCATGACGTGATGAGAATTATTCTGAAAACAGCATTAAATTCTGAGCTGTCAAACAAAAGAAAATAGTGTGAATGGGAAATTGTGTGAAACAAATTAAAAACTTTGCTGTCAAATATGTACTGTAATTTAAAAGCTCAAATTTATGGTTTGCAGTTTTTTGAGTTTCAATATGTATGATGCTAAACTGAAAGAACATATCTTCAATAAACTTCCAGTATTGAAAGAATGTCTTGGAGATACCTGCATATATGTTTGTGCCTGTGTCTTGATTTCAGTGAAGAACTGTTCTATATATATGTTATGTGCTTATATAATATTACTGGTCATATGTAGGTCTGTATGGCTGTCAGAAACTGAGCTGACAAAACTGTGAATTAGGTGGCCAGGAAAAACCTGTTCAGATGTTAAAACTGTAAAAAATGACAGATTCAGGTATGCTCAACTTAATCACATTATCACTTAGCAGAGAACACAAGGGAAGGCAACTTGCATGAAAAAAAAAACAGAGAGGGAAACAAAAAGAAGCTTTTTATTTACAAAGTGTGACAAGACAGTTGGCTGTCTGGATTGTCCCTTGGTCACAGTTGAATAATAGAGGTAAGATATGCATCACTGACCACAGATGGTTTTAATGACCGGTTTGAATTTATGCTTATTTTTTTTTTGGTAGGAATGTGGTGAAACTACCAGTAAGAAGTCTTTACCTGAGCAGATTCAGCAGTGCCTTACTTGTTTCTATGGCCAGGTGTCTCCAATAGTTTATCACCAGGTTCATTCGGTTGTCCGTCGACACTACAACGGAAACCTGAGAGCCTACGTCAGGAACTTCCTCCAGCCAGCCACCGTATTGCTGCGCAAACTTCAGAAGGTAGGAGCCAAGTTCAGAAGTTTTGTTTCTTTTAATATCTTGTTCCTGTTTAAGTTAACCTACCAAATTAAGATGGTATTTAAGTTTGTGTGAATGTTAGACTTCTCTGATGATGTCTTCATGTATGAAAAATAACCTGTGATAGTCTGTGGCTTTTTGATAGGTTGATAGCTAGTGTTCTGCATATTTATCTGATATCCCTTGTCTCCCTTGAGGAGATACCATTCAGCTGCAGAAAACTGCTACTTTTATAGTTGGTTTTATGTTGTTTAATCTTATAAGAAGGTTTTTTGCTCATTCGACTCTACATGTTTTTGTGGCCGGACGATGGTGGCATTGTTCCAGAAATATTGTTCAGTACAGTGTAAAACACTTCAGCAGATAAAAAAGTCAAGTAAAGGTTATCAGGAATCCAGAGCATTATTTATTGTTCATATTTAGGTATAGATATTCTTAATTATTTTTTAGTTATTATTTCATCCATAATCCATTTTATTCATGTATTATTTATTTATTTATTTATGTGATTGTTGTTTATGCCGTACTCAAGAATATTTCACTTATACGACGGCAGCCACCATTGAGACGAGAAGTAACCACATACTTTGTGTATAATTACTCATTCAGTGTACATGGCAATATTTAACCGGGATATGTAGTTAGTATTACTGAGCCAATAGTGACAAGATTTGAGAGCAGCAGATAAGCTTTCTATCACTTTGAATTTTATTCATAATCTTGACCTGTAATCAGTAAATATGGCATTTATACAAAGATGTCATGATTTATACAGAGATGTCATTATTTATAAAGCGATGTCACCTCAACTGACATGGTAACACTGTCCTGTTCAGACTGTCAGTTTGAAAGAGAGGAAAAATATTATGAGAGAGGTTAGTTAAAAAAGATGTGTAAAAAATGTGGGAAATGTATTGTTCATTATCTGAGAGAATGCTGAAATTGTATTGGAAACAATGAAGTAGTGATAAATTGGTGATAAACTAAGCAATGACATTGTAGATCTTCTTTGAAAGGAAGCGGTGAAGCATATCAAGTGTATTAGATAATTGGCCTGACTGGCATTGGAGTCATTAAGTCAGTAATGAAGGGAGGCCCATATAGAATTGAAGTGCCTTTGTTATGAAATGGGAAATAACTGTAGGCTATGTGTAATTATCCTAAATATCGTCAATTAAAAGACCATGGCTGATTTTCAGTCACATTGTTCTACATTTAGCAGCGTGCAAAGCCTTGACTTATTAGTATTCAATCAGTGCTACTTTTGATTCATGAAAATTTGTCATGTACAATAGTACGTGTGTGCAAATATGTGGAAAGCTTACAGGTACACATGTGAAAGCTGTAAGCAGTTCTCATCAAAAACTTGCCATCTTTGAGCATTGCATGTTAATAAAACACTGTCACTGTAAATCAACCTTTTCCACCTCTAAAGAACATTTCTCAGTTGAATTTCTGCTAAAAATGATTAGTTTGTGTCATAAGAGATGCAAGTTTCATAAAACTGTGCAAATTATTTGTCTGCAAACCACAGTTTTCTGAGAACACTGGTTTCAGGGACATTTAAAAAGGTTGAAACTTGTGAAACTGTAAGTCTGTTAAGATATAAAAACAAAAACACAAAAAACACTTCAGAATCTGGCAAGGATTTTGGATCGGCACAACAAGCTTTGTAGCTAATTCAAGTAGATTTGTGTCAACCACATTCAGGTTAACTGCCGTATTAGATAGAGTTGTACATGTGCATACTTTACTATTCAGCATCTTTCTGAAGAATTCATGTATACCCTCAATCCATGAAGACTTGTTTATGAATGTTATCATTTTTCATCAAACTGGTTATAATTACGCTTGTGGCTAGGGGTGACAGTGCTTTAGATATGGACAGTAGACTCGTTTTGTGCTTACCTTACACAAAAGCACAGACAAAAAGGTCATTTGCATGATTATGTGATTGTTTTGGTTTTATCATGCATTGGCCTGGAGAGAATTGTCAATTGTTTAAAATGTTTTTGTAGTTCTCATTTGCTGTGTGTGAAACTTTCGAATTAGCATGACCAGTGAGCAACTAATTAAATGCACTGATGAAAACTTGATGTTTATTTCACATTTTGACACTGGGATTTTGAATAGAGGCTGGAAACTTCAAAACGAAATAAACCTATCAAGCTGATTAGATAGCCCATGTTGTAGTATTGGAAAAAGTGGTTAACATTGAGTTGATATGAATATCGGTATATATACCTTATAGATATTAAAGACTCAGTTGTTGCTGTTTGCACTGTCCAATTTGCTGAAAAGCTTTGCGAATGGTAATTTTTATGGTGTTTGTTTTCAACTTTTGACTTACTCCCTCTGTGTAAGGTCAGTTCAGGTTTGTCTTTACAGCATTTACAGTCCTCCTTAGCTGAACCTTACAGTGTGTGTGTGTGTGTGTTTTTTTGTTTTTGTTTTTTTTTTTGATGACCATGTAACTGTAAAGCAATGTTTTGACTGGGTGCATCTGTGCCTTTAGTACTGGCAGATGTTTGCCCAGGGACACTCCCCCTCCCCCACCACCATGCCACAGCCTGCCCCTCTTCTATTTGGGTGGAGCCTCTATTGTCCTCTGTCTCATCCACTTATGAGTTCATTATTCCGTGGCATTGATTTTTTTTTCATGTTCAATAATGAACCTTTATTGGTTCAGAATTTGGTAAAGTTTGAGTGAAGACAAAGTCGTTGTGAGTCAGGCCCCTGTATGATCCCAAGGGATGAACAAAGACTTAAGGGGCTGATAGGCTGGAAAGTTGGCGACAGCCTTTTATCTGTGGGCATCATCACAGTGGTGTTTGTCATGTCGTAGAGAGGTTGGCAGAGTTAACAGTGGCAAGATCTGGGAGGCTTCCTGTGGAATATGGGAGTGAAAGTTGCCAGTATTATTGGTTATGTAACTTGACCTCTGTCCTCCAACCCTTTTTTTTTTTTTTTTTTGCGAATCGCAATTCTGCTGAATTCTGTTATGTCAGAAAGGCAAACAGAGAACGGGAATCCGGACATGTTCCAGGATTAAACAGGCTCCCTGCGGAACACAGTCAGATTAAGGACTGAATTCTGGTAATCCGGGGTGGATAGGCACTATGTCTTCAGCCGTCATGGCAGAGCAGCGGGTGAGGGACATGGTTTCTGGGACAGGGAAGGACTGTCACGGGCTAGCCTTGCTCACAGCTTGTCCCCTTACACTGCAGGCACCTTTAGGGATGTTGCATTCCCGGAGGTGCAGAAAACATTCAAGGCATGTTAGGGTGAGTTAATATTGAGCCCCAAGATCATAATCAAGAAAAGTGGAACTGTAGTCTACTATAATGTGGTGTACACGATGCTGAGTGTGAATCCCGGTTTCCTCCCACAATAATGCTGCATAATGCTCAAGTACAGCGTAAAACACCAATTAAAATAATGTATATATCTTATAAACATATATATCCATTTAATTTATTTATTTTATTTGATTGGTGTTTTAGTGTACATGTTAAGTGCATGTACAAGTGCATTTACTTCCATCGGTGTGAACAAGTTTCAGTATGATATCTGTGAACATGTATCTCTGTGATGTATAAACATGTGTCTGTGTGATATATTTGGACAAGTTTTGATAAGATACTTTGCGTAAGTATCCATTTGATGTCTGTATGAACTTTGCACTGTTTTGACAAGTTTCATCTAGATCTGCAATCTCAGAGCCGAGGCACTGCCTGTTTTGTTTGACTAAAGGGTCACTTTTGTCAAAGCCAATCTGCTGTACAACTAAATTCACATTAAACCCAAATAATCAGTCATATGATGTTCAATGCTAGAAGCAAGCACTATATTCTGTCTGTTTAGAGTTATATTTTAAAATGCAGCGTGCACGTATTTCACTCTGAATTGTATTCAGTTGTTTATTAGACATCTGTTTAAAGCCTTTGAATGTGTCTCATCATTCTGCCATGTGACTTAGCTTGCTTGGGGTCTTAACATATAATTTTGGTCACATGATAGTGGTGTCCAGTGATTAACACTATACCACTGGAACACCCTGCTGAAGATATCAGACAGCCTGATGATAGCCTGCCCAGTTGGAGGATACTGACAGCTGGCCGGCCAGATCATGGTTGATCCCACCAAGCTGATCACCAATCAATGAAGAGCCGCATGGTTTGTTTGGCGCCACATGAATGTGGATGGAAGCTGGTCTGTTGATCTTCATTTATTTGATTGTTCTTTGACACCATTCTCAGGAGTTCTTCTCTTATACAATATTGATATGGGTGAAGGAAACTAGAGTGCCTGTGGGTAAATCACCGACTGTGGACAAATAACTTCAGAATTTTTCCCACATCTGTGGTATACAGATATGCATTAGTGGTAGGCAAGTGGTCTTCAGTGAGTGTTATAAACTATATAAATAGCCCCATGAGTGTTGTTGACCAAGGCTCAACACTGAGAGCAGGGAGTCTAAGAATTCCCTTTCCAAGGCTGGGTTTGAACCATCATGTAGTTTATGACTCAGGGATTGAAACAGTTGCTTATGAAATGGGTGTGCTAACCCCATGAAGATCGTGGTTTTGCTGTAAAGTGTAATCATGACAGTAGTCCTGACATGTATATTTGTGTGGGACATCCAGCAAGAGACTTGCATTTGATTTATGTACAACTAAGATTCTCAGGTTAAGAAAAGAGCAAACATTGTTGTACCCGTGACAAGAATGTCAATTCACTTTGAAACAGCCTATAAAATTTAAATTGAAAAAGTCAAAAGGTTGACCCTTGTGTCATGAATACTCCTTGCTATGCGGATAAAGAATTAGTGCTCTTTGGTTTGCGTGATGACCTTGTCAGGTAATGAAGTAACATGGCAGGGATCAAAGAGATGCTAGAACCTGTACTAATGAAGAAAACTGAATAGAAGGCACCAAGTGGCCCGTCATCTTATGACCTTGCTGGGTAACTCTCTTAGATTCTGGACATTCTTTACCTTAACAAACCAGTGCTGTGAAAACAGCCCGATCAGTCAACTGGGGCTCAGACGGGATTTACACCTGCCCGTTTTACAAGTGTTTTTAACTCTGACCGTATGTTTTAGGCTCTTGTGACAAACTCAGGTTTCCAGCTTCCTCCATGGCTGTTCATTCCTAGAGCAGTGGTTACCTGTGTGGACAGGCATTTCACCTGGATGTGTAATTAACCTGTGTGGATTACAGGTGTTAAGTGGCCTCAGACTCAATCTGTATACTGATTCCAAGTGTGAAGTGTTAAGAATCAGATACCTAGTTCAGCTCTTGTCAACCCACCTTACCAGCTCTTTGTCTAAGGTAAGGTTCATTAGTATGCGCCAGGTACATGTATTTTTAGGCACGTGTGTTGTATTAAATGTGTCTATAAATGGGAATTGATCCATAAATGAGTGAGTCTCAAACAATTTGTGGCATTCCTGCTCAAGTGCATCCTTAAAAAAACCTGTGTATATTGAGATTTTGTACTGGGATGTTTACACTTGCCCTGCATTGCTTCATGAACTAGAGTTTAACTCCTCCTGACCGTAATCGGAAGTTTTCATCCTTTCATCTCTTGTATTTATGTATTGTGTTTGATATCCCAGATTTGAAACAGACTTACTGCTACAACTCTGAAGAAGATTTCAGCATGATTACCCTGATTACCTTTGTTTATATATAAATTTTGTATTTTTCACCTAACAAAGTTATGAAACAAAAACACACATGTATGAAAATTTATAACTCCTTTGACAACATTCTTCTGTCTGTTTGGTTGTATGGTCACAATTAACCTTCTCTAAAAGTGAAACTGTTTAGATATATCTTCTGCGCAAGTCTTTTATTGTGTATTTTAATCTTTGTGTAGTGTAGTGGGGGGTTACTGTGGCCGTGTGGTCAGCTCATGCTGGCTTCGTCTTTGGTCATACATGGGAAGGTCTGCTAGCAACCTGCTGATGGTCGTGGGATTTCCCTGTCCAGTTTCCACCATTTTATAAGTGAAATATTTTGTAATATATTGAGTATGGGGTAAATTAATGAATTTAATCTTTGGGATTGCTGCAGTGAGGACTTAACTTTGTGGGAACACAATTAATATTGTGGTTTTTCTTGATTGTTTCTTGTGGGACAACCAAGAATCTCAATATCAGTTGATTGTAGACATGGTACACTCACTGCAGTACTTATGTAGCCTCCAGAGAGATTTCCACTGTCAAGTCTCTATTACCATTTAAGTTGTTAAGTGAATGCAGCACCTTCCTATGTTTCATAGATTTGAAGCCCTCCCTGTGCAGGTGCGAAAGTTGCATGGAAGATATAGAAAAATGAAACACCATAACAATGTTATACAGAAGTACAGGTAATATAAGAGCCACATTAAGTATTCAACCTGTTTGAACTGGTGAAAAGTCAGATTAGGTTTAGTTTGTTTTTAATTTTTGTATCACCCTGTAATGGTGAAGTGTTGTGAGGAGGTCATATTTCTTTGAGAGAGCTCTGGTACAAGAGCTCTGATACAATTTCATTGGCTGAAATCATATAGTAAAATATCCTGAAGTATACCAAGTCAAACCAATGCCCGTGAGGTGAGGTAGCCTGTAGAGTATGTCAATCGATTATGTCATAGGTTATGCTTTAGGTCATATAACTATTGAGGATAGGATTTCATGTGCATTCACTTCTCAGTATATTAGCATGGGAGTTACAGCTGGGAAACAGGTCTCTGTTGGCAAAGTTGTCTGATGGGTTTTCTTAGGAATCTACTCAACATTGACCAATAGGGTGTGTCTGAACTCGGCTCTCAAAGGTTTCGCTCTGTATTTATGCTATGTAGTGTGTGTGGTGGTTTCTGGTCAGGTTCTACCTGGTTTCCTCCACCTGCAATCCTGATCCTCTCTGTACTTGAATGCATTCTTGAACACCTATTGATGGCCATGAAATGGATGCAGTATTGTGGAAGGGGCATCATGCCACGCTGAGTGATTCTTAGGCATCGCTTGAAATGCCAATCTGACACATTAAAATACAGAAAGAAATAATGTTGGAAACATAAACATGTTCAGTTTAAAGTAGATTTTGATACTTATTATTTGGCCAGATTGTTTGTCATTATGATTATTTTATACTTTTTTAGGATATGTACTGTACCTTCTGGAGTGGTGATTGAGGGTGTTCTAGCCGGCCAATTCAAATCAAATTCTATTCAAATCTAATGGCTAGTCATTCTCGTATGTTTCGATTTGTTCTGACGTGACAGTGATAATCCTGTACGACTTACCTGTCTCAGGTTTCCACTAGTCTGGGTGTGAGTCTGCATAAATTGTGAGGAAAATCAACAAGATGAATTTGAATACCTACATCATGGGGGATATAGACACTGCATCAGCCTTGTTTGCTTTTGGACTCAGATGCTTAATGTGATTGATATTTCTCTCTTAAATTTTGTTTGCAAAATGTAAGTAATGAAATAATTGTATATGCTTACACGTTAAACTAGAAAGAATTAATTGGTCTTTTTGCCTCTTGCTCTCATTGTTAAATATAATGCTGTCAATGGAACTTAGCTTTTCCCTTATCAGCCTTAATTTTGATTATTGTTTTTTTAAATCAAATGAGGACTAAATGAATCTAGATTTAACTCTGCCTTGTAAAATTCAGTGTTAGGCACATGTAAAGATGTATTCAAAATTTGTGTTAACTACATTTGTCATTGTCATAGTCATATACCTGTACATAGATACAGACAGGTATGTATGTTAAGTTTTTGAAAAAGGGAGATAACTTATGATTCCGTGAACATAGTTAAATCTTACTGCATGAGGCATGTAAGTTAAGCTACACATATGTAAATGTATAGCTCATGAGACTGTGAAGTGGAGAGCAGCCAGGTCAGAAACAAGATAGGGCCTACACCCAGATGTGTTTTATCTACAACGTGTCACATCACCAAACTTTTGCTAATTTGAGATCTAAGTTCGTTTCTGGGTGCGCGCAACGTGCAGTCATTAGTGAGGTGTTTTTGAGGGGGAAGTTCCTAAATGAACTCGACTGCTTCCAAGTGCAGCCTTAAAGTGACCCAGTAATGCCTGGTATAGTGGAATAACATACACAGTTATATGCAGCTGGAACTGACTGATACTATGGTATCTGGTGTTGTGTTTTAACTGGTGAGTTGGTGTGAATTCATGTTGTTAAAGTTTTTGGTTTCAGTTTCGTATATGATGATTGTTATAGACTGCTTGTTAACTGAAGTTTGCCTGTCTACTTGAAATAGAGTCCTTTACACCTGCATGGACACATCGAGTGATATTGTGCTGCCACAAGCTGAGATTAATGAAGAGTATTTGAAGAGACATAAATACCTGAGATTCGTACTCAGTATTGTGTGATCAGTTATGCTACACAGGCATTCATCTGGTATTGTATAGCATCAGTTATTTTGTCAATCTTTTAGTCAGCTTTATTTAAAAAGCTTAATCATATTCCCAGTCACTATAGAGTTGAAGACAAATGATAGAATTTATTGGGGAAATGTTTACACACTGGGATAATTATTTTACAGATGACAGAAAATCAGTTTTCTTCAGTTTGCTTATTTCCAAACCTGATTGTGTTCTGTCTTCTGGAAAACTATAGGCATATACTTCAGGAACTTATTTAGATTAAAAAATTTACTGTTTTTCTTTTTATTTGGCTTAAGTTGCTTACCTCTTTTGAAGGGTGGGGTGGAGGTGGTGGTGGTTGGGTGTTAATAGTGAAACATTCAGCTCAGCCAGTCTAACCAAAATCTAAGAGGAGTTTGTTTTCATATTTTTCTTGAAAAATACACGTTTGGAATAATTTCTCCTATATTTAAAATATTAAGTAGCATGGATGTACATGGCGGGAAGTGGTGTGTGTTTAAGTTTGACACAACTCACTTTTATGTAGCCTTCGTCACAGCTGGTGGCTTTATCATTGGAGTCCTGGCAGTGGGACACTATCACTGGGTGACCGGCGATAAGTACATGACCACCTCAGCGTGTCTGTCATGATCTACCTGTTACCTGAACTGTCATCATGAGCATAAATAACTCGTTACCGGACTCCTGGCTCCATCAAAATCCCCTAGAATTCTGCCAGTCAAATCAACCGCTTACCCGTGCCTAACACGTCGTATTAATAACTTCACCTCCCTGACCTGATTGTATAGACTCTGGACAGGTACTTAGTCGTAAGCCTGTCTTTGATCTTTAAATGTGTCCAGATGGAACTGTCACAGAGTATTTGTTTTACCTGAGGCTGAACAGGTAGACTAAATATACCTGAGTTGGTCTCCTGTTGCACCTTTTCACTTGTACCTATACTTTTGTGCTGTCAATCAAAAGTAACACCACATCTTATGACAGATACATGTATATGTTTGGGTACCACAGTTATTGTCTGTCTGTGTTGTCATATTCTGTCTCGTCACACAGGTGTGAGATAGAGTGAATAGAAAGGTTTGCCTTTTGATGCCATAGCACTGTTTGCATTATATTCTTGTACCATCAAGATAAAATATGTGTACAATTCAATATTAAGACATCTGAATTAGTCCTCTGATCAAAAGAAAGGCCTGAACAGTAAAACTGGGTAAGTTTTTATTTATTTTATTTTTCTGCAGATAAAAAAGATGATGTTTAAGAGATGGTTGTTTTACTTGTCACTAACTCATGCTGATGTTAATTGATACCATATATGCTGAGAATAATATCTGTAATTTTGTGTGGTATGAAATGTGAAAGGTGGTGGTGTTTTTATGTCCACATACCTGTCTTAATCTGCCTTCTAATTGACTGTTTTTATGTTTAACTAATCATCTTACCTGTAAAGTAATCAGCCACTTTGATGGCTTACCTGTTACATGCATGTGGGTTAATCTGGACAGTTAAGATAGCCAACGTTTTTAGTACAACACCATTTGACACACTTTTAACTGTATGCCCCTAGCATATCTTATATATTCATGTGCATTGCAAACATGACAAATTCCTAGTGCATGAGTCGGTACAGGAATCCTCAGTAAGTGCTTTCATTATCTAGTAAGTTTAACAGATAATTTATCACCTGCCATCCTTTTCTGTGTAAGTTAACATCAACCTTGCATATACCTAGATGTCAGCAGGTAGATTTTCAAGAAATGACAATGAAGACAAATGATTAATTTTGATTTGTTAACAAATTCATGAGAAAAACATGCTACACACATGTTATCTAACCTTGCTTACATGTACACAGGTATTGGTATACATGTACGTGTAGATCGAGGAACCGTCATTAGGCGAGCATGTCAGCTATGCTCAACACATTCCTTAATTTTAGATATCCCTTTTTTTTTTTCTTTTTTTGGAAATAATGTGGAAATATTGAATATTCTGTTGCTGATTAACAAGACTGGTGCTTAAGCACCAACCAACCTTAGAACTTTCTAAGTGCCACTAGCTCACCACTAGCAAACTTTAGACTCACAACTAGCACATCTTCGACTCATCATTAACACACTATCAGCATTTTTTCGGCTAAGTTACTGCAGTGGTCTGTGGAAAGGGTGATCAGATAACTGTAACTTGTAACAGTAACAACATGTGGTCCACCAGCAAACCACACCCTTAGCAGACTTCAAGCATTCCACTATGATTCCCTTAGCCTTTGTGTGCTAAGTTACTGCAGCAGTCTGTGCATACGGTTTCAACCACCAGACCACATGCTTACCACAGGCAAACTACTGGCAAACTACTGGCAAGCTAAGTTGATTTGATACCCCAAGACATCTTTATTATTTATGCTTGCTAAATTATACTGCATGGTCATTTATCTGCAATTTTCCATGACAATAAAGTTCAATAATTTCTGAATTTTATCTGCTCAGATTTAAGCTTATTATTATTCTGAATAATTTTCCAGTGATTTTAGTTCATGTATCATGTGAATGTGTCTTTCAATCTCAACTCATTGAGATATGAGATGTTTTTCCCCCAGTCTGTGTAAACAAGCCATGTGGAGTTGTGTAGGGGGAAATGGTAAGATATGTAAACAGAGACTGGCTCTTCTGGTGAAGGTTGTTTGGGAGACACTTACCTATCTCTGGCTCGCACACTCACAGGCAGCTTGTGAAGTACCTCTACTTCACCTTACCTGGCCGACCATATTTTGTGTTACCTGACTTTTTTGTTTTTTACATGGAGATACTTAAGATTAGATGGTTTGTACATGAAATTTTTTATACTGGACATCACTATTGACTCATATTTAGGGGGGGGGGGATATTTTTTGTTGGTCTCTGTTTTGCTTTGTTAAAAAATATGACTTAGAAATGTTTTTCATTTGATTTTGAAGTTGAAAATCAATTCAGGTTGTAGAATGTTGACTTTCATCTCATAAGAATGAAACCAACTCAAGAAATGTTAAATATCAGAACTTAAGTGAGTACCTTGTCATATTTGAAAGCTTGAGGGTTACACAAGCGCATTGATTTTCCTTACTATTTATGTAGTAAATTTGTCAACTTCAACCTCAGAAGTATATACCCTCTAACTTTGCGTGTTGTACCATGCCATACCAGTACATGCAGCTTGCACATTTTTGTGCAACATATCAAAAATAGCCATAACCAAGCATTGCCATCATTTTTTTGAGCTGCAAGTGAAGTCATAGCATTTTCTTACCTTGGTAACCTCCAGAGGGGTGGGTAGTAACACTGGGGGAAAAGTTTTCATTTTTATCCAAACAGACAAAATTCTTATATATTTTAACAAGATGCAAAATATCAGTTCAGATATTTGTAGGGTATCAATAACTTAAAATGCGTGTGTTGCAGTAATACCCAGTAAGTGCTACTTCAGTTTGCCTGCAGTCTTGGATCCAATTACTTGAATTGAGTATCTGTAACCTGCAAGCTAAAAAGCTAATCTCTTCTAGAACAGTTTTATTATATCTGTTACCAATTAAACCCTGCCCCCATGTTTCCAAGGGGCCCAATAGATACCCTTATGGGTGTATTGCCATTGTAAACTCCATGATGCCATGGGTCATTTAGAGGCTAACAGGGTACCTTCCAAGAGGGTTGTTATTGCAAATCATTTGTCTTTGAACCAGCCTGGTGTCTTTTTTTTTTTTCTTCTTTCTAGTAAACACTTCAAAACTAACCATAGGTCGGCAAATGTTCAATAAAAAAGTTTAATAAACTTTATCTTTGTGTTTGTAAATCGAACTCTCAGTCATTGCTTTTGACAGCTGGTTTTGTCTGCCATTTCCTCCACTAGGAGGACAGCCTCTTTCATGTGGAGATTAGCTTTGTGGTTGGACTACAGTACAAACCAAACTGGCCGTTTGATCTGGTCTGAGCTGACACACAAACATTCTTAGCTGGACACTGTGGTGGCCAGACAACTGGGGGCGCTAATATCATGGGATGTATGGCATGTAATCGGAGGGAGGGGGGGGGGGGGGCAACTGTTTATGTGACACTGGAGACAGTTGATTATTAAATGACCATTAAATGACTTTTATGGACTGAAAGGTGATTAACGGCCAATCAGCTGTTGTAAACAAGAGATAAATGTATATTTTTTACCCTGTCTAGGCAATAAACATAGTCTTTGTTTTCAAGAAGTTATGATTTCTATTAGTAGGAAATGTGTAACAATTTCAACTTTACGTGTACATAACATGTAAATCAAAAACATGTATACCATCTTTACCTAAGTAAAAAAAAGGGAAAAGATAAGGTTTTTATTATGCCAATGAAATGAGATAATGTTATTAAATTTTTTATATTCACCAAACATAAAATAAAAAGGCCTATCCTGTTTTACTGAGTTTTTTTTTAGCTGTTGCAGCAAGTTGTACTACAAAGAGCTATAAAATATCTACCTACTCTTCCTATAGATAAGTTACAGAGCCACTTTGACTGGCGATTGAAATCCAGGCCCCATGATTATAAATCATTGTAATATATTTGGTTATTATTTACTTGGTTGGTCTTGATTGTCACGCTCAGGAATTTTTCAGTGAAGAAAAAAAGGGTGCTGAGAGCAAATTTAACCTCTACCCTTTGACATGTCCTCGACATAAGCTCTTGACTAAATGTCATAGCAGAACTAGCATGAGGTGGACTGTTTTAAGAGTTAATAGTTAGATAATAGTCATGGTACTTCTCTTTCTTTAGAAAAAAAGTCATTGTCATGAAGTCTGTTTACTCACTCCAGAAAAGTGTTAATGAGAATTTTTTTTTACTCCGGTTATTTATATGGCATATTTGGTCTCAGAAATGTAGGTGAGATTTCTCTCCCCAGGATCACAAGACTGCCTCCAAAATGTACTAGACAAGGCAGTGCTTATGGATTTACAATTTCTTGGTTTATTGTCAAGATGTATCTCCCCTCAGCCTACAACTTGCTAATCCTTCAAACCGACCCGGAACCCCACCGAGCCTAACTAGTACACTCCCCCTTACCACACCCTACCGAGCCTAAGCTAGTTAAACTTACCCCTTAATCCTCCTTTTCCTCTCAGCATTATGTCATAACTCTATTGTTTTCTTACCTGTTGACACCTATAGCTCTACTTGTTATATGCAAGCACTTTATGTTATGATGTCATTCACTTCAAACGATGCTAGTATCTGCATGGAAGATAAAGCAATGCCTTGTCTAGTGTACTTTCGTGCCAACTTCTAAATGCCACTGAAACAAGTCATGACTCCAAAATAGTTTACTGCGCTAAAATTGTGACTTGCATTAAGGTTTTGTTTTTAATAATGAGAGTTGTGTTAGAGTTTGACAAAATGAAAATCAGCAGTTAAATTCGATTGTGAGTTTAGACACAAGTCCTAACACAAGCTAAGACAAAGCTTGCCTGGTTTCTCTGACAGCTCCGTGATATGTACTTTCTGAGTAATCATTAATTACCAATTACTGACCATACTGTATTCAAATTTATTCATCATTTGGCATGAAAGTATTTCCTCTTAACCTATTATTAACTTTTTGGTGCAATTTTAAAAGTTTAATCAGAGACTAATTTGATTGACGTGGCAGTGTGTCTGTGATTACACCTGTGCAGATCACCTGTCCACCTGAACAAGCTGCTGACAAGGCTATCCAGGTGAGAGATCATCTTCTGTCCACAAAGGTCATAGGTTAGAGGTCAGAGGTGAGGTAGCCAGGGACAAGAGGCAGGCTAGAGTTTTGTCTGAAGTGGTCCAAGGTCGCAGCATACCTGTACAGCTGTACTATACTGGTGCTAATACCTGCTCATCTGACATGCAAGGAGAATTAAGTCTGTATGTAAACGAACTCAAAAGCTGCCCCCTTCAAATATCTGCTATTGATCAGAGACTTGAGTTAGGCCCTGTAAGACGGTGCAAGATTACCTGGACGCCTGCCTCCGTACCTGGGGGCCCCGACTTACAGGTGGGGGGAGGCTTAATATCACCTGGGCTTGTCCTGACAACCAAGGGGGCTTTCATTGGCAAGTCATCTACAGTGTTTGTGGAATAGTACAATTTATAGCTTGGTGTAGTGTGAAATTGTGTCATATTGCAACCCCACACACAGCCCATGTTTGCTTGAAGGTGACACTGCATGCTTACCTGTGTATACGCATCATTTCTCATACAGCGTTAAGATCTTTTGAATGGACAAATACCTGGGGTCTCATCAATGGATACTGTGCTCTATGTTGGTTAACACACCTGGCCTTGACGAGGGAATCAGCCGCTCTCTGTGCCCAGGTATGCCAGTAATTCTCTACTTCACCCGAGTTTCTCACCTTTTTCCTTCACTTAGAATTCAATTCAGATGGTAATTAAAGTGTCTGCAGTGGTAGGCTGTGTAGAAACTCACCTGTACGACTTAGCCATGTAATTCTGACCTAAAACGATTGCCATACAGAGGAAAGTGCATTGATTAATGACATTCCTGGACTTACTTATTCCTTGCACATGTTTACATGTGTGTTAGGAATGAGTGATGTTTACATGTATGTGTGGAATGAAAAAACATAATGATAGATGGGTGTTGATTGCTTTTTATTCTTTATGAGGCCATTAGTGGAGACCAGATTCTGATTTATGGTGTGGCTGATAATAACAGAGTATATTAGTCCCCGGATATGGTAATTCAGGATTTTCTCACTGATTTTAGCCTTAATCTTGTTTAATTGGAATATGATTCACAACTTTTGATAAAGTTTTGGAATGTTTGCTGTTAGTAAGATATATAGTGATGATTAGAAATCCCTTCCCTGAACTATTAAGAATAACTCTTCAGATTTATGACCTTTAAGGGGTCTGATTTATTCATATCATCATGTACATGTGACCCAGCTTGATATAAGTTACACATAATACGCCTAACAGCGGAGCAGAACTTTTCTGATAGAATCAAGAAAACCACATTGTATTGCAGTACATCTGTATGCCAGAATGAGATACTTTGCAACTATAATGTATTAAACATTACATAAACAAAATCATACTTCCTACTTACAATGAACCTTAGTGTAATTTTACAACCTTTTTGCATGTTTGCAAGGTGTTTATTCAAGTGTATTTTCTGAATGCATTATTCGGTGTTGACTGATAAAATTGTACATTTTTTGCCTGAAACTGGCCAATCCAACTAATGTTGTTTTGTCTCCAAAATCGAATTTAAAAGGTGCATAAATTGCACTGAAAGTTGCTCTTTCACATGCGAAAGGTTGAGGAATTCTGACAATGCAGTTCTGACAATTAAAGTACTTAATTAAAATATGTGATTTGTTATATTGGACTTCTTGTAACATTCAATTAATGTGTTTGAATTTGATTTAAAATATATGCCAAGTTACAAGTATTTTACCTGAGTACATCAATTTGTAAATGCATGCATTTGACTAGTGTGAGCATATCAGGTAGGTAGATTTCCTTGAAGGTAAGTACTACATGTCTGTGTGGTACACAGTACCTGATTGTCTCTTATCTGTACCCCTGTATGTTTAACCCTCAGAGTTATCTTTTGATGTGGCAAAACCACTTATCTCTTTATTTGTCAAGCATTCTTTTGGAGTTGAAGTGCCCTGAATGTAATACATTCAGGTCGCCGACCCTGGTTAAATATATCAAAGATATCTGCCAAGAGAGATTGAGAAAAACTTATAAAGTCAAGCCGTGAATGTACATAAGTCTTATGACTTGAGATAAGGAGTTATTTACACCTTGACCTACAGTTGTGTTGTTACCTGGATGAGATCACCTGTGAAGATGAAGGGCATGGCCCATCACAGAAGAGGGGAGGGGGGACGGTGGGGGTTGGAGGGACGCTAAAGGAATTGTAATTGTGTGTGTCTGCTTGAATTCAGAATTGCATGGAAGTCATTTTGAGTTTTTAAAGGGTGTATGCCATGGACCTACATCATTCAGAATTGGCAAGTTTTGGAGGCACTGATAAAGAACTGATTTAAAGACAAAATTAAGTGTACAGTCTTAGGTTTGATTGATCACACCTGCATAATTCAGTATGCCTTTGTAATAAAGGTGCTGATCAACTTTTTGCAAAAATTCTGCAGTATAGTGTTTTTGATGATCTGAAAACAACACCTGTTGAAATATTTACTATTGACTCTGTAGAAGCCATGTAAAAGTCTTAAGAGTATCGGGGAAAGTATTACAGATTTTTTTAAAACAGAAGTGATATAATTTTTATTTTAAATATTCAGGGCAGATAACAGCCATAGTTAGGGGGGGGTTTATGTTTTGGTATGACCTCAGATTGCTTTATTTAATTATAACTGCGCCATAAAGTAAAGATTATATGGTATCTACCATATTACATCCTCCACCCCTGGCAAATTCTGTAACCTTGATGTCTTGTACTGGCATCATCTAAAGTGTTTGTCCTCAGACATTACACATAAATTTGTTTTATGTGTACAAAATAGTCTCGTGTTTAGAATTTTGTAAAAAAGAACCATAGAATTATATATAAAATGTGGCTGTAAAGCCTTTATTGTTGAGTAACGTGATCGTTACATCTGTACCAGACTATAGTTACTGTCTTTTCACCACTAGCCTAGCTGTTTAATTCATGTGTATCTTCTGATAACACTGTAATGATAAGGGGTCAGGCTGTAATGGGTTTTCCTTATATTCCTTACACTTTGGGGTATTTCTTTTGGTTGGGCGGGGGGGGGGGGGGGGGGGGGAGAGTGTCAGTAGGGGTAAGACACAGTCACACATGTTGCATATAATTAACAACTGATAAACTGGATGACTGGTTGGCTGCATGTTGGCCTGTGATCTTCAGCTCTATCAACTCTCAAGCATAGTATTAGAACACCGAGAACCTGCATGCAAGATTGGGCGACTGCATATACCTGGAGTAGATCACGTAGACGTTAGGACAGTTACCAAATGCTCATTTGTCAAGGTGACACCTGTTAGTTTGCTCCCTTTGAAGCACCCTTTACCCCACCCCCCACCATTTCCTGTCCTGATAATTTGGGTAACTTAGCGACTATCTTCCATCTGGTAGAGACTTACTAGTCAGTGTTATAATGTGTGTAGCCCTCAGGGGTTCTGCTCTTTTGTTAATCACTGGATTTAAAGTCATAAATTATATAGATGACTTTGTGAATAAGAACCAGAGATAATCAGAGAGGGCCATGTAACAGGTATGTACTGGTATGGTGAAATTGTGGAAGGTGTAAAAATCATCAGTGGTAATGAATGTAATTGTATAATGTGATGTAGAATAGGAGGTTGATTTAATGAGCTGCCCCTGTTGGGTGTAGAGAATTCTAAAATTGTGCAAAACTTATATAAAAATAGCTCATATAAATGTACATGTCGTTCTGTGTGAAAATGTGCATAAAACAATGGTATAAATCCTTGATTCAAATAATAATGTATGCTACGGCACATCCAAGAACACATGTACATTTACAGTTGTAAAGTAATTTAGTTAGTAACGAGTTTAAGATACATGTGTCTGACATTTTTGACATATTTGTATTTGTACAAGGACTTGAATGACCTGTATACAGCAATGATGTGAAGACATTTTCTCATCCAGTCAAGAAAGACAATATCTGAATTTTTTTTTTTTCTCATAAAATTAAGTGAACAGATACATGGCCCTTATGGACTTAAATTGTAAATAAGTACTGTTAATCAGCAGAATTTTTGTCTTGAAATATCATGTAAATTTAGAACTATCTCATTACTCTGTTTATGTATATTTAGATAAACCTACCAATAACTGTCATTACCACATTCACTGGTAGATATACCTGTAGAGTTAAACCACAAGAATTGTTTGGGGTCAAAAAGAACAGGTAAGCATGAAGATAATTTTGACAGATTTTGAAGTAAGTATTAGATCTGTGTTTATATGAAGAGGGGAACCTCCTATTTGATCTGGGAACCTGTGAAGCTCTGTTTTGTACACAATGACAGGCCGTTTATGCTTGGCAAATCATATTCACATAGGACAGTCCTGCTCAATGGCTAGCCTCTGATGGCTCAAAATAATATCTTAACCCTTTGTGTCGAAAAGCGACACTCTTAGAGCAAAGAGCTAAAGCTTTCTGACAGGACAACGCTCAAAACTATGGATTTACTTGTAAAGATTTTCACCTGAGAAACTCATACGTGAGCCAACCACAGTTGTTCTTAGGACTGGATATGAGGGCAGGGATCTTAGGTGGGGGGCCGGAAATCTGGGCTCTGATTGAGGTGATTTGTGTGGTAGTCAATACAGACATATCACCTGGCGATCAAAATATACCTGTCCACAGCTGATTGCAGGAGTCAGGACAGGTAGGAACGCTGATAAAACGTAAGATTTATAATGCTCAGTCTTTTCCTGGCTGCAAAGCTGGATCATTCACATCCTCTTATTTTTTTTTTTTTTATGATATATGATTTGAAATGAGACAGCTTCCTGCATGGTCTGCATGCATAGTAGATAGAGTTTTGTTCTGTAGAAAAACATCCTATACATTTTAATGACCAATCATGTGTCAATTAGTTATTAATGTCATTAGTGTAATAGTTTCTGCTACGTTAACAATACTTTAATTTGCAAATTCAGTTATCATTTTCTATTTTTACTTTATTTAAATTTAGTAGCACAAGGTAAGAACTAATGCAAGTATTTAGGATGTTCATCAAAATTTCATAGTATAGATATTAAAAATGGTGATTTAATTATAGTAAAAATGCATATCAGTTGTGAGAATTTTTGGCATTTAGACTAGAATTATGGCTTATCTACCTGAATGTTTTTAATCTTCTGTGCGTGTAGACGTAAGTGGCTTGTGTATTTTTTCATGATATATATCGCTATCCTAAGCATTGAAGATAAGTTGTTTAGCAATCTCACCTGAGCAGTCATTGGCTTTTGAAGAGCCTGTTTTCACATACATGTACACCTAGGCAGTCTAAGGCTCTGGAGATGATTAATAGGCAGTCTCATCTAATAAGGCCATTACGATTAATTCTTTGTTTGGCAAAACGTGCCAACCCTGTCAGAACAAATGACATCCGGGACAGAATTTTTTTTTTTATTCTGGTTAATGAAAAATATGCTAGGGATTTTAAAGAGACTAACATGAAGAGAGAAATAAAAACATAAAATAAAAGAATTTTACCAACATCCCAATAAGAACTTCAGAGAAGAGCCACTTTGGGTGGTTCATAT
Organism: Liolophura sinensis; assembly: GCF_032854445.1. Classification (NCBI taxonomy): domain Eukaryota; kingdom Metazoa; phylum Mollusca; class Polyplacophora; order Chitonida; family Chitonidae; genus Liolophura; species Liolophura sinensis. The sequence goes on along the minus strand of NC_088303.1, from coordinate 18,209,540 downwards.
GTATTACACCCAACTCGCATATTTTTAATAATGGCCTAACTTGTATGTATGCTCTAATAATGAGATTTTTTTTATCCATGCCATGGATTAACCATGGCTTAGTACCTGGAATTTTTTCTATATGTTGGGGCGAATTCATGTTATCTGCTGAAATTCATATGGCTATGTGTTAATTATATTTTGTCTTACAGGTCTTTAATCCCTGTGTTCAAGTATCAACATTGCCAGTCGCATGTTGACTTTCACTTAATGTGTCCTCCTACTTTATGGTTGATTACAAACAAACATGTACCTGTGAATTAATTAAGCTGACATACCTGTGATAAATCACTCAGAGCTTTGTCACAGGGAAAATGTTTAATGTGCAATCATTTCGTATACTTGTATATTATGCTAATCAGACACCAGCCTTGCATATTACACACTATTGAACTCCCATATGTAGGCTCAAGTACTGATCTTTATCACAGTCATTAAGCACCTGACCAATAAAGTCGGGCAAGTCCAGTCTAGTACTTATTTAGTATATTTTAAGAATTCTTAAAGAATTTACATATGTCTAACATGAATGAAATAAGTATGTCCCAATATAATTATTAATTAGGATAGTCTTTCTTTTTTTTTTTAGTTTTTTTTAAATAGTTTTCGTTAGTATATGGTGGAGCTCCAATGTAATTAAAAAAAAACTTTAATTGTATTACGACATCTTTTTTATTCCTATTAAACATATGTATTTACAATTTTTAATGTAAACACATGCACTGAAGTTAATCCTTTACAAACTGTATAATTACAGTTGCCTGCTAATTACATATACCTTTGATTTCACATGTACAGTCCTGTTTTATTTGTTTATGTATTTATTTTTTCTCGATATTTCTGTGATTTTAAAACACTGTTAGTAGTAATTACATGTACACCTATACCCTAGTCTTTATGTCTGGTATATCACGACTGTTTGTGTCTAGGTAATCCCATGTTTAAACTTGCCCGTGGCTAGCAGCTTAGACTAGCTGTAAGTGCCTGGATTTACCTGACCCAGCTCAAGCTGTGTTATATGGTCTGTAGTCCTTATGATTTATGGACAGTGAACTTAGCTCCCGAACTCATTGACTTACCTGTTGACCCCATGACCAGCCATAATTAAGACTACGTTAGGCCGTATTGTCTTCAGACTGTTTGTCTTAATTGTTTTGATGGACAGGCAATGACTGCTGTGGAAAAGGTGACTTTGCATAAGGTAACATTCACATGAACTGAGGTATACCTATACATGCACATCTTGAGGACATGTTACTGACTGTAGGGTGTGTATACCTGCCAGACCTGGCTTTGTCAAGTGATAGTTTTGTTTGTATAATTTTAATCATATATTAATGGTAGTGGTTTTTTAACAGTTTGGTTTAGCAGATTTTTCATTTGGTTCCAGATGCATAGTTTGGTATGGCAGATTTTTCATTTAGCTCCAAATCCAAGCGTAAAATTGGAGATTTTCATTTGCTACCAGATGCACAATTTGGTTTAGTAGGTTTTTCATCTGGTTCAATGCATTGTCAAAGTTTGGTGTTGGAGGCTTTTTTCATTTCGTTTCAGATCCAACATTTAATGTAGTAGACATATCATTGGGCTTCGGATCCAACATTTAATGTACAAGATATTTTATTTGGTTCAAGATCCAACATTTAGTGTAGTAGATATATCATTTGGCTCCGGATCCCAACATTTAGTGTGGTAGATATATCATTTGGCTCCGGATCCCAACATTTAGTGTACTGTAGTAGATGTTTCATTTGGTTACAAATCCAAAATTTGCTGCAGAAGATTTTTAACCTCCTAAAAGATTCAGAAAAGTCTTCTTTTTTTCATGATTTCATGTTAATAATGATATACATGTATATAATATCTTATAATCAGAGTGATTCATCTAGACTTGAATGCATGTGAAGCTTGCTGAAATGAACTTCAAATCAGTAACTTTTAAAAATGTTTCTTCTGTTCATTTACCAGGTACCTAATCACGCAGTAGCATGTCAGTGTAAGGCAGACACGTGGCCACTCAGTCAAAACCGTAAGGTGATCGTCCACCTGACAGAGTTCCCAAAGTCCTGTCTTCATCGCGGGGATTTTTACCTATGTGTAACACGGACAAATTTTGGCCAGGTCCAGCTATCGGTCAAGTACTTGGCCGGGGGAGGGATTCGGGAGTTGCTGGTACTGGAAAGTGATTACTCCACCTTGTTCACCATGGACTGGATCGAAAAGATGAGAGTTACCTCTGACAGGGAGTTAGGATTATTGTTAAAACGCTGCGTCGTTGCTGTGGAGAACGGGATTCAACGCATGCACTGGGATGATGTGGCAACCCAGAGTCGCCCTGGTGATCTGTGTCGCAAACAGAATTCTCAAAAATTGGATATAGTGTTTGATTTCACTGGATTATCGCAAAGATTAGGTAAGCCTTTCATTTATATTATGTAGGTGTCGTATCTAGTCGTATCTAAACTAAGTCGCATTATGTTTGTTTCCTTTTTGCTTTGTGAACATTCTTCATGTTTGTTTTTCATTTTGGGATAATATTGATTTTGAGAGGTAAAATATGCTAAGTTGTCTAAACTGATGACCTCAGAGGAATTGCAATGTAACAGATATAGTAGAGGGGTGCTGACAAAGTATACGAAAATATATCATAGATGGTGCAAATACACAAATAAACAAGGACAGAAGTGCTCATACTTTGTGGCACCAGTATTTCACAACCAAGTCCAGTCTAAACAAGGGAGATAATTATGTCAGCCTATTGATGCACTAAAACAAAAGAAAGTCCCTGTGAACACGCTGGCATGCTTGTCATGCTGCAAACTCTCCAACAACTTACACAGATGCTCACTAGTTCTTGTGCATTCCTTAAAAAGTAATAGTTAGCTGTTGGATTGACCAGAAAAGTATTTTGATTTGTATATGCAGTTACTGAATTGTGTAGTTGTTATATTCTCCTTGTAGGCATTTTAATAACTAGCACACTTTCATGGAGCATCCAGTTGCCATTAATCTATCTCTGCATAGGGGCTTTGCATCACATGAAAATTATTAATGTCCTGAAGGTGAACACATCCATTGTATCAGGGACATGTGGAGAGTGCTATGGAGCAACTGTCTGACAGTGATCCATGCATGCTATACTCCTTCAGTATATTTGCGCTTACTGCATATTTTTTCAGCATAAATTGCTCAAAAATTTGTCTTATTTGGAGAGCTGTGTGTGTTCTCCTGTGATCAGAATACGAAGATATTTTTCTGACTCGGCAAGGTAATGAGTTCCAAAAATTTACAAACCCTTGGTCCAGTGAGTCTGTGGGTTCAAATCTCCAACCTGTCCATTGTCTTCCTGTACACTTTCCTCCGCCCTTGTAATCCTTTCTTCTGTCATATTTGTGACATTTCCATTGGATATGGCAAAAACATGAATCAGTTGAACTAATAAATAAACCACCCTGATATTGTAGTGATATACACTCATTGTACCAGTAAGTAATAACATGCAAGAATAAATGTTTATAGCATAGTAATCTTGATAATTTTGCTTTTAAATCATTTTCCAGTAATTTGGTCAGATTAAATAAAATACATAAAGTACATGTCACTATTATTGAAAGTAAAATATACTGTGTTTCACACACACAGAGCACTGCATGAAGTGCTAGCATACTGCACTTGAATCTATAACAGCTTAATACCCTGTAAGTGCAAACATCATGCGGGACCCCCCTGTTATAGCCTCATTAGTTCAATCAGCTTAATGATACTTAATAGCTTGTACAAGTGGATATATCATAAGTAAAGTCTTATTTAAATGTTAATATAAGCTTGAGGCAGTGTGTGGTTCGGTATAGTGAATGCTTGTGAAGACCCCTCTAGAGAGCCTCAGGGTTCCATGTGGCTAGAGCAGAGTCTATCCCAGTTAAATATGACTGAGCCCACTACAGCAGGGTTGTGTGACTCAGCCCAGCATAAAGGGGGGAACCCACAGTACTACTGAGAAAAGGAAACTTGGCAACTTCTTCCATAACTTGTAACTAGAGGCATTGGGCATTATCACTAGGAAGGGTGCTGGTGAAAAGTCTCTGTGACTGACAGAAAGGTGGAAATACCTGTGACTATCACATGTAAATCTAGTAGGCCTTATCAGGGCCAGTAAGGAAAAGCTGTTCAGGTGTTTAGGGAGATGCGGTGAAGCAGACATTGAGAAACAAAGAGAGCACATCCTCCTCCTCCTCCCTACCTCCCGCCAGTGTTAGGGGGGTGACCATCAGTGACTCCTGCCCTCATGGAGCCAAGGCCTATGGGGCAGGCTTCTTCAGAGGGTAAGTTGTCAGTACAGGTTGATTAACACAGGTGTGTGTATTAATCAGGCCTGAAGTGATCCGATGCTGATGTGGTTACATACCTTGTTGTCTTCGCCCAAGAAGGCTGACATCTTTTACATACAGTGTACATGTATCATTCTAACGTGTACAGTTATGTCTGATACAGGTCACTTCGTACTTCATTACATGTACATATGAACATGACGCTCACTTTCTGTTTGGCTATATTTCATACATGTAAATACTCGTATTTTAGGTATGTGTACATGTATACACTTGTATTAGGTATACATTCATTTATATTAGATATGTATGTACTAATATTACATATATGTGTCTGCTACATATACACTTATATTGGACAATACCTCTATTATGTACAGAGGTAGGAACCATCCAGCAGGTACCCAGGGCCCTGTTTGCTCGGAAGTGTATTATCTAATGCAGGTATTGGATAAGCCTATACTATAAATTTAAAATTTTATTGAAACATACAAAACATGGCAGTTGTCCAAAGCCAAAGTATAACAGCAGAAGATTTACATGTAGATCATATTTTATATGCTGTTACGCAATTAATTTGGGGCAAAGTACAAAAATGAAAACTTGGCTGAAACTTAAATCAGGTATTACATGCAAGTCTCTAGACAGTTTTGAACAACCATGCCCCGAACTGTAAATTCTTTGATAGATGGATGTATGCAGACATACTTAGATGCAGCACAGATTGCATGATTCTACTTGGATGTGGGAACTAATCAGGAGCTTTTTACAAAGTTTCGGCAGAGTAGTCTACAAAATGTCTTGTTGTGTGAGTATATGTATGCCTGTGTGGCATTGACACATTTTCTGATTTATTATGGTGTAGGGAGTTCAATGTCTACCTATATTTTGGACAGTATCTGGTATGTAAGTCTCTTAGCGAAGACATGTTCATGCAGGCATGCATATTGTTTGCTGTTTGCCTTCACTCAGTGCAATTCACATATTTTAGGGGGCACCTGTCACGTTAGTGTTTGATACACTGAATGTATCCATCTGCATGTTCTGTCAAGCATGGTACATTAAAACTAGTTTATTGGCTATAGTTGTGTGACGGTACAAGTACAGTGTATGAAATGTTTTCTGTATTTCACGATTTGAGTGGCTTGTACATGTAGATATATATGATGCTAGTGCACTGTTTGACTTTCCCTTTGAAGGCAAGATTCTGAATATCCTGTTTAAATCTTTCAAGCTGCTATTTGAGATGTGTTTTTAGCCACCCATCCTTAGACATTCCTCTACCTCCTTTTCTTATGTGAATTATTTCAAAACCGGTAGTGAACATTTGATATATATATTGGTGTATCTACATGTATGTAGTCAGAACAAGTCATGCAGTGTTAAAGATGAATTTTTTAAATTTTGAAAGAAGAAATATTTCGTTAGCAAGTTATAGCTGGTTTTAAAATTAGAGAGTTTAAATGATTGGTTATCATATATTAATAAAAGTAACTGTATTTTATATGAAGGATTACAATAAATAAATGCATTGCTGATATTAACAGTACATACTCATGCATGAAGTAGCTCCATTAATGTAAAAGTCTTTATACTCATCCAATCTGATTAATCACGCAAAGATAGTAACTGATGCATTCATTTATTCAGATATTAACCTGGTCTGATACAGTTAAATGTTGACTTAATCAAGTAAGTTGGTCTGTAGTCTAATGACAGGTTACACAGTAATCATACAGAAATTGTGCTGTTGTAATGTTGTTTTGGGTGTTCAGTTGTTACTTTTGTCTAACTTGTGACATCACTTCTAAATGGTATTGGAGGGATTGTGGCTCCATGTGGTATGCCTTCATGTGTAGGTAAATATCAGATAGTATGTACTATTTGATGTTTGTATTATTTAGGATATATTTGCGAAGTAAACAACTACTATCCAAACTTGTTTTGAACATGATTCACACATTGGAAAAGGCCTCATTATATATTCTAGGTGCCCAATCTTGTGTTAATCGCTAAATGCCCTGTAGGTTTGTCTCCATCCATTTGTGCTGTGAGCTTGTGAAAGTCTTTAAGTGTTTCTGTACAAAGCCGGTGCCAGTAGGTATACATTGACTCACTCATCTGGAAAACTTCTTCGTATGGTCAGTGATTTTACGTTCGAGACCAAACTGCTCCACATTTCTGCGTATTGTTGTTCCTATAAGTCCTTAATCGAAAGCTGACCCGAGTCTGGGTGTTTTGAATTTATCCTGAGCGTCGTGAATGGAAGGTAGAAATGACAGTTGGCAAATGTTATTGACATTTTCCCATGTAAATGATAGGATATCATTCAGGAAACTTGGTGAGGTGATTTCTCTTAGTACCAACTTCCTGTATGCATGTATATATGTATGTAAGTAGATCTGTATGTTGTGGTCATGCTGTTCTATCTCAGTGGCTGGCCCTCTGCAAGGTCTCTGGTACTGAGATTTTTTTTACAAGTCAGACAGTGCTGTGGAAGCATCACAAGGATCTGCTTTTTTTTTAGCTCTGACAAAGGACATCCTGTAATAGGACAGGAGTGACCTCAAAATAGACCCAGCAAAAGTTGTGGTGTACATGTCTCATGCAACAAGTGAAGTTGTGCCGGGGGGGGGGGGGGAGGGGGGGTAAAAGTGAGGGTAGGAGTAGTTGGGGTATCAGCTGATAGTCTGTTCAACAGATAAACAAGCAGCCACAGCAGGATGGGTTGAGTTGTAGTACACCCAGGAAAACCTAGCTACTTCTGGCTGATTCCTACATAGGCATGTGATCATAAACTGTACATGGTGCTATCTATATCAACAAGAAAGTACTGTACAGTGTTGTGTTGAAATTTATTACCTTTTCTCACAGTTCAGCTGTAGAACATGTATTTACATGTAGCCCTTGTGGCCATAAATTAAATCTGTATGTATCAAGCCTACATGTACAAGTGATTCAGTCTTTTATATGTTTTATGGCCTGAGGTTTGTGCAAGAATACTGGTAGATCAACTGGAAATGTATTGACCTGTTGCTTAGCGTATTTTTAAAGTTTTAAAAATTTGTCACTGAAGAAAAAACAGAAATGGAGCATATCATTTCAAATTATTTTGTTTTCACTTTGTAAATCTGACGAAAAAGGAATATTTACTTTGAATTAAGTGGATGTTGGTAATCAGTGAGACTTTTTAGCTGGGCTGACACACATTTTTGTTCACAGCATGAATTTTATGTCATGGTTTTTGCATATAGTGAATTTCAAAAAGCCATATGTTTTGATCTAAAGACTTGTTTGACATATATGATGGTGCTGAGGTTTTATCGGTAAAACAGAGGAAAGCTGGATTTGATCCTGTGACCTTATTGGTCGAGGGCCAAATAGCTATGAGAAGAACAATGCTTTATATATGAATGAATGAGGCGAGAAGGGTCCTTCAATTACTTTAATTCTTCAACATTTTCACACGATTACAAGGTATTTATTGGAGCATATTCTGAAGGCATTATTCTGTGTAGACTGATGAAATTATACTTTTTATAAAGCCCTGAAACTGGCCAAACCAAAATCTAACTATAAATGTGCATAAATTGCACTGACAGTTGCTCTTTAATATGCGAAAGCATTGAGGATTTGAAGTAACTTATTAACTCAGTAATATTTATTGTTACGATTTACGTTCTGTTCAACTTCCTAGTCTTGAGTCTTGGAGAGTTTTCTTTTCAACTTGTATGGAAAACCCTACCTGTATGTCTATGATTTTGGTTCCAGTGTTGTGTATATGTGAGATATATTGTATTCATACTGTTTTCCCCTTTTGTGTCTTTCTCTAAGGAGTGTAAACATTGCATGTTCTGGTCCCTGTTATATTGCAATAAATTGAAAAAAAAATTAGTTTGGAATTTCAGTAACACTCTTCGTGTGTGGGAACCCTTTTGTCATTGACTATTTTCAAAAAGTATTGAAATTCCTGCCAGTAAATAATATCTACAGACTTGTGTTTTGCTAAAGTTTCCTGTGCCTGAGTCCATCATCATTGAGTTGTTTGCTAAGAGGTAGTAAGCCTTCCTTTATTGCCCAAAGTAAACTGACTTTTCAGCTTATGTATTGTTGACGCCCTGTATGAATTCATGCCGTGAAAGACAAACTGAATAGTGCTCACATTCAGTGGCAGATAGTCTCTTTGGAACACTGCAAACCTGTGAATATCTGGCTGTAATCTTTAGTATCTGGTTCTCAGTTGACCGAATATTTCTTGTCATGCATTCAACTTTCATGACTCATTCATACCTGGCTGAGAAATTGAATGGTGGAATGTAAAACACATCCCTTCCTGCAGAACTTACCTAGGTTTTCATGCAGTTTACAGTCAGTGTGGTTCATTTCAGTTGTCCATCATTGTGGTTTTTGTGAACAGACTTTGTATTGAAGGGTATCCTTATAAACATTGATTTGCATATATATTTTAGCAACATTTTTTCTGTTGGTGAATTTGGGTGCTAAACATTCTTTGTCATGATGACATGTATTAAAATGTGTGACACTCTTAGGAATAGTTTCTATAATACTTTCATATTGCATAAGAATGCCATATAAAATAGCTAAATAACATTAAGTTGTAATCTTTGCTGCAACGGTTCCACAGAGTTCATTGACCAATTTTATGTCCATGTTCCGGGACTAACAATGACTGAAGAGGTTTAGGCTCAATCCCGGGTTTTTTTTAGAATTTCGGAAGCCATGAAAATAATCAGCAGTTGACAGTGATTGTGAGGCCATTTGCGTAGTCAGACATTTGGTGCAAACAACTAGTCTTTCTCCTCTATGGCATACATCTCACCAGGAGAAAAGCACATCAGAAATTTAGCAGAGAGCAGTTCAATTGGTCACTCTGGCTTTCTCCACCCTTAAACCTGGTTACCATTATGTAGATCACAAATTCTAGAGTGTGCTGTTAAGTTAAGGATTAATTGAAAGAAATAACTGTGTCTGTCTTTCTGTTCTATAGAGAGCCCGGGAGTGGAGGGCGTGGACGAGGGGGAGGTGCAGTCCAGACAGCGGTACCAGGCCCTCCTGTCCAGCAGGCCTAAACTAGACCTGCCCAAAACTGTCATGGATGTGGATTATTCATTATTACACTCAGGGGTAGCCATCTTGCCAGGTAAGCCAATCAAAGATACTATCATTATATGACTACACTTAAAGGTTGTCATTTTGGCAAGTAAACCAATCAAACATAGCATCATTACTACACTCAGGGGTAGCCATCTTGCCAGGTAAGCCAATCAAAGATACTATCATTATATGACTACACTTAAAGGTTGTCATTTTGGCAGGTAAACCAATCAAACATAGCATCATTACTACACTCAGGGGTAGCCATCTTGCCAGGTGAGCCAATCAAAGATACTATCATTATATGACTACACTTAAAGGTTGTCATTTTGGCAGGTAAACCAATCAAACATAGCATCATTACTACACTCAGGGGTAGCCATCTTGCCAGGTAAGCCAATCAAAGATACTATCATTATATAACTACACTTAAGGGTTGTCATTTTGGCAGGTAAACCAATCAAACATAGCGTCATTACTACACTCAGGGGTAGCCATCTTGCCAGGTAAGCCAATCAAAGATACTATCATTATATAACTACACTTAAGGGTTGTCATTTTGGCAGGTAAACCAATCAAACATAGCGTCATTACTACACTCAGGGGTAGCCATCTTGCCAGGTAAGCCAATCAAAGATACTATCATTATATAACTACACTTAAGGGTTGTCATTTTGGCAGGTAAACCAATCAAACATAGCATCATTACTATACTCAGGGCTAGCCTTCTTGCCAGGTGAATTTAACCAAATAAGCATACTGTCATTACTACACTCAGGGATTGCCATTTTGCCTGGTAATGAATCACACTCTCATTACACACAGATTTTGCAATCTTGCTAAACGCACTCTCAATTTTCAATTTGTCACTGGACAATGGAGTTCGACAAAATGGCACCCTAAATGACACTGCTTATATGTACGTATGGATGTCTGTTTGTATCTCACTTCAAAAGAAATCCAATATTGTTTGAAAACATTAAAATGCAGAAATATATCGAGGTCAGGTGAATGCCAAACATTCTTGTCAGTATTTAAGAATTTTTTGTTAAAGAAGCTGTACTAGAGATTTCTTTCAAAAACAAAAAAAATCACAGGTAAAACAAAAGTTTTCTAATCTTTCACATGCACAGAAGAGGCTGATAATTTGTGAAAGGAAATTATTGGAACTATTCTGAAATCCAGGTGATATTCCAAATTTTGGGTTTTCAGTGATCAGTTGTGTGCTAAAAGTTAATGTAGTCTTTTTTTTCAAGACTGTAGGATATGAAGGACAACATTGATACAGTTGAACTAAAACACTTGTTTTAAGGTTGATAATCTCTGATTGTAATCTTAGAAGCTAGAAAGTCAGGTGCAATACTGTCTTTAACATAATATACTGTGTACATGCATGCATGTTATATTCACTAATATGTCACTGTATCTTGACTCTGAGCTGTACATGTACTTCATATATTTGATATTGTTAGTAAATTATTATTACTGTAATACATTGTAACAGGTTAATTTTATACTCTTAATTTGTTCAAGTGTCATTTTGGCACTCAGTATGAGAACTCATTAAATAATTTATATACCCCAGTGTTCTGACATTAGGGCCTGGTGTAATTAATGAACCAGACTGGAGCAGTTTTAAACATTGATCAGACAAATTTACAATTAGCATGCATGAAAGGGTAAAGGTCGTTCAATCTCTGGTTGTAATTACTGATGGGAGCTTACAACATAAAGTATTTAATTTTTGATGCTGGTGTTATAGCGGAGGTTATTTAGACCTCAGTGTTGCATTTGATAAAAATTATTGTGATATATCTTAGTTCAAGACAATAGAGTTTGCTCAAACTTGAAATTTGTTTACCTTTTACCAGCGATGTAAAATATGAATTTTTTAGCCACAGCCTTATGGAAGTCTCTTGTAGCAGTGTCTAAATGGAGCTGATGTCATTTGGGTTTTACATTTGCTTCACCTTGACATGAAACATTTTTTGTATGAAACTCTATAAACAAAAGAATTTACGTGAAAATATTTCCATTGACAGAACAGTGTCATAGACTTGCTTTAACTAGACAAAAATATTTTTTAAGAATTGTTTGCTTAAACTCATTAATGGTAATGTAAGAAATAACTTGGTTTGCCATGTGTAGAGCTGGATGTGTGCCACCAGGAATAGGCAGTACCCTTCTGTAGGTGATGATGCTGATTTGGCTGGGATGTTTCTCAAATGTTTGGGAGAACTGGCTAATTACTGGCATGCCACTACCCAGCAGGGCTAAGCCAGCATGGTATGCCGCTCCTGAAACTCAGGGCTGTGGAAAATGTCAACTAGTGACATCCATACCTGTAACACTCAGAAAATCCATCTGTCCTTTCATTAATCATCCATTCGTCATACGGCTCTATTACACTGTTTAGTAGTCCTGGCATGCCTTTGGCAGGATTGGCATTTAATAATTTCATTGAAACATTTCCTGGCCAAAGTTATGTTTATTTCTCGGCAAAAAAGAAATCAAATCCGGGCAATGCGAACAAGGTTATTGTGGTTAAGGTAAAATTTTTAAGATGTTTAGGGTAACAAGTTTATTTGTGGTTCTCAGTGGATTATATCCTTAGTTATATTACTGTCATAACTAGGGCAAGCTGACCTTACCATGTGAAACACATCGTCTAAGCCATTGTTTGCATGAATAAGTGGTATAATAAGTACATTACTTATATAGAAACTCGAATTATGATAGAGATGTTTGTCCAGGTCTTGGCAGGGTATGACTGCAGGCTGTGAACGTAAAAATTAGGTGAATGTATGCGAAATGTTTCCTGTTGTAAACTGTTTAGGAATGAAAACTAGCCAGTGTAGATAGCAGTGGTTGCTGTTTTAAACAGTTTAGGAATGAATACTAGTCTTGATACAAATGGTTGCTGTTGTAAACAGTTGAAGGGTGATTTCTGGGGTACAAGTAGTGTGAAAGTTACACGATAATTTTAATTTTGGCGATTTTAAGTCTGTATACATCATGTGAGCACATGAAGGGTTCCACATTTGATACGTATCTGAGGTTGTAACTTCGGCGAGTCCTTGGCTTATTATGAAAACATGCTGCATATTATATTCTCTCACAGGTGTTAGTTTTGAGAAACAGAAGATCATTTGTGCTTCATCTTAACATATATGTCCAGAATTCACCCCCTTGTCCATTGATTCCTGGGCCACATGTTTAAATTCCTGGAACTGGGACAGCAATATAAGCTTGGTAGAAACACATGGAAGTATTCAGATGTCTGTTTTGTTAGTCTCTGGTGATGTTCATTTGGGATGCCTTGCCAGCAGTGTGATTTCAAATGAAATCCAATCAAATAAAGTGAATCAAATTCATTTGTCCCTGGTTGTCATCTTTGGTCTTTGCCATGAGGGTTATTAGGTACAGCAGGTGTCTAATCTTGACACTTATATGTACCACTATGACCAAGTACCACTATGAGTCACAATCTCTGCATGTGTGGGTACATTTTGCTGGAGATGGTTGTTGCACCAAGCCCCCATCAGATTATGGATGCCATTTTGGTTGTTATTGAAGAACCAACTCCCAGGAGGTGATGTCATGGGTCAGACGAACCCACTCTTACGAACACACTGCACACTGCGCTGGTAACCCTCTTCCTGGTCTACCCCCCACCCCCCAAGAAAAAGAAATGCTCGCTTAAGTTTATCTGAAATTTGATCTAGAAACTTGTGGTTTTGAGATGGAGGATCCCACCTATTTGTAGTTCAGATGTGACTCAAAGGTTATCAAAGCTACTAAGCTCAGGAATGAAGCTGATAATGTGTGTGGAGAGGTTACACCTTTGTACATGTATGTTGAACAGAAAAGTTTCAGGGCAGAGGTGGACATGTTGTTGCCATGGTTACTGGGCATACTGAAGTGGGATTGTGGGATTTATCTGGGGTTATCTTAAACAAAAACTAGAAATAGAAGTGTGATGTACTGATAAAAGTTTTTGGACAGAATTAAACCTTGAAAAGGTTTATTGCGCTGTTGTTTACAGACAGGGCTGGTGTTCCTGAAACTCATAAAATAGCTTTTATAAAATAAATTTTGTAAGAAGAAAAAAAAAGATTATTGTACTGGCTCTAAATTTAACACAATGGAGGTTTCTTATTTGGCCTAAATTATAAACCACTGAGCATGGATCATGGACTGAACTGGTGGCATGCCTACAGTGTATGCATGTCTAACCCATGGCAGCTAAGAGAAGATTACTTTCCTTAATCAATTCCTTCTTGTCTTCGAATCAGTTTCTTTCAAATTCAAATCAGTTTTCCACAGATAGCGGTCATACATACTGTACAAAATATTCTGTTGTAAACAAAATGTGAAAGTGTGTGTTCTAACTCGGTGACTCACTATGAATTATCCTTTTGGTTTTATTGTCATGTGATTATGATTACCCGTGATATAGCTGACAGACTTAGCATCCACCACGTAAACAAACAAAAGCCTGTTTGTGCATGTTCAGGAATGTACCAGTATACACGCTGGTCACTGTTCTGGTGTCAGTTTTTTTGGGTGTGTATCTGTAAATGAATTATTAATGAATTACTTTTGTCTAGCAGAGGAGCTGGGTGTGCTGATATTTATATGATGGACATCTAAATGGAGGGCTTATGCATCATGTGTGGTCAGCAAGTCTATGGAAGCTCAGAAAGGTCATTATATTTATAACTACCTTTATATGAATGGGCCAATCAGCAGTGGCTGGAGTTCAGGCTTCATTCATCTGTAACCTTTCATCTTTGGTTGACCTGTGCTATTATGTGGTATAGCCTTTGCCAGCAGGCAACAGGCAATAGATAGAGTTTGCACATTTCATAAAGTTTCATTCATTGCATACCCAAGAAGGTTTCACTTATGCAAGCATGGCCACTTTCATGGGTGTAATTAACCAGAGTGTCTGGAGTAAACCATTGTCTATTGGCAAGTTACTGGCATACTTTCCAGCAAACTCCATGTAAACCCAAATACATGCCACCAAGACCCCAAGAACATTGTGAGCAGGGTGTCCCCTTTTCATTATCTGCATATCTGTTATTACACAGATTTCATGGTAAGCTGGGTGGAAAAAGGCATCAAAGCTTTTCTTTGTCTTTCATTGATGAACATTATCATTGGACCGAGCACACATCTTATTCTTCTTGGTTGTTTCGACAATTTGTGGATGTGATCTATTTATAGAAAGACAATGGCATTTCTAACCTTTCGCTGACCCATTGTTGCTTGGAGTGACAGTTTTCAGATTCTGGTTTTCATTGTACCCAAAGCCTCTGTAGAGATTGGCAGAGGTTTTCATCTGTTGACCAGATGGTTTTTTCCCTGCTGTGGAGCTTCGCTCTCTACACAAAAAGGTTTTGTTGACATTGGTGTTTATCTTTGCCTGTGCCACAGGATACCTTTCAGGTAGATAAAGCTGAGGGGGTAATTAGAGCCCACCTTTAACCAGCTTCCTGCTGATAAGGCCAGCAACAATCACATTCTTCAACAAATCAGAAACTCTGTGGTCATTTTAAGTTACAAATTCACCACTGCTGTGTATGTTTTACACTAATGGATTTTACTAGGCTTTTTTCTTTCTTTTTTTCTTTTTGCTTTATGCACCTTGGTGAACTTTTAATTTAGTGTTCTTTTTTGTACATTCACAGTGGCTGACTTAGTCTCATATGTTTCATTGTATCAAAGCCTGGTTGTAGTTTTAAGTTCTTAAGTGAATTGGTGTCTGTAATGACTTCAGCCTCAGCCATATGCCTCAGCATGAACAAATGCATGACCAAGTGCATATTAAATTTCATGCTTGCACGAATTTTTCCTTGAACAAAATATCCCGATTTCAACTTGAAACTATAACAATTTGGCGATCCTTACAAGTGCCAAATTTTTATTTTTCTGTGAAAAGTATTTGATACCCTAGCTTTATCACAGGCTATCTTGTGTAAAGTCATGTCACGGCAATCTGAATGATTGTACATGTGTAAATCTGAATGATTGTACATGTGTAAATCTGAGTGATTGTACATGTGTAAATCTGAATGATTGTAAATGTGTAAATCGTGTATACCTAGTGCAAATTTTTGATGAGAGAGTGGCGGCAAAGTTTGTGACCACATCACAGCTACAGCTTCTGAGTGAGATGCCACATGGTTAACCCGCTGGTTTGTGGTTAACATCCAAGGTGGCTTAACTGGGCAGATACATGTATATATATATAGTTACATGAGATTGACACAAGTAGCAGGCGCATGCCTGTGAATATCAACTAGGTTACATTGTATGCGGTGTAACACATATGGTAATGTCCACATTATACAGGAATAAAAAAGCTAGTATGATATATAAATACGAAGAGCCCAAGCAGGGCTGATAGTGAATAACGAAGATGCTTTGTCTGTTTATATTACCATACATGTATCAGTGTAGCAGTCATCACAGTTTCAATTAAAGTGGCCAGCTACATGTATGTGAAAATATGATAATTAAAGATGCAGTGTATTGGAATGAGATTGCCTAAATATTTAAGATGAATTCTTTTGGGTTAATGTTTCACTTTGAGATTTTTTGTGGTGTGCATACAAATATACATGTTGTGAGTATTGCCAGTATTTCAGTTTGACATATAAACAAGATTCAGAATCAAATGCATATGATTTGAAAAGTGGTATTTTTCATGCAGATCAGTGCATCATTTTTTAAGAACATTTATAGTTTAATTGATAAAACTTTACATCATTCATTTATGACTCTTCATCAGCAAAAACTGCTGTACACAAATTTGGCTATGATTAAGACGGAGGAAATGTTTCATTAGTAGCTTTTTCACAAGAAACCTGGAATTTGCATCTCAACATGTAAAACTCTGCCCTGTCTGAGACCAAAAAAAAAAACACAATCTGACACGAACCACAATATTCCTTCCTTGAAACTGACCCAAATATTGATGAATAACCCTTCATGCACTGTGTTTTGATGGAGCTGTTTATATCTGGATAAATATTATCCCAGTGTTGATGAGATAGCAGGGTGTGTGTGTATGTTAGAGTCTCTGTAGAATGGGGTGGGTATCAGTGGTCAGGCGGCTCAAATGGACAGACAGCAGGTGCTTTATGAGGAAAAGGTGCCTGTGTTAATGGGTAAACATTACTCTAGGGTGATGTCTTGTGGGTGGAGGAAAGAAGTGGATTTTAGGCTTTAGGCTAAAATTCAAATTAAACAATTAAATGGTTCATGAAACATTTGGGTTTTATTGATTAATGTCAGTTAAGGATATGAGCTTCCTACTCATAAGTTAAACAGAAAAATTTTCAGGGCAGAAGTGGACATGTTGTTGCTATGGTTACTGGGCATGCTGAAATGGGATTTTGGGATTACCTGGGGTTGTCTTAAAAGAAAAGCACACATTTATACAACATATAGCTTAAATGAAAGAGCTATACTTTAAAGATAAATAAAACATCTAAAGTTTCTTGTTATTTAAGTATTTAATAGTCAAACATCAAAGGCTTAGAGGTGTCCTTTATGCCGCCATTTGAACAGATTACATACGTCATTGTACTTAGTTTTGCCCAGTAGGTCTTCAGAACATGGCATTCCAGACACAGATTGGCAAACAACAGCCACGCATGTAGGTATGATGTGGCCCTCTAGTACATCCCAAACTCATCCTTTTTAGAGTTGACTTTCTCAGACCTTAAAATCCATGATTATCACGATATACATACATATTTAACTGAAACTGGAAAAGCACGTGTCTCGAATCGCTGGGTTTTGAAGAAAATACCGATGTTTAAAACCGTTGTTTCTCTCATACGAAAACTTTAAAAAAATTAAAAAAAAAAATAGAATTCCACACAGTTTGCATTGCTCATTTAAGTTATAGTTCATATGAATGTGTTCTTTTCTTTTAAAGAAACACTAGAAATAGAACAGGGATGTACTGATAAAAGTTTAGGGACAGAATCTTTGAAAAGTTGTGTTGCTCTGTTGTTTGCAGACGGCACTGGTTGCTAAACTGTAAATAGCTTTCAAGTAAGAAGAAATATTACTGTACCTCTAAATTGAACCCAATTTTTTGTAGATTTCATATTTGGCCTAAATTATAGAACAAGTCTCAACCAAAGAAACTACTTAATCAATTGTTCTTGTCTTTGAATCAGTTTTTTCCAAATTTATATCGATTTTTCACAGACTTATAAAATGTACTGTAGTACACAATATACCGTTAATAAAATAAATATTTCAAGCTTACAATGCATATCACATACACCTGTACCTGTGGACATGAAAGAATACATTTTCCAGCATAACAGTCTGTGACGGCGATATGAAATTGGGGTGATAGAATAATAGCAAAGCAGTCATAGTTTCAGATATTGCTGTCATATACATGTACATATTCACTGCACCTGAATATTGTATGCTGTTCTGTCATGTAGGTTCGGGGGGGAGGGGGGGCTAGTGCAGGGGGGTATTGTTATCTTGAGGGGCGTGAATGCCAGCCTCATACCCTTCCTCACCCCACATTCTACTTGTCACCCCTGTCCTTTACAACCAGCTTATCAGAACCTCTCCCTGCACATTGAAACCACTCTCACATGCATGGTTATGTACAGATCTACCACAGTATATGGTTGACATGTGTCAGCACACATATATATATTAAAGACTGCACCGTCCGAATTTAGACTTTATAATAAGCATGCATGTTTAAAATGCCATAACAATTAAAGAACTACATCTGCTTTGCTTTTGTTCAACTAAATCGTATTCAAGTTGGTTAAAACAGCTTTTGATGTAGAGCATGCAGATGTAAGCAGATTGCATATAATTATACAATGTAGTAAATAAAAAAAAAAGAAGTGAGTGACAGGATGAACATAACAAGTATGAGGGAACCGTACAATACATATATCTGTGAGTAGCATTCGAATAAAAGGAACCATGGCATGAATAGAATTATAACTTTGACAAGCTTGATTTTATGTTTTTGCCGTCCTATGTTCATATATCACGGATAGATAATGCTGTCATTTTGTCAGGTTTAATGTTTTAATGCCGTAATTGTGATAGGTATGGTAGAAAAATATAGGTATTGAGGTGATGCATGTTGTACATGACTTTATGAGTTTTCCCCCCAGAGGTTTGTTTTTATGCCCTGTATTGTCCTGATCATTTTGTCAGGTTTAATGTTAAGATCACCAGAAGGCCACATGTGTCCATGATTTACATATATCATGATTATCAGTCCAGAATCTGCATGAACGATGAGAGAGAAGTGGTCAGTCCCCTGTTCATCCCTACTCTGGCTCTAGTATAGTACTGTGGGGTCTTTGCCCTGGGGGACATTGTGCCTTTAACAGCTCATAAGTGGTCACCCTTATCTGCTGCATTGAGGAGACACATCTAGTAGCCACTGGCTTTTTCTGCCCATATCAGATGGGGTGTACAGATAAGCCATAATTTATAGGTGTTTGATTGAAATTCTTGACCCTCCAGAATCCCTTCAAACAGAAGTTGGTGTGAGACAGGGTGAGGCCCTGTCTCCAGCCTTGTTAAATCTCAATCTGACCAAATGTCCTGCTCTTCCCCAACTGAGCATGTAATCTGTGAGTGAGAGCTGTGCCATCTGGGAGATAACAGACTCTTGACGACTTAACCATCCCTCATCAGGGACTGGTCATTCCATACTCTGTTTACAACTGCAAACACAACACACTGCATGGGGCTGTGTTGTCTGTCAATACCAGATTCCACTCTGCTGCAATTACCCTGTTGTGTATTTGTCCCACAGTAATGATGACTCTGCTGCTGACCAGTTGTTTATTTTTCTGTTCATAACAGATATAAATAGATGTAGAAAGAAAACAGTGTAATCCAAAGTGACATGTACACATGGTCAGATCATTTTGTGGCAATAATTTGGTTGATTCCATGTAGTTTTGTGTTCATTTTGAGAACATAATGTCCCAAAACTGCAAACAATTCACAGATATTATTGTTTTTACTTTTAGGTTTCAAGAATATTATTTAATAAAATTAAGCACACATTTCTAAATATTAAGCAAAGATAATCAACCAAACAAAACTTTGCCATCCTCTTTTTCAAAGAAAAATCAGTTTCATTAAATATTTGACCTTTCTTTGTTATTTGATGGAATTCTAGTCACTTCGTTGAGATTGGTTGACATACTGGAGGCCAGGGCACTCACCAGTAGGAAAGTTTACCCACAGACTATCAAAGGCTTATTGACAGCTCAAGATGCCCCTTCCAAGGGTCTCCCCTGGGTCTGTTAATCCACACCACATGGTCCTGTCCACTGCAAGACAGACAGTTGCTAACTGTGGGAGAAATCTGGAGTGTCCTGGAGGGGGACTGGGGGATGTGGTCTGTTATCTGTCTGGGGAGTTGAGAGACTGAAAATTCACATAACACATGCACTGACAGCTGACTAGCAAGTACATGTGCAAGAAGGGTTCTGAAATCTGTGAGAAACTTTGCTTCATGACATCTTTGTGAAATCCACAAATGTTTCATGTTCTTTATTGTCCAATGTGTGCCAGCTAGGATACTTTTATGTAGATGCATTGTTTCAAGAGACGCATGTCATTTTTGTTAAATGCATAGCCTCAAATACTGTAAGATTCCTGAGACAGTTTAGATGAAAAAGAAAATGAGTTTGTTGTTCAAGGTCTGTTTGTTAAGGCTGTTACATTTTAGGTGTCAACAATCCAATTAGTTATTAAAATATTGAAATGGTAAGGGAGAGTATAAAATATATCCATAAAAGTGACTGCCAAGTGAAAAATTCTTGAGTATGGTGTTAACAATGATAAAATAAACAAATAAATAAACAAGCGTATAATAGCCACTTTTATTGTATGATATTTTTCTCTCTGTGTTTTGCAGGATGTAAGGATGTGGATGGCAGGATGGTTGTTTACATGTTTACCTCCAGTTCGTTATGGACCAATCAGCAGGTGGCAAGCACAGAACTGGCACGGCTGGTCATGTATTACTGTACAATACCCAGGTGAGTTGATTGGGCGTGCCTGTAGTACACCTGGCTGCTGAACAGGTTATGTGCATGCTTATATTACCAAGAACACCAATGATAAACAATGAATAAACATTGCCATGTTAATGGGAGACTCTAGGGGGTTCAACCCTGCTTTTGGTCATGTGTAACCTTTTAATACTGGTAATCTTAGTTCTACTTTCTTGACTATCCAGTATTAGAGGGTAGACCAAGGCTCATATTTATTAAGCAACTTATGAATTAAGTCACCGTTTGCAAGTGTTTGAAAAACCAAACTGAGAACAGGAATGAACTCAAATTGTGGCTGCTACATGATTCTGCAGTGAAGGATGTGTGTACAGATTTTATGTCTTGGAGTAAAACATTTTAATTGTAGCTGTGTTTGAATATGTTTGACATATGTCTTAACACATTTGATAATTATATGGACCCAGGTACATGTGCTTGTTGATCAGTTGTCAGTAGACTTTGCACGGACAGGGCATCACGCCTGGTACCTGCAGTATTGTCCTCCAGTGAGGCAGCGCTCAAAATGTATTGTACTTACACCAGTCTAGCAAACACCCTCATGGCATGACTGAATGAAGAAGAGTTGAACAGGCATGAGATTTGTCCTCTTTTTGGAGGTATTCCTCTTTATCTATTCCAAAAAATGTTCAGAATTGATTTTCAGAAATGCTAAAAATGTCAAAATTATGAGTACAATGTACAGTTTCCTCTTTTTTATCCCAATGTCTCTCATCCCTGGATGAAAGCTGAACTAGGTGCTATGTAAGCAAACAAACGATGCTATGGCTAGGCATTGTGCCCTTAAGTGATTGAGACGTATTTAAACCATCATCAGTTGAATCAAATAGATCCTGAAGTGTGATGCTTCTTGTTGTCCCCATTACCCAGATGTAGTGTTGACAAACATGTACACATAAAGGCATAGAGAAGCACTTGTTGGGAATCTGGCCTAAACATTTTCACAGTATAATACTCAAAAGATAGCCCTGTGTGCTATGGTATGACATGTTGAGGAAATTAAGCTGAAAAAAAGGCATCTGTAAGTGATGTGTGTAAAACAACTGTGAACTGTGCTGATAGTATCAGCAGAGGCAAACAGGCTGAAGAGATTTACCCCTTACCAGACCATGTAAACTGTGCTGTCAACAGGCTGGTTGGAGAGAGACTAGAGTGTAGGCCAGATACAGGCTGGAGAAAATTAGCGACCAGACCAGAGTGTGTGAACTCTGCTGTCTACATGCTAACAACAGAGAGAGACTAGAGTGCATTGGCCAGATAAAACTGTATCACAATGACCCAGAATATTATAGGCCAAGAAAAACAAGTAACTAAAAAAGATGTACTTGTAAAGGGAACAAATGAGGAAAGGGAAACAAAATAATGTAAAAATAAAAATGAAAAAAAAAAATGTAGTGGTAAAGAGAAACAAATGATGAACTGCTAGCTTTTCCTTGAGCTTCTGAGTAAATATGATACATGGATATTTTGGTACTGTGTGTGTTTTGGCGAGTTCGTGGTGTAGTCCATGGGAAGAGTGTAGGAAGGTGATTACAGGGCGAGTTCCTCAGTATGTGGTGGTAGCGTTCCTCAGTATGTGGTGGTAGAGTTCCTCAGTATGTGGTGGTAGCGTTTTTCAGTATGTGGTGGTAGAGTTCCTCAGTCAGTATTTGGTTAGAGTTCCTCAGTATGTGGTGGTAGAGTTCCTCAGTATGTGGTGGTAGAGTTCCTCAGTCAGTATGTGGTTAGAGTTCCTCAGTATGTGGTGGTAGAGTTCCTCAGTATGTGGTGGTAGAGTTCCTCAGTCAGTATGTGGTTAGAGTTCCTCAGTCAGTATGTGGTGGTAGAGTTCCACAGTAAGTGGGGGTAGAGTTAAGAAATGGTAGATACATGTTTTGCAAACTAGTATAGTTCAACTTATAGAGACAAGTGTGGAATAATATATTAGGGATCTGTCATTTTAAAGTTTTGCTTGTTCAACCCAAATCATCATTGATTAGCTACAGTGTGGGAAAGACAAGCGTATGCTAAAGATGAAGTTTTGATAGACTGTTAAATGCAGATTCATTCCCTCTGCACTGACACATGTATGTGACAGTTAGCCTCAATCCAGGACCTCTTCACTCCACTGTCAGCCAGCCAGCACCCATTTTGTATCCCTGTATTATTATATCTACATCTTTTTACCTCACTGCGTGAGAGTTGAATATCTGCTAACAGTCAGTGTATGGTTTGTTTTTTTAAAGCCGTCTTCTAGTATTCAGTAATTTAGTTCACCTATGACATATTTCTTTGCCACCTTAGATAAAATTTGGTAGAATTTTGTCAATTTTGCCATACTTACACCAAAGGTTCATTCATACTCTGCAATGCTACTTTCTTAATTAGGCCATTGATTCACTTTGATTCATGGGAATTTACAGTAGTTTGAAAGTGCTATAAATCTGCCAGCGCTGTTAGGTATTAAATCCTTGTATATCTGGGCAAACCATTAATCTTAAGTTAATCTCATACATTGGATTGTTCACTTGAAATCTGAAATGGTCCAGTGTGTTTCGACTGTTATGTGTATAAGGTAGGTCTAATTGGCAACTGCGGTGTGCTACCCTTTGATCTCAGCTGATAGTTCCCTTGATAGCCACATCTACCTGTCACAGATGAACAAGTTCTGAGTTAAGGGCTCCTGAAATTTGATTGCATTTTGAAGGGACTAGTTTTTCTGAGTACTGGATAGGGAATTCTTTACTGGATAGGAATTTCTTATTTGCTAAAGATTTTCCACAACACAGAAGCTTCGTTTTAATCAGGTGTTTTCAATCTCCTGTTTGCCACAGTGTAATAAAGACAGCTATTTAACCATTCATTTCCTCATCAGCAGCCATGGTTATATCATTCAGAAATGGAAATGGAAGAAACTGGGCGAATTCTTTGAAAATACATGTATGTGTTCATTGATAGGGATGGAGATTTTATTATTTATACATCAATGAAACCCCAGTATTTCCTTCACTGATGAAATATCTTCAGTAGTTAGATATCACTTTTGTTATTACATTTTGCTATTACACTGCATTAGACCTTGATCTTCATGGACCACATCACAAGGCCGTGCACTTCCGCGCTATATATAGTTCGCCAAAAAAGAGGTAGAAATTCTTCATGTGCTGAATTTATGTAAAGACCTATATTGCATTAGCATTAAGTACCTTTGTAGAATGTATAATTACTTACAGACAGCGTTTAAAACTGTAAAAAGGATTTCTGAGCGCGGACGTGAACGAAATTGCAGAGCGTATGATTAGAATCAGAAATACGACGAAGATGGCACATTGCTTTTTTTTTTTTTACGGATGCGACAAATAAACTGATACGCATTTATATACAAGTAGAGAAAATTTCAGGATATAAATAATAAAAAGAATATTGCTCAGTGAATGTTGAATTCAACCTTCACTGTGCAATATCCCCTATGAATTTCTCTATCAATATAACTACTCGGTGATCATGTACTGTGGGAAGGTCTTGCAGATTTAAACAAAATCATCAAATCCTCGTTCCTTTGTGATCATATCATATTTCTGTTCTACAACTTTTTCTTTTATAAAATGAGTAATGAAAGTTTTATTTATTTATGCCTGTTATTGTTTTTTCTTTGAAATCTCATGTGTGATAAATTTTTATGGCCTCATTATAGGATTGTTTTATGCTCTGTATAGTATAGTGTGTATACAAAAATGTTTATTAGTAGGGAATTCTGTTCCTGTATTGCACAAAGCAGGTTTATATCTATCAAGACTTAAGTTTGTAGGAAAACATTATCAGGTTAGACTGCAGTAATTATTGCCAGTTCAATGCTTGAAATGATTGGAATGAACAACATGTAGCTGCGCTATGTAAACGCAGTTGTCTCCCTTGCACAGAATGCCTGTCATGTGAATTGTTGTTCCAAACATCTCTAAACAAAGTTTAGTAGAATTAAGGGCTTACCTTGTCCCCTTCCCTCTTCTATAGGCTCAGCTGAAAAATGCATTCTATGCATGTAACTGCATACATTTTTTTCCATTGCGTGTCTTGTTGATGTTGAATTGATTTAAATATTCCAGTCATCTGTGCATGTTGTAAAATTGTGTAGGCGTAAATGTATTAAATAGATAGAGTCTTTATGGTAAAATCTATTTTTTACTGTAAAATATAGATGTACAGATTCGGGTCTTTACTGTAAGAGTGGCTCATGACAAAGACATCAATGATAAACAAACTGACACCAAACAAATCAGTACTAAATACATGTAGTTGGACATGGTATGTTCACAACCACAGCTAAGTGGCGTTCAAGGCATGGGTTCAGTCCCTGTTGTAGAAGGGGAATTTGTCTATTCTCATTGTTTGTGGGGTCATGATGACAGTAGATGGCCGTGAGGTAATGGCCAGTTGTCTTCTACTCATATGGCATGCAAGTCTCTACATGATAAAGTTTGTCAACAGCTTGCCAATGGTTGGTGGTTTATCCTGAGCATGCATGCACTCATGCACTTGAGTATGGTATTAAACAAAAACCAGGTAAATGTATACAAGTACATGTATATTTAAACATGATGAGAGTATACAGTACTGTTAAAAAGGCAGGTATCACTGTTGGCAGTCTACCAGCCTGTTCTCATGAAATACTTACGTGTTGAATTTGTCATCTTATCCGTATTGTTGGTCAGCCAAACTTAGTGATATATGCCATTTCAGAGAGTCTTAACTGTAATATACATGTAGTTACATTTATATCATTCAGTATTGGGAATTGTGACACATGTAAACAGCACTTTGCATATTCTTAGCAGTGAGTAGTGTTAAATTAGCTTTGAAGAGAGGTGAGAAATAACCCGTTTCCAGACATTTCTGTTACATTTTTCATCTTGGCTGTGAATGTCCGTACTGTGAGGATTTTGTGTTCAGCACCTACATTGTAAACATACAGTTAGAATTGAATGTAGGCCATATTTCACGAGTACAGATTCTCTTCTTTCGTCTTTGCTGTCTTACAGATCACTTCATGTGGGTCACATTTTGTGTCAATTTTTGGCTAGCCTTCACAGAAATTGTTTCAGACATGTAATCTGAAGGAGTTATGCTAACTTTACGTATTTATCTGTCAACAAATCTGGGACATTCTTGTTCTCAGTTGTGAAGATTCTGTCATGAGAAGTATCTAAGGTTCTGTTTTGTTGAGCTCTTGGCTGAAAACTGAATTATGAATTAATATTTCTGAGATGCTTTGTGATGGATTTGTTGCTAAATGAAGACTGGACAGGAATGAGTACGCGACTGGATTGAGAACCAAACGTGTCCGTTAATGTGCTTTTTTCTCCCCTGATCTGCACAAATCTCCATCAGTTCTGTCTCCAGAGTGTGAAATATCCTTTGTTTGACATTTTCTCTCTGTTGTTCATTTTCTGCCAAAATCCTGCCTTTGAGAAGTGAAAAAGTGGAAAAATGAATGAGACAATGATAGTGGACTGTGAAAATTCTACCTCTCATTCCCTGGGGTCTTTCTGAAGAATGTGGCTATGTGTGAAGGCCTGAGGGTCAAGCTCATGTTTGGTGGACACGCATTGCCAAGGCTACCCCACTGTACTGACATTATCTTGGCATTGTTGGATTGTCCATATGAAGAACAAAATATGTTCCAATAGTTTTCACTTGTAATAGCAGAATTTGCAAAACAAGAATATGTAATATTCAGTCTTAATTCTCTGTCAGGGAGTTAAACATGAAATGTTGAACATGACTGGAACTTTTAATTTCAAAAGCATACTCATGATATTTCTACGTAATTATGAATAATACAGAATAATGTGTTTAAATTTAGTAATCTCACATAAAACAGAATATTTCAGAAATTTATTTTGCCAATAAAATGAAGTGCTGAAAAGTTTCAGTTTTTCAGAGTTATCCATACTTGTGCATTAACCAGAATTTACAGATTTTTTCTAAGGTGTTGACACTTGTCAGAATTTCATGTGTAATTGATCTCTGGTTTCTCTCCATTTGAACCAAGATTTGATACGTATGTAAATATGTCTGTATACTGTACTATCCCCTCAACCAATGAGATCAGTGGTGCAAAGCCATCTTTGGGCTTGCGTGGCATCCTCTCCGGCTGTAAGCGAGAACGTCTGCAACCTGCGGATGGTCATGGGTTTCCCTGGGTCTCTGTCTGGTTTCCTCGCACCATAATGCTGGCTGCCGTCGTATAAGTCAAATATTCTTGAGTTTGGGGTAAAACTCCAATCAAATAAATAAATCAAAGCGATCTTCGGCTGGTTTGTCTGTGACTTCAGGTTTATCAGGTACTGTGCAAAATGCATTGTTTCACTCCAAGCAATGATCTTTGGGTCGCCTTTCACAAAGCTTTGTAAATCCTATGTCTCTTAACTGTGTAAATATCTTGGCTATTGCTTCACTTTTAAAGACAACCAGAAGATGAAAGCTGAAGAAAATAGATTTTCAAAGTTTTGTGAAATTGGCTGTGTTCCTCTACCCATAAACCTGACCACTATTTGTGAGACCACTTTACTCGAGTACGGCATGAAACACACATCAAATAAATACATGATTTTTTGTTTGCAGGGAAGAAGTTCGTCAAAGAGGTCTGACCATTGTTGGGGACATCAGAGGGGCAACCACTTCCACAGTGAACACAATGTTAGAAGCCTTGTACCTATTTGAGGTAAGACACCTTTAGTGAACCTCAGCGCAGTTCCATAAAGGGGTTGTAACCTTTATTGCAACTACCACACATGTAACATTATTGTACCCACTACACATCTAACAAAATTGTAACTGTCACACATGTAGCATAATTCTAACTATCACTCATGTAGCGTAATTCTAACTACCACACCTGTAACAATATTGTAACTTCTACACATGTAGCAAAATTGTAACTAACTACATGTAGCCAAATTGTAATCTTTCATGTACCTACGAATATGTAAGTGATATATATTGCCTTAGTTACAGTCAACTTAAGCAGCATAGGTGAGCACGGAATGTGGCCAGTGTCCGAATGTTTGAATATTATGCTTACCTGGATTTGTTGTAAACTCGGTCCACTGTCAGATAGCGCAGCACAATGGCCCAGGAGTTTAGTTCCTCTTCAGTTGTGTGTGAGAAGGTCTGCCATCCACCTTTGGATGGTTGTGGTTTTTTCCCGCACTGTGCCCGGTTTCCTGACCGCCATCATATAAGGAAAACATTGTTGAGTACGGCGTAAAACACCAATGAAATAAATGAATTATATATATATATATTTTTTTTTTTTTTGCTTCTGCTCAGTTGATTATTTAGACCAAAATGTGACTGTCTGCAGATTGTTTGAAGTTTGGGTTGTGTTTAATGACCTGTTTTGGTAATATTTAAAGCAGCTGATAATCCAAGGTAACTTAGTATGGGTTGTCTAATGTAGTGTATTAAAACATGCCAGATCATTTCCTGACTGTGGACGAGTTGCCATGGAGCTGTGGTGTGTCTATTTTTTGTGTGTGTGTGTGTTTGTGTACATATTACATGCTTAACTGTCCTGATATTCATGCACAAGCTTTGTTGGTTTCTTGTGGTTTCATATTTTTGTTTATTTATGTTGAAATATGGTGTTAAAATCAAACAACATTGGTTCTGACAATAAGCCCAATCGGCTTTTCAGGGTCTTAGAACTTCATACAGATATAGGCCAGACAAAGTGGGGACTTTCACTAATTAACGTAGCTAAAAGGTGTGATGTTATGCTGGTTGCCTCACTGAATATACATCTAAGTGTTGACTCGATGGTATTGTTGACACCTGCTGTAAAATCACGCCCATTAGCTACAGTAGTTTATGAGAGTCGATAGCCACCCTGTCTCGCCTATATCTGTGTGACCCCTGAAATGCCAGTGGGCTTATAAATAGGTGGTCGGGTCAGGTAGTGTCAGTTTTCCAGAATTACACAAATTCATATGATAGACCAAGAGTTATGGTTCCATTTTTGATGATAAAGATGGCACTGTAGGCGGTGATGAACACTGCAAATATTATCGGCACTTGTTGTCATTTTAACAGATTAGCAAGGTAAACAAAGTCTTGTAAGTTTCATATTCACTGCATTACCTGCCTGTTTGGGCCCTTTAGTTTAATGCACGTATGAAAGGTAAATAAGAATCCAGTCATTGCGAAACTTTGTATCTCAGGATATGGGGAACCCTTTTGCACAAGTATATTTCAAATAAATATGTTCAAATAAATACATTAGTTTTACCTGTAATATTTCTGTTTGTACATTGTATGGTCTTCGTGAATATTAGTTTTGCAATTGTCAGTTAATTTAGTTGATGTTTAGCCTATTTATTCTGCGTACAACCTTCACATCTTCACTATTGATTTTTACAATGAGTGGGAACATTTGTGTGAACTGCAGGTTTTGTGTTTCTGTTAATATGTGAGGTTCTTTCCACAAACAGTTAATTTTATGTTAGAACACAAGGCATTATTTGGGTTACACATTTCTAATGTCTTCTGATATACGTGTTTGTACTTCAAAATGCTTCAGAAAGATGTTACTTAAGTAGTTTCTTAAAATTACCAGAACTTTTTTGTGAGGAATAGCCTCCTCCCACCCCTTCCATCCTAGTGCTGACAAGCGGTCACTCTTAGTCCAGAGATGTCCACAGTTCAAAGCCTGAGGTACAGTTAATATGATTGTATTTAGAAGTTTGTGTGTGTCCGCCAAACTAAGGGCAGATTGAAAGGTGAGGGGAATTATGATATGAGACGGACAACAGAAACAAAAAGGAATGGATAATCTTTCGGCATGCTAAGTTTCCTGCGGAAGCTGTTGGTGGGCTTTGTAGCTCCGACTGGATTGAATTTGCTGGGGAAAAGAGTGGGGGGGGGGGGGGTCTGCCATTTACAGTGGGTGTTAGGGTGAGGGCAATGTTGTCGCCGAACATCTGACGGCCGATATTCTCTGATTCACGTGCTTTGTGTGTGTGTGTTTATATAGGCGAACATTCCCACTGCACTGTCCTCCGTCCATCTCCTAGCCGACGGTGTCACCCGGGATTTGGTGCTCAGATCTCCAGTCTACGACAGTCAGTCCAGATTTAAGGTAAGTCGGCTTTAATTCTCCAGGGACTGACCAACATCATGCCTTACCTGGCCGCTAATCACTGAACTGCAGGTGTCAATTTCATGGTCAATATCACACCTGATGTACCTTTGTTACCTGTCTGAGTAAGCTAACTTCAGTGACATGACCGTGCCTGATGTGTGGATTCCTGCTTGTGTTACAGGCAGTTTTCATACCTGTAGCATTAGGAGAAAGGCTTGTCTAACGATGAGAACACTTGACCAGCTCACAACTGACTGACCATACCTGTGAGAACCAGTCAGGACTTAGACCTTGATTTGATGTATTACACTTACTTGGTCAGATCATGACATTGGCTGCTTGGCTCTGTCTGTGTGTGTGTCCAGGAAGATCAATATTATGAGACACTGTTTATGTTATTCAGTGTTTACATGACATAATCTCCTGCCAACTACTCCACATTTGAAGTGCAAAATGATAAAAGTTGATTTCATTGTATTAGATGTGCGTATGAGAAAATGATCCAAGATATTTCTTTTCCTGATAAAAGTTAGATTTGTAACAGACAAATCTCAAAATATCTTTCTAAAATCAATAGAGTATCAAGGGAGAATGAGCAGCTTTGTCAAGTTTTTATTATTTTATTTTTTTTTTTTTTTTTTGGAGCAGATCCTGTCTTAAATCTAACAGCTGGTGGATAAATTAATATTATGACTCTACCATTTATATGCCAGTGTGGTAAAAAATTTAATTATAGGCCTACTTATACTAAAGATATCGGCTTTTGCTCACTGCCATCTTATCCCCAGCATATGACCAACATTTCTAGTCCAAATAGTCTGGTATCATCTGCTTCAAAATGTTTGGGTGAAAAATCTAATAATTCAAAAAACATTCCAAGTGGCTTCAGAACAGTGGCTCTGGCATAGGAAATATGTTGTTGGCAATTACTAACGCAAACAGACAAATGTTGATTTCTCCGGCTCAGCCTGGATATTATTTATTTCGCGGAAGCCTGAACAAAATCGATAGACACTGTGTAGTCTTCATTATGCGCTGCAGTTTTTCGTGATTTCATTCCAGTTTATATTTGAATGATTTTACATTCCGGAGCCATTCCATGATTCCATCCAGAAAGTTTTTCATCTTGGGCCAGTTTTATACAATACAGGGCAGGGAAAACCAGTCAGTGAAGATCGAAGCAAAAGTATTGAGTCAACATCTCTGGAATTTTAATTGTAAATGCTTAGCTGTTGGCTTTTTTCCTCATCTGAAGGAGACTTGACTTAGCAAGTCCCTGTGTTTGTGAAGGAATTAACTGGCTGGCTGTTGACCAATGTTATTCAGATCTCAGGGAAGTTTCTCTGACGTTACTGATGGCACTAACTCTCTCAAGACATTTCCATCTTCTTGTTACAAACTTTAAGATAAGGTTGTCAAATTTCTTAAAATACATGTATGGTCATTGTCAGGCTGGGCAGAGCAAAGTCTGGTAACGTTCAGTGCTAGGCTTTTGCCAGACGAGCTATCACACGAATGTGACATTGACAACTTTGTAGCCATCTTGAAGACTTCCTTAAACATTGTCATTGACATTAGACTTGTGACCTCCGTGTACTTGAGAACTAATTAGGACACGTTTAGAAAAACCTGCCATTGTTTGATGGAATAAACAAGAGCATGTTTACCGTGGCTTGCCCAACAAGAAGATGTGCTGTGTTTGTGTCGCTCAGCAAACAGTCCTGTCTTCGGTTCACTGTCAATCCATTCATCATTGCTGCCGAACACTGGACCAAGTCTTAGCATGCATTTTCATGTCATGGCATCAACAATTGGTCAGCTGAAAAGATTCTTTTGATTATTTTGAATTGAACACTTGCTGAGTCGTTTTAATTATTATTGTCATTGACAAAATTTTGCCCCTATGGAAAATATTTTGTCAGTGGTGATCTTTTTTCGAGTTGTTCACGGTAATGCCAAGTAGACATGTTGGGCACTGATAGGGATGATGAAATGGTTGTCACGAGGATTAACTTTGCTATGTGATAATCTTATCACGTGGACACCCCAGATCCATGACATTCTGGTAAAAATGGACAATTGTCTTTTTCAGGTGAATCTCCATTTGTCTCAAGACCACCTTTTGAAATTTATAGACGCCAGTCAAACTCCTGCTGCTTTGGATGGATCTTACAGCTATTCTCACGAGGACTGGGTACGATTTCACATGGTGAGTATATTGACATTATAAAGGCAGAACTACTGACATGGTAAAGGCTGAACTACTCCGTGAGTCATGTGACCTTATGGCTACTCTCATGAGGACTGAGTGTGATTCCACCTGGTTAGTATACTGACATTGTAAAGGCTGAACTACTGACATTGTAAAGGCTGAACTACTGACATTGTAAAGGTTCACCTACTGCATGAGTCATGTGATCTTATGACTACTCTCATGAGGACTGAGTGTGATTTCACCTGGTAAGTATACTGACATTGTAAAGGCTGAACTACTGACATTGTAAAGGCTGAACTACTGACATTGTAAAGGCTGAACTACTGACATTGTAAAGGTTCACCTACTACATGAGTCATGTGATCTTATGGCTACTCTCATGAGGACTGAGTGTGATTCCACCTGGTTAGTATACTGACATTGTAAAGGCTGAACTACCTTGTAAGTCGTGTGATCTTACAGCTACTCTTATGAGGACTGTACTTGGTGAGTACTGAATATTGTTCAGGCTGAACTATTGACCTGATACAGCCTGAGCTATTCTGTGTCATGTGATTCTTCAGTACAATCTTCAGTATGTGGTACAGTTCCACATGGTAAGTACAGACATGGTCCAAACTACTGACATTGTATTGTCTGAACTACTCTGTATCGTGATTCTTCAGTACACTCTTCAAAACATGGTGCAGTTCCACATGGTAAATATAGACCATGTACAGTCAGAACTACTGTGTGTCATGTGATTCTTCAGTACACTCTTCAAAACGTGGTGCAGTTCCACATGGTAAATACAGACCATGTACAGTCTGAACTAGTGTGTGTCGTGTGATTCTTCAGTACACTCTTCAAAATGTGGTGCAGTTCCACATGGTAAGTACAGACCATGTACAGTCAGAACTACTGTGTGTCGTGTGATTCTTCAGTACACTCTTTAATATGTGGTACAATTCCACATGGTAAGTACAGACCTTGTACAGTCTGAACTACTCACTTTGTACAGTCTGAACTACTGACTTTGTACAGGCTGGACTACTGACTTTGTACAGCCTGAACTACTGACTTTGTACAGGTTGAACTACTGACTTTGTACAGGTTGAACTACTGACTTTGTACAGTCTGGACTACTGACTTTGTACAGGCCGAACTACTGACTTTGTACAGTCTGAACTACTGGCTTTGTACAGGCTGAACTACTGACTTTGTGCAGGCCGAACTACTGACTTTGTACAGGCTGGACTACTGACTTTGTGCAGGTTGAACTACTGTGTGTCGTGTGATTCTTCAGTACACTCTTCAAAACGTGATGCAGTTCCACATGGTAAATATAGACCATGTACAGTCAGAACTACTGTGTGTCGTGTGATTCTTCAGTACACTCTTCAAAACGTGGTGCAGTTCCACATGGTAAATATAAACCATGTACAGTCAGAACTACTGTGTGTCGTGTGATTCTTCAGTACACTCTTCAAAACGTGGTGCAGTTCCACATGGTAAGTACAGACCATGTACAGTCAGAACTACTGTGTGTCATATGAGTTTTCAGTACACTCTTCAGAACGTGGTGCAGTTCCACATGGTAAGTACAGACCATGTACAGTCAGAACTAGTGTGTGTCGTGTGATTCTTCAGTACACTCTTCAAAACGTGATGCAGTTCCACATGGTAAGTACAGACCATGTACAGTCAGAACTACTGTGTGTCGTGTGATTCTTCAGTACACTCTTTAATATGTGGTGCAGTTCCACATGGTAAGTACAGACCATGTACAGTCAGAACTACTGTGTGTCGTGTGATTCTTCAGTACACTCTTTAATATGTGGTACAATTCCACATGGTAAGTACAGACCTTGTACAGTCAGAACTACTGTGTGTCATATGAGTTTTCAGTACACTCTTCAGAACGTGGTGCAGTCCCACATGGTAAGTACAGACTTTGTAAATATAGACCATGTATAGTCTGAACTACTGTGTGTCGTGTGATTCTTCAGTACACTCTTTAATATGTGGTACAATTCCACATGGTAAGAACAGACCTTGTACAGTCTGAACTACTGACTTTGTACAGTCTGAACTACTGACTTTGTACAGGCTGGACTACTGACTTTGTGCAGGCTGAACTACTGACTTTGTACAGGTTAAACTACTGACTTTGTACAGTCTGAACTACTGACTTTGTACAGGCTGAACTACTGTCTTTGTACAGGTTGAACTACTGACTTTGTACAGTCTGGACTACTGACTTTGTGCAGGCCGAACTACTGACTTTGTACAGTCTGAACTACTGGCTTTGTACAGGCTGAACTACTGTGTAAGTCATTCCACCAAGCAGCAAGAGCTGGAATTGAACTCATGACCTCATTAGCACATGTGGTACTGATGTAGATAAGTTCTTTCCTAATTCCTACAAGAGTATGTTCTGTTTGATGGTTGCGCTATAGAGAAGACGTAGGAAATTAATACATGTAAAAATTTGGCAGAATGCCTAACCACCCCTCCCCCCTAAAAAAAAGTCATGCATCTTTCAACAAATTAAGCTCGTGTTCAGTTGTCTTTCAGAATCATCAATATTTTCTAAGGAATGCAAGGATTCAGTAACAAAAAGTAAAGCTTTTCTCAAACACATGGCTATTTCGATTATATATGACATTGCTATTTCTTGCTAGTTAATCTACTTTAGTTATTCATTAGTTATCCAGTGTTTCAGGTTAGTAATCAGACTCAAACAACAGGGTGTAGGGAACATTTCAGCCTTGGAGAGTTTAAACTGGCTACAACTAACTTTAGCAAGCTTGGCAGTATCTTGTGTGATTGGTTCATCACCAGTATATTAGACGTCACTTAGAACATGACTGCTATGCTATATGTAGGGGGTTTCAGGTTATGCCTTTCTGGTACTACTGGTCTCTGAGAAATACAAAAAATGATCTAAAACCTAAACATTCACCCACCCCAACACCCCCACCCCACTCACCCCCACTCCCAAAAATGCTGTTTTGGAGGCAAATATATCCCAAAGATTACTTTTGCTGCTGAGACTTGTGAATTTCCAGTAGGACATCATATCACTTTCTTAAAAAAAACTCTGAACACCTTTCAAAGATTAATAGGACTCTTCAAATCAGGAAAAATGAGCAGCTTGCCTTAGATATGAACAAAATTTTAGGTTGTTCAAAACATTTTATGTTTGTATACAAGTTTAAACTTAAGGCACACTGCCAGATTTGTCGAGAGCAGCTAAAAGATTAGGTAACACAACACGGCAAACACTGCTATCAACAGGAAGTGATCAGTGATCGAACATTTATGCAAGACTGGAGAGAAATGCTCTTTGTTTACCTCTGTTATTTCACCTATTTATTTACATACCTGTGATGTAAAAATTGGCATGATACAGGCATTGCAATTGATTTCAGATAAGTGCAAGATAAGTGCAAGGTGACAGGTGACCTCTTTACTTAAAATCAAGTAACACCAGTTGTAGAGACATTGGAATAGGAAAGCGGTTTTTAATTCACTAAAATTATTAGTAAATTTTTAATCTATCATTATGTTGAAAAACATATCGTGTTTATTTAAACATTTGTGAAGTGGTAAAATTCGGAACCATACGAAATACATTTCCATGTCCATTATATTAATTTTATTTACATATATATATGTTTCACTATATGTTTCAGTGGTGTTTTTATGCCTTACTTAAGACATCATTATACTTTGTGGCTGTCATGAGTGCTCAGGGTCTATTCACCCATCTCAAATGTAGTTCATTTGAGGAACTAGTTTTAAATTCTACTGGTAGAGTTATTCCCCTTGAATGCTGCTCGCATCTTGGGTAAAATGAATATGTTAGGCTATAAATAAAAATATGTGGCTGGCAGGTTAAGATTACCATGAAGGAAAAAAGCCAAATCTTCTAAATATTCAACATCACCGTTTGTTTTTCATACTCATCTCTTCAAATCTGATTTTGTAAGCATCACAGGTCTGATGGAATTATATAACAACTAGTTTTTGTGCTGTGAAGGTCATGATTTATTCATGGGGTTGTTTTTTGTCCCTGGAATGGAACGCTTTTATAAGTTGTTATGTTAACTTAAAGGCAGAAGCAAGATTGTAATATTACAGCCGGAATAATACCCCTGCAAACCTCAGTTCACACAAAAAATTAAATCCAGTAATAATCGTCTTTACAGAGGGACACCTTTGGCTCGTTACATTACATGCTTCATTATAACACACGATTCACTATAACACAGTCACATTACATGCTTCATTATTACACATGATTCACTATGACACAGTCACATTACTTGCTTCATTATAACACACGATTCACTATAACACAGTCACATTACATGCTTCATTACAACACACGATTCACTATAACACAGTCACAAATGCGTGCCCCAGATTTTTCACAATTTCTTCCTGGACCTTAATGTAAGTGTATTACCCAGATATCAATTTGAGATATTATATCGGTAAGTTAGAGCCTGTTGACTGTATGCTTGTCCAGACATCAGTAGTAGTAGTGAGGTACTCTACATCTGTGGTGATATCGTCATGTTCTTTTTAAGGCTTATAATAATAGAGGGATAATTTGCACATGGCTGGTTAAGTAAAAAACAATTTAACTTTTTTGTGAAACAACATGGGATTAAAACAGTTTTATTTGCTAACAGGTGTGAACACGGAAATAGTTGTAACTGGCTGTAAATACTGTAATTGTGTTATCAGTTTGAGTTATTAAGTTGTTTGTTACTGCGGCTTGGGGAAAATTCAGTCTTGCAGATCTTCCATAGCATAGACTTAAATGTATTTTGGCTCTAAAAAAATAATAAAGACCTCCATCATCATTATCAACAAAGGCATAAAATATACTTGAAGATAATTTGTTTTTTCATTACGTGGAGTCTTGCACAGATATGACCATATTGACATCTTTTAGAATTTTGTATGTTGATTCCCACCGGAGAAAGGTATTTTGAACTTCTAATGACAGGAATATGAGTTAAATAAAATAAGAAGAAATTTATGATGTTAGGGTCATCCAGATCCTCTGTAGGTTAATTGCTTCTAATGTATCTAAGTCTGGCTAATGTACCCCTGACTCAACTGTTTTAGAAACAAAATTTCATATAATTCCTCTGCCAGATGGCCTAAATGTGTGTCAGAATTAACCCTTGAAGTGACACTCAATTAACAGTTATCAATTCTGCATCCTGTGGTTGCAGAAATTTGAGCCATTCATGGCGACGTGTCGCTCCGTGGGCCAATACCTGGTGGAGGTGATGCATGAGCTGGTCAAGGTGGACAGTATGCCGTGTACAGTTAAGGAAACCAGTCAGCTCATCAGCCAGCATGAGAACTTCATCAAGGCCACATTTGACCATCCCCAGCTGGTCAGTCTACAGAACGACGGAGAAGCTATCATGAAGGCGCTGAAGAAGGAAGACTTTGTTTTGGGAAATTCAGAAGATTACAGGTAATATATGGCCCGCCTCATCACAGTTTTGAACCCATTAAAAGAAGTCAGAAGTTTGGGATCCCAAATGAGAAAAGTCTTCTTTTTACGTTAAATGACCTAAAATTCGCCTGAAAAATTACATTAATGTTACGAAATATTACTTTTGTTCTTATCAGTAGGATATCCCTCTGCCTTCTGAACAAATGTCAGAACACCTTTCTACTTTCTATCATTATTCAGACAGGGTTGTACTTTGATTCTACTGGCTGAACTACATGCATCAAGTGTAATGGGTATATGAGGTACTAGTATCGCATTAATCAGTGCACCATAATTTGCATAGATTCATTTATATGTACTGAATAATTTAAAAAGGCATCTCCAGTTCTGAGAGGAAATAGGCAGAATTAATAAATAGTATGAAGGAAACATTATTGAACAGATTAAAAAACAGGATTCAGAAAGAATTACAAAGAATAACACCATTTAGCCCCTATAACAGTGTTCACATAAACAAAATCTTTGGTGGTTTCTGGGAAATTTGTCTGATGTACTGTGAAATTGTTTCTTTATATGACTATGAATCAGTCAGATATGTCACTGAGTATGACATTTTATGCTGGAATTGTGAGTTTTTGAAAGTACGGCGTGATTTTGGCTATACAGCAGCAGTGGGTGATGTAGTTTTGTGTGATGTCACTCCTGGCAGAAGGGTAGAAAATGATAGAATACTTGTTTCTGTATGACCCACAGAAACATAAAATAGCAGTTTTAACACACCAAAATTTTGGAGGTTTTTTTTTTAAGGAAAGCAAATCAGACTATCTCATTTCTGGTGATTTAACCCTGCTTTTAAGACACAGAGTGTTTGACATGCATGTTACTCTTTAATTAGCTCACACATGCAATATTTGTCACTGAGCTATTAAGTATGTAGAAAATGGAGGAACTATTCAGCACTGTACATCCTGTACAGGTGGGATAGAGGAGCGTTGATATTCCTGCTGTCACCTGTAATTTGTATTGTTGTTAACCTTTGACCTTGGCCTCATTACTTGTGTTAGAAGTGTTTGGGCGTTTTCCTGAACATGAACCTTTACTTATCTTCCATGAAGCAGACAGACTGCAGACCTTAGACTAATGTGTATGAGGGGGATTGAGGCTGGGCATGTGAATGTTTAGCCAGCTCACTGGTATAAACTCCAAGTCGAAAAGTTAAGATGTTTACAGGACAGTGGCTTACATGATAATATAACTGAGCAGCGTTTTGCGCTGAGCTGGGAAGGGCGAGTGGTCTCTGTACAGGTTCCGTGTACTTAGCAGCTACAGTATGACAGTGGTGCTACCCCTGCTACCTTGAGAGAGATCAGTGGATTAGGGGGCCTTGACAAGGTCAGGTGGGTCTTAACGGACAGGTGTAAGGGACCTTCTCTAAATTCCAGCCATGCGTCCAGATTTATGAAGTGTGGTCGAACGTGCGCCTGTCACAAGCTAACTCGGCTAAAAGTACACAAAGGCAGTTAGTTTACACTTCATTTCAGAAGCTGTCTTGCATTTTTTCACAACATAAAAAGCCATTCAATTGGTTTTATGTATTTTAAGGAGTGGAAATTGACATTTTAGTTTTATCATGGCCTAATCTAGGTTAATATCAGAATCTGATATGGGAACACTGTATTCTTAATTTTGACATCAAAAATATGATGAATAGACATAAAAGGGCAGGGGTCAATATTGTCTGAAATTACCCTCATCAGCCCTCTAATAAATGTGTCCCTTGAAACCAAAAAGGGATAACTTTCACACCTAGATCAGGGCCTATAGGTGTGTTGTGTTGACTAGAAACAAACTTTTTAACAAGCGACTTAAAAACAGTCGTTTTAACAGGCAATCAATTTTAGGATGTAGATACAGTGGAAATTTGTATCTAATGTAGCATTTAAATGGGCAAACAACTTTTTTAAATAGTGCCACATCTAGTGACTATTCTGTGCAGGTTTTCTCGATTTCCAAGTGCTCAGGTCTACAGATGTCTGCCAATGTATCCCAAACCATCAGGGTTTCATATTGTTTTGTTAAACCTGTCCATTGAGGCCGTTCTTCAATTAAAAATGTTTTTGACATGTAAACATGATGTTAAGGCCGTTAATCCAGGTTGTTTGCTTAGTGAAGTCCCGTTCAGAAATCTTACCTGTCATCTTAAAAACGTTTAGCAGGGATAGACTTTCCAGAAGCAGTTAAGTAAACTGGGAAATGTGTGAAAATTTCATCATGCCAGGATGTTGCATGGAGGAGAGAGGATTAACTCAGCTTGGCAATCAGCTCATTACCTAATGTGATAATCTCGAGCTCGCCAGCTTAACATGTGAGCATCTTACCAGTTGGCTGTAGATGATCCGTGTGAAATACTGGCCGAGTTTCTTGATTCACGTGTTTCGTGTCAGCAGGAACTGTGATTAGGTCTGCACCTTATGGCCTACCAGATAGCTCTTGTTAAAACCTCAGCATTTTTTGTGATTTTTTTTAAAATTTGTGACATACTTTCATGCATCTTTACTTATGAATACCTGCTTCATTAGTTGATTGACACATATTTGTTAGCTTCATCAGCTTGTAATTGAGGCTACATGTGATTAATGTTGATGAAAATATTGAATGCCTAAGCAAGCAAGCAAGCTAACAAACACGATTTCTTTAAGTGGATATCATCAACTTATATTATTATTATCATGATTAACTCCTGATATTATTATCATGTGAAATAAAGGGCAAATAACAGAAGCTCACTTTAAAAAAACTAAAAGAATGAAAGTTTAACATTCCGATGATTTAACTATCTCATACGGTACTGGAATGAATTGCTTGAAGCCTTTGAAGGTTTGTTGCTTGGATGTGGTGGGATTTCTCTGGCTAATCAGTTAAATTAATTTTAAGACAAAAATGGGTCAGAAGTTACTTCACTGTAAAAAGTGTAATGTAATGAAAAGGTGGAAAGTTTTTCTGCTTATATATAAGACAGGAGTTTAACTGGAATAATCCATTTCCATTTGAGAGGAGATAAAACAAAGCTGTGGTGGACCACCCATCGTGAGCCTCGCCCCATTTTGATCCTCATCACTAATCCACACCCTACACCATGGAGCTTCTAAATATCAATATAAGCCATCACACAGATTACAGCTTGACTTGACAGAGCCTTAATTTTATTTTTCACTCGGCCTGTCATCTACTGGTGTGTGTAATGCCTGGTGATTTGATGGAACCAGTGGTTAACACTTCCCCACCTTGTGCTGATACAGGAATTGGCAGTTAGTAACATGGCCCATCTCTGCTCTTGTCAATACTCATATGGTTATAACCAATTTACTCCCCACAAAACATGGTGGTCAAACACTTTGTGTACATTTCAGTAGATCCATCATTTGGCTGCCAGCTCATGCCAGAGGCTTCACTTTTCCCCCCGAGCTGCACACTATGATTATTGTGTGTACGTTGTAGTTGGAATAGAAAAGTAGTTTATTGCTGTACATTCAAATAATTGAAACTGTTACATTGAGTCCATACAAGTTGATGTTCTGTGATGTTTTTTTTTTCTCTTAGGGCTAGTGCTGAAAGTTGGTGACAGGAATGTATCATCTTTGCTGATGTTTTTTTTTTTTTTTTTTTTGGAGGGGAAGGGAGACTTCTTTGTTAACTCTGACTAATCAGTGTCAAACTTTGTGTTAATTCAACACAGAATGCAGAGAGGAGAAATATGTTAAATTGAACAACGCTGATTTGAATCCCACATCACTTTTGAAAAATCCTAAAGATATACATCAACAGTTGTTTGTAACTACAAGATAGCAGACCTGCTCAGAAATGAAAATAACTGTTTTCAACTTTTTTTTTTTTTGTATTATAATCAGAAACATTGAAAGTTTTTAAACAGTTACGCTTCATGATTGTTTTCAAGATGATCTTGTGCATGGCTCACCTAACATGCAAACAGGGAGATACATGTAGGTGAGTTGTGTTAGAAAAAATATGCACATTAACATTTATCTATAACTTTAAGGCTAATTTAGGGTGATTTGTATCTGTTGTTTGACGACAAAGCTCGTTAGTTTTTTTGTTGGTATGGTCTAAGAAAAAATGTTGTTTGCAAGATATGCACCACTTCAAGCAACACGTGGCAGGCAAGGCGATTTGTAGCATTTATAGAGGTAATTAAACTGTTAAATTGCTAATGATAATTCACGTATGTCTAGACAAAACTGGCTTGAAAAGGAATTGATGAGGAAGAACACGGGATGCCTTGAATTTCAGGTTCATTTACCACAAATATATTGTGAGGCATAAAATTTCAGAATTATGTTTGACTGCGTAAGAGATCATGTCTGCTGTGTTAGGCTTGATGGATGGTGGTACAGCGAGGCAGCGTCATACATGAACAGTATTGTTAGCCAATATCATTATCTATTTGACCAAAAAAAACTATTCAAAAATGTAAAAGAAGCAAACAAAATGTACTCGCTTGTATGTCACATGAGCATTACAGCTCATAATGTGTGTTTTTATTTTCATCTTTATTGATCTGGTACAATTTATCAGTGGCAGATTTGTTCACAGTTCGAAAGCTGTTTAGTGTTGCATGGTGTGATACACTGCGGCCTAACTGTAACTCTCCTGTTTGTTGCAGAGATGCCATGGACAGCATGAGGCAGCTGCATAAACACATCCAGGAGTCCATGGGGAAACTCGCACGCCTCGCAGATACAAGACTTCACAAGTTAGAACAGTGTCTGCAGCTGAGGGAGTTTGAGGAAGAGTGCGGGAAGGTGAGTTAAAAAACCAACTCCATTTAAAACAGAATTTCTCATAATACATTTCAATTCTTTTTTTTTGTGGAAATGTTTCCAATTGAAACATTACCATAAATCTACTTGCTCATTATTGCAAAATATTCCCAGCGCTTTAATGGCTGCTTTTTTTTGGTTCATTGTATGATACAAGGACCTTGAATTTTTTTTCCTGCTCCAGTACAGAAGAGTGTTTTTTGAGTGTAAGTGTCAAAGTTTGCAGTTGAGATCACAGGTAAACAAATGAAACCTTTAATCTGTGTATTTTTACCTGGATACATGTGCGTTAAACAGTTGTCGATACATTCAAACAAGAACTCTTGTCAGGCTGTTATGGTTAGTGATATAATATTGGTGATTATGGAAAGCAAGAAAATTGAGACGGACTTCAAGGCACAATATCCTAGTGAGTGTTAAGGCTGACATATCACAAACTTCTGCAGGCTCCATTTATTTAGCATCTGGCTTACCTGGAAAATTAAACAGGAGTTTGGGACAGTAATGTGACACATTGGAATTATTTACAACTGTGGACCTTGTGATATGGAACTGAGGGCTGTTTGTCTCAAACATTGTTCTCTTGTTTGTCAGCTTGTCAGTACTTTGACCATTGTGGCAAACTAAGCTAATCTGTATAGTATCTCTAGTAGAACTGCTGAATCAGGCTTAACCAAACCTTAGGACACAGGCCAATAACAAGAACTAATCCACTTTTTCAGTAAGGTGCATCTGTCAACTTCTTTGTCTGTTTGACATTCAAATATTGGTTGAACTTATCTTTTGCTTCCAGAATGTTTCTTCTAGTATTTGTTGGAGTGCTTTGGATTTTGTATTGGATATCCATGTTCATCTGTGA
This sequence comes from Liolophura sinensis, assembly GCF_032854445.1. NCBI lineage: Eukaryota > Metazoa > Mollusca > Polyplacophora > Chitonida > Chitonidae > Liolophura > Liolophura sinensis. The sequence continues at coordinate 18,166,453 of NC_088303.1, read as the reverse complement.
TGCTTTAAGAAAACATGTTATTTTTTACATAATATATCATCTCAAAGTTCACGCAGTCACGTCGTGAAACATTTTATTTTTTAATCAAAAGCACCTTTATGGAACTTGCTCATGATGTTTGCATAGTGCTTTAGGATATCCTATTAGGGATCATTTCTCATCCCCCCCCCCCCCCCCCCATGCCCACACATCAGCTGGTTGGCAGTTTTGCGACTCTTCAGTAAATGCTCATTACCAAGAAAACAGCTTCACACACGGTCACTGCTTCTAGGCCACTGACTACAGTGAATGGATTTTATCGTGCTTAACAGCTATAATACAGATTAAAGATCAAATCATTTTTCAGGAAGCATCCAAACAAGCCAAATGGCCAGAAAATATTTGATGCCGAAAACATGCCAAGTTATGTTTGTTGCATTAGCATCTGTCAGATTTAAGACTGCAGGCTCTTTTTTCTTGTTTATTTTGCATGTTAAAAGTTGTATGCACAGGCTATAAACATGCCCCTGACATTTTATTTATGAACTGTTAGGTAGGTAAAAGGTTACTTGTGTTCTTGTTTTGTAATATGGGTCTGATATTGGAATGGCTTTGTTTTGTGAGTATTGGCAGAATATGACAGTAGCACATTTGTTCCTTGTTAAAATAGAAAAAAGTTGGTTGTTTTCATTGCTGAGATGCCCTTGAACATACCACATGACAAAAATAGCATCACAGTTTCCATTAAGATAATTCATGTAGCAAATTGTAAGCATTTTCCCTATCGTTAAAAGGGAAAGAGAAAAAATTTTGAAACTCATTTTGACCTTTTAATGCTTTCGGCTTTTTAACGCTGGAGGCAATTGTGTAAGGCACAGCTTAATGTTTTGATTGGAAGAAAATGCTGAAAGGGGCTAAAATTGGGTGAGAATCTTGAGGAAATGGATAAAAATGGCAATGGAAAGGGTAGGCTGTTGACCTGGTGGAATGTCCGAGTGCTAATCCGTCGTCACTGCAGGAGGGTCTCAGGAATAACCAGATTAGCGGCTGCAGGCGGGGGTGTATTACCACTGGGTCCAGCCTGTCCCTGATCAATACATAGGCAGATACCCACAGATACCCAATCACAATGCCATGTACCCCTGGAAACCACAGGAACTCTCTGATTTTTGGCAATGTCGCCGCCAGCACATTTTGGTTATAATTGGACCAGCGTCTGAAGGAAAGGCCAAAATTCCCTGTCCAGATCCTAGGCCTTTGGTAGACTCACAGAGACAGTTGTACATACATGTTGCCTGTAGACGCCGGCAGCATTGCAGGACTGCACTGTGGAAGGCCATGGTATTGGAAATATTGAACAGAAGTCTATGCTTCATTTCCTAATCTTCTAAGGTCTGCAGCTGATTCGTGGTACTGACTTCAGGATATCCAATCGGTTCAAGGTTGTTGTTGTCTTATTTGTATATTCTAGCCAAAAGAGTCTTTGATTCTGATGCACTGCAATACAAAGAACTGGAATTGATGGTGGCACTTTTATTACCATTTGGCTCATTTGAACTGATCAGCAAAGAGCCGGGACTTAAACACTGTTTATTGAATTCGTCAGTTAATTAATTTTAATTTCTTCGTTCCTCAACGACACAATGATGCAAAGATAGAACTGGTTCTGTCAGTGAATTTGAGATTGTTTTTGTGACCACTCAATAAGTGATCCTTAATGCGGAGGGGATTTCGTGCCCAGACAGCAGATTCTCTGGGGGACAGACCAGACAATTCTCTGGAAGCCGACTGAGAGCAGTCTGATGGGAAACTGTCAGATGTATATCTTGGCCAGGCCTTACAACTGTCTGCTGATGAGGTCTGGATGTGCCAGACCAGAATGGTTAATGTAGCAGCGCCATTTCTGGTCCTTAACCTGGAAACTGTAACGTCATTTCAGCCTGTAATTGTGTAATTATGATCCGCTCCGATCAACATCATCTGTGGGAATGCGAACTGAAAGTCATGTGGTATTGGCAGGTAGTATTTTGTTACTTATTATATTTATAATATTAATATCACTCAAAAGCAACACTCAGAAATGTGTGTGTGTGTGTTTTATTGTTTTGTTGTTGTTGTGTTTTTTTTTTTCAAAATTTTTCTAAGAACTTTTGTGCATATCTAGTATGTATATGGCTGCAGCCAGGAGTTTTGTCAGGTATCTGGGCAGGAGCTGTGGACCAACCCCTTAAACTGACTGTCATCATATAAGTGAAATAATCTTGTATACAATGTAAAGCGCCAATTAATAAATCAGTGACCCCACTTTTCCCCTAAACAAGTAAATCTTACAGAAGTGCATAAGACACATTTCAACAGTGTACATGTTCACATACTGTTATTCACCCTCTTTAGAGTGCTGTGCTTTAATTTTGTCACTTTTGTGTGGCCTGTTTACCAGTGCTTTTTCTTTTCTTTTTTGTTTTTTGATAACAAATTTTTACTGACATTATGAAATCCAGTCTGGATACATCATTTATCCGATGTTCTTTCTTTTGAGGCTTTCCATAGATAATTATAGGGGAAATTAAATCTCAAGACGTCTTGTTGTCATTGTATGAATGTCGAATATCGTTTTAAGTATCTGATTCACGATATTCATTGTTCATTTTTGATTGATTTCTGTGTTATGTGTAGATATGCCTTACTTATAAACTTAGATTGCAGTTTGATCAATTTGACAGCACTTTACTGCACTGTAATTCTGCGTTCATCATTACTGTCTCTGAAAAGCTCAGATGCTGAGCACAGATAATGCATCTGAAGCTTGGTAAGGATTGTGGCACTAGCGGCAGCCGTTGTCTAATCTAAGATTGGACTGTTGATAACTGGACACTGAGTGATTGATCACCTTACAAACGCATCAGCACTGATTGATAACACTACAGTCCTCACTATTACCTAGTTGACATCTTATTTGTTTGGGCTAACAAAGGATTTACTCCTGTAACTTATGGAGCAAAGACTTGGAGCAGTTGCTGACTATGCAATTAACAGTTCTCCAGCAGACTAGATCCTTCTGATGACAAGATATTGGCTCTAGCTGTGACTTGTACAAAATCTTTTTAATAGATTCCCACTACCTTTAGAACTGTGCAGGAATTCTTTCTGTTTTTAGTCAGGTTACTGGGAAATAATGCAAGAATGGAGGTTACTTTCAGCATTCTGTTAAAATTTGCAGTTTTCTGTGAATATGATCAAATACTAATTTCACTTGTTTGATCAATTATCTGATGCAGTTTAACCATTTGATATTGCTTACTTCTCTTTCGGAAATTCGCTGCAAAAACTTCATGTCGCTTTAGTAAATATCAGGGTGTTTGATATGATATGCATGTAAAAGTTACTTTATGTATTTACGTGCAGCTGTAAGAATGATTTGAAATAAATTCCAAATTACTACTTCCAAAGCATTAGATGTCTGATGGTCCTCTCAGATATGAATACCAATGTTCACAACCTAAATTGAAACGATGAATGTTTGTATAAGAGTTCAACTTTGACTCAATACAGTTTGATTAATGTGTAATTTGGCTATTAAAATTAGGTTTGTATGCAATAACATACTTCCTTGTTTTTGCATTTACCAGGAAGTCCATAAACAGTGGATATGTATTCTCTGTTTCCTGTCTTCTAGTCACTATATTGCTTTCAATAGCTCATTAAGTTAAGGTAATGAGGGAATTGTCCATAATGTCCCTAATACATTCTGCTGATCTTTCTCAAGTTATCCCTGTATACACTCACACTATGAGCAGATTTATGCATGGCTCCACATTTCCATGGAGTCCGCAAGATATATTTATCTGTCGCAGTAATCTCAGGATATCTGTCCCCAGCTGAGCATGCAGAAGATGAGTTCTTCTCCGATATCATGTAATAGTCCTAAGACAATTGATAAGATGGATTCGCAATACATGAAATATCACCAGTGTACTTGAGCAGGAGGTCACCTGTGAATGTTAATGATGCAGGGGATTGCTTACTCGTATGTTCTTGGTATGAAATGTTTTTGTGTTTCTGAGGTATGTTTTGACATATTCCACAATTCACTTTAGAATATATCTTTGAAGGGCAAAATGTGTACTATAAATGATAGCACATTTTAATCATGTAGAATTTTGTTGAATATTCATCAAAGTTGTGGAATTATACCCTGTTTTATAATTTGACTGCCTATTGACAGGCTGTATTATGGTATGGGGCGTTCTTAGACCCATCTTTCTTTGGCACTACCACTATACTATACTATACAGGCCCAATTCACTGTATGGAGTTATAAAATTTGTAACTTAATTGTCTCTACCACCACAGCAGAAACCTTTTGAAACCAAGTCACATCACTGAAAAATTTATCTCCCCTTTCATGATGTATTGGTTTTTCGTGTCAACACTGCTTCACTTAAGAATTTGAAACAAGATGATCTTGTGTATTTTATTTTTTTTAACACCAAGCCTTAAAGAGTTATTGCTATTCACCCTGTCGTGGGTGTATCTTGAAGTTCCAAAGCTCTTCTTAACAAAACTACACTTTTCTGTTCTGAAACCCAAAACCGGGATGAAATTCATTGTTTTTATGGGAGTTTGTTCAGTTCCAGTTTATTGGCTTTATTACAGAGGTTACTGGCCAGATTGAAGATGTTTTATTGCAATCAGCATGGGTTACAATTGTCTAACAGGCAGAAGGAGCACTAGTTGATAATTCATGCATTTGGCCATTGAATTGAGCAGAAAGCAAGATTCAATTTAAGGTTAATCGTTGTCATAGTAATGACTGCTGGCAGAGCATCAGTCTTAAGTGTGCTATGTGAAGAACTCATATTGTAGGACTGTTGACAAAAAGACCTTGGCCCCAATATCAGTTTTATTGTCGTCCTGGGCATCGCACTGTGGCACCCATTAAAATCTCTCCATTATTGAAGGATTGAGTTGATTTCTGGATCAGTCTTGACATGAGGATCAGGCAGTTCCTGTTGTGTGAGAGTTTAAGGGTAACTATCTCTGTCTAAGGGTCCAGATTAGGGTGGAGGAGAGGGGTAGGGGGGAGTCTGCAGAGAGACGGAAATCAAAATGAGTGAAAAATCCTGGAGAATTGGGTCAGTATTGCCCAGAAGCCATAGTATGATACTCTCGGATTCATATGGATTGAGAGTCCAATCACACAGAAGATAGCTAGTGCATCTCTCATCAGCTCCATATAAACAGAAGAACTGCAGAGATATGGGCAAACTTGACCTTAATAAATATTGGCTCAGATCGTGAAATGTGCCTGATGAAACCGAGGTGGAATTGACTGTTCCAAAGCTAATCATGTTTCAAGATTTGCTTGAATTCTTTTTTTTTCTTTTTTTTTTTTCTTTTTTTATGTTTTAGTTTACTTTTGTATCTTGTTGATTGAAGAGTTGCATCTCCAAAAAAACTTGCCTGATAAACTTTGCTGATTTGATGAATGAGAGAAATCTTGCATGTTTCATTAAAAATTTGAATTTTTCAGCAAATGTTTTTTGATTATTTAGGTTTCGAGATTGTATTCCATGGGAATCTTCCATGGAGGAATCTGTTAAGAAGGAGAAATATTTGATGTAATAAATTACAGGCGTGGATTGAGAGACGTTTTGGCTGATGGATAAGTCCGTGTTCATCTGCTGTGACAGAAACATTGTCTGGCGATGCTCCCTGCAGCTGCCTAGGGAGAAACAACATCCCTCCAATTTGCTCAGCGGGTATCGTTCACAAAATCTACCCGTCAAACGGCCATTGATCCTCTAATTGTGTCGGGGTGATGAATTAGCAACCAAGGCAAACAGTGAAGATTTGCGGTTTTATGGTTCTGGCTCCATTTCAATTCTTGGACTGTTTTAGTGAGTTAGCCAGCAGCTGAACTGATGATTTAGAAATCTCCCTGAGGAATTATGAACTGTGTATAATCACACATTATCATTATTTGGGTATTTTCACAAAAAATCCTGCAATGATACCAAGTCTCAAGTTTTCCATTCTTATTTATTTGCATTATACATGTGAGTGATTTCGTGCACTATGAAGTGGAAGTCGGATTTTTCAGCAATCATTATTTTATTTGATATTATTTCATAAAGAAAGAAACCAAAAAATATACATATATATTTATAAGATGTCAGTGTGGCCATTTTTGGTACATTTTCAAATCCTATATGTTTCTATTTATTTCTCAGTCATAACTACATGTATACATTTTGTGTGAACCAGTCAATTTTTTGGACATATTAGTAATACACATACATACGTTTTGTTACTTACTAATTCTGTGGCTACATAATCTGATCATATTCCTTGGCTATAATACTAGTATTAGTATATAATGTAATATAATATACTATAATTCATTTTTTTTATTAGATTGGTGTTTTACGCCATGCTAAAGAATATTTCACTTATATGGTGGCGGCCAGCATCATGGTGGGAGAAAACCTGGCTCTGAAATCCACTACCATCTGCAGGTTGTTGGCAGATCTCCTCACCTATGGCCAGTGGGGAAGCCAGCATGAGCTGGACTTGAACTCACAGGTGAGAGGCTTTGGGTCATTTCACTGGGCCGGTGTGCTGACCACAGACGCCATAGAGGCCCCTAGTTGCTATAAGCATAAATCTGTTAGAGCAAATGAATTGTGCGAGATTGTAAATGGCATTTATGAAGTCTGTTTCAACACAGAATTACAGTACAAGTAAACCGTACAGACGAAGTAGCAATCTGTTTATCATTCTCATCTGAGCACCCACCTCACCCTACATCCCTTCTCCTTGTGGATTCCAAACAGCTCAACAGAGTCGTCAATTGGTAATGTAAGAATCTCACAGTTGATTAATTGACCAAAAGCTTGTGTCTAGAAAATACCTCTGTATCTCCGGTTTTAATTACAACGCTGAGAATTGTTCTCAAGCACCGTAATTACGTCTGCGTCTGAACTGACAGATGTCCTTGAAGAGACTTTATGCTATTGGCTTCAGGTTCTTTATTCACATTCATTTTGTCTGATGATCATTTGTCATCCACTGCCTCTCCTTCTTCACGCTGGATTGTGCTGGCCAAAGACAATGGCAGTGATCTGAGTGGGGCCAGGAGTTGTGTCAATCAAGGCATGTACAAAATGACCAGTCAGACCAACTGCTTGACCATTCTCAGTGTAAAGCCATCATCTCCATCTATCCTGGACATTCAGTCAAATTCAGTTCATTAAAGGGTGGGTCGGTAATAATTACTGCTGAGATTCAAATCTAGCTGGCTTAAACATGAAAGGCAGGTTGAATTGAGTCTTATTGCACTTTCCAGGAGAAGCATAGCTAGCATACATACATTTACAGACATCCATGTTTTTGCCTGTGGATGGGTGATGATCTGTATATACAAAACACAATCTTTCTAGTATGCTGTGTCTAGTCTGTCGATAAGGTTGCTGTGTATTGTGAACAGTGTAGGATCGTAAGCATCTAAAAATTTGTGTGCAGTGTGCAGAAGACATGAAGATAGAAGGGATGAATCTGTATGGTAGAACCACAACGCACAAGCAAAGAGATATATCCATATTTGTTACAGTGCCATTTTACTGTAATTTTATTGTTGTAGCCTTTCGTGTGGTTCCCTGCACATGGAAAGGTTTATAGGTCTATAGGAAGGTTGTAGGTTACTCCTGGATTCTCTGTCTGGTTTCCCACCACCATGAACATTGAGAGGAAACTCAGATCAGTTGAACAGATTATTGATGATCCTCTTTTTCTATGCATTTTATTCCACCCTGTATTTTGGGGGGAAGGGGTCTTCTTCTCCTTCATTGGATATGTATGAAAGAAAGTACTTCATCACTGATGCCCAGAGTCCCTAGTTTTGTACAAGGCATATGAAGAAATAGCCTTCAAATCTAATCCCAGACTGAGTTTTCATGCAAACCACAAAATTTGTCAAGATCAAAGGATGGTATAGCTTCTTTGTGTCCTTTGTTTCTGATTTAGCTGACCACTGTCCACTACTGTCCATGCCCTGTACCCCGCTAAGGATGCCCTCAGTGTTGAAGGTTGTTAACTGAGTGGTCTGGCCAGGAGCAGGGAATTATCACTATTGGAATGGAGTCATTAGCATCCCTTTGATCGTTAGTGATTGCGACGCATCATGGTCTGAATTTTCACACACTTTCATTTCCGTCGTTGTCTTGTCATTTGTTAATGAGAGTTTGGATTAAGACAACACTAGAATGAAACTCTTCACCCACATGCAGCTTCTAAGGACCTTAGCACCGATATTACAGAGTGGAAATTTGCATGCTGACCATTGACTTAATCCTCTAATTATCTGTTTATTCAATGGTGCCAATAACGCTGGAAGCAGCCAGCTGCAAATTTTTGCATAATGATGCAGTGAGGACAGGTCTAATCCTATGAGGTGTCAGATTCCAGGCTGTTGTTGTCCATGAAGCAGGTTGGGTAGGATGCAGTTTGAAGGGTTGTGCTGTTGGCTGATGGGCGCTATTCACAGAACCCTTGAGCACCGTGTCCCATAATGCCCTCTGAGGAGGAAGGAAGGAAGTTCCCAGTTAACTCTTGAAAATAGCCTGTGAGAGGGCCTCTGCTGAGCTCTCCAGATAGTTACTGTGATGTCTGATGACAAGGTATTTGCTGAGCATAAATAGATTTGCCCTGAATTTGACCTACAGACAACTATAACCAAAGCATGACATTTTTTTCCCGGAAAAGACAAGACAAATTCAGTCGATAATGCCATGTCTGTGACAGGCATCTTGTGCCCCTGGAGTAGTGGTTAACAGATCCTGGCTACACGCCCATTTAACGCATTCTTTAATTCTGCTGACACATGCAGTTTTGTCCTGGCTGCTGCTTGAGTCTGTTTCTCTTCCTGCATGTATTAGTTACACCATGGATTGTCAGTAGTTTCCTAAGAGCTACCTGCTAGGGAATGGTATATTGAAAATGTGACAACATATTTCAAAACATTTGCGCATTCCCTGGATGTGCATGATGTCGATTCTTGCTGTCAAAAGCCTTTGGAAAGTCTTTTGGGTTGTATAATCTTTCATTTTAATGCACAATTTTTTTTTGAAGAATTTGTATTTGCAGGTGCAAAGTCCAACATTTTTAAATGAATTAGCAGGATTTTCCAGGCCTCATGAAGGATTCTTATTTTTAGAGTTTATTTTGAGATTATATTCATTGTAAAAGTCTTTCGGGTATTGGAGGACATGTATTTGAAGAGAATCAGTCAGGTTACATCTGGTTATCTCCAGTTTAATTGAAGTCAGAACTGTTTTGCAATGGCTGTCATCTTGAAAATACTGGCCCCGATAGCACAGTTGGTAAAGCATCCGCTTCGGGAACAGTAGATCCAGGGTCAGTCCTGGGCCGAGTCACACTTACAACCTTAAAAGAGGAAGTTGTAACTTCTTTGCTAGGCGTTCAGCATGAAGGGAATAGTGCAACGACTGGTTGACCCATATCAGTATAATGGCATGGGTGGGGCAGCTTACTTGCCTTCGGTAAGGCATCTCATTGAAGCGGCACTAGATAAAAGAGCGATGGAAATCCATCATGCAACAAGGAGGCACATTACATGCATTCTAAGGATTCCTTGGTCGTCACATGACTGAAAAATTGTTACAACGTTAAACCCCAAGCACTCACTCACTCATCTTGAAAAGTCATAAAAATAGGAAACATCAACAAGTGGGCATTTTCTCATTACTTTATTACTGTGCCAAACTTACCTCTGTATTTTAACTTTATTTATGGCAGACCAGTTTTGTATTGTCAACACATGAAAGTTTAAAATCCATGGACTGACTGTGTCTGCCTTTATCACTATTTTGACTGATCCCCATTTTTGGGATGTTGTCGGCTTCACTCTATGTCTCCCGTCGCCGCTTGTTATGTCATGTTGTTGTTGTGTTGTGTTGTGTCGGCAAACATGGTGGTTGACCGAACTCCCATTGATCATATTTGCTCAGATGTTATGCGGGGCAGGTAGAAGTCAGGTAAGCTCCTGTCCACTAATTATGCTCCAGGCAAAGCCAGCTTATGAGAAAGCTTCTGGCTGTCCTCTCATTGATGACAGGGCATGTCTCTGTGAAGGTCTTTATATAAAGGTCACAGTGTGGTGATGTCTGGAATTTGATCCATTCTCCAATTGTACACTAACCATTCTTCTTTCAATTTTGTGAAACTTTAATGTTTGGGTTTGATAAGAATAGAACTGTTCGTCCATTTCTTTCTTGCTGTTGATTTTGTGAGATAAGTGCGGACAAACACACTGTCTGCAGTCTATGTACTCTTTGCAAGATGTTGCTCCCAACACAGCAAGTCTGGAGGCTTCCTAAATAATGTGCTAATCGACATTTAACATCTTTTGTGGAACACTTGTATTTTGTGGTCATGAAATGGTGAGCATTCTTGTCATGCTTCTCTTGTGGTCTTCTGTTGGATTCCTTGAGATGTTCAGTCTACATCAAGAATATCTTAAATTCTCCTTTAGGGACTACATTTAACTGCAAAACACAATGTCATGTTGTTTTTGCAAAGAAGTATTTTAATGTTTCAAAACTTTTTTGCTGTTTGCCAATGACTTGACATGATCATGTTCTTTACTGAAGCATAAAATCAGGCTTAGCGAAAACACTCATTATAGAACCATGGCTTAAATTATCTACACAAAAATAGAAATTGTGGAGTGATGTAATAGTTTTGAGCAAAAAATATACTCTTATATGCTTATATTCCTTGTATTTGTGAACATTACTGCTTATATTCCTTGTATTTGTGAACATTACTGCTTATGTTTCTTGTATATGTGAAATTGGATGTGATGAAGCTGCTGGACAGTATGAAGCACCTGTGTCAGGCTCTGGCTGTTAATGCTTGTTAATGAAAATGGCCTTAAACGGGGCTGTGCTTTTCTTAGGTGCTTTAGACTAGACCAAATGCTCTTGAGGACAAGATTTTAGGTCCACTTTCAGCCTTTCTCTGACAGTGTCGCTGTTGTGTTTTTCAGATTATCTCCTGGCTCTGCAATCAGGGTGAGGATATTCTGCAGCGACACAAAGCCGTGGCAGATAACCTCAAGGCAGTCCGTGCCCAGCAGAAAGACTTTGAAAAGCTTTATTTCTCAGCTATGGTAAGTTCCACTACCCCAGTGTGTTTCTGTGTGTTTTTTCCACATCTTGTAAACAATACTCTCTCTCCGCACTGTTCAGATGCTGAAAGACGGCTGTCAAGGCAGGACTGTTTTCTTGGCCTCTCCCTAACCTAAAGTACTTGGTAATTACCTGGCACGGCACCAGAAAGCTCAGGTAAAGCTTGTTATCTACTAAATTCTTGTACTCTTCCACATGTTTACTCAGCAGCATGTGTAACACACTATTGAGGGATGTTACTGTAGTGCAAACTCGGCAACAATGCAGGTAAGCAGGAAACTTTCAGCTCCAAGGTATGGGACAAATTCATCTCAGTTTTGCCTGAGAATTGTTTTCCTTTAGAGATTTTACCTGACAAGCAGTTGTTGTTATGTTCAGTGGTTTTAGCCCTTGGCCAAAATGGTACATATGTACTATTATCATGTGGTCAGTATTATCTCTGCTCTTCACATTAATTGTACACATGTTACAATTAAGTGTTGGTTACAAGGTTTGACAGAGGTTGTAGTGTTGACTGATTTGAATGTATTGGCTGTATTTATACCAGTAACAGTTACTTGCTAGCTGTGCTCTACTTGTCTCTGTCACAGCTGGTGTGGGGTGACCCAAGGTTGTCTGCTTTGCCCTTTCCTGTTACATCAGAATCAGTGAATATATTAACCCAGTCTATCTAACAAAACTCTATTGTTTTCTTTTTATTAGCATTTCTGGAGTGCATCTGGGAAAAATGGTTTTCAGACTAAATAATGTGGATAATAGTATATGACAATGAACATTGTGACATTTATTGTTAAGACAAAAAAAATGAAGATAGTTCTTGAACATTATTGATTATGTTCCCTGTGGACATGGTAGTTCACAATATAACACATGTTTGACATGGTAGTTCACAATATAACACGTTTGACATGGTAGTTCACAATATAGCACATGTTTGACTTGGTAGTTCACAATATAACACATGGTTGGCTTGGTAGTTCACAATATAACACGTGGTTGACTTGGTAGTTCACAGTATAACACATGGTTGACTTGGTAGTTCACAATATAACACTAGGTTGACTTGGTAGTTCACAATATAACATATGTTTGACATGGTAGCTCACAATATAACACATGTTTGACTTGGTAGTTCACAATATAGCACGTTTGACTTGGTAGTTCACAATATAACACATGGTTGACTTGGTAGTTCACAATATAATGCATGTTTGACTTGGTAGTTCACAATATAATGCATGTTTGACATGGTAGTTCACAGTATAACACATATTTGACTTGGTAGTTCACAATGTAACACATATTTGAGTTGGTAGTTCACATTATAACATATTTGAGTTGGTAGTTAACAATATCACTTGGTTGTTCACAATATAACATGTTTGATTGGTAGTTCACAATATAAGGTATGGTTGATTTGGTAGTTCACAATATAATGCATGTTTGACTTGGTAGTTCACAATATAACACATTTCAGTAGGTAGCTCACAATATAACACATATTTGAGTTGGTAGTTCACAATATAACACGTTTGAGTTGGTAGTTCACAATATAACATGTTTGATTGGTAGTTCACAATATAAAATGTTTTGTACAGTCATTTGGACAAATAATATAGTCCTTCAAAACTCGTGTATTTGACACTTTAACTTGTACAGGCAGGTTACATGTATGTCAAGTATTCCATTGTTTTCATCGCAGGTTTCTCAAATACTTTTGAGAAATTCAATGAAATTGCTGAACTTGATAAGGAATCAGTGTTAAGATTTTGGAAGGCCAATCCTGTGAGATTTAAGAAATATTTCATTTTCCTTCTTAATATTTTATACCATGATTCCCAAAGAGACTCAAAAAAGCTCACCACAGGCTCCTACAGAAATTCATCTCAGCAGTTGACATGTGTGGCATTTTGTCTCAGCTCCATTGCTAGTGGTGACTGAGCTATTTTAGGTGTAGCAGTTCCTGGTTGTGTTTAGCAGAGATCTATGCTTGTCTGACTTTATTATAAAAGACATTGGCAAGCCTTGGCCATGTTTTCTTCTCCTCACTGATGTTTGTACATAGATCAGCGTTTTGGTCACCCATCAACTCGTTCGGGCCGTGATCTGCTTGCCAATTGTGATGGGATGGAACTACCAAAGGCTTTAATGCCAAGAAGCCTTAGGAACCCAGACTGCACCAGAATGCATTGTCAGACAGCACCAAGAAGCAGAACATTTTCTGCTTGAACAAATCATATGATCAGGAAGTAGGACCGGTAGAGTTTTATTTTGACGTCAAAATTACATAGATCAGTAGGATTCTCTTACGATCCCATTGGCTCTTTCTTTATGATAAATATAGGGTTAAGATAGAGAAATCTTCATCCCAGGATGCACTGTTAGGAGGAGGGTGGATACTCAATGCCAGTGCTTTGGTTTCACATGGTTACGGCACTAGTTTATGAGTATTTACCTCAAAACGTTGGACTGCCATGATTGAGAACCATGAGATGTTTGCAATCTGTTCCCTCACCTACGTTTTTTGTTTTTTTTTTTTGTTTTTTTTTCAATCATCAGTATTCTTCTCGGTTACGTCTGTTGCTAATTATCATCCTTATCCGTTCTCTCACTGTTTGGCTTCCTGTTGATATGTCGATATGGGAAAATTTGCATATTTAAATAAAGCCAATCTTGTTTGATTACCTGTGTATTAATGAAGCTACACTGCCATGGGCATTATCTTGGGAACACAGCTCTGTATAAAAATTACCTGTAGACAAACGATGCTGCAGGGAGTTTGTTGTGTAGTGAGCTGTTTTTCACAGGATGAACTCAAATGACATATGACTTTGTACTGTTGATAGCTAATATACTATGTGCATATAAATTTACATTGTACATAAAAGGATTACATATGTAATGTGGGAAAACATTGCCACATTTAACCTTTTAAATAAGGTTGAATATGTAAATAGCCCTTATTTGATAAAGTACCAAAAGTACCATGTTTATTTTCACTTTCACTGTTTAAGAAGCCCTGGCCTACAAACTTGACTATTGTTTTAGAGGTTTGCTTTGGAGAGTTTTATCTGATAACCAGAATAATTGATGATACTATTTCATGTATATATAAACTATCATCCTAGGGTTAGAAGTTTGCTGGGGCGGTTATCATTTTGCACTATATACATTTTTAGATCTAACAGTATTTGTCCCTTAAACTGGTAGTAAAGTTCAAAGCTGGTAAAACCCATGATAACACAGACTGTTGTTGTTGATCACACAACCTGGCTACAGTTGCCTCTTGACATAAGGTCATGTCTAGGTTAGGTGGCAAGGGGAATAAAAGCTTGGGGAGTGTAACAAGCTTTTCAAAATTATGAAAGTGAAATGAACATATGTATTGTTGATTTTGCCTATTTTATTATATGAATACTTTTGTTTACTAGTTGAGAATTATTCCTCATTGGAAGATCCGATTTTGATGGTGTAGGGGGTGTAGGCTGAATGATGTTGACACCTGACATCATAGCTGAATAAAAGCAGGCATGATCCTTCCCCTTGATTGTGTAATGAGGTGGAGTGTCCTGTCTGTGGTTAGGGTGAGTGCATGTTTTATCTGTGCTCACAGCTGAATGGTCCTGGTCTGTCATGTGTGCAGGACTTGCCTGTATTCAGCATTGACAGTGAACAGTTTACCTGTGTGACAATTGCCAAGTCACCACACCTCACCTGTCACCTAAACACCTGAGTTGAGGGGTAGTTGGGAGCTCCACTCTACCATTGAAGTGTCTGAGGACACTTTGCGGATCAAGTTCAGGGAGTCTTTACCTTATACATGTACCTGGCCTGGTTTCCCAAAACTTCTACGTGTGACACAACTTTCCTAGGGGGCAAAATTTGTGACTTAATTTTTGTGTTGACTGGAGTGGAGACTAGGTGAGACAGAGTGCAGGCCTGGGTTTGTCACGCTACGTGCCATGATACCTGTACTTTGATGTATACATGCGTGTTTCCTGTACTTATTACTGGAGCACTTACCTGTGCACACACAGTTAGTTACCTGGTGAGCTTATGTCTGCCATGTCTACCTACCTAGGTTAGTCACTCGCCATGAGTATTCAGGTAAGATTGGATTACTGTAACTTATACCGGAGTGATTGATTATTATATCTGCATCACAATGTGTTATAGCTTTAGAAACTGGTTTGACATGCTTTTGTTGTTAAACTCAGGAATGACCTGCCTCCAGGTGAATTTTAATAATCAGGATTATGTTCATATTAAAATCTCTATCCATGTCTCCACTCATCTACCGTGATAACCTCTCTCTGGTATGGGACCTCTCTCTATGTAATCTATTCTTTGCTACATGAGTATTGTGACTGATATTTTTGTCACTGGGAAACGGGGCCATTAATTAAGGCATCATATATTGTACGGAAGTAGCCATTTTCCTCTAAAAGATCTACTTGGCCCTGAATGGGTCAGCAGTATAAGGGATGCACAATGGAACCATTATAAAGATGGTGCCTGCTGTGGGTTGGGACACCAGAAATTGTCAGCTGGAGGGAAGTGATATTCAACGAGGGCGAAGCAAAAGTTGAATATAACGTGTCGACATCTGACAATTCCTGATGTCCCACCCCACAGCATGCACCATATGTTTTATTATACCAAAAAAAGCAGTACCTTTTCGAGCTGTAATTTTAAATCGCCGAATTTGTACATCGATAAGGGAGCTTTAACCACCATCTGGTTGTTTACTCTATGACGCAGAGAGCCCTCTATGACGCCAGAGAGCTCTCAAAGGGAGATAACTGCTGTGGAATAAAAGCACTTGATTGTCGGATATTAGCACAAGATCATTGGATGTTGCCTTGTGAATGTGGGGAAATACTTTGTGAGCGTGACATTGTATTCCTTGGCGCGCGTGATCGTTGTACATAATTTTTTGCGGAATATCATGTGACCGTCTATCGGCCAATGGAAACCGAGAATTACCCTATGAGATATAATAATAGTTATTAACTGATGAGATCACATGTTCAAGTCCAGCATTGGCTGAAACAAAGCTCTAGTGGGACCTCTCGAGGTCTTTAATCTACCTTATAAGGTGTAGATGCTTTCTCAGTATAGCTCGGCATTACCGCCCCATAAACTAGATACCCTATATCTCTATTCTGTTTGGGAAATACTCTTCAATACAGTACACCATTAAAATGAATCAATGATTGTTGTAGTATTTGCATATCAAGGACATATGCATTCTGAACTTCAGTACTGTTCCAGCATAGACATCCCAGAGAACAGCATGCTCCTATCTAAAATAAGATACTTTTGTCCTTATTATTTACAAATTTATTTACTAGATATGAAAAAAGGTGAACCCTGGGTGTATGCTTGTTGCATGGAAACTCTTAACATGTAAGTTTTACCACATACATGATGCTTGGCGACTGAGAATGTTGTACATTGAAGTCAAACAAATGATTATGTACCTCTGAAAACCAGTAGTGTAGTAGTCAGACACTGATATGCAACTCTCTGAGAAGTCATTATCCAGTGGGATATAGTTCATGTAATGCTAAATCAGGCTTATCAATGTGAATTCAGTTCATGATGATTGGACTGACACGCGTGTCTTGATAACCTGGAAATCTCGCTCCAAAGGTTGATTTTGCCTTACATAACTGATATGCCCTACAAGTAGTCAGAAATCTGATTATGTTTCTGTCTGAGAACAGATAAAGTAGTCGTTAGAAAATTTGTGCCAATCTGAGAATTGATTATCCAGTAGTCTGAACACTGAATATGTAGTTATCTGAAAATATACGATCTAGTTTTCTGATAATTTATTACATATACATGTAGCACACTGTGTGTCAAAAATTGTGATGCAGGGATTTATTTCTGAGCTCCTGAAAAAGAAACATTATAAGTGGACTTTGCTTTTTGTTGACCTTCTAGATTATTGAAAATGTATGGCGTATCTCCCATGGTTTGAACCTCGCTGATGGGGTAATGACCCCTGTATTCCCCTCACGTCACAGACTTGGTCACCTAAACATGCCTAGAGTGAGGTCATAACCTAGTCAATTAATTTACTGTTCAGTGCGGCTTTTAGCGCATGATATACCAGGGTGCCCTATATGTTGCTGTATGTTCAGCAGTAGCAAAAGGCTCTTTCTTGTAGGCATGCCGTGAACATTAATTAACATGATGCAAACCACACACAGGTTTCTATGTTGCCCATAAAGATTTCTTTGCATTCATCAATATAAAATGTCATGTAAATTGGGATATTTTCTTGGAGAATAGAATAAAAAAAATTGGTAGAGACTGCTTTAATTATTTGCAGTGTTTCCTCCTCATGTTAAAATTGAATTCCATATATTAGAAATGAAATGACTTTTCACATATATTAGATTATGCCCAAAAATCAGAGTTGAGAAAAAATGTAACGCATGTAAAATAATTTTTTTTTTTTTTTTGGTGCAATGCAGAGCTAAAATAACATGGACTTTTATAGTACATGAAACAGTGCATTTATAGAATTGTGACAGCAATATTTTAAACAAAGTGCACAATATTGCATACACATACATGTATGTAACTTGCTTAATGGTACATGCCTCACTCGTTACATATGTTTTCATTTTTCCCCGAGGGATATAAATCCCATGGGGTTTTTATTCCATTCAGCTTTTTAGGTTAATATGTTAATCTGTGATTTGTGAGCATTGGTTTATACAAGAATCTCTCTTGTATTAGTATCACAAATAAAATGTAGGGGTGAAATTGGTGAATAAAATTATTAAAATATTAAGAAAGGATACACAAGTATTTATAGTACATACATATATATGTGTGTGTATATATGTGAAATGGAAACAGTCTTTGGGTTTATAACTGCGAGTAGTTAAGTACAATAATCAAATAACTGGATTGATATGTTTATCTAGAACAAAGGTATTTCCTCTCCAGCTATATGATAACAAAGATTGTCAGTCACCTAGGTGTACTGAAAACCTTAAGACCTTAGGTAGAACAGGTGACTGTTAGGGAACCCATTTGTAATGTCTAAATATAGAATGGTAAATATTACTGCTTGTGTTTGTTTACATGTCAGGAATTGAACTTTGACAGCTTTGATATAACCATGGCAGACAGCCTCATTTTCAAATTTTATTCCACCGCAAGCATACATTGATGTGAAACTGGAAG
Organism: Liolophura sinensis; assembly: GCF_032854445.1. Lineage (NCBI taxonomy): Eukaryota > Metazoa > Mollusca > Polyplacophora > Chitonida > Chitonidae > Liolophura > Liolophura sinensis. The sequence goes on along the minus strand of NC_088303.1, from coordinate 18,148,055 downwards.
GGAGTTGTTTCATCCCAAATCTATTTAAAGCATTAGTGTTAAATTTATTTAGGCCTATCATATTAGCTGTATATGATATTTTACATTCATTCTTTAGTGTAAAATAAGTTTACATGGTTCATGAAGACTTAATATACTGTCATTAAGTCAGTCATTTGGTCAGTCCCCTATGAAAGACGCAGTCACTGGAAATCATAACTAATATTTGATACAGGTCTTGATGAAATAGGACTGTCCCAAATTAATTATGGGCATTGATTAATCCTGGTAACAGAAAAGACATGGATCCATTCAGTAGCTGAATAAAAATTACAAATGTGAATTTCACCTGATTGCTAACAGCCCCAAGAAATGTCTCCCTCGCTCAGCCCTTCCCCCTTTTCCTGTACAAAAATGTTTTGTATTAATGAAAACCACAGGAGGCCATTACCATTGTATAAAAGTAGCTTGTGGGTTGTAGTAGAGCAATATCAAGCTGGGTTGTGCACTGTAGCAAGTATTTTTATATATGCAGTAGCATTCATGGATTCAATATGGCTGCCAGAAGTTGGTCACTCAAGTTCTCAGTGGAGGGTGCTTATTTAGTTCACTGGTCACAATGTCCTCCGCTGACATTTATGCCCCCCCCCCCCTTGTGTGGTCACTGAGTGGTCAGTCTGTGGCCAGTGGTAAACATCTGATGGTTTGATTCACAGCTACTCAGGTGTGTAATTATGCCACCCTGCCTTCTCTGCTGGGGTTGTTACAGACCTGCTGTCAACTGAATGTACTAAACACTCACTGTCTATACGTGCTCGTTCCTTTGGCTCCACCTATAATCGACTGGCCAGAGGGGAAAATCGCTGTAAAGACACCACAGAAATAGCAGCAGATATTATTAACCATTTCAGATATTACATCAATACCTCAGCCTTTTAGCTTTATGATTGTGCAAATTTAATTAGTTTGATAAATGCAGATATGAGAGTGAAACTGTTACATTATAGGAATTAGAATGCCACAGCATGTAGCCTTCAGGCTAGTGTAGATTTAGTGTATAGTTGATTTTATGAAGAGCAGAACTGTCAAAACAAAACAAAAAAATACTTGGAATTTATCAAATTTAACATGGTATTAAAAGGTCTTCCAGCAACCTGCGGATGTTCATAGGTTCCCCCTGGGCTTGGCTGGGTTTCCTCCCACCATAATGCTGACCACCGACATACTTGAAATATTCTTTTTACGACATCAGACTCCAATCAAATAAATAAATTTTTAAAACAGTTAAACATCATGCCACTGACCTCGTTAATTCTTAGTGTAGAAGAAAAGGATGCTTTTGTATCAATGTCAGTAAATTTCACAATTTCAGAAATTTTCAACATACAGCAAGGCATTTCATACTGTTAACTCCTTTTACATATATTTCTCTCAAATGCAACTGAAGTTATCTCCCCTGAATGCTTGCTGTGTCCTACTGGCTGTATAGTCATTCAGGTCTGTCTAAACTCCATCATGTAGGTTAGGATATAATATGTGGCATATAACACTTTCCTATTTAAGTAATTGTAGTATTATAAAGGTGTCCATCTTGTCCAGATGTAGCATGGCATGTAGATTCCCTAACTACAACTCAAAGTACAGCTTTTCAGACTGTAGGTGTTTTTTTTTTTTTTCATTAATTTAAATTCGTTCAATAAATTGGATCATAAACACACATCCGCTTTTTTCCATCTGTGTCTTTGAAGCTAGAACATTTGACCTTAAACCAGAGATATTTTTACTTATTTTCATTGATGGAAGGAAATGTTTGCTTGTTCTGTAGTAATTGATTGTGTATTCATACAAGATGTTTAGCTGAGGTAATGGTACTTCTGGTGTACTGAAGTCTGCTAATTGCATAACACCTGAGCACTCTGAAGTGTTATTACATGAATCTATGACTGTATACACATCAGGAAAGTGGGAGTACCTGGACAAAGATTTACATGTACCTGTAACTCGTTTTAGGCTGGGCTATAGATCAAAGGGTGGGCCTGTGTTTGTCAGGTAAGGCAATGTAAACAAGCATCAGAGGGAATCAGTGAATGAAGGTGTGTTTATTAATCAGAAGGTAAATTAAGCAGGCGGACCCACCGTTCTAAAATTGGGTGTGGAGAATGACCCTCAGTCTACCTCACCCTTCGGCATGTTCATATGTTACCTGTGCAAATAGTAACAACAGCATAATTCTTACAATAATCACCTGTGTCTGAATGTGAAGGCCGCAACCACTGATCGTACACAGACCTGTTGCTTTTCTGGAGCCATAGATCTTGGTTTGCTTTGCCATCATTGCAAGGGTTACGACAGGTATACTGATTTCACAACACCTGAGGCCAGTACTACCACTGTAATGGGAGGCAAAGAATTTAAGTCGTTGAGATATCATCAGCTTGAAATTGATAGAAGACACAAATACCTGTTTGATGGAGATTTTACATAATTACCCTGGATCATACATCTTATTGTTTTATGTGTCAAAAAAAATCTGTTCCTGTGTATAGAATATTATTATTAAAATCACGCAATAGATTTATTACCATTGATTCCTCCACCCAAATAGCAAAACAAAAATTCCATGGTGTTGCACACCAGTCAAGCAAATGTGATACTTGAAGTCAACACAAAGTCAGCCACTAAATCTAAATTATCTAATAAAGTAGTATTCTAGAAATTTATTTATTTATTTGATTGGTGGTTTACACCGTACTCAAGAACATTTCACTTAGTTGACAGCAGCCATTATTTTGGTGGGAGGAAACCCACGACCATCCGGACGTTGCTGGAAGACCTTCCCACTTTCGGCCGGAGAGGAAGCCAACATGAGCTAGACTTGAACTCACAGCGACCGAGTATTCTAGAAATGTTCTAAAAATATTTAAAACATTCTACACCACTTATCAACAAAAAAATAGCAAATGATCGTCAGTGCCTTTCAATTCAGTTGGTGACGCCATTTGACCATGTTATAGCTATCTGGAGTTACGTCACAAAGCCTAGGAGCTTTTCCGTACCATTGGTATGAAACAATGTGACAATGAGAAAATACAAACAAAAATGACTGATACCCAACCAAAGAGTATCAACTCTGTTCAGTGTTCAAATGGCTGATGTTTCTTTTAGTATGGTGCTCGGTCAGGGCTATTTGTGTACCTAAGTGTCGTGTTTTAGCGGTCCTGCTCCTCCGCGTCTTCTGGTGTAAGCATTAGGCCTAGATGGTTACACCGACATCAGATAATTTACCCAACATAGCAGGACTTTTTGATTTATAACAGACTCTTTCATGCAGATTTTGGGAAGATATTTTCGTAGTAAATCTCACTTTCCTATGGAAAAATAATGCAACGTTACAGTATTTTTCTTCAAGCAGTGATTCTCCCAAGGCGGTTTTCCTGCCACCTCACCCTGACAAGTTACTGCAGTCTCCTGTCCACCATGTACACATTGTGACATCCGCAGCCGCTCTTGGTTCCCTGCACATTAGCATGTGGTCCAAAATGCATCAGTTTAAATCTTAAACTAACACAAAATCCGATTTATTGCATCGATATCTGTCTATCCACCACAAGAAACCACACTGACAATTGAGAGCTAATAGGTATTTTTGACAGCCAATTATCACGTTACGCTCACAAAGGGCTTATACAATATGGCTACTCGGAGTGAATTGTCAGTTAGTGGCACATCCCCAGTGCTGAACTTCCTTTTCTCTATGTGTAAATACTGGTAGACTTTATGTTCACTTTAAAAAGAGTGTCAGGTGAGAATTGCCCTTAATGTCCTAATAGTTCATAGAGTTCATGGACCATGTTTTTCTTTTACTAGCAAGGTGTATTAGAGGGGAGGGTGGGGGGTGGAAGGGTTTGAACACTGGTAGTTTAACCCCACTTTTCTGAATAACTTCACCCCACTTTGTGAGTTTGCTCCTATCCCCCCCCCCCCCCCCCCCCTTTTCGGAAGATGATTTACAGTGATCCTGGCTGACTGATTTGACAAGCAGCGATTGTTACAAAGATTAATGAAGCAGGGTGGGCACATCAAAGGGATCCAGGTGTGTGTTTCCACTTAAACCTATCAACAGCCACTAAGCCTGTTTTTATGCTTTCAATCTCAGTATTGACAAGAACAGTTCTTGTTGATTGACACATTGCCAGGATAGAATGACACAAATGATTTTGTCATAAATTTATACTCTGTAATATGCTAACAGTTAGTATAAGACACAGGTAGTGTGGGAAAGGTTTTTTATTTGTAATACTTATCATAAAATATAAATATGTTATATTTATTTATTTATTTATTTATGTTATTGTTGTTTTATGCTGCACTCAAGAATATTTCACATATGTGATCACCCCCAGCATTATGGTGGAACGAAACTGAGCAGTGTCCAGGGAAAATCCACAGCCATCTCAAGTTTCCAGCATACCTCTCCTGCGCAGGCACAATAAATAAATATATTAATCATTCGCACATCTGTCTTAAATCTCTTCTTTTTTTTTTCCCTTTATGTTTATTGACTAGTACATTTCTTCTTGTAGTTGTTAGCTTCATATTGAACACTGTTTTGTGGCCTTCTACTGTTTTTAATTAAATGCACACAGGGAAATCTCAAGTCGGGTATAAACTAAGTGTAAATATTCTGCGAATGCTTGAAAAGTTAACTATATTAAATTTGACTTGCAGATGATTTTAGGAGGCAAATAGAAATTCATGGAGTTTCACAATGTATTTTGTATGCTAATCCACAGTACAAAGATATTTCAGAGAAAAACAAAGATTTACACAAGTCATGCAAGTGTTTACAGAAACATATCACTGCTTTTATTCACAGCAGCTCTATAGCTTTTTGCTGAAGCCTTTTGTTCTGTAGGGTTTTTCTTTCTTTTCTTTTTTTTTTTTTTTTTCCGGAGTAGCACAACATGTCAGTAATAAATGTTGTAAGGTAGGTGGTTGATATGCAAATGTTCGAAGCTCTCTGGCACTCATTAAGAAGTTGGGCAACTGTTGTTTTTTCCACAGTCTGTTGTGTACCTCAATCAGAGGTCCACCCAACTCAGTGTGCCAGGCTGAGGTATGTAAACACTGGCACATACCTGGCTAAATCAGCAGGTAAATGCTAACTGGCTAACATTGTTACCTGTGAATAGCTGTGTATTCTGTGGGATAGAGCGTTACCTTCGTCAGGCCCAGGTATCAGCCGCGTTGCTCGGTCGACAAGTCAGAAATACCGGCTCTGTATCTTCGAGGAAGAGCTTCCATCAGCAGGCTGCTCCAGATTTCCTGTTCCCTGTTCCACAGGACCTGGATGGCCTAAGACCTTTCACCTCAGCCGAATAGTTGAGGAAAATCATTAATTTGTACCTGTGTCCCGTTCATGTGGTGACTGATTTGACACAGGTAATCAGAGTTACTTAGTCTAAACTGCCTCATTTTGTCCTCACCAGAGCAAGTTGTGACAATGTGATTACGGCCTGCAGTGAACTTTGACATATTTCCTGTAGACGGACTCATTAAGAGCTGATCAAGACTACCTGTCAGTATGGCTATCTCCAGTGTACTGGACATCACCTGACTGCTCATCCCATCTACCTGATCACAGCATGTTACCTGTACAATCACCTGTCTTTTTTTCAGGGAAGGATTGGGGGAGGCAAATGCATTTACGTTTTTGTGTGAATGTTGATTTTTGATATTGTACAACAGTGCAAAAAGCCTACATGGAATTAATTAGGTGCCCATAGTAATTATGCTGCAAATGCGTATGCCAAAGTATTCTTTTATGAATATATTCTTTTATCTTACCGTCTTTTTTATGTATAATTTTGTGACATTAATTAGTATAGAAAGCCAGACTGTAAAATATCCTCATTACTATTTTCTATGTGGTAGATATTTTTAAGAAACCTAGACTCGGCATTGATGCTGCAATTGACTTGACAATTGATTTGTTGTACCTTTACCTTTTGAAGTTTCTCGTCAGTCACGTTTTGTCGGCCACCTGTAGGTCACAATAACTGGACTGATGTCAAATCTCTCTTTCATCACAGTTTGGCCGAGTTTTACCCATGCATGCTGTTCTTACCTGCATGCTATGCTTGTGTTCGTTGATTTTTTGTTGTTCTACACCTGGGCTGTGTGATGAGCGGTTGTTTGAGCAATTCCTTCCTTATGTTTCAGACGCACATTGAGAAGGGGAATGACTTGTTGGAGGAAGCCAGCATGCTGACCCAGAGCGGGAACTTTGACGAGGCAACTGGTTACAAAGATTTAGCTCGCACCCTGAAGAAGCACCTATCTGATTTTACAGGACAGTTGGAGGCATCGAGAGAGAAGATTGAGGGCACGGCCAAATGTTATCATTTGCTGGACAAGGTGAGGTAACATCTCATCCACAACATGAACATCCACATTTTCATCTATGACAAGCAACTGTAAGCTGTTTGTCTGTCTTTCGTCAGTCCAATTAAATCCTATTAATTCACTGAATTGGACTTAAGTACAAAACAGCATCAACTTTTTGCAGACTTGGCAGCTATTTTGAATCAGTGCTTGTTCAATATGGGTTCGTTAGAAACTCATTTTAATAGGGGATAGAGATTATTTTGTGAAATAATGAATGCGATTCTTCCTCTATGCAGTGTTCATAAACAGGTACCCATAATTACAGTAGTTGCAAAATGATAACATCACAGTTTGCTGAAAGAAAGTAGAAGAGTGCATTATTTGTCAACGTATTGATATGCTTAACAACACATTACTAGTCTCTTACTGATACCTCAGGGGACTACAGGTGTACACCTCCTCTGCCAGTCCGTCTGTCAGTCTTTTTGTCTGCTACGTATCAGTTTTCCAGACAAATTACTGATCAAGATTGAGTTGTGGGACATTCTTTTGGACATGGACATTTTTCTGGACTCATTCTGGAAATTTGGCACATGAAATCACTGAGACAAGTCACAGACGAAGTGACCAAGTTTTGGCAGTTTCATCCTTTGTTGACAAAATTATGGCTGTTTTGTTTTTGTTATTAAAGAGCAAACATTGTGATATTTTTCTCAAATTTATAGACTTCAGTTAACATTATGTCAGCATACCTTAAGTAATAAAAGATACAGCACTGAAAGATGTACGATGATATACTGAACAGTGAAGAATTGCATTAGAAAGAGAGCATCAACAATACCTGTTGAAATTGTCGGATGTATCTGAATGACCTGATCAAAGGCTTACCTGAGCATAGTACAAATGTGATGACAAAGTTACTCATCAGTGTGTATACAAATATTACACCCCTCAGTCCCTTATAACTGCAGAGGTATAGGGATCTGTGTGAAAAACCAACAAGTGACTATAGTTTTTTCAGGCATTGATAGTGTCATTTTTTATTAGTGTGTTACGTATCATTGCTTGATTCTCTATCTGGTCTGATTTTCTTTTTTTTTCTTTTTTTTTTTTTATCGACGTGCCTACTATGTCCTTAGTATTTGTAGTTGTATTTTGTGCTCATCTGTCATTGTACTCTGAGTACAAATAAAGTGGTATAAATCCAAATGTTGCAGTATGAACAGAACTGTGATTTAGTGGAGTATTTGTTTAGCGACTTCAGCTTTCTAGATTCCTCAGTTAACTGGGCCATTCACTGGTGAAGACCGATTGTCGATCATTAAGGGATTGGCTGCCTTATGTCAATCTTACTCGTAAATAAGAAAAGACTGTTGTTTGAAATATTTCAGAATGCCATTTATAGACAGACCTTGAACCTGATGAGGGAGTTTCTTATTAAGACAAAGCCAATATTTTTGTGTGGGGAAATTGTGCATGGGTTGGTGTGTGTGTGAACAAGTGACCATGCGAGAAAGCTGTTCACAGTGGGCTGGTTTTATATCAATAAAGGCCTTGTGCTTTGGCCATTCAACACTGTTGCAGTCAGAGGTGTAATGTTGTTTATAAAGTTAAAAAACACTGTAGTATTGATTTTCTCCATTGCTGAGAGAAAAAGGAAATAGCATTTTGGGGTCCAGCACTTTTTCTCAAGTTGTCCAAAGTATATTTCTCTAGACCCATTGTCATGTGTGGGTTCATTGGCAATAAGGAATAGGCAAAACATCACTACATAAATGTAAAACATGACACAACCTTTCTGCCAGGATCTTTGATGTGTTCAGTCCAAATAATGTAAAGTAGTATGCACTGGAATGTTTGGGTATTGGTAGCCTATCAATGATAGTGTCCACCCCGTCTCCACTTCATTACATTACAATACAAATAACAATAAACACTTTCAAAAATATATACATGTATGTTGTTTCTATAGAATAACAGTACATGGTGATGCCGTGACATATTCATGATTGTTATTGTGTAAAATATTGTATTCTTTCAATTATTTGTCCTTCTTGAGTTTTCTTTTCTCATGAAAGAGTTTCATTTGATTTTATTACCGGAATAGTATCTTTTGCTTTGTACTATTATGTTACGATCTCAAATATGTAGGTAACAGTTTTTTAAATAACTCGAGCATGTGATAAATTTAACAAATTCTGTGAACATATGCCAAATCTTGGCCCCTATTTATAGATTTGTTAAGCTTAGATTCAGATACTGAGGTGAGATTTTCTGTGCAGACGGATTTTACCCTGAAACTGACGAGTGTTGTTCTCAGATTAGGTGCTCACACTCCCCAGAGTGTCCGGGGATTCGTACGTTAGCCTCAAACACTGTCAATTTCCTGTTACAGCGTTTTTTCTCTAAGAAGTCTCAGTTGTCGGGTATTAGCAAGGTGTGCGTAGAGCTGTACATAACCACAACATCAACACTCTCCTCTCCTATGACTTTCTCACAAGTGCTTTTTGTCCCTGGTTTTGACATACATCCACCATTTTGGGTTTCCCCGTGACATTTTTCCCTCGTGACACTTTTTCCCCTTTCGTGAGGGTGCTGATATAACATGTCAGCACGTACACCCAGTATTATGTTAGGCTGTATATGCAGAGGTGTTGCACGCTATAAAAGATTATCATTTCAGTTGCAGTATCTTAATATATATTTACTTTAGGCCTGCAGTGCTTGATAAAATGTAGACAGTTTGGATTATGCAGAACGCATGGAGAGTTTAGAATACTGTGACGATTTGAAAGTTGAAATAGTGTTGAAAGTTTTGGAGGATTGAGGAGATGCTGATGATTTCAAACTGGAGGGGATTTAGAGCGTTTGGGGAGGTATGAAACATAGAGATTGTTTGAGGGATTTGCAACATGTGGTTACATGAAGAGTTTCATTTTCCACACACCACATACATAAATGTGACCAGTATTCCAAGCACATGTTCTATCTAGTTCACATCATCCCTAACATATTACTACTGTTACTTTGAAGGTATACATACAGCTCTGTAGGTAATATTTCAGAGGGATTCATACACATGTGTGTGTTCTTTTCTGAAGCAAGCCTCAAGAAATCTGTAAAGATTTCCAATGTAAGAGATCTTCAAAATTGTAAATGTAAGATATTAATTAAAAAGATTACAAATGTAAAGGATACAATGTCATAAAATGATATACGTCTGTATGGCCTTGATTTAATTCCCTTTAACATGGCTGTGAGTTGTAATTTGTCTGTTTTTACTGATGAGGTTCTAGTTCAGTCATAAAGTTTGACTTTGCTCGGAGCTAAGAATCTTTCAGACAGAGAGGTCAGTGGGCTAGATCGATGGCATGGTATTATCTGCTGGCCTGTTGGCAAGTCAGTGGATGGTGAGGCTCTTCTCGCAGATAATCCCAGGAATAACATGGGGTAAACTGCATGGAAATCAGTCATTTCCTGGCCAATTCCGAGCTATTGACTCGTCCTGTTTGCTGCGGATATCTGGTCTTCATATACAAGTATATATATGCTGCTATGCACAGATCAGACTGAGATATGTTAACAGGGAGATTCTGCCTTGTATACATTCATGTAATCCTCTCTCCATGCTCATTGGCTCATAATATTCCCTCCTGGGTTTATGTGTGTGAATTTGGTAATGGACTTGAGAATAAAATCTTGGAGTAAATGTGGAAATGTTGTCTTTTAGGATACATCAGTGTACAGAATTCATTCAGCCTGAACAAACTTTCTCTTTTTCGTATTAATCAGAGCATATTGAGCAAAAATGTGTAGAAATGGCTTTAAATTCCATGTGTAGGCATTGGGAAACAATGTGCTGAACTAAATATTCTGGTTTGGCTTCCTCTGCAGTAGCACATGGGAAGGTCTGCCAGCAATCTGCAGATGGTCATCAAGTGGGTCTCCAGTTAGGTGAAATATTCTTGAGTGCAGTGTAAAACTCCTATCAAATAAATAAGATGTTCTGTTTTTATGTTTGTAAGTTTTAGGAGAATTTTATCTGAAAACAGTCATTGGCCTGGTAGATTAAAGTTGAGTCAAAAGAGTGAATGGTTTGTAATAGTGATTCAGGTTTTAAAGTTGAAGTCAGGTCTATGGATTGATGGATTCTTGCATGCTGTTACTGTTGTTACGTTTGTTTACAGCTAAGAGGTATTTATTACAGCTGTCTGAAACATAAACCTCCTTGCAACCGATAGACACCTGACCAGTTGGTTTGCTTATTGAAATGTTTAGGCCTGACGGTTTGATAGCTGTATGTTGATGCATGGTTTGATGCTTACATGTCACTTCCATTGGCAGAAATATCAAGGATTGAAATAGTGGCTTTCATTGCATCATCACTGACAAGTCAGTCATAGGGAAAATCTTACATTGCTGACATTACCTTACAGCATGTGGAATAATTAACAAATGTACAAATATTGTAGTTTCTTGGGGTCATGTGTAGAGGTAATGATTTGGGGGGTGGGGTGGGGAGAGAGAGAGATCGCGTCTGCTGCGTAATCACAGTGTCCAGATTGCACCAGTAGATGGGGTGAGAGTTGTTGCCTCATATACCCATGTGCCCGGATGTTGTAGCGTACCGGAAGACAACAGAAAAGTGCTAAAGCATTGTTCACAAACGCAGCGGTCAGTTGTGGGGCCGATTCATCACACGTAGAGGGCAGCGGTGACCGGCGCCCTAGCAGAAGCTGCCCCTAGTCAGCAGGTGTCCATGGGCAATGTAAACGGGGGCTCTTTGCGAACCAAATGTTGACAAGGGTCATGTACACAGCGAAGACAAACCGGCAAGGTGAGGCCCCGCCCCTCTGGACCCACACGTCAGGACCCTGCCGGCCAGCAGACTCCGATGGCAGCGCAGAGCGACAGCTCACTGTGTGCCTGAAGACCCGCTAATCGTACCATCGGACAGGATTCTAGTAATTTGCCAAACACACTCGCCGTGATGTTCACAGTTTTATCCGCGTTGAACTTGACAAGAGCCTGCCATTCATTCCTTTTGGGCCGCTACAGGCAATACGTGGATACAGTGCAAAAAGTTATTAAAACATAACCTGTATCTCATATTTTTCTCCCCCAGGAATGTCCTATATGCCTTGTCTACAAAGAAGAAAACATGAAATGTTTACCTGGAAGATGCTTATGTTCTTGTTCCCCTAACCCCCACATCAAGTTCACTTCGTTGGGGGCGGGGAGTGGGGGGTAAAAGGGCACTGAGAACCCAGATATTTCTGTCTTATGCCAATATTCTTTTTGGATGTTCATATGTGTTCCAAATCAGGACATCTTGACACCTCTTCTTGATCTTGAATTTTACCAGTATCCAAAATCCTAGCTAGAAACCAAAAGGGGCATAGAGCAAGCATGCATACCTGTGTATTGATATTGTCTGGAAAAAAGGGGTCAAGTGAACAGGTTGGGGGCTAGGTACAACGCTCTCTACAAAAGCCTAGCTCCACACTGAACTAAGAGTATCATATACTATATTAGTCATTACTGCTTTAAGTACATAAGCAACACATCTCATCTATCTCCCCCTACAAACCTCAACAGTTTTAATCAGAATGCCAAACACCAATCAAAATTTTGATAATTCCAGAGCAACAAGACTACTGGGTTTTTTTTTTTTTGCATTTGAAGTGGCAATTTGTTCTGAAGGGAAAAAAAATTGAATGTAGAGATCAGTTACATTGGTGGGGTTGGCAACTGTCAGAGCCTTAATAAAAGTGTCATTTTGTTAATCTAGACAGAATAATTTCTCACCAATACAAAAAATTAACACCCTCTGTACATGTGGGAAAAATTGAGATTTAGGACATGTTGGTTAAGCTCTACATACCATACAGGATATGTTGGTTAAGCTCTACATACCATACAGGATATGTTGGTTAAGCTCTACATACCATACAGGATATGTTGGTTAAGCTCTACATACCATACATATGTAGAAAGGAAATGATAGTCCAGGAGATAGGGCTGTGAATTTGTTGGTAAAACATGCAAGAGCAAGGGTGGACGTGTGTGGGCTAAGGAGTGAATCTCTCACATGGTCCCAGACACAGGGACATGAAGATCCCTCTGCCTCAGGGGATTAATGAGTAAAGGTGTCTTCACAGAGACGCTCGGGTACTTCATGCAGCACGTTGTCCTCGGCCAGACCTGTGTTGGCATGGTGACATGGGAAAAAGTGCTGAGCTTTAGACAGATAGGTGATATGTCAGTCAGAGACAACACACCTGGCTGCTCTCATCACACCTGATTTTACTTGATCTCATCAGCGAGGACATGGAAGTTATATATTTCTCATGGTTAGGTACTTTGATCACACCTGATCCCTGTCGGCTTGGGCATGGGCTAATATATTCCTCATGGGTGTTAAAACTTGGGGACAGACTGGGCTATAAAGTGAGGTGCACACACACTGGTACCTCTGGGTTATAAGGTGAGGTGCACACACACTGTTACCTCTGGGCTGTAAGGTGAGGTGCACACACACTGTTACCTCTGGGCTATAATGTGAGGTGCACACACACTGTTACCTCTGGGCTATAAGGTGAGGTGCACACACACACACTGTTACCTCATTTGAATTTTTCTTACACCAACAGTAACCTCAAGGTTTATGTGGAACAAGCTTTAAAAGTCTTGATGATAACTTTGTCCAACTTTGTTAATACATTTGTTGTCAGCACCCGAACTGATTCACTAACTAAGTTATCCACAGTATTGTCTGTTTTCTAAGTTACACTCGAATGAATGCTTACAGTCAAATGAATATCTGTTTTTCAGGTTATTGTATGACAGATGTCTGTTTTCTATGTTACAGTCTTACGAATGGGCATTAGAAGCCATGAGATACGTGGCCAGTATGAAGATGGACAGCTCTGCCACGGCAGATCGTCTGGCCAAACTCCTGAAGAGTCTGGAGCTCTACCTTAGAGAACACCCGCCAATCACAGACGAAACATTCAAATTCATGACCGAGCAAGCAGATCGGTTACACAATGACCGTCTCCTCGAACAGTGCAACATTGCCAAAAACCGCTGCCAAGAGACATTTCAACTGCTGGAGTTGCGACAGACAACACTACGAAAGGCAATCCACCAGCTGGCAGCAGAGAGCCGGGGTTCTGAGGACAAGGGAAAAGAGAGGAAGGGTCAGCATCCAATTTCACATCCCATTGTGCCTGAGAACATGTGTAATATCTCCAAGTCCCCTTACCCGGCCTCTCCTTGCCCTGCCACGGAGGCCGAGGCAGAACTGGTATGGGAACCCCGAACCAGTACACCGTCTTCACAGATAAGTCAGTCTTCCTTACGCCGCAGGTCTTACTCTGGGAAAGCCTCAGCGCTCATGTACGATGACTCACTCTCGTTCACTCCCGAAACGATACCAGATAGGTACAGAAGGGAGACAACTCAGTCAAGGAATGACCGTATTCAGATCTTAGACGTGTCAGATAGGTCAGTGGCTAGTGTCCCAAAACTAAGTACTGTGGAAGAACACCAGTGTATGACCACAGAGAACAATGTTAGCCTTACAAATGTGGACGGTGCCAGTGCTGCAGGTCTTAACACATCATGTTTAGGCGCCGACTCGAGCAGTGGTCCAACAACTTTAAACAAACATGAGCGTCCTCACAGGAAAATGTTCAAGCGAGCGGTATCAGTACCAAGTTACTGCCATGATATGTTCTCAGAGAGAGATGGACATTATGTACCAAGTGAGAATGGGGCATTTGTGGAGTCTAGTAAAGCCAATGACCCCCTTCAGCCAATCAGAGAGCGGCGAGCCCTCAAGTCCATTAGTATGATAACAGGAAGCACAGAGAGCCTGCCAAGGTGAGTGAGCTGTCTTACATTAAAATGACTTCTCAAACAGATTTTATGTCTATGTATTGACATTTTCTGCAAGTCCAAGTTTTACCACTGCATGCAATTCTAGATTTCACTACTTTATGCAAGTGTTGATTTTACGACTTCACGCAAGTTTAGATTTTACCACTTTTACTGCTGTAAGTTTCCATGTAAGCAGTGCTCAAAATATTGTCCAATTTTGTGTACAGGTTCATTTGTGTCAAATCTCAATCTGAAAAAAAAAAAGCTTTTCAGTTTGTCACTTTGTATATTAACATGTTTTTCATGAAAGAGTGCTGAAGTATGCATGTTCGTGAAACTAAACTGCTTTTGATTTCAAATTCCAAGAAGCTGCTATCTCTAGTTGGGTATCTGGATATATAGGAAAGATATTCATACACCATTTAGCATGTATGAATTCAAATCCATTTGCAGCTGTCATTTTAGCAGATATTTTTGTGCTTTATGCCTTCTGCAATGACACATATTAATGGGGTTAAGTGCCGCTCTTTGTCTTTGAGCCTGCAGTTGGCTGTTACTATTTACAGGTGTGCTCAACCTGCACATCACTCACTATTTTCACTGTTTCCATTCTGATCTATGTTTGTTGGCTGATCCACTCTTGACAGTATCTTCCATTGTCTAAACAAACCCATGGATTGTTGTGTTCATTCAAGTTCTAGCGTTTACATGCAGGTACTGGGTTTCTTCTTCCAGAAGTGAATCCCTTCACAAAAAGAAAGCCCTCCATAAGGCTCGAGGTAAACACTTCCACCCTTCCGTAAATAACAACAATAATGGTGTCAAATTAAAATACAGCTGACAAAAATAAGCCAGAGCCAAGCGGTAGTTAAGAATGCAGCTGCTGGGGATGAGAGGCAAGAAGACCATGTCTCTGGCGAGGGCTGAATTCTTTTTTTTTTGTTATTTGAGTGAACAAACATCCTGCTGGATAGGCCATAATCTCTACCTATTGTGGGACAAGTGATTGTAGAGACAACAGTAAACGTATGAAAATCTCCCGCACTCCCCACCCCCTCTCAATCTCAGCTGCCAGACAAAGTATTCATCTCAAAGAAAATCTCTGACAATCTACTGGAAATCCCTGACTGGCTCCTGTCCAGAAGGTGAATTTTTCCACACTATTTTTGCCAAATTTCATTCCTCTACTTGATTAACGACAAATTTTGAACCAATGTTCAAAATACCTTCAATACCTTCCTCACATGTTATATGTTAGTGTCCCTAGTCCTTGCTTATCCAGCATCTCTATCACAGTCAGCTCTTATTCCGTTTTTCAATGACTGTTAAAACACAGTAGTTTTTCCATGTAATTTTTATGCATTCAGTCCCCATTTTCACAGTCTTGGCCATTAGCCGCAATAGTTTTGCCAGCATAGTTTAATCATTGTTGGGCCATAGTTTTATCATTGTTGGACCATAGTTTTATCATTGTTGGACCATAGTTTTATCACTGCTGGACCATAGTTTTATCATTGTTGGACCATAGTTTTATCATTGTTCGACCATAGTTTTATCATTGTTGGACCATAGTTTTGTCATTGTTGGACCATAGTTTTATCACTGTTGGACCACAGTTTTATCACTGTTGGACCATAGTTTTATCACTGTTGGACCACAGTTTTATCACTGTTGGACCACAGTTTTATCATTGTTCGACCACAGTTTTATCACTGTTTGACAACAGTTTTATCATTGTTGGACCATAGTTTTATCACTGTTCGACCATAGTTTTATCATTGTTGGACCATAGTTTTATCATTGTTCGACCACAGTTTTATCACTGTTGGACCATAGTTTTATCATTGTTGGACCATAGTTGTATCACTGTTCGACCACAGTTTTATCACTGTTCGACCATAGTTTTATCATTGTTGGACCATAGTTGTATCACTGTTCAACCACAGTTTTATCACTGTTGGACCACAGTTTTATCATTGTTGGACCATAGTTTTATCATTGTTGGACCATAGTTTTATCACTGTTGGACCACAGTTGTATCACTGTTCGACCACAGTTTTATCACTGTTCGACCATAGTTTTATCATTGTTGGACCATAGTTGTATCACTGTTGGACCACAGTTTTATCACTGTTGGACCATAGTTTTATCATTTTTGGACCATAGTTTTATCATTGTTGGACCACAGTTTTATCACTGTTCGACCATAGTTTTATCATTGATGGACCATAGTTTTATCACTGTTCGACCATAGTTTTATCATTGTTGGACCATAGTTTTATCACGGTTTTAACATTAATGTAATAAGGCACACCATAATTTATTTGTCGGGGGTGGGGGGGGGAGTTGACAGTTCATGGCTTTGTTGTTATTTAATGCCTATGGATTCCTCAAAAGCATTTTAAATTAATAAACCGTATGTCCACTCTTGCTGTGAGTGATCTTAGTGAAAACTTGTCATTTGTGGATTTGATCAGAATAGACAGTCATGATGCTGAAGCGACATTCCACGACATATTCAGTTCCTTCCCAAACTGTTGGCTTTTCACACCACACTGTCACACTTTCTGTTCATTGACTCGAGACAACCAGCAGGTTTGTTGGTGTGACATCCCACCCTGACAAGCAAACCAACACAGTCGCTTTTTTCGCCCCAATTTTCAAGTCCAGTTGTGGTGATAGCAAATGGGAAGCTGGTGTGATAACAAACTGCGAACATTGTCCATTGTCCAGTGTTGTGGTTTGGCTGAGGGGGCAGAGCCCTGCCCTGGTGTTTGTGTGTTTGTTGGGGGTCAACATGAGAAGAACTCCATCCATCTGTTCAACAACAACACACCTCTGCAGCCCTTCCTCAATTGACTTCTCTGATATTACAGTGCACTGACCACTGACCCGTTTGCTGCCATTCTTGGACGTCCTTCTGACATTAAATAACTAGTCAATTGTTCATGCGTTGACCTCTAACATTTGCTTCCCTCCCTGGACATCTCTCTGACATGACTTGTCTAGTGCTGATGGTATTGACCACTGACCATTTTGGATTTTCTTATAAATATTGTTTGTAAATATGAAGTTATTCCATTCATGGTTGTTTTTCATACATCTTTGGAATCTTGTATTAAATGTCTTCCAGCAGATAGTTTTTTTTTGGGGGGGGGGGGGTGAAATTAATTGAAATTCAAACAATGAGCAGTGCCCATTAGTACCTATTGTACAGCGACGATAGATGTAATTCCTGCAGTATTGGCTACCAGTATATATATGTCCCTGTGGCATTGTGCACACGGTGTTAGTGTTAATGGCCACCCAGACACTCCAGACAATCTGTGCAAGTTTAGACACTGAGCTGCTAGAATAGTTCCTGTATTTATGATTTGTAGTTACAAAAAACATTGTTCACTTTATCTGAACAGTTCTGTAAGGCTTTATATTTATGAGAGATTTCTGAAACAGAAATATAATGAGTGAGTTGTCATTTGCCTGTTACACATAATACTGTATGCCATTTCCTCCTTAAAACACAAAATTATGCAAGCTGGAATGTTTAAAAGTGTCAGTTGAATGTAGCTATGTTAAACCATCGGCAGCAATACAGCACAGATGTTGGACTACGAAGAATAATTATCATGAAGCTTAAAAAATTTGAAAGTTGTGAATCCAAATTAGAGAAACTACTGTAAATTTTTCTTGTTAATCACTTGTCAGAAGTGGATTGCTGGAAAACTTTAGTTCTTTGCTGTATAGCTTTAAAGGAAAGAAATCTTGAAAGTGATGCTAAAATCAGATGAAAAAGTGTCAAAACTTATTTGCAAATGTGGTCTTAAATATTTTTTTCTATTTTTTTTCCATACCAAAATTATTTTCAAGTGTCTTTTTCTGTGTGAAGAAAAATTGAAAAAAAAATTACATTTACTACTAACTTTTGACACTCTTTCACCTGAACTTTATGTAAGTTTTACGTACTTTCCACCTTCATAAATATAACTGTATTCACCTTTTCATATATACATGGACTTTGAAGTCTTGTGTAGCATAAAATCAAAGGAAAATGAACAGGTATTTGCCAGAGAACTCAGACAGTGCTACACAAACAGTGTTGAAATTGTGAGATGCATGAATGATCTATTGCCTCAAACCAGCAGGAGTGGACATAAATGTGTGACTTTCATTTTAAGTTTCACTGATCCTTCTGTACATACTGAATTTTTGCTGAAACTGTTTTAAAATTTCCACATTTTAAGTAATCTAGGCTTTCAAAATTAGAGTATTATGTGGACATATTTAGCTAAAACAATACATACATGTATACTGTACCTGTACTTTACATTTTAAAGTCTCTTGAACTGACCAGTTTGATTCTGCCCATAACAGTCCACTTTTCCTGTGTAAAAGTCAGCACTGAACAAACCAGTGATTAAAGGCAGACAAAGTGAATTGTTTCCTTGAAGGGATTAGGGGACTTAATTAGTTTACAGAGAATATCACAGTAGGTTTGATGAATTGGCCACTGAACTCATGATATTGTAGACAAATGGGACAAGTATTTGCAGGATCAGGTATAGAATTTTAAATCATTTAATAGATCACCTAATCATTATGGTGTAATCTGACAAGCCCCCACCCCCAAGCTGCATGGATCCCAGACAGGGGTGTGGCTGATCTCAAACTGTTCACTGACTGGCCAAACTGTTGGTAGCTTATCTACCTGGCACCTTCAACCCAAGCTCACAGGCTTTCAGAGTACAGACAACACTTCACTGTCATTGGCTGAGACAGTTGGAGTCTCTGTTTTGATTGGTGGATCACATCCTTCTGTCCCCCTTCAAATATTTATGAATGTTAGCTATGTTCATTAGTCCTAACAACAACCAGAATGAAGAGAATCTGTAGGGCCTTGAAAATTAGTCTGAAGTGAGTGGAAACTTTGTGAACGATTTTTATCAGATATGGTTTTTTGTCATGAAAAACCTGAAAGCAAGTAAGAATGATTCAACCTTTTTTTTTTATGTATGAGCACATAGAATGTGGTAGGTTATTATACCGTTTCTTGTGAGATCTGCAGTTTACAATTTACAACTGTCAGACTATTTCTTCTCCATATTAGAACACAAGCTAAAGTCTAAAGGCTTTTGATATTTGTAAATCTATATTTCGACATACATGCTTGTTATTTTCAGTCGAAATATTGATTTACTAAGTGAAAGCCTTACCTTTCCTCGGAAAGGCAGTCACATTCTTATGTGAAACTAAACAGTGGATCCAACAGCTTCTACCTGTCCAGGTTTAATTGTCTGGAATACTTCTTTAAAATGATGCTGTATCATACAGCTATAATTGTCTCCGTAACAATTCACAGTTCTTGTCTGTAAATTGGAAACTGTATTTATCATTCCTGCTGCCTTGTATATTTACCAGCATGCCGGAAGAGGATGAGGATGGAGAGCAAGGAGTAGAGCATACCCCTCAGAAGGAGTGGACACCTGTACCGGTGAACTCGCACCTGATGAGGCAGAACCGGACCATTCCCACAGGCTCTGTGGCTGACCTCAGGCTGTCCGAGGCACAGGTCAAAAGCAGGAGGTGGGTGGGATTTCATCAAGCAGAAGAGTGGATACCCATTCCATATTTATATGTATTTTTCTGCAGTTTAAAATGAAAATATGAATACATATTTTTGTGCCCGAGAAATGATAATTTTAATACCTCACAAATATTTTTTTAAGACATGAGCATCAACTGTTTTCAATTTTGACTGAAGTCAGAAATGGCTTTGTAGAAACAGACCAGGAGCTGGATTTACAAGATTTGTTTGAACGATTTGAATTTAGGCTCTTTATGTATGTTGATAATTTGTTCGTAAGGATGTTGTAAAATTATGATTTTCTTTGGGTGCGATCATTTTAGAGAAATGTATACAATTTGAAGGCAAGCATGATTAAATGTTCAGTAGTCCTGTAAGGAATTTCCTCATAATTGCTGCAAAATTTGAAATAGTCCATGTGTGTGACTTTTTTTTTTTTTTTTTCAGAACGTTGTCTTTGATAATGAGTGAGATGGTGCAGACAGAAAGAGACTACGTGCAAGCTCTCCAGTTTATCGTTGAGAACTACATTCCAGAGCTGCTCAGAGACGACGTGCCCCAGGCCCTGAGAGGAAAACGTAACATCGTCTTCGGAAATATTGAGAAAATTTACCAGTTTCACAGACAGTACTTTTTACGAGAATTAGAAGCTTGTGAGAGAAATCCTTTTCAAGTGGGACATTATTTTCTTTTACATGTAAGTAGTTTGCAATGATCTGCAGAAATTTCATATTAATCGTCCTGTGCTACTGATTATCTTGTATCATGGTTGTCATGACTTACCGTCAGGAGGTCTGTCAGGTTCAGTGTTTGTGGCAAAAGGATTTAGTTTCCTTGGACCTTGGCACGGTATAAACCATAAACCAGTCTGCCTTTGCACTGTGTCAAAACCTTACCAAAATCAAATAGATAACCACAAGATTTCAATAAGACTGCACTTTTTTCCCACTAGCAAACTAGACTAGATTGTGACTTTCTTGAAATACATTATAAAAAGCTAGCTCTTCAGTTTAACAGGAGTTTAATGAATAATATTGGGGGGTCCTCCGTGGCTCAGTTGGTTAGGGCGCTAGCGCAGAGTAATGACCCATGAGCCTCTCATCAATGCGGTCGCTGTGAGTTCATGTTCAGCTCATGTTGGATTACTCTCTGGCCGTACGTGGGAAGGTCTTCCAGCAACCTACGCGTGGTCGTGGGTTTCCGCCAGGCTCTGCTTGGTTTTAACCGAGCATTTTATGATGGCAATAAAGTGAAATATTCTTGAGCACGGCGTAAAACGCCAATCAAATAAATAAATAATAAAGGAATAATTTGTTTCTTGTCTTATCGTGATCAGTTATATCTGCTTCTAAGGATGTATTTACATATTTGCATTGTACAATGTAAAAGATTCTTGTATAACTTGAACCAGTTGTTGATGAAATATGACATGTTTCTGTTATTCAGGAAAACCAGTTTTATCTCTATGCATTATACAACAAAAACAAACCAAAGTCTGACAGTTTGATGGTGGAATATGGAAAAGATTTCTTCAGGGTTAGTAAGATTTATACACGATGTGGACAACAGTAAATGAATGAATGAATGAATGATTATGGCTTAACGCCACATCGGCAATATTTCAGCCACATATCGTGGCGACAACAATAAATGAAGAAATATGTTCAAGATAAATTGAAAATTTGTAAAAAAATTTATAAAAAGTATTTAGCATGATAGACCTTGGAGAATCAGTACATGTATTGACTATTTCCAATGCATGAATGTTTTGTTTGTTTTTTTTTAAATAAATTTGTTATGAAAGGTATTAATCAAGGATTTATTTTTGGATGACTGTATTCAGGATTCATAAAACAAACCATTCAGTCAGTTACGTGTTATTGCGTAAAGTGTTTTGAAAGATGTTAATAACCTGTAATTTTGCATCTGACAGAGAAAACAGAGTGATTTGGGGGACAAAATGGACCTTAGCAGTTACCTCCTGAAGCCTGTCCAGAGGATGGGCAAATACGCCCTGCTGCTGAAACAGATCATCAAAGAGTGTGCGGAGACAGAGCCAGAGTACCCGGAGCTTAAGGTGAGAGGGTAATCTTCATAGTCTAGCCAGTTTCAAACACTGGCGCAATAATGTTAGCACTATGGTACAAAATGATAAAGCTACCGTACAAATATTTAACTGTGAGTAGTATGATGCCGGCCACCATCACAAGTGGAATATTTTTGAGTACAGCGTAAAACACCAGTCAAATAAATAATATAAATAAATTAACTTCAGACATGATGTGACTGGATGCATCAAAACTCCTGTCAGGTTTTTTGTGGAATGTCATGTAACTAAGAAAAGCCCTGTGTAATAATTTTCAGTCCTGTGAAAGATGCCAGTCTAGTAATGACTAATTAAATGACCTTGTTGTTTGCAGGCCTCAGAAGATATGGTGAGGTTTCAGCTCCGGCATGGTAATGATTTGCTGGCCATGGACTCCCTTCGGGACTGTGATGTGAGTCAATATGCATGTAGACAATGTCCAATAGTGTTAGTACACAGGAGTAAAATCTAAGTAGAGGTAGTAGTGCCATTAAAACAATAATCTAGACATTTTATTTACTATTTAACCAGGTCAAGTGTCGATCTGACAAATTCCTTCACATGTAGATGAATTCCAAGTACACACTTTGAATTGAAATCATTTTTAAAAAATTTTATGTAATACGGACGTGCTGAGTATTTTAATTAAAGTCAACAGAATTATTTTCGACACAACTGCATAAACACAGACCTATTACCATTCCATATTAAATATGCTAATCAGGTTTACGGAACTGCACGTTTCAGTCAGAATCAGTAGAATATTGTAATGTTTTCATTTTTTTGCCCAGCGTCGAAAACATGTCTTTTTCATCTGGAATTTGATAATTGCAGGTGAATTTACAAGAACAAGGGAGGCTAATCCGTCAAGGCGAGTTTCTTGTGTGGCAGGGCCGACGAAAATCCTTACGGCATATCTTCCTTTTCGAAGATTTGGTGCTATTTAGTAAAACACGACGTGGACGAAGTGGAAGCCACGAAACGTACCTATACAAGTACAGCTTCAAGGTGAGGGGTCAGAGGTGGCGGGATTTGTAATGGTCATAGGTAAAAAATCGGTAATCTTGTGCAGTGAATTATGTGAAAGTCATTTGATGAAAATAAGCACATTTTTGTCAGGTGATTTAATTTCAGGAATTTTAAGTGAAGTGTTCATTGACATGAAGACTTAAGTTAGTTTGTCACAGTAATACATACACTAGCTTACATGAGATACCAGTTTAAAACATGTAATAACTGTTGATTGGTTTTTGTATTTCAGATGTCAGATATAGGCTTGACGGAAAATTTCGGGGAAAGCGGGTACAAGTTTGAGATCTGGTTTCGCAGACGGTCTTTAGGTGAAAACTATGTCCTGCAGGCACCAAATTCTGAAGTGAAGAACTGCTGGGTGAAGGAAATCTCACGTCTTCTGTGGAAACAGGCTATCAAGAACAGAGGTTGGTATTCAGGTTTGATGCTAGAATCCTTACATGACGTGACTTTGTGGGAAATTTTAGAGCCAAGATCTACATTTCATTTCTTAGGGGAAGATTTTGTTGTTCACAGAAAAAGCGCTTGTCACAAATGTATTCTGTTAAATGGCACGTGTAAGGTGAGCACGAGTGTAACTTTGTGAATGATTTTTTGTTTGTCTCAAATGTCCTGCTGTTTTGTTAAATGAGACATGCACAGTACTGGTATTCATTTGATTCTCTGATTTGCTGCAATGAGACAGAAGATATATGGCTAGGTGTCAGTTAATAATTAAATGATACGGCTGTGACCTGTAATCTTACACATATATCACATTCGATGTGTAGACTATAAAGTCATTAAGTAAACAAATACTCGAAGAAATAACAATCTAGATAGGTGTAAAGAAGTTTTGTGACTGGTTACTTTACAGAACTACGATTATGTGAGATGGCAACAATGGGTATTGGTAACAAACCCTGCATGGACATCAAACCCAGTGCTGACAACATCAATGACCGCTTTATCAACATAGCAGTAGGATCCAGGGGAGGTAACTCAATCACTTTGGTTACAGCATGTTCTTTTTGTTTCGACTCCCACTCTCACCTTAAGTTTTCAGTGTATAATTTTTGCACAATACATTTACAACCCCAGCAAGCAAATAAAACAGTGTTGAAATGTTGAATGCTGAAATGTGTTATTGCTGTTCATTGTTAAATAATCAAGAAGATGAATTGAAAACATTGATATTCAATAAGGGGTTGTACATATAGTGTGTAATTTGTTTACTAATCTCAATTTGATAGTTTCCACTGACAGTAATTTATTTCTTTGAAATTAGAGTTAGAAACACTGCACTCAGTTTAGTTTTCTTTTTTCATAATTTTTCCCTTTTTGTTCTCTTGTTTGCCTCCTTTGTAATTTAGTTTCTGGTGTGACTATCCTTATAGATATGTAGTTTTGCATCATTACCTTGGACAGTGTGTTGAGGTAGAATTTAAAATGTAAAAACTGTTCAAATGTGTTTTTAGTGAGATATCTAAAAATTAATTAATTTGTAATTGCTAAGTTTACTTTTCAAAAACAAGAACTCATAGTCCTCTTCAGATGGTGATTATGCTGTATTGTATTTTGTGAAATAGCAGAAAGAAGAAAGGCCTCTTACCAATTTATCAGGAGAATGGGCTTCTTGCCATTGTTAACACAAGACATCAGTGTTTCAGAACTGCTGTAAAAGATTATCTTGAACTTTCATTTTTCATGAATTGCCGAGCTCAAAGTTCTTACAAGAACAGTTCAGCTAAGAAACCATTTTGATTTGTAAGTAGCTGGCTTGATCAGGGAATGCCTAGAAAGCCTGACCCATCATCTGTGGTTGCCTGACTTTGACCTCTTTCCCTCCTCAGTTTGCATGGGCAGCCATGTTGGTGACCATTTTAAGTTGCACCTAGGTATTAATGTGAATGTTAATATCTGGTATTTGTAGTACCAGTGTCTAAAATTCTGAAGCCATTTGCAGGGATTTTGAACTCATTTGCATGGCAAGGCATGTTGCTAAGACATGTTGCCATGGTGACAAGGTCAAATGAACATTTGTGCTAGTTGATCCTAGTCTGTAATTTTGCCAGACATCGAATACAAGGACATAGCCAATCACAATACCAAAGGTATCAAATTGTGAGGTCTTGCACAGAATGCAGTGAACTGAATAATTTACAGTAGCTCCACCAGAATACATATTGTGGACATGAGATCTACATTCCTATTTTTTTTTTATCAAACAAAGGAGCCTCACTGTTTATGGTGGCTACTTTTGTGTTTTTAAAGGATGGCCTGATATTGTTCATCCTGTGAAAGGATGGCCTGATATTTTTCATCCTTTGGAAGGATTGCCTGATATTGTCCATCCAGTGGAAGGATTGCCTGGTATTGTCCATCCAGTGGAAGGATTGCCTGGTATTGTCCATCCAGTGGTAGGATTGCCTGGTATTGTCCATTATGTTGAAGGATGACCTGATGTTAACTCCCAAGCTACATCTTGAGGTCTTGTGTAAATCTAGGGAATGCTTACCAAACCTTTCGTTATGGAAAATCCTGAATACAGCAGATAATAACTAACATTTCAACTGGAGAGGCACATGATAAGTTGGCTGACTGGAATTTTGGTGGAGTTTGGTGAAAATTGTCAACATTATAACAAAACTTATAAAATTTGTATAAAGATTTATTTAGTAAAGTTATTACAATGCAAGAACATTTATTTTTTTACCACAATACCAGCACAGGAATAAAAAGTCAGTTAAAAGATATGTTAACCTCATAATGATGAAAAAAAACACATTTCCAAATATGTATTTCAAATAACTGAAAACCCAAATGAGAAATTGGAACGATGTAAGATTTAATGTGGAAATACAGAATGTTGATCCATTTGTGCCAACGCTTGAACAGAACAGAATATTTTTTCATCATATAAGTATTGTATGCATCATGTCTTCATAACCCTTTTCTGTCCTCTCAAACCCATCTTTCACCTTTTCTTGTCTTCATATCGTTGCTCAAATAAAAACGAAAAACAAAGGACTGCAATAATTGGAGGGTGGGAGTGGAGAAGGAAAGTTGATTCTAAAATTTTTTTTTTTCACGTGTATATCCTTCCAAATGTTAGATATGGTCATGCTGCCTGAGTATGTTTTTGTCAGCATCGTACAGATTATGATTTTGTTGTTCTGCTCTAATTTGACTGGGTTAAGAGTTGACTGGTACTTGTTTACCTCTGTAGCATGACTACCTCCACTCAAGGTTGGGTTTTGCAATGATAAAAAAATTTGCAATTTTTATTTGAAACTTGGTGTGCTTGAGTGAATTTGCAATTAACTGAAAACTCACGTATGTATAATTGATTAATTTTGCTCACAATCACGTATGCTTCTTCATCTTCACGTTACAGCAACATTTGTTTTTTTGCTCTTTCACTGTTGTCATCATTGACCAGTATTTGATGTTAATTGATATCTTTAGATCTATCTATAATTGCCAATAAACGGAGAATCGAATGGTTGTAAATGGAAAGTAGACTTTCAACCCACTTGCTGACCTAGTTTTCTCTGCCACATAAAAGTTGCGACTCTTCTTGATTAAAAAACTATCTGCAGATAAAACCGAATGCAAGATCTCAAGTGAAATTTGCGATTTTCTCGTTTCAGCTCGTACCAGAAACTCCATCGCCGTCTGCTCTTTCGACCATATCAGAAACGGAAACAAGCGACCCCATTCTATAATCTCGGTCAGTAGTACGTCCTCATCTAACAGCAGCCAATCAGCATCCAGCTATGCTGTCTTTGGCTCTAATCTGGCCTTTGACCCTTTGGAGAGTCCTAGGTTTGCTCGTCGGTCCTTTGCAGCCTCATCGAATGGTAAGTCTTGTTTGTTACATTCATCTAGTCATTTACAGTAACAGAATTTACTGTCAAGAAGGTTATGTTTTTGCCAGCGTTTCTCTGTCAGCAGCTTAATGGAAAAGGGTTTAAATAAATTTTTTCTCCACATCTCTTACTTAATTAATTCTTCACCATTGCAGATAGGACTGAAATGAAGAGCATTGTTCCTTTTTGTGTTTTGTGGGGATTTGTACATTTTGTTGTTCCTTGGGGTTTTGTTGACTTCTTCAACCTTTTCAACTGGCTCTGCAACCAATATTTTGAAATATTCGAGAAAACTGGGGTGTACAGAAATAATTTGTACAATTTTTTGAAGCTTGCATATTTAATGACACAAACAGATCATTTTTAGCCTCATTTTCATAATAATTGCATGCATTAATTCCACTGAAAATAATGCTTTAGTGGTTGAAAAGGTTGATGATCGGTACAGTAATCAGTTTAACCCATTTTGATGCATGTCCATCACGCTTCACGTTAAGGAGGTTTTGTTTTTCTGCACCGCAGAGAGCGGTATCTGTGCTGATATCAGCCTGGACTCCATGTACATGTTAAGTCAGCGGCACGAGGGTAGTGGGGCACTGGGCCCCAGGGAGAGGCCGAGGTCCTACCATGAGTACGTCAGCAAGAGTCAGCCCCCAACCGGAGTATCAGGAGGGCCTCCACTTGTTACAGATGTAAGTCACATGTCTACAAGAGGATCACACATGGAAGCATACAGTTTTGTGTAGAAAAACCACAATGGAATGATATTTACCACAAATTACTTCTAACTTCATGAAATTTTTCACCAACTGTTCACTCTGCTGGAAGTGTATGGAGGGGCGAGTAGTACATTTATAGTTGATGAAAAATTAAGTTCTGTTACTTACAGGTATATGTGATATATTATAAATCTGTTTGATTTACTATGTGATAGTATATTAGTATGGTTTCAACAACTTAGAGATGATTTCTTGCTGTATATGTCCTTGACATAGGTGATTTAAATAGCTTTGGTAATGTGATACTTGTACTGAAGGTATCTGCCTCGCCAGTAAATGCCAAGCTGCAGTTTGATTTGGAATATATTTGTTCATTATCAATCGGTAAAGGTGCACAGGCTTTTGGTGATTCAGTTTCACCAAGGTATGTCAAAAGTAACAAAAATCTTTACAAGGGAATCTAGATAATTTATATGCGGTATCTGTTCATTTCAGGTGTGAAAGTTGACGATCAGAAGTTGATTTTGAACAGGGTTACCTTCATCTCAGGGTTATACAAACACTGGAGGTTGTCCAACAACTACAATCGTCTGCTGGTTGTCAAGGAAGGAATATTCTTCTCAGCAGGAAGTCTGTCCCCCATCCAGTTGCTATGGACACCTGTGTTGCCATGGTGATTATGTAGATGATTATCTTCAAAATGGTTGCCGTGCAATCAATGCCATTGGTAATTGTTCTTGACAAGATTCTTGAGGATTCCAAAATGGTGGCTGAAGATGTACTGAAGAAGTACTGTTACAGAAAAAGCACAAACTACCATAACAAGATTGCTTACACAAGTTGAAAAACAGTTTCATCTGGAATCAAAAGGCCATAGTCAGATTGTGGTTTCCTATGCTACAGAGTACCACACATTTCATCGGCATTCATCAAACATGCCAGACAGTTTTCCAAAATGGTGGATCTTTCTATGCAGCATTTTTTTTGTTTTTTGATGTCCATCTACGATACAGTTGTATTCAATCGTTGACCAAGTCCAGCCATTTGTAATATTTAATAGTGAAAAATGTGAGAGATTTATATTTATATGAAATCGTTGAAAACTAACTTTTTATACATTTCGGATAGTGTAATATTTGAAGCATTACATCTCCAGGCTTTACATTGGCTGACTATCATACTCTAAATGGCTGCCCTTTAAACTAAAATTGTCAAGAACTCTTCATTTTATTAGCTGTTTAAGTGTTAGGTGTTTTTAGCATTTGTGATATCTCATCACAAATTTTCCCTCCTTCTAATGTGGAAAAGTTTCTCAAGGCCGGGATTTCTGGCTTAGTGTTTTTGTTGTTGTTGAAGGAGATAGTGATAATATTTCCATTGTAAGTTTAGATGAAACAAGATCAGTTTTATGTTTGATGAAACAGGGTAAACTGTTCATGTTTGTAAGGTTGGATCAGATGTTGTTTGAGATGACAGACAACAATTGTGGCAGATTTCAAAGCAAAACCATTTGGGTAGTAGAGTCTGCAACATCAGTTAATATTAAATTAACTTAGAGGGATGGGGACAAAGATTTTCTTTTTTTTTAATTAAACCACTCCTCAAAAAAATACAGTGCTGACGTATTAGTCTAAAAGAAAATACCCAGTAGTGCTATGCATGACTTTGTTAAGTTGCCAAAATCACCCATTTATTATTATTATTGAAAAGCTTTTCAGAGAGTAATTTATAAATTTATAAAATCATACATCTGTATCAGGCCGCTGACATCACACCGTGCTCTCTCTCTCTTTCTGGTCTCTACCAGCCCTCTACATTCACTGAACTTTCTGTAAGCTCATGTCTTGGAACACTTCCTCACTTCTTGCACCTCACTTCTGTCTCGAGGATAAATTTCTTTCTCTCCAAAATCTTCAACAGTCTTCATCTCGCACACTTCTGTGAGGGCATCTTTGCCTTTCATGAACAGTCTTCCACAGATGGACTGACTTGAGAACATGTCATGCCTGCCTTCTACACCCCATATAACATTGTTCACAAAGTTCTGGTAAATGCCAGAATGCCTTCCACACTTTAACTGTTCAATTCATGGCATTTTAGTTTAGTGTTGTGCCACATGAACAGTGTGTGTCCTGTCTTAATAACAGCCATTCTTTGTTTTTCATCATTTAAATATTGTTACATGTTTAACATCTTGCTTGAACCAAAGTGCATCTTGAGACGAAATACGTCCAGACTTTGAGAGGTTGTATTAGCTGATATCATAGTTATTGCCAGATTATGCTGATCAAGGGAGGTCACTGATACTGATCAACCGAAAAGTCAGTCATACCATGTCCAAAATCTGTACATGTGTATTTTATTTCATTATCCCAACATTTCACTCTGTTCGACTCATTTGCATATTTATTTCTTTCAGTTTAATAAGCAAAAAACCAGCATAATCAATTTATTTGAGAAGGAAATTTTGTATTTTTTTTGGATGGAAAAAAAGTTCAAGCAAATGTTGAATTATATTATGTAATGACTAGTCACTTTAGGAAGAAAAGTTATTTATTTGCTGTCTGTTGTTTCCATGGTAATGTGTCTGTTGTTTAGAGTAGTTTCACCATGTACTTTTTTTTTCATATATCCAATACTCAGCATTACTCTCACATCCAAAAATGCAATCCAGTGTTCAAAAACATTTTTTTCCATGTACAGATTTTTTTTTTTACTTGGACATGAGCTCTGTTTTTGTAATATTGATTTATTTGTAGCATTTACTCCCATTTTTTGACATCCTTATGTACCTTTGTTACCTTTAGTTGATAAATAAATGCATGTGGCAAAATTGAAAATTTTTCTGTGAGTTCCATGTGTTTCTTGTTGGAGTGTATAGATAATTTGCCTTTGACCATGTACAGGGGAAACTGAAAACAATGAGTTGAATTTGAATCCAGCTCTAACATGAAGTTTCTTAGGACTTGAAGACAAGCATTTTTTGTTCTTC
Source organism: Liolophura sinensis (assembly GCF_032854445.1). Taxonomy (NCBI): domain Eukaryota; kingdom Metazoa; phylum Mollusca; class Polyplacophora; order Chitonida; family Chitonidae; genus Liolophura; species Liolophura sinensis. The sequence continues at coordinate 18,117,544 of NC_088303.1, read as the reverse complement.
GTAACATTTGAATTTCTCAGGGATTAGAGCCACTCTTATTGCTTTTGATGAGCTTTAGTGACCTTTCTAATTTAACCTTCCTGCACGCTACTATTTATGGAAAAATTCTGAGAGGACTATGAGGTGTAGAGAAACACTTAGCACAGTTTTATGAAGCTTGCATCTTTAACGACACAAACCAATAATTTTAATGTCATTTTCATAATTGTATACAGAAATGCCACTGACAAAAGGGGAAAGGGTTGAAGATTTACAGCAGTCTTTGAAGGCCCTTGTGATCCTTACTTTAACATCACAGTAAAAGATGTGGCAGTATACTTTGCCAATGTGCATCAGACTACAGGTGACTTAGGTTGGTACTGGTCGAGGTGGAAAAGGCAGGCACCCTGTCATCATGAGACACAAGTTCAATCCTTACTCAGAATGGGTCTAGTTGAAGGGTAGGCCAGGACTGACTGGACATCAACACCTCTGGTCTTCAGCATAGCAACCCAGTGAGGCAGCACTATAAATGTCACCATGGACACCATCGAATTGAGACAGATACAAGCTGCAGGGAAAACCACTCACCTTTGGCAAGATAGGGACACTCTCCCACATTGCTGAAAATCAAGTTGTCATTTCCAAATATTACACTGCAACGCAAGCAACACAGCCGCCATCGCTCAGTTATTGTCATCAAGGACACGCAAACAGAGTGCGGAAATACACTTGTCCCCTTTCCAAGTCTAGGACTGAACCCACACCATGTGATTGAAAGGAGAGCACTTTAACCACTCAGCCACTACCTGCTCTTGTACTTGTAAATTAAGAGTGAAGTCAACTTTATCAGGATTAACAATGAATGCCTGATTAGAATAAGACCGTGTGCATTTTCTCACTATAGTAAGAAATAAGAAATCCAGACTAATTATCACAGTGTTAGTGAAACACCACTGGTTACATTTCTCCTGATAAGGCCTGTACTCTGTCCCATTACTCTGGCCGAGACACCAGGATCTTCTTGGTGAGACTTTGGTTTGGGAAGAGAAAACTCCTCATAATCCCATTTAACTCAGCCAGAGCCAAGTCAATATGGACCAGCACCCCCTCCTCCCTCTCCACTGTACGGCAGAGATTCAGTAGTCTATAGAGGTCCCGTAACACATCCTCCAGTACCTGATGATAACAGACAACAGAGGGGATAGATTAACAGTCTGCACAGGTCGCCTAATAAATGCTCTGGTACCTGAAGACAACAGAGGGGATAGATTAACAGTCTGCACAGGTCACCTAATAAATCCTCTGGTACCTGAAGACAACGGAGGGGATAGATGAGGTATGTACGGGTCACATAACACCTCCTACAGTACCGTAAGACAACAGAGTGGATAGATTAACAGTCTGCACAGGTCAACTAATAAATCCACCAGTACCTGAAGACAATAGACAACAGAGGAGATAGATTAACAGTCTGTACAGGTCATCTAACACATCCTCCAGTACCTGAAGACAACAGACAACAGAGGAGATAGATTAACAGTCTGCATGGGTCAACTAATAAATCCACCTGTACCTGAAGACAACAGATAACAGAGGAGATAGATTAACAGTCTGTACAGGTCATCTAACACATCCTCCAGTACCTGAAGATAACAGTGGGGATAGATTAACAACTTGTACGGGTCACCTAACACATCCCCCAGTACCTGAAGATAACAGAGGGGATAGATTAACAACCTGTACGGGTCACCTAATAAATCCTCCAGTACCTGAAGACAACAGACAACAGAGGACATGGATTAACAGTCTGTACAGGTCATCTAACACATCCTCCAGTACCTGAAGACAACAGAGGGGATAGATTAACAGTCTGTACGGGTCACCTAATGCCCTCTACAGTACCTGAAGATAACAGAGGGGATAGATTAACAGTCTGCACAGGTCACCTAACACAGCTTCCCGTGCCTGAAGACAACAGACAACAGAGGGGATAGATTAACAGTCTTCACAGGTCACCTAACACCTCCTCCAGTACCTGAAGACAACAGAGGGGATAGATTAACAGTCTTCACAGGTCACCTAACACCTCCTCCAATACCTTAAGACAACACAGGGGTTAGATTAACAGTCTACGCCAAAAGACTTATCATATTCATTCATCAGTATTAGAGCAGTGTAGCAAGCCACAATATACCTGTATGTTTGTTGTGGTACATACCGTCATGGCATCCTTTCCTAGGCCCTGCAGTATCATAGTCAGGACCAGACCAGCTGCCTTCCTCGCTTCAACATCACTGTCTGACTTCAGCACACAGCTACAACAGGAAAACACCTAGTGGGCAGAAAAATGTTACTGTTCAAAATGCTCTTCCTTAAATGGGATCCCAAATGTAAAATTTTGTTAGTGACTAAGAAGTACAAGGCAACATCACTAAACAAGCTGATAGTCTTAAGACAAAAAGGCCTAAAGAACCGTCCGTCTTAACAGCAAATTAATGAATACTCTTTATTACATTATGATTAATGAACACAGGTCTGAGTACAATATGGGTATGCTACATTAAATGAAGTTTTACTCCAACTGCATATAATAAAACAAATCTCAGTTAGGAACACACTTATAACACTAATGTCATCGTTACTGCTCTCGTTTGTAATAGTTACCTCCTGAACATTCTTGCCCAATGAAAACCGCAGCAATTTGCATACTTCGCCCAGATTGGACAGACTGCTGGCTCGTACTTCTGGTGTTGTGTCTTTCGCTCCTGTCAAAATGGCGGCCAACAGAATATCTTTGTACCTGGGAAGAATGTCTCCTACCAAACAAAACAAAAAAAAACAATAAAAAAAATTAGGATGTACATCATTTAAAACAAAGTGATTTTTTTCCCTAGAACCATGCCATTGCTCAAAATACACAGAGTGAAGTGAAGTGAATAACAAATCTGTTCGAATACGTATACCAAATTTAAGTCATTGACAAATATGACTAGTAAAGCTTCAGGCTGACGGCCCTAATAAATAAACCAGGATGATAATCTGTATCACAAAATGATGCTGGCTGAAACTAGGGCAATCTGAAACACCAGTTCACAATTTCACATTTTAAAGGTAAATAAAGCCACGCTTTGCTGTCCATTTGCTAACCATTCAGCAGACAGAGTTTGGATTCATGGCCACTTTCTTTCTAGCTCCATCTGGCATGCAGACAATTTGTTCACATTCCAAAGAAGGCAAATAAAGCACCGAAATATGGCAAAACATTTGGCAACAGGTTTCATGAAGGAAATTCCAAAACTCCAGATATTGTGGACAAACATTACTGATAACATGGTACAGTATGAACGAATGAATGAATGAATGCTTGGGGTATTATGTCATAGTTAACAATTTTTCATTCATATGACGATGATACAGTACGCAAGTCATGACTGATTTGATTTCATCAGTTAGGGTAGCTCACTGCAGTTTAAGTCTGTATTTTCTGCACTGATCTTTGTGCATTTGAAACTGTCTCACTTAAATCTATGACGTATGAGCTCTGTTATATGTGACTTTGTGCCCATGAAACAGCAAATATTGCAGTAGAACGTTCAGCATCACTAAAATGACATACGTCCCACTTTTCACTTCTGCACGTATACCACGAGAGCCAAATAAAGGCATTTTGCCTCATGTTAGACAAAACAGTACTCAATGACCCCCATTTTTCATTTGATACTATTCATTTCCAAGAGAATTTTTATAAATTCCAAATTTTAACAAAATTGTGAGTATCAGAAGTGAAGCACATATATCCATGTGATGTTTAGTATATTTTGGAAACACGAGTAAAAGGACAAATATAAAGGCACTTTAAATGTTCCTTGAACAACAAATATGAAGGATCTTTAAATGTTCCTTGAATAACAAATATGAAGGCACTTTAAATGTTCCTTGAACAAAAACTATTCCGATGACCCCCATTCTTCACGCCATATTACTTATCCTCACAACAGATGCTATAACTACACAAGTTTTTTTTTAACAATCTGTGTTACAAGCTAACAGAAGTCAGCTACCTTAAAGACATAGGTAAGTATTTTACACTGCATGTAACAGAGGTCAGTTCATTTTAACACGGGCAAGCTAGCACATAATACAAACTCCAACACACAGAATGACCAACATGGCAGCCTGGCATAACTCAGATAACTGCAGCGGTTAGATCTGCTTAAGTTTCAGGTTCACGAAGATTATAACTATTCTAGACGGACAATCATAATATCCATGCTCCATATTTAGCAACTTACCCAGCTGTCTACAGGCTCGAACCAAACATTCTCCTACTTTTAATCGCAGCTCCACAGGCAAAGGTTTCCCTGATTGGCTATAATTAGCAAACTGTTTAGTAAGTGACTGGATGACCGTATCTGGCTTTAACGATGCCATTGTAACCAAGCCATTCACAGCAGCCAGGTAAAGATATGAATCCGAGTGGGAGAGATTCTCACGGAAAATAGTCAAAATGGCATCCTGTTTCTCCAAGGCTTCTTTGTTCTTTTTTTCCAACAATGACCTTAGCATAATCAGTCCGTGGCCCCTAACAGGGATCAGTGGGTCACAAATTTCCTCAAAGGCACGAGAAAGTCCTGTGGTTGTATCACCCTGTTTTTTCTCTTTATTCTGCCTCTCGGAAACTGTTGAAAGCTTGTGTTTCTCCTCAACATCAGCAGGTATGCCTGAACTGGCGTATTCGTTTACAGACTCCGACAAAACCTCTATTTTCTTCTTTAACTTGCCTTTATCTCCTGTTTTTGGACGGGAATGTTTTGGCCTCTGCAGAAAAAGCATTTTGAGAACCACATAAATGCCACATTCTTAATTATTCGCATTCACTCATGTATAGTGAAGTTGGCCTTGTTGGCCCCAGATGGTGGAAGCTCACTGAGAGCAATCATCAGTGAGTCTTGAGATCAAATCCAGCTGTTGTTCATTCAGCTTTGGCTTTATTTATGTCAGGAAGTTTGTCAGCTTTCTGACAAAGGCCAGTAGATAACTCTGCACAATCTAGCTTCTTGCACTCATAAACCTGATTGCTATTATATTGGTGAAAAATGCTTCAAATAAACAATTATTGACTAATTAAGTATAGATATAACTTCTGTATTCCATAGTAGACAAAGTCCTTAAGCTCATACTGGCTCCTAACTATCACCTAGTGACCCAGCATTACATAAATGCCTTCAGTACAAGTGTTACATCCGCTGTAACGTCAACCTATCCATGGCACACAAATCAGGAAAATTAAACAGTTAAATTTAGGCTGAATAAAAGTTAGGCTGAATAAAAAGTATTAAAAGCTGACAAAATATTGCTGCAAGGTTTTCAAATATGATTAAGCACAAGTAAATGTAAACAATTTGGTTGCCAATATTTGACCATGTCTTATTTATTTACTCAATTGGTGTTAAAAGCCTTACTCAAGAATATTTCACTCACAAGATGGCGGCCAGAATTATGGCCGAAGCAAAGGCAAACCCATGACCATCTGCCGTTGCTGACAGACCTTTTCACATAGGAAGCCAGCATGAGCTGGGCTTGAACTCACAGTGACCATATTGGTGAGAGACTCCTATGTCCTTGCACTACACTGTCAAGCTAAATAATAAGTCCACGGGGCCCCTTCACCATGCTTTTGTACACTGACCAAACAATACTGACTTCAAACTGAACACTCACATGAAGTTTCTTGCCTTCATCAGATAAGTGTGTTGACCAGACAGCTCCATGTGTTGCTATGGCAATCCTCAAATCAGCCGACATTTCAGTCACACTCGTGTCTGGATACTCCTCTTCAAGCTCTTGTAACAGGGGGCATAACTCTGCCATATGTTCCTTGTCCTTCTCAGTCACCTGGAAACAGTGGTAACAACCATTAAATTCAGCATGGATACTGTGAATATAAATTCAGATCCCAATTGTTTGAAACAGCCTTTTCAAATACCTGTATATATATATTTATGTATCTGGTATTTCAGGCCAATTCTTTCTCTTAATGTATAACATTGGTTGGCTTTATGAGTGTGGAAATTTGATTTATTTTATTTATCTGAATAGTGTTTTACACATTGCTTAAGGATATTTTCATTATACAAGGAAATCAGGCATAGCCCGGGGGAAACCCATGACCCTGTGCAAGTTGCTGACAGGCCTTCCTACGTGTGGCCAGAGAGGAAGCCAACATACGCTGGACTTTAACTCACAGTGACCGCATTGGTGAGAGGCTCCTGGGTTATTACGCCCGCCGCCACGGCCACCAAGGCCTCGAGGAAATCTGAGCTATTCATCATCAGGTACCCCAAAAACTTCCTGATTTAAAGCCATAGCTAAACCAGCAAGAAAAAAGAGTTTACATGTGACATGTAGTTGATCACACGTTTAACCAGGATTCAATTTGCACTCTGATATGAAGAAGAACTCATTGAAGTACTGACCTCCAAAGCCCCACTCAAAACGGCTGTCAGGAGTCCCATTGCCATGGTGATGGTTTCTGTTTCAAAAAGCCCTGTGTCCTGGTCTGCAGTACAACGACACACCTCCACACCTCGCTCCAGAGTAGACTAGAAATTATACAGGAAGTTAATATACACATTTTAATATAAGACTGTTTGTTTTAAGAACACTTAGATCTGTCTTAATGCGGACATGTTAACAGTGAGGTCCCACTGGACATTGACACCAAAAATGACACTCACTGAGTCACAGCACACTGACACCAAACATGACACTCGCTGAGTCACAGGATACTGACACCAAACAGGACACCCATCAAGTCACAGTATACTGAGACCAGACAGAGACATAAGTATCCTTTCCACTTATGTGTGATAAGTATCCTTTCCACTTATGTGTGAAAAGGAAAAAAGTACAAGTTTTGACATATTTACTTGGCGTTACCATAAATACAATGTAGTCGCAAGACTTTGTCATTTTCGGCCCAAAAGAGTTAACACTACTAGGACATCATTTAGTTGACAACGCCGTCGTCAACGAACCTGTCGTATTTACGCTTTCAATTCTGAGACCAAACGTGCCTTCAACATTGAAGAACGCACTTTAGCAACTGCAAAGTTAGATCTGCAAGAAGCCATTTTCATTCAGAAAAATGCTTTCCCTGACACATTTTCGGAGGGTCCACAACTATGAAGGCACGAATAGCGTTAACAAAGTGCCACTCAGCCTGAACTAGATTATAGCCAATGCACAGCAGTGAATCAATCAAAAATTGAAGTGTCAAGCATGACAGTCATCGCAAAAATGTGGTATGTTTGCAAAATGTGACAATGGTGATCAAGGACTAGACTTCTAAAAGTCAGGCCGATGGGGGCAGTTAGATACCTGCAGGTGACAGGTACAAAAAAAAATCTAGCTGTCTCTGCAACAGGAGATTTTAAAAAAAACATTTCTACCCTTTTAATGTAGAAAAAATAAAACAAGCTTAATCAACAAACTAGATATTAAGAGGTCTCCCTGTAGACATAATGCTGTGTGTTATATAAAAAATTAAATAACAAAATCCTCTCCATGTATTAAACAACATTTCATTAAATTTCGTAATAGCAAATAGCATGAACACTCATAACCATGCATTAAGAGACAATCTTAACAATACTGTTTAAAGCAGTAAATCCTGCAGACCAATTACACAGGTAGTACCTTCACAAACTCCAGAACATGTTGAGAGCTTTTCAGAAAAGAAGGACCTAAAGTCTCGCACATATCTGCCAGTAGGTTGAGTGTCAAAACCTGACGAGAAAATCTCCTTCTTCCACACTGATTATCCTTCAACCAATGAGGATTATTATCTGCTCTTTTCTCTGCTGAACCTGATTCTTGTTTTATTATCACCGTAAGTTCCTACAAAAAAAAAATATTTACTTGATTGGTATTTAATTCTGTACTGCATTTTTTCACTTATTCAACAATGACCAGGTCCATAGGTAACCAGCTTTCTGAATGACCCAAATAAACCAAGCCCCTTTATGGAAATTTTTTCTGTTATGTACCTATTAGTCTGATGCTACCTTATTCTAGCAACACTGCCTTAGTGGACATCAAATCTGCAGCATTTAATATCACGTCAGGAATAATTTCACAGCACTGCGAGCAAATTATACAGAAACAACCAAAAATTTAGTCCTGATGCTCATGCATCCTTTAATTATTTTAAAAACTTTGTTTAGCTTTTCTCAGAGCTGGTACAGCTTTTCAACAAAGATAGATACACAATGTGAAAGTGGTCATACCTTTAACAGTTTGATGAAGAACTCCCCAGTTAAAACATCTTTATGCAGATTTTTCAATAAATCTACCATACACTTCACTCTGATTTCCTCCTCTTTCTCTTCGTTAACACACCCACTTTCATCGCTGATAAAAGAGGGGGGTGAAAAAGCACAAAATAAAACAAATCATTAGATGAATCAGCTTTAATCGAACAGTCCACAATATTATAGCAAACTATCACATCTACCACTGATCAGTCCCCTAAAAATGCCTAAGTTTATCATCCAGTGTATAGTTTTCTTTACACAGAACTTTAAAACATGAGCTAAAAATCATACATCCTGTGTTTCTTCTATAAAATTACATGCAAAATGTTTCAATTAATCAAGTACAGTAAAGTATATTTATCAAATTTCCTTCTTCTCTCACAAAAGACTACTCCACGTACCCATTCTCAATTTTTTTTTTCCCCAAGATTTAAGGACACATAATAAAAAGAACATCTCTTACCCACACATTTTTTTTGTTCTATAAAGTCCAAAATTCCCACCAAACATACCCTTTTTGTTTCAATATTAGAACCAGCCCTCCTGTGGGGCCTGCTGTGAACTGTAACCAGGGCAACATGGTCATACCCTCCTCATCATCTGCAAACAGACAGAGATCAAGGGCGGTAACTCCTGTCACTATCTCCAGAGAGCGCAGCGTGGTGACCAATATCTCAAGGACAGCACTCCTGAAAAAGACAAGCATTTGATCACTGTAATTAATGTAATGCAATTTATCATGAAGGCAAATAAAGCTTGTTCCCCGTTTCAGATGGACAAACACATAAATATTAATAAATGAATTAAAACATTCTTATTTCTTACTGTATTTCTTCAACCTTTTTGCATGTTTGCAAGGTGTTGTTTCCAGCATATTCTGAAGGTGTAGACTGATAAAATTTTACTTTCTATGAAGCACTGAAATTGGCCAATCCACCAAATGTAGTTTTAAACGTGCATAAACCGCGCTTTCATATGCGAAAAGGTTGACGAATGAGGGTAATGTTTCCAGTTGAATTGAAAGCTCAAGCATTAAAACACGTATCAAAAAACTCAGCAACATTTTTTACAGTGCATCCCACATTTCATAGAGTATATATGTAAAACGATTCACCTTAAGTGTGAAACTCCATCTTTTAGAAAACAGTAGAGTTTGAAGAGAGGATGCAGAAGTGACTTGACATGGGCGACAAGGCTGGCAGGCGGGTCAAGGTTGGAAACAAGCATCTGGTAAACAAGAATCATAATCAACATTTCAAATTTAAACCTTTAATTGGGGCCCACCATAATGCTGGCCACCGTTGTAAAATTGAAATCTTCTTGAGTACGGCGTAAAACTCTACCAATCAAATAAATAAATAAATAAATAAATAAATCTTCAATGAATGAATTACATGTAATATGGTTTACACTACACACATTACCAATATTATAGCAAACATGTCTTGGTTGGCTAATACATTCCAGAACTCACCGTGCTCCATTTTTTTCAATCTATAAAGAATAACAATTTTGATTTATGTGCAATGCACTTGTAAGATATTCAAGAAACATGAATTGGTGGGTTTGAAAGAAAGTGCATTTGTACAAACTTTGTGTAAGTCCTCCACACACTGGGACATCTGCTCCTCATTAACTAGGATCTGATTCTCCTCAAACTGTGCTCCTGTGGATGGGAAAAGAGATGAAGTAAGACATATGTACATACAGCTGTAACAAGCCAATCAGGTAAGAAATACACTTAATACACTTTATACTGATTTCTAATAGCAAGCACATCTTGTATCAGTTGATCAAAATCAACAAAATCTATCAACTAACCATTTTTACAAAGCTCCTCGATAATGGATGTCATGTGTATGCACACTGTCTTGGTACTTTTGTTATTTCATGAAGATGAAGAACAGCACATAGCCACTGGATAGAGCAGGTCATGCCCGTGTTGTCAAGGTGTATGCCATTTTCAATTGCTACAATCCACCACTTGCCTTTCATCAATATGACAGTTCTCCACTATTAAATTGTCTGCACAGTTGATAAATTTTCAGGAATCCACACTTACGAGTCTGTAATTTGAGTGGTGAAGAATTGTAACTTTCTCTTTTTAGACGACTTTAAACATATGTTGCAACATCAACCCTTTGTCTAACCAATCATAAGAATGCTCTATATGAAGGCTCCATTGGTTTGTGATCAATGTGAAGTTTATTTTCTAACAGTTTCGTTCTTCACCTTCATTTCAAATACACCAAATGTTGCCAGTGGGAGAAAAGGCAGTGACGTCATCAATTTTCTTAGGCACAGATATGAACAGCAAAACAGAGTTTGTACAAAGATTAACTGGTGGGTATAATTCCCGAGATTATATGTAAGCTTCCATCAATTCAGATTTACTTAAGAAATCATAAACCAAGTCACTGTCCATAATCCTACACATACAGAGTACAACCTACTGGATTCCCATTGGCTAAAAGCTCAAATATTGTTGTACTAAAACTTCATGTAACACCGTAATGAAAGATCAGCCAAGCCACGAATTATTTCCAACTATGCAAATAATCCGGCTCAGCCGGCACGAAAGATCATTCACAGACGCTAATTGTGATGTAAGGTTTTTTCATTATTTGTTTGAAATGACACTTCGCGATTCTCTATAAAGTAGGGATAGTCGTTACATTACTACTAACACATGTAAGTAGGAGAAACAACTCAGGACAGTTAATTCTTGAAAAGAATCGACAACGTGCAGAGCATAGAGTTGATTCTTTTTCAAGAATGTCGTCGCTTTTCCAGTCCCAACTTGTCAAATGTCAGTGGTTAACCCTGAGCACTCCAGTATTCTTCCACCAAAAAAATGAATGCCATACTGCAAGTGAAATATTCTTGAGTTGGTGATAAGCACCAATGAAACCAAAAAATAAGCACTAGACTAGACAATTTCCTTTCACCAAACAGTTTACAAAACATTATGCAGCAATGACAGTCCATAGAAATAGCACTATATTACACCACACTAACTTAACCAACACTCATGATTGTATCAAGTAATACAGTGGAAAATAAACAAACCTTGCACTGATATACAACAGTTGAGGGGCTCAGTGAGGGGTTGGATCAGGTAAGTCTGCGCTAGCTCTGGGTTCTGTGAGGACATGACGTTGATGATGGTGCACCCCACGCGAGAAAACTGCCGGCAAGTCAGTCTGTCATCAGTGTGTAGCAGTTCTAATACCTGAGAAGACAAGGGAGGTAATCAGGTAAGTCTGTGATAACTCTGGATTCTGTGAGGACATCATGTTGATGATACTGCATTCCATCAATATGAAAAAGGACAAATGTTAAAGAAATACATGCACGTATTACTGATCTGTGCTTCAGAGGCAAGTATCTGCGGTCACCGTAATTTTCACACTTGGTGCAATACATCACCTCCAGTCATCCTTGAAGTATCACCGCGCAGCTGATGTTGTTGTTAGATTAGCTTCATTACTTGTTAGTGATTCATTAGTCGATTGCTTGGTAAACCTAAATTTTAGTAGGCCAGTCGTTTTGAGCAACCGATATTTTGTCGTTTTACTGCCAACGACTACAATATTTCTAAAGTCACACTCCTGAATTTCACGTCACGATACGTGCCTTGCATCTCTTTGCTCAATTAAAAGCCACAACCACAGGGCAATCTATTTTCACAACAATGAAGGTCTCGTACAGGAAGTCTGGTACATTTTATGGAAAGGATTTTCCGATGAAGCAGTGTTTTGAAGCAATTCGACGTTTTCTTACGAATAAAAGGCGCCATTATGAATCCACTCAACCACCAGTTTGGGAAACTGATCAAAGTAGCAAAATTTCATCTATGTGCAAATTTTCATCACCAAACTTTCAACCAGAAATTTGTCCATGCTGCAAATAAATTTGGACAGACAAGACCATTTTTTGGCCAGACCTGTGCGACAAAATCAATGGAATTTCTAATCCTGCCTGGAAGTTTAAGTCACATGTTTCTCTGACTTTCAACAAGACAATGACAGTATTACAAACAAGCATTATAACCATTCCAATGCCAAACTACAAACAATGCTGCTGTAAATATTTATTGAAAATGTAGGTGGACTTTAAAATATCACCAGAATAAAGAATGCAACAGCTTTGTTCTGTCAATTACCTGGGGACAAATTTGTCTGTAGTACTTCTCTAAAGATGTCATCTGTCTAGGGCAGTGGGCAATCACCTTAGCAATAGCCTCACACTTCCTCCAGTCAAGGTCACCGGGTGTGGGGTTACCTGGACAACAGATTTGTCAAATTTCACATGCGGGAAAGTAAGTGGGGAAACAAGATGAATTTGTAAAGGGACTAAAGTTGATATGATGCTGATTATATATACAAGTGACTGATATACCGGAAATAAAACACTTCATCGTCAGAACTTTCCTACTTCAACTTTTAACATCTTATATTACAAAAACATTCTTAATCAACCACAATACTTTCTCTTACCTGAAGGCAAATCAATCATTCCCCGCAGTATGTGCAGCACCCCGTGAGGTTTCAGGAGAACCTCGGTCAGTAAATGACCACACCCCTTCCGTAACCATGAAGGTGCACGCCCCAAAAGAGGAGGCTTTGGCTTAGAGTTGACTGAACGATTGACTTGCTGTTGATGCAACTGAAAATTAATAAAAAGTTTGAACATCTAAAACACACAAGTTTCTGGAAGTATTTTCACTTAACTGTAGATATTAGACAACATAACCCCTGGCACTCATAGATCAATGACTGCAAAATACCAGTAGATTATAATATTACTACTAAAACAATTATTCAATATCTTATCATCCCCCCCAAAAAAACCCACTGGAAACAAATGGAGGCCTATAGGCAAATTAAATTTTAATACAGTGACAGGACTAAGTGTTTTTTTCCTGTATGAGTGGTCTTTTCAGAATAGTTTAGATTTCATGTAAGAATCCAGGGCTTTGATGCATTTGTCTAGTTAAGTTGTATCATGTGCTTTAAATACCCCAGCTTATCAAAAATTTGCCAAACTCTTGACATTAGAGTGAGTGAGTGAGTGCTTGGGGTTTAACGTCGTACTCAACAATTTTTCAGTCATATGACGACGATCTTTACATTAGAAATGCTAGACACTATTTATGCAATACATGTAAAAAAAAAAGCAAATATAAAATTAACACTTCTAAAAAGTGAAATAATTTTGAGAGTGGCATAAAAAAAAAGCACTCGGATACATAAAACAGCTTTTCTTTGGCCAGTTGATCTGACAGTTATTTACCTTTTGCATCATTTGTGGACTGGGTCCCCCCTGAAGCAAAAGCAATTCCCTCACCAGAACAGGCTGGTACACATGGTCCAGCAGATGTCTGAGGGACTCCGAGCACCAGGCTCTGTCGGCCGCTGTCAGTGTGTGCCCGCCAGTCACTCGGTCACTGGCTTGGGACTTTTCATTACCCACGTTACTGTTTTCATGCTCTGGCATCATCTGGGTAATGTTAATGTTTGAAATTTCTTCACCATGCCCAGGATTGTTCATTGTGAAGTTCAATTTTTCCTTTTGTCCCAGTTTTCCTTCTTTTGTTTCAGGAGATAAGTTCTTTTCACGCTGTGTTGACTGGGACTGGTTCACAGCTACAGGATTTGCATATATCTTATTTCTAGCTATCACAGCATCCACCACAGAAGCTGGTGTGCTACATTCATTCGCTGATAAAACCAGGCTGGATGAGGAGTTATCGGCCTTTGCTTTAGGTAGTCTGGATGGGTTATAACACAGTTGAAGCAAAGAAGCAAGAATGTCTGTCAAATGCCGGGACAACACCAAAGCTCCGAGGGATGGAACTTTTACACACTGTAACAGTGATTTCACACAGTACAGAAGGCGAAACTCTTTTTCTTGGGGTGACATAGAAAACTGGGTAGAAATGGTCACCAATTTACCAAGATCTGATCGCAGTTCCATGGGAATACCCACCCCTGGCTGAAGACACGGACCCGTGCCTAAACATACGATAAACTGGACAGTGGTCAGCACGGTCTTCTGTTGACTAATGCTCAGTACATCAGGCTCAAGTGCAGGGGACGATTTACACTCTGGATTCGTTTTCTGTTCTTTATGTTCCTTTGCAACTATCTGTAAACTTGATGATAAAATGTTAAGAAGCTTTACACAGTAATGAACATACCTCCACCTGGGGCTCTCTTTATCAGATAAAAACACAACCCTTTCAGTTTCACTTTCCATCTTCCACAATGTCTGCAACCTTTCAAAAGATGAATTTGATTTTAGCTTCTCATCGAACAAAGATAGGTTTCTCATGAGGATCTGGTCAAATCCAAACACCATATAGTTCTCATCATCCACCTCTGACCCTGTCAAATAGAAAACAGGGGAAATCTGCTCACTGAATGCAAATTAAAATAATTTATAAAATGACTAATACAGCATAAATACAACGTTCATTTATTTCTTTATTTATTTATCGGATTAGTCTTTTATGCCATACTGAAGAATATTTCACTTATACAACAGCAGGCAGCATGATGGTGGGAGGAAATCCAGCAATGCCCGCGGGAAACTGATGACCACCCACAGGTTCCTGACAGACTTTCCAACATACAGACACAGAGGAAACTCGCATGAGCTGGATTCACAGTGACATTGATGGGAGGCTCCTAGGTCATTGCGCCGACATGGCATGCTAACCTCCTCAGCCACAGAGACCCCCATTAATATAATAAACCATGCAGATTGATTATCTTGATGACTGTCCAAGTCCACAGAGTTACTTCATCTAGCTCTTCTGTCATTGCAGTTGGTGGCGTTCAGACAATCTTACAGGGGGAATCAAGTTTTTTTTGTACTTCCACATTACGGTTTATTCTGGTCTGATTTCTTTCCGTTCATACATCGGTCATGGTCGTAAGTGAATGGGTCATACAACATATAGTGAGTCTTGGTTTTTCAGTGTTACAGTGGAGTTTTGTGGTTCTCGGTACCTTCTCAGTCTTCACTCATTTGAGCGTCTTACATTCGCTGCTGGTCATAGGTCATTTTTCCATCTATCCAGAACGGTGAGTTTTGGTTTATCATTCACCAATCACCATTTTCAACAATAGTCCTTTTTCACCTTATATGTACACCTCCACTTCCGGCTCGGCTGATCAACCATTAATCAATGATTGATGGTTATCGCTGAATCACATTTTGGTCATTTTATTAGGAAATATTTCTTCAGTGTTCAAAGAATGATCAATCTATCATCTTACTGATCAGGAAAAGTAAGAAAATGTTGTCGGGGACGGTGCCGTAGGCCTACTTGGGAAGGTTTCTAAGTTCTTCATTTAAATCGGGCAGAAAACTGTGCAGCTATCTCTCTTGCTTTATATTTCAGTGGTTGACATTTTGCTCTTATAATGCGTTTGTTCATCGATCCTAATATTTACTGCTTCAATCCTACTCTGATCTATTTGTGACCGTTGACATCCAGTCACTTCACTTGTTACCAGAAATTATAGTATGTAAGACAACAGAACAATATGCAAAATATATATAAATTCAGATCATCAATAAACCCGGTTTAGGAATGATGAGGCTGTGACACAGAATTTTGTATTAACCCACATGTTATTGAGACAATGTTTTCACATGTGAACGAGTAAGTGTGTTGGCGTTAGTCAGAGATTGCTCTGACATTAGGTTAGGCAAAATTCTGTTTGGAATCAGACCACGCTCCATTTAGCCTGATGCGGTCGTCGTGGCAGTGTGTCAGAGCGTTTGACACAAAAAATATCAATCAAATAGGTTTTAAGTTTTAAGTCTTAAGTTTGCAGATACTTATGTTCCTTATCTTTTCGTCTCTCGATATATCATAAGCACGACATCAATCTGTTATTTCCTAGGCCACATGGGTCCAAGATTGCTTGGTGATGCTCAAAGCGCAAACGGCTGTGCAGACAGCCTCAAAATATTTGACAAGGACAAGTAATTGCATCAGGTTTTTAAATGCAGCTCACTCTAAACTTGGTTTTGGGACCATCCTTGGCCGAACAGCATTTTGCTAAACCTAACATCAGAGCAAATGTCACACTAGTTGGCGCAAGTAAAACAACAAATGCCCCGATGTCCGCAGTCTCGAAATGAACCATGAACGAGTTGAAAAACAAAGCAAAATTTACAAGACCCAATGAAGTTTATTTTAACACAATTCCCCCAGTGTCATTGAGAAGGGAGTTGTAAAGTTCGGGTGGTTACCTCTTGTTTGTTATTCATCCGATTTTCGTAAGTCTATTGTGACAATCAGATTCTTCAATGATAATTAACTCATATCATCTGCCATATCACCAAAGAAGCAACCAAAACTTCACGACTACCAATTTAATTACCTTGATTTTCCAACCTCCCTTCATGTTTCTTAACCAGACCACTGGCTGTCCAGTTTTCGGTCTCGCTTGTCGGTGTTGTCAGAAGTTTCAACGCTTCTAGAATTAACACAGGTTCCACTCGCGACATCATTTACATTTGTCATTTAACAACTTCTTTACAAAGGTGAAATCTCCACGCATTAAGCCCAGCTAACCGTCTGTCTGAAACGATAAAGCACGTTGTTGAATGTTTTGAGCTCTGCCGTAAGTTGGAACTATGTCGCAAATGATCAATCAGGGGGAAATAACCACGCTGCGATGGGCACGATGGGGGATAACCATGTACGGGTGGGAAATGCGCGCTGTCCACGTTAGTCACATGTAATAAATGAACATCAAAACGTCAAAAGTTGCGTTAAATTCCTTAAAAGTTTGAAAATAACATAAACAACAAACAAATAATCACAGACCCACATGTGTAAGCTTTGACAAGAATGATTAATGGAGCAATAAGCATATTTACAGCACAACTCATTCCTCTTTGCTTAATTGTTTCTATGCTAGTCGCGTTACTCAACTTTTAATTAACTTGCTTGGCAGTGAAGGGACATATTTCATCCAATATGTCTTTATTAATTTTATTTCTCTGAATCAGTAAGGCCGTCGGGTATGCTCATTTCTGGATTACGTTCACTAATTACGAGACCAGTTATCCGTGTAACCGTGGAGGTATATACATCTTGATATATGCCGTAAGCGTTCCTCGTATTACTCTCCTGGTAATTGCACGACACTGCAATAATGTCCTATACCCTGATCTATAGTCAAATTAGTGTGCACAATATAGGGCTAAGATCTGAAGAGAATATACGACAAAATAGATGAGTTATAGCATATACCGATTTGATCCGCTTTTATTGCTGAGAATTAAGGTAGAGAATAAAGTAAATAAATAAATAAATACATACATACATACATACATACATACTATAATAAATGGCAGCCTGTATAAATAAATAAGTGGACCCCAGCCCCCTCCCCTACCTAGTCTCCTCTCTCAAGCCCATTAGAATTTCACACCATACGCTTGATGTAATGTTTTTTAGTATTTGCCGATTGAATCAACGCCCTCCTCTCTAAAATTAAAGGATAACTCTACTTGTCTTTTTGTGTTGCGTGTATAAAATAAAGAGTTAAAGCCGGAACAGACGGCGTTATTGTGATTTATAACGGTTTCATTATAAAGGTATGTTACTCGACCTGGTTTTCGCTCAATAAAAGTTGCATGGCACACGAGGTGCGATGTCAGCCCTAACCTTGGACAGAGAATTGTAAGCTTTTCCCACTCTCATTTACCTGCGTTCGTTGACCACGACCAGTCTTCCACCAATATGGCGCGCAAGCCTGTACGTCACACACGGGTATGTTTCTTCAAAGTTACAAAGTTACATTGTTTTGCCAAGTTAGTTATTGATTGAAATGAATGGTGTAATTCCTAAAAAGTTAATTTTAATGGTGTGTTAAGATGTAATATATAGAAAATCTGTCTCGTCGATATTTTACCCTGGTTACGCGAAGGTAGATCAGACTCTGATTCGGTTGGTAAAGATTGTACAGACTCATACATTTGGGTTTATATAAAGCCAGTACATGTACCGATTGACGCAAATATTTACATTTGGACCATCACTGACCCTCACTTTACAATAAGTCTCCGATTTGCAAACACGCATGAATAGATATGGTAATGCATAAAGGTGGATTCAAGCACACACTGCAAAGCTTTCTATACCATAGTTAGTGTCCTTTCATGGTTGAAGGATAAACTCTGTATTGGCTTCTCTCCTGCAGTGAGACGATTCTGACAGGCGTGCCCCTGTCCCCTCCAGCCCCACCCTATCCAATAGTCCGATAACCAAGCTTCCCCTATACACTCCTGAACCATGGTCAGCCCTGAATAGGACGTCAGCAAACACAATCATAACATTGGGTCCGACTTCAAAAAAACTTCCTAAGTTCAGTATATTACTTGCGTTGGCAGTGTTTTGCCAACATGTCCTCCATGGAGTGTTTCCCGAAGAAAATGAAATATTCATAAAATCACATAACCTGCTTTGACATGGTAAAGATGTTTCATAAGCAAAACACAAAAGACATTTCATGAAATCGGGTGACGGTATTTAGCTTCGCTGTACATGACGGCCTCCAGTGGTAGCTATATGTATTTAAGGTGTCTTCAGACATGTTTCGCATTTTGTATTCGTTATGCATTCGCATGATGCATATCCACAGTTGTTTAAATTATAATCAAAAGACAAAGTATTGAACACGGACCGTCTTGGCTTCACATGGCAATGACATATGACACCGTGGCGAAACACCTTAAAAAAAAATTCTCTTCGTGTGAATCAGTGTATATCCTGTTTGTGTGGGAAATCTGGTCAGTTACTTCCTACAAGCCAGTGATTTACTCCGTATACTCGTTCTACTCTGAGTTGCTTGAATTTCTTATAAGTATAACATTTATGAAATGAGAAAGTCATGAAATCCATTTATCAAAACATCTGTGAAATGTGAAATTCGTGGAACCCATTTAGCATCAGGTTAAAAATTGCGCCCACATTTTTTCGACCAGTGCCTTTTAATTCTCGTGTGAATATACGGACCTGCAGACGTTAGTAAAGATTAATCTTGATCAAAGATCACACTTATTCACTGTACGGTATATTGATGATCTACTGGTTTTAAGCAATCCTTACATACCAAAGGTTGTGAAGATTCGTTTGATTTAAAGGAAACCACCGTCTAAATTGTACATCTTGTCTACATCTTATTGTACATCTTGCTATACTGATTTATTTGATTGGTGTTTTACGTCGTACTCAAGAATATTTCATTTATACGACGGCGGCCAGCATTATGGTGGGTGGAAACCGGGCAGAGCCCGGGGGAAACCCACATCCGCAGGTTGCTGGTAGACCTTCCCACGTACAGCCGGAGAGGAAGCCAGCATGAGCTGCACTTAAGCTCACAGCGACCGCATTGGTGAGAGACTCCTGGGTCATTACGCTGCACTAGCGATCTGTGTCATAGCTGTATCTACATTCCGCTTAACCTGATGCTAGCAGATGTATAAGAATTCGTGTTTATTAACAACATTGAGATTTTGTAAACAGCTGCAATCAAATCGCGACCTGTATTTTGTATATTAGACCTGGACATTATTCATGGAGTACGAGTTTGAAATCTGAACTGGGTGTCATGCCTGTTGAGGACCGAATGTTTTCACTGCATCGTTGAAAATTTAATGGCTGCTTCTCTCTTACATGTCACTATCTCTATTTACTATTTATACATTATTTCTGACGTGTTCCTATGGCGGCTGGTGTTTTTTGTTGTCTTGGGTCTTATGATTGTGGACTTTGAACACTCATTCATTGTCTACGAGCGCGAACGACGCTTATATTACCTATGTGCGCGAAGACGACAACGTTTTCCTGTCACGATGGCTTAACGACGAGAAGGATATGCTTTCAATTTTGACACTGCATAAATTATTCTTATTTAAGTAATAAACGATATTGCATATGGCGTTCCACGTCTCGCCTTTTATCATTTGTTAAATCCCGTGTGTGAGTATGAGTTTTTACTACAAAAACTAATGCGTCAAGAACATTCAGTCAAAAACCTTCACCAAAAATTTCCAAAATACAGCTCTCTTAGAAGAACTGCTATTAACACCAGTGCATTTTGTTTGTACATGTACCTGATTCAGGGTAAGTCATTGCTCTATAGGGTGTCGTATTATAGATGTCCTCAGCAACGCTTTCCGGAGGCTCCATGGACAGACACCACAAGGTGATTTTTGACTTATTAATGCCAAAGTTTTAAATTATATGTACAATGAATCCAGAAACAATCCTTCCCTTATGTCAGGTTTATAGTCGTAATGTTCAATTTGTGGCTCAGTTGGTTAGCGCGCTAGCGCAGCGTAATGACCCAGGAGCCTCTCACCAATACAGTCGCCGTATACCAACACCATAATGCTGGCCGCCGTCGTAGAAGTGAAATATTCTTGAGTACGGCGTAAAACACCAATCAAATAAATAAATAAATAATGTTCTTTGCTAAAATTGTAACTTAAATAGGAGACATTTATTTTCATAATAAGGGTTTATTCAGGCTTCCATGACAAAATTGAAACCTAGGGTTTAAGTTCAAGTCTGAAAGTTCATAAATAATATAACACAAGCTAAGATTAGTACGCCTTAAGTCTAAGTTAGCCTTGTCTTAGCGGCCATTCCCTGGGATCACAATTAAAACAACCTTATAGGCTTAGAACGTACTTAATCTTAACTCTTTAAGGCTCAATAAATTCAACGCCTCACTAACTAAATTAAGAATGACTGAATTTAAAATTCCATACTTAGATTGCTATTATGTTAGTATTATATACTAGTGAAGAACTAAGACTAAGATCGCGCTAAGCTTGGGTCTGTCTCCTAGCAAAGCACAACAAACATTTCCGCATTTCGACCTGTCAGCTACAACCAGACCCTGTGAGCTAGGTCGAAGAGATAAGATTTAAGGTACTTACGCCAGGTGACTCTAAGATCCATCTTTGGGACTTGGATATATGAACGGTTACAATCCTCGCACAACTGAGATACATATTTTGATCAGCTAGCATGGAACACGGTTGGGATACCGATTTAATTTATGTGCCAAGAACATCTTTGCGTCTTTCCATTTCCGACACTGAAAGCTGATGATTTCTGCTCGTTGCATGTATCCATCCTAATTGTTTCAAATCGGGTACATGCTTTCTTAATTCTTTGGTTGCTTGGAAATTGATCTTGCGATTACTGAAACGTCCATTATGGTTGACGAATGGTACACGAATGTAGATTCCCAGTCTTTATTTATAATGGGGAACCTTCATTTTCAGAGCTATAAAAATAGTTATTGGAATCTAAGCTGTGTAGTCTATATTGTTCATTCCTGCCCATGCGCTGACTATTTATGGGTAAACTATAATTATGTATTACCCGTGTCTTTCCCACCTAAAGTACGTCAAATTCAAGCCGTGAGTCTATATTGTTCATTCCCGCTTGATTCCAAAGACTATGAAAAGACTTATTTGATTCAAAGGAAACAACCATCTATAAATTGTACATCTTATAGTTGGACGGCTATACAGTGAGTAAAGGAAACCACCGTCTCAATTGTACATTTTATAGTTGGACAGCTATACAGCGAGAACGGTGGATTCGATACTTTGATCCCAAGCTGTGGAGTTCATATTATTCATTCCCGCCTTTGCACAGACGATTTGTACGTAAACTGTTGTTACGTATTACTTCTGTCTTTCCCACCAAAAGTGATTCAAATCCAAGCTGTGGAATCCACATTGTTCATTTCTGAATTCGCATTGACGATTTGTGAGCAAACTATAATTACCTATTACTCTTGTCTTCCAATTACTAAGTACTTCGAATCCAAGCTGTGGAGTCCATATTGTTCATGCCTGCCCTTGTACTGAGGATTTGTGGGCAAATTATAATTATGTACTACTAGTGTGTTGGATGAAAACAATGGCCTATCCAGCTTGGACCCGAGTCGCCACTGTGCTGAGAATGCACTACAGTCTTAACCGAGTATTTTACGATGGCAATGCTCTTTTGTGGGCTCGTAAATTTCTGTTGACATTGGCCGAGGCTGGAATTCTACAATGTATACATTTACCCATTTCATTCTGTTTGTTCGCATTTCGCCTACATTTTGAACTCCCCGGTTCGCAACCCACCTCGCAGTCTGTCCGAGGATAACCCTGAGTATATAGAAATGTACCATTATTTTGCCTGTGTTTCACATTTGCTATGACAGTGGGTTGTGAATGAGATCAACGGGAACTGTTCTGAAACTCGATACCTGAGATATACTCGGTATATACTATGCTGAAGTATATCCCAGGTCACGAGCACGGTGGAAAACACCAAATAAAATCCCGAGTCAGCTATATACGTTTTACGTGGTGTTATTCTGTTAGATCTACCGATAGTCGCCGAAATGGACATTGCAGATATATCAGTAAATCCTGGAGAGAAAGCTGAAAGCTTATGTAATTGCGATTTGATAGACTGCTGTAAAATAAATTTGCGGTTTTTCGCCATCAAAGGTGAGTAGGCAAATGGTAGAACTGTAAGGTTCGCCTCATGGTCGAGGTTTATAAGGTTATAGGCCGGATTACGTCACATCCAGTTTTTATTCATGTCAAGTGCACTTAGAGTGAACAGACGGCAGCAAAAATGGAGGCGAAACGCAAACAAACAGTTTGAAACTGTGCATTGGAGGAGTAGGCTAATGTCTATAACGAGTGCACCGCATGAAACCCAGTGCGTCGTCGAGCCTTCTCACGCACAGGGGATGGAGTACAGTATACCTAGGGCCAGTTGGTCACTATAGTGTACCGTGAAACGGATCTCATACACTGAAACCATTATATCATTCCTGATATATACTGCACATTACAAAGTAAGTCCAGTCCAGACTAATATCGAACTTTATTCCTTGGGGAAAAAAAAACACTTTTGAAAAACCGGGTGCCTGTTTTGATGCCAACCTCACTGAGATATTCAGTAATATTTACACGCTAAAGAATGTCCGGAAAAGTGAAAGTGGTTCTCGTTGCGTCTCACCCTCGACATGATAAACTCGCCTTCACTTCATGGCTTGCTGATCGTAAGGTATAATAAATGCTGTGTGGTCTGTGAAGTAAAATTAGGACAAGTGTTAAAACGGCTACATATATATGTAGCCGTATGAACAAGTCCCTGGGGACAAGAATGTTAGCTTTAATTAGCCTTTTGAAAGGTAAAAAAAATTGACCGCCAATTGACTCTATTCATGACGAGGCATCCATATAAAGTTTGTTAACTTCAGGAAGTCTACAACCCGACGTGATGGGACTTTGTTATCAGTCAGAAAGCGAATGGTGGCGGATGAAAACAGGCGTGGTACGTCTCACCTGGCCAAGGTAACGTATGTGCGAAGATCGGGCGGCAGATGTTTACTCCTCTATAGTGCGGTGGAGCGTAACCATGATGGTGAAGTTGCACAAGCGTGACAATCCATCCGCACATAACGTCTGTGAGAGTAATTAGCTTCGTTGCATCCATGGTATGCTGACTAATGGAGTCACGTGATCTCGACACTATAACCGACGTACTGTAAGAAACCGTTTAAAAGGGAGGTTGACATGAAGGCGTAACTGGACAAATGCTATAGGTCTGTTAGAGCGTGCGTAAAGTGTTTCCGGATATAGGGACTACACATAGCACATGTCAGCTGACACAACTTATCAAGTGTCGTCTATGCCGGTAGGCCAGGGTTCAGTGAGTATACCTGTCAATTATCCTACCAGCGTAACTACTTACATGTAGACTGTGGTGACGTTAGTGAATACCAGCGTTACCAGTCTGACTCTCGGTGTGCAGTTGGAGGAAGCAGTTGTGGGACACCTCTGATGATCGATAGGGTGTCTGTATGAGCTCTCCAGACACCTCCCTGTTGAAGAGTCACAAGGCGCCCCCAGAGGGACGCTCAGGGTCCAGTCATCTTCTCCGGACACTCAGAATGCTGACCAGCCTGGACGATATCCGCTCCCTCCGCTTCTGGAAAGCGGTCATGGCCGAAATGGTCGGGGTGATTTTTCTTGTATTCGTCGGGTGCGGTTCCTGCACAGGTTGGGCGGCTGCCGAAGCACCTCTTAACGGTTCATACAGATCGGACGTCAGTGAGGAGCTGAAGAATCCGTCAGTGGTGCAGATCGCCTTGTCTTTCGGCCTGATCGTTGCCACCATGGTCTGGTGCATTGGTCACGTCAGCGGCGGTCACATCAACCCCGCCGTCACGGCCGCCATGTGCGTCACTCGCAAAATTAGTTTGGCGCGAGGATTCTTTTACGTGATCGCCCAATGTGCCGGAGCGATTCTTGGGGCGGGGGTTCTCAAAGCGGTAACACCTACCCCATACTCCGGCTCCCTCGGGTCCACAATTGTTAGCCCTCTCATCACCCCCGCACAAGGTGTCGGCATAGAATTCCTCATCACGTTTGTACTGGTGCTAACGGTGTTTGCGTCTTGCGATAGTCGGCGAACCGACTTGGCGGGTTCTGCCCCTCTAACCATCGGTCTGTCTGTCACAGCCTGTCATCTCGCTGCCGTAAGTAATACTACTTTATATATAAATTAGAGTGAAACAAAAACTATCAGGTGTAGTGCAGGCATATACCCATGTAGTGAACATGTTTCAAGGTACATACAACCTATGGGGGATGATTTTTATTGTATGTCTGTACCACAGTAGATGTATAGGTTTCCTCCACACGATAATGTAAAAAATTCCGACGTACCAGGTTAATGACCAGTCAAATAAGAAGATTTATATGAGATTGAATTACGTTTTCGCAGACGTTTAAAGTTTGCACTGTATTTTCCTTTAACGAATAAACTAGCTATTGCTTGGAAAAGCCTTTCTGACCGATCTATCCAACGGATTCCCCTGTATGTCCATTGTAAAAAGCAGCGCTTGACCAGTCACGTGCACAGTCAAATCCTGGGGCCGGTTTCATGAAGCTCACTTAGCTAAGTAAACCCTTATCTACCATGACAACGTATGTTGTAGAGATATAAAATGCAATTAGCTAAGGGCAGCTTAACACTAAGTAAGCTTCATGAAACTGACCCCAGGTGCCCGATCCAACAAAGCCATTTCTGACTTAACACAACTTTCAATATACGATTTTTTATCTTATTCGAGGGCCCTATAAATTAAAATTTGGATCCCCTCATAATGCCGTTTCAAGACAAATGTATTAAAACTTCAACTTGCAGTACAAAATGCAAAGCATTGTGAGGAGGATTTTAGTTGACATTATTGAATCGGCCCATTATTGCGCAGGTTTGGTTGCATGCGGCCTTACGTCAGGAGGTTTGTCAGGTATCTGGTGAGGCGCGGTGAGGCTCTCGCCATTCCGGTGTCCTCGTTTCAAAACCTAACCACCGTAACACGATAGCTGTATTTTCAAGTGCTGCATAAAATTACAACATAATGAGCATATCAAACTAATTACAGCTTTTGTCAGGGCTTTTTTGGTGGTACTTTTGACACGATGAAATTAAAATACAGCACCTGAGTTGCGCAAAACGTCCTTTATTGACGATATTCCCTGCATGTTATAAATCAAGTGAAAATTAATACGATAGTCAACAAGCGTGGGTGACGGTCTGTCAAGCGTATGACGTTATTCCTTTACAGACGTTCCAAACATTATTCCAGGCAGACAATTCTTTATACCTTCCTCCATCTTATACATACGTGTTACATAAATAACACACAAAGGTTTGTAAAAAAGCATTTAAATGTCAACCCACCCGTTTTCACCTCAATCTTCATTTCTTTTTGTTTCATTTTTATTTGTGGCCACATGCTTGACGGCTTCCCACTTAATTCTCGTCACCCTCATGTATCGTGTGACGTAATACTATTTCCCAGCTTCGCTGTAGAGTTTCTTCTTTTGTCGTCGTTGATAAGCAAGACAAACACCCTGATATTTTTTAATACTTTTATTTTTGTCTTCTTTCGTCTGAGAGATCATAAATCAGTCTATGTATGAACGCTCTTTACGATAGAGACTAGATGCCTAGGATTGTGTTTACACATTCAATAGCTGACGTATTTTATGTGAGTTTAATACAAAACTATTGACATTAACTTAAACTAACTCTCACACTACAGCCACATTATAGCCGCAAGAAAACCTAGGCTATAAGTACCCGGTCCTCACAGGCTATAAGAACCCGTCACACAATCTGTGTTTGTTCGCCACACGTTTATTTAGATGCATATATCGATCACTATAGCAGAGAGTATAGTATATATACATTTACCTTTGAGCCTTGTCTTCGCACGCGCGCTCTGCATACCTGTGTTTATCGCTAGACACTATGAACCGAGCTCGTGTGCCCCCATTTGTTCGTATATACCAGCACTTTCCTGACCCTGATATATATTACACAGCTGTCAGTAATAAACAGATAAAGCTTTGAACAATCAATATCAAGATTGTCATCACTAACCTTGGAAAGCCCATCTTCACAATGACATGGTGTATAAATCACCATGTATTTAAACCGACAATGTGGACATAGCTTGTGAAGATGGAGCAGCCGTGTACCATTTCCAGTGGTGGTCCGCATGAAAGAAAGAAAAAAATAGTCAAGAGCTCAGTACACACATGAGCTCGGTACACACAATTTGGATTCTGCACAATGTGTTTTATTTCTAATGAGTTCACGTTTTATGCTTATATCTCATACCATATGTGGGTGACCACTTAGTAGACGCTGTCACACCACACAACCTGCTGGAGTAAAGCCTGATCTCGCCCAAAAGAATGCCACACACACGTATACAAAACTCGAAATTAGATCAACATCGTTTTCTAAACTTGATCCTGTCTGCGTTTGGAAATTTTTCAAAGGTGTTTATAAAAAGTTATTTGATGAAAACCAAATTGGATATAGTGTACCATGTGCATGACCTTTTGAGAAGTTGCGTGAGCAAGTTCTCAAATTTATTATAGTGTGTCGTTCTTTGTCAGTAAAGTCGTGCTAACGTCTGGAAGGACCACGTATTTATTTAGAACATGATCTTCAGCCAAGCATGACTAACTTTTCTTAATCAGTTTGAAATAAAACATGGAATCTCTCATGCATCATCTCATAGCGAAGATATCATACTCTTTCCGCCTGACTCATCTAATGTTTTCTTCTCGCCGCATTTGGTGTCAACCGTACGTGGGAAGGTCTGCCAGCAACCTGCGGATGGTCGTGGGTTTCCGCCGGGCTCTGCCCGGTTTCCACCCACCATAATGCTGGCCGCCGTCGTATAAGTGAAATATTCTTGAGTACGGCGTAAAACACCAATCAAAAAAAAAAAAAAAAAAAAAAAAATCATTTGGTGTCAAACTAAAAATTCTTGATTATCCAGCTTTAAACTCCATTAAAATAAATATATATTAAGTAAATGTATCTTTCAATACCATTTTTTGCAGTTGATATTGGTTTTTCATTCGTTTCATTTTCATTTAAACGTCATTCAACTTTGGTAAACATTATACCACGAGGAGGAACTGCAAATAATCAAATGGGTTTGTGATTTGCGGGCAATCTAGCAGAAATTTATAAAAAAAAAAGATGATTAATTTACTCCAAAAATCGACGGATTCATTTTTGTCAGACATATATACCTGGTGATTCATACAGAAATTTTCCTTGCTGTTGTTCGTTAGTGTAAATTGCGATGTAGCCTGCGGTTTGAACTTTATCAGCGTGAAGCCTTTATTAATACTTACAGTCATTTCAGGTTTTCTGAAGTCATCAGAAAAAAAGGCAGAAAGCCGGATGTTATTTAAAATACCTTAGGGGTGATCATTTAAAGGCATATATAAAGAGGAGATGAACACCCGGCCAAAGTGTCGAATTCACAAGTTACGCTGTCGTCCGGAAAAACTATGTCAGTTAAATACATGCAGTACGTGTGTAGTATATAGCAGGTCAATGCACCGAGTCGCACGCCTACTCGGACACTCCTTCAGATAGGTAACAGTCAAATGACTTGACAATGCGGGTATATATGTATAGACAACCCTGCACATGGGAAAGTGTTCATTCTCCGAGTTTCCTTATGTATGTATATATAGCCAGATGAGCTGAGAGGCGAACGCTTAATATTCAGTCATGTATCGTAGAGATATCAACAATTACTGCCTTAACTTGTACGATTAGGTTACCAGCTATATACCATCTGTTCAGCCATAAGACCCTTGGGTCATGTTCTGTCGAATATGTTGGAGATATCAAAGATCAAAGAAAATTAACACACCCTTCCCGCTCCCACCGCTCACATGGAGGCATGATTGCATCCAGTACGTAAAGTTGCTTGGTGAATTTTAGGCATGAATCGAAGACGGAGAAACACTTTCATGTGAGAAGCAACAGACACATTAAAAAAATAGTTAAAGAAATGAAAATGTGCTATTTTTGTAAGTATTATTTCAAACACCTGACCTATATACTGGATTTTAAAAAAAACACACACACACACGCATGACCGTAAATTTAAGCAAATCAGCGACGAGATCATTGTAAATGGTGTATCTGGTCACAACGAAAAACAGCTGGTCATATACTATAGAGCTAATTACACTGCAGAAAGTGTTCTAAATGTCGGTTAAATTATTGTACGGCCAGTTGGTTAGCGCGCTAGTGCAGCGTAATGAACCAGGAGTCTCTCACCAATGCGCTCGCCGTGAGTTCAAGTCCAGCTCATGCTGGCTTCCTCTCCGGCCGTATGTGGGGTCTACCAGCAACCTGCGGATGGTCGTGGATTTCCCCCGGGCTCTGTCTGGTTTCCGCCCACCATAATGCTGGCCGCCGTCGTATAAGTGAAATATTCTTGAGTACGGCGTAAAACACCAATCACAAAAAAAAATGTACGGTTTTTATGCTTTAGCTTTAAATAGAAACTGGATATCATGGACGCCAATTAACGGACCAAAGCTGTATTATGTTCTGTGTTCCTTCCTACATTTTGCGATTGTGGGACAAATGGCAATGTCAAACCAATGTACATATTACAAGAGAACAATTGACAACCCAACTCTGGCCCAGCTCGTCATTGCGCGGCAATCTGCGCTCTGCCGCATATACATATCATGCATCCATGCAGTCGCCATCTTCCTGCCAAAACCCCATATGCACCCAAAACTTAAATCATAGTTTATATGCATACAGGGAGGAGAATGACAAGATCTCTCACAAACGCAAATGCGGATATCTCAAGAAGATCAGTGTTCTTTTGCCAAACACTTGCAGCTATGTATTTTTTCTTTCATATATATATATATATGTGTGTGTGTGTGTGTGTGTGTGTGTGTGTGTGTGTGTGTGTGTGTGTGTGTGTGGCTTGATTGCTTAACTAACTTTCACGGAAATCATTACATTCTCTTGTATTTTATGTGCGTTGTATTGCGTCTTGAATTTCGAATACGCTGAAATAGTTCCGTATATAATATATTCGGTTTCTTTATTTGGAGGTCGTAGGCCTTTGCCGTTGAGTTGAAGTCTACATTGCTTTAGCATTGAGTAACAAAGAATCTTTGCAGTTTGAAGATGTAAATCATCTTGAAATCGATTCCAATTAATTTGTAAAAAAAAATCTCAGTTCTCACTTTTGCAGTTTGAGAAATCTGTTCCCGAAGCCTAAACTAACCGATAAAAGGTCATTGCAACAGTTTGCAAATAGACTGCGTGTTTTCAACATCGTGCCATGAATTAATGTGATCAAACATGCAACGTATTTGAAACGGGTATATAGGCTTCTAAGTTCTTGATGACCTGATACCTTTGTGAAGCAGGTATGCTTGTATCAGACACAAATGTGACATCCTGATGTTCCTGATGCTATTACCTTTGCGAAGCAGATATACGCTTGTATCAGCCACAAATAAGATATCACGAAGATCTTGCAGATATTACCTTTGCGAAGCAGCTATACGCCTGTATCAGCCGTAAATAAGACATCACGAAGATCCTGCAGATATTACCTTTGCGAAGCAGCTATAAGCCTGTATCAGCCGTAAATAAGACATCACGAAGTTTTTGAAGATATTACTTTTGTGGGGTAGGTATGCTTGTATCAGACATAAATAAGGACAGAGCGAAGTTCCTGGTAATATTACCTTTGCGAAGCGGCTATATTCTTGTATCAGACATAAACAATGACAAGACATCACGAAATTCCTGATGGTATTACCTTTGAGAAGCAGTTATACCTAAATAATACATAAATGAAACATTCGGAAGTTCTTGATCATAATTCCTTTGCTAAGCATATTTGACTCGAACATAAATGAGATATCCAGAGGTGATATTAACTTTGCCCTGAAGGTATACGTTGCTGAGAAAAACTCAACAGGACATCAGTTATAGTTCTCTTGACAGGTTAAGATAATACTTTCAAAATATCAAATACTTTCTCCAAATTGGGTTGAAGCTATACATGCACATTCCAGCCTAGGTTTTCAGGGTCTGGTATGAAGGGCACGTATCTTGGTGGACGGTTTGCATTTCTGCTTTCTTTGTATTTCCACAGATATATGTTCTAATTAGCACGACCACCTGTACCCTCCATCCCTACACCGTCCTTTGATTGCTGGCACTGTGCAGTAATTTACTCCTGAAAAACAAGCTACATGTGTACTCATGAGGAAGACTTTTTGTCTATGGAATAGTATCATAATGGCATAGATGAAGAGAAAATTCAAGGGGAACATGTCAAAATTTACATAGATCAAGTCTTGCAGAAGTAGTACTTTGAAGTAGTGCAAAGAACGCTTGATTAAAAGAACTAATGCTAAATGCCCTTGCCTGATCGGAAATATTAAGATTGATCTGTCCAAAAATTGTGTTCAATTCCCTGATTACTATTTTGAACATTGAAACACTGGTCGGCTTACGGTCAGTTCAGGGACGTGCATATTATAACTTTGAATCCGCATTATATCTGTATTATACGCTGAAAATAGCTTGCAACTCTTGCAGACATATTGTGTATATACATATGATAAAAATAAAGTGGTATACCGATTGATAAAGAGCAAGTCACCAGCATGTAAGTACAGAAAAACGCATCTGTCTGTAGAGATATGTGATTAAGGCTTCTGAAGCGATCACCTCTGTATAAGTGCAAATTCTGATATCTCCTTGTATCCTTACATCCATTGGAATGTCGGATCTGCTGTGTATATCGCGGTCTAGAATGACATGACATGTAGATCAAAGTAATTCATCTGAATCAAGCTGTTGTAAAAAAAAACCAGAACAATTTGTATATTCTGGTAATTATGATATCCACCGCTCTTCACGGCAATAGATATATAAGTCCGTATATATATATAATGTACTTCATCCGTAATGCGTAATTAAGGGAAGGTTTTAAAATGAAAGTATTAGTACATCATACGAATGATTGGATTATTTCATTAAAAATAATTACATGCACGTAATCTGCTGACATTATGAGATTAAAGTATTCATTAATCAAATTTCGCATAATCAGCGTGTATTCGCATGAATTTATAACGTGTCGGGCGGGTGGGGGGTGTTGAGTGCGCAGGTTAAGCTACACGGGGTCTGTATAGGTTGGAGTAAAATACGCGGAGTGCATTCAGTTATTTCCTTGTAGTCTTCAAGCTTTTACAATCTTTTATATAGCTATCTCATCCTTTCAGCATTCTCAAGTATATAATCTGTTACTTACATTTGGTTAACATGTAGTTCGTATTTTGGGAAAGTACTCCAGCTTCAGCCTGGAAATCGTACTGTGGCTTTTTTTAAGAATTAATATAGGTTGTAAATATAAATATAACTAAAATATAAAATTTTACTTTTAAATTTTACAGTTTAAGTATGCAATGCAGTCACCCACAAATCACGTCTGCCCGGCTTACTCCCGCCATAGTGCTGAAATATTCTCGAGTGCGGCGTAAAGCACTAAATAAATACGTAAAGTAATGTGTAGACAAAATGTCAGGAAAGTGTATATCGAAAAACCAACCATAAATGTGTACAGAGTATTACCCTCCTCAGAGTATTACCCTGCCTGGCAGACATTCTTCGTATACTTGAGACAGGTAAGGTATTAAGACGACGTAACGATGTCACTGACCTAATGGTGATCTAGCCCGTGAAAAGAAGGGGTGACAGGTAATGTCACATAAACTTAAAGCCTTTCCTTTATGCTCGAGACCCATTATCGTAATTGTTCATGCGTTGTGCATATAGTTTTACGTATCACACAAAGTTCAGAGCTTCATGCACGCGGTATTTGGCGGTTAAGTCAACTCGCCATTTACTCACACTGTACAGTAGGATGTATGTTTCATTCATTTCACAGGCGTAAAACTGGTGTTATTGTTGACTGTTGGGTGCCTGTTCGAGTTGTTAACAACAGTTTAGACTGTCTGAAAAGTCATGTCACTTTGGATTAAATATGTATTTTAATAAAATCTCAGGTGTTAAATTATTTGGATTTTTCTTAACAGCCAAAACGTACAGGCAACATAAGAGCTTCACGCTAAAGGAAACGTATCGTACATAGGCTTATCCACGTAGGAGTTTTCATACTACCATTCTTTTCCGAGATTTAACTGCCCGAATTCCGTCATTATTTTTTCGGTGAGCACTACACCAGGCCAACTGTGCCTTAATGTCAGAAGTCAAAAGGGCGTCTTGAGTTCATCTCAATATTAAGGTTAGCATAATTCGCAAATTTCAATCTTCATTGACTTGTCGATGATATTTATACCTGAAATACGGAGAAATTCTTATCATTGACGACATTTCCCCCCCCAGAAGTGTACAGATTGTTCCCTTTACCCCTCACCCCCCCCCCCCCCCGCCCTCCTCTGTTCCACAACTGCTTATATTTTTAACATTCCTCTATCATAAATAAATGCGACTATACCGGCATATACACAAAAGCGGACGTAAGGTTATAACTTTGAAGCGCGTCAATTCTCTTTCAAAGTTTGGTGACTTATTGGCTATGTACATACATGTATATAATGTCCGCCTTCCGCGTCACTTTTATATCATATAACAGGGCTAATTTCAGTTTTTACTGCATAGTTTTTTTTTCTTATACGTAGACAGCAAATACCTGCAGGGCCTACATGTTTTATACGGCATATACAAACTATACCTATATAGATGTCTTCATGGATCCCATCAGTTATGTGATGACTTCAATCTACGTCACAAATGTTTTATTAAGAAACTAGTTTTTCAAGGGTACTCTATCAAATGACTTTATTCTATGTTTCCTTATTACTCTTTCACTCGTATTTGTAGGTATATACATGGAACGTTCGCGAACTTTGGCGTTGTGCGTCACGTAGCTCAGTTTCATTCCGCTCATCCAGAGGCTATATGTATGTAATAGGGGCTTATAAACATCTTTGTTTTCAATATTACATGCATGGGGCGTAAAAAGACACTCACAGGAGACAGACTCTATTAAATTTGTGTTTTTAGTTTAAATTAGGATGAAAATTTAACACCCTTATACCTTTACTTCATGGTAATGTTCCTAAGCACTCACTCACTCATGGTAATGTTTGTTGACGTTTGACATAGACGATGTTTTCTGTACGATGCAGAAATTGCATGGATATTGATGTTAATATCTGATTATTTATTTTATTATTTATGTATGGATTTTTGTGTGGTAATTGGCTGTAATACATGTAGAAGATGGGTTTTGTGTGGTAATTGGCTGTAATACATTTAAAAGATGGATTTTGTGTGGTAATTGGCTGTAATACATTTGGGGTATGGGTTTTGTGTTGTAATTGGCTTTAAATGCATGGCTGTGTTCAAAATAGGTGAAGTATATTTGTCAATTTTAAATGATTTAATTAACCCATTATTTTGTCAAAAAGTTATTGTAACTATTACAAATCTAACAACGTAAGAAACATCTCATGATAAACTACGTAGAAAAATAAATTTAACTTAACTTTTAAGGTCACAGCAGGTCAACTGAGGTTTTGTTCCCAAGCCAGTTGGGTTATTATCTAAATAACAACGTTCAGAAATTCATTTATCATTTATATACAAAACACTTGTATATATGTACATGCACTCTGTATTGTCTGGTTGATTAATACGCTTCTTTGTTAAGCTATTAGTGTGACATTTATAATAATCTGAAAGTAAACACAACCTTACTGCGTGACTTTTGGTGAGCTAATAGTATAAACTAATTAAGTAAAACAGTTCGTATGATTAAAAGCACGGATCGTTAGGCTGTACTGGATAACCAGAACGTTAAAGGTCACAAAGGTTGAATATGTACGTACATAGATACAGATGCGCATCTATACACCGTAAACACAGAATGTAGAGATGACAAGGACATGCAAGCATACAGGCTACATTAATAAGGTTAAAGATAACCACTCAGTTATATAAAATTAGTTGCTTTTTTTTTTGAGTTGTTGTTGAGTGGAAAATATCCATGAATTATTCATTGCACGAACTATGCCCATAAACAACGCCGTCCATGGATGAAAAATAATATAATAAAACATGGCTGTGTACGCCGAAATGTTGAGATTTTGCGCACGACCCGCCAAATGATAAGACCGCTATCCCTTGAGTTACTCAAGAAGCGCTGTATGTATAGCGCAGCTATTTCTTCAGTATAAGTTCCCTTCTCATCAGGGAACATCAGTAATATTCATATATGCTATATATCGAAGAACTATCACATACATTTATAATTGATCAATTGAACAGCATTGAAAATGGGACTTGTGGCGCAATCGCTTGGCCCTTGCAGGTTAGAGCAAGAAAACAGGACAAGTTGGCCCAGTGTCAGTATAATTCGACTGGGTAGGGAGTCACTTCAGGTGTTTTCAGTAACTTTGGCAGCATGGACTCGCCCTTCCTCAAGAATACACAGTATATATACACCAACGTATAAGGTGACGACGTATAAACCCAAGCATACATACGCAGCACAGCTGGGCATAAAATCCGGTGGGGCAAGGTTGTATAGCTCCGGCACTATCTATAACAGGATCGAAAGCGCAAAAATAGAGGCCAAAAAAGTACCATTATTCTAATATTCGCATGACGTAGGCTCGTATACAAAAGTGTTTCATTGGTTAAAATTATATTCAATCTATAATGAGATTGCGTGGCCATTTCACCACAGGGAGCACAACTAAACAAAAAAAAATAAATGGAATATTTTTGTAGATTTTGTGTCACTGCAACCGATGCATACTCAGGTCACCGGATATACAAATATAGCGGCGTCAGTTCATGGTGAACTGTATGCACATCTCAAACTGTTTACTAGTCAAACTGTATATAGGTGTGAAACGTGTAACGTGAGATGGCGCAAATATATTTTAATGCTATATGGTTCATAAGAGTGCTCTGTACTAGTACAAGTATGCGAGCATACATTTCTCATTGATGTTGATACCAAATCTTTCAACACCAGTGTCTGTTGTTTTGGAAAATGTAAACATGTCCACACCATTATATAACAAAACGTAAACGGCGCACTCGCTGTACGAAAACTATGGTCGTATAAATGTACGTATTATTAAATCTGTACTGTATCCCGAAACTATAACTGTCAAGAGAATATATAATTATACGATAACTATGTAGAAGTAATTTGAAATAGACTTACACATGGCCCTTCATTTGATACGATAATCGTGAAATACGCGCACTGCTCAAACATGCTCAAACTGCTTTCAGCTGGTGGCTGGATCCTTAGCCTACTATAGTTCTTTTGTTTCTGTTGGCATTCTTTACGTTTGAGCAATACTAAAATTATACAATGAGACCATTTACAAATTGATTTCATTAAAAACAGATTCCTCTTAGGTAAACAGCCAACAATCATCTTATTGCGTTTTACAAAGACAGTTTAACGGGACAAAACAATGAGCAATTTCTTCGAACAATAGGTTTACGATTGTGGAAATTTGAACATATTTTTTTCGTGTTCATGCCCACGCCAACTAGGTACAGACTGTATAAATGACAATGTGGTGTCTGTATATCAAACAACGGAGAAAACACTGATGTTCAGTGACTCATATTACGTGGCATGCACCTTCTGTTTTTTATTACGTTAGGATACACACCAACATAAATTCTGATATATAGGGCCTACTGATAAGCGCTGCTGTGTGATAGTAGTCTATAGGCCTATGGATGGGTTTTGTGGCCGTGCGACGATGTGCAAACACACTTTATACACAGTCACAGTTCAAATCTACAGATTTCGTATAATAACTTACAAAGGTACGACGTATAAAAGATATCCTCTAAGGCATGTCGATCAGAAGCATGTGTGTTTGACCATATACCTGGCGAGTGATTGTGTAATGTAGGTTACGGTATATTTACCTAGTTTTGTCCTGTAGGTTTCTTTGACTGTTCTGATATCGCCGACACTTTTCTGTTGTTTTTTTATGTTTTATTTTTATTGCATCAATATATACAACTATATATGTCTGATATGTCTACTCATAAATGATGCCATGAGTATGAAGTTTATATGCGACTGTTTTTTTGTGTCCGTGAACTCGATGTGCAAAACAAATATTATATGCAGCTCAAAATACGTGGGTGAAACGTTTAAACGGCGTTTCGAATAGAAGCAGTTCACATTGTATAAATCGTATACTAGTATTCACCATAAGGCCTTGCAGCGTACTTGAATGTACCTAGCGTGAGACTGTTTAGTTTTGACCAGTAGTCAGCTCGCTTTCTGTGACCCATAACCTTCCTGCGGTCTTTAGGGAAAAAAAAACTAGAATGTTTTTTTTGTTTTGTTGCAGATCCGTTATACAGGATCCAGTATGAACCCAGCTAGGAGCTTCGGGCCGCCCACCATAATGGGAACGTGGGACCATCATTGGGTATACAGTCATTATTGTCATTAGTGCATGAATATATTACTGTTCCTGTATCATCGACCTTCACACAATAAACAATTGTTCACTCATTTGCATTAAACAAATAGATCATATATTAATATTGTATTTCCATAACAAGCAGTCCTATAAACAGAGGTGTTAAGTTGATATGCAAACAATTGTAATCGGTATTATCGATAACGTATGATAGACCTAATATAAGTATATTGACACGAGTCTGACAAAATATCACTCTCATGAGCATAGAATATATCTATTTCGTGTTGTGACGCCAAATTATAAATTAAAACCAAACCAAAGATTATTCAAAATTATCATAATCCTAATCAGCAAGATCAGTGAAAACTATATGCATATAAATATCTTTACGCATTAATTTGGTATTTTTCCACCTTAAGGAGTGTACTCAAATGTCAGATCTATACCCTGTTTCGCTTCATGTCCAATACCACCGGTGTTAAGCGAGTTGTATCTACAGGTGATTATTTAAGTAAAAATAAATACATGTGACGTCGTTGTACGCAACATTATACAATATGCACGGTTGAAAAACCAGACAATATAAGCTTTATATATTTTATTAATATAAAGTAGAAAACAAGCATTATTGTGGGAGGAAACTGGGATTGGGGAAACGCACCACGATCGGCAGCTCAGATTGTTGGATGACCTCCCCACGTGCGCCTGGAGTCATATGTAATTCATGGACAAAGACAATGCATAAAGTGACATCGTTATACATGTATATGTAATTCGAGACTTTGTTTCCACTACAGGTGTATTGGTTGGGTCCCCTGGCAGGTGGTGTAGTAGCTGGGCTAATCTATGATAACGTCTTCGCTGCCAACTCTTCGTGGAAGAAAGCCAGAGCCTGTATGTTATCCAG
This sequence comes from Liolophura sinensis, assembly GCF_032854445.1. NCBI lineage: Eukaryota > Metazoa > Mollusca > Polyplacophora > Chitonida > Chitonidae > Liolophura > Liolophura sinensis. Next base: position 18,079,384 of record NC_088303.1, on the reverse strand, counting down.
CGATTATGACGACCGGAAATATGAAGCGGCTAAAACGAAAATTCGAATCATCGACGACGACAGCTCGGACCTGATCTCGGAGAAAAAAAGACTCAGCGACGATTCTCCAGAATCGAATGTCTAAAGTCACTAGTCACGTGTCTTCATTTGACTGCATGCATGCAGCATTTCATAACCATCGCATCGCATATAGGTTAAAACGAACTAATCTGCACGATTGTGGCAGCTGGGAACCTGTACATGCATGCTTATCTATACCTTTGAAAGCCAAGACTGCGGTGACTGCTTGGTGAAATTCCCTTGCACAGACATTACCAGTGGGCTAAATTTGAAGCGCAGTTGACCATTTATAAAATGGCAGTCATGCGACTGTTCTCAGATCAACAGAGAATATAAAAGTATACAGCACTCGACCTACGTATGCCGCAAAGCGATTTCCGATCAAAGTATATATGAAAATATGTTTAGATTTATCTAACTTTTTTTTTTCCCTCGAAGTTAAAATTGTGAACACCTCCTTGATGGTGTTTGGTGAAGGCAAAATATATCACAATTTTAACTTCTGTAACAGTTAACCACAAACATTGTTTTAAAGATATGAATGACTTTAGTACGACAAAGTCACTGTGAGAAGTTGGAACTGAGCTGTTAAAAGCTATATGGGCGCCAGTTCGCGGAAAACTGTCTCAGTCATAACAATATGCAATATAATGGCTTCCACTGATACACCCTACAAATTCCACTATATATATAGGCTAAGCCTTTCATGTTTAACATTATAGCCACCATTATAATTAAATTTAGAAAATAAATGGATTTCACCAGAGTAGCACAGGGTATATTATTACACGGATAAAATATATGCGATCAACTAAAACCATGCATAGATTTTGAGAAAGAAAAAAAAAAGCTTTAAGATTGGAGCGCCAGAAACTAAAGTATATGAGCATGTAAGTTCAGCATTAGTATAGGCCTATGTTTATCTACTGTGCTCTGCAATATTTAACAACGTATAATGTAATAAACTTCCCAGCGTTTAAGGATTGACCCTTTGGTCTTCAGATCCAGAACTCGACCTAGTGCCAACTCGATGCCACATATTTTAGAGCTGAAGGAAAGAGGTATTGAAGACAGGGCCATAAAACGGCCATAATGAGGGCGATTAAACACCCTTAAGACGAGTGACAAACGGGTGGAAAAAGCCACACTGCATACACAAGATATACAGATCCTAAATATATGTCTTTCTTAAGTTGGTAGTGGACCAAATGACCAAACCGTCACTTCTTCGGACAAGGACATTCACGCTTTTGACCCCTATCCATGTACACGTCCATCTTGATAAGGATCTTGACATTTTCTCCAAAAGCATGAGTATGTGATGCGTGCAGTGTATGACAGATTAGAGTTTCAGTCTGTCTTATGTATATATATATATATATATCCGGCATACCTATCTTCAGTAAGGCCTACTGTAGATATACAATGGTCTCGCTAGAGATAGAGCATGGGAATTGGGGAGTTCAGCTTATGATAGAAGAGAGACTATATCAATAGCAAGGCTAATGCACGTACACATTATAAATATAGCACTTTAAGGGGAAAGTCTGGGTGTGTCTACTGAAGTATGAGATTAGAGAACGACTCTTACTGCGTTTGCGAGGTGACATGTATAGAAAGTATAAGTACTACATAGTCAGAGACACGATTGGTTCTAGATACTGTAATGGACATATGCAATATTACCTACAGGGCCTACAGAATCTGTGCACTTTTGTAATATTTATATATTTTTGAAGAACCCATACAGTTATGAGTTATCTAAGTCATCGTCATTGTTGTTGTTGTTTTTTTGTTCTTTGTTAGAGATGGCATGATCTCAATAGTCTTTGGTCTTTGTGAAGTTACCAAAGATGTCACATGCAAAGGAAATAGCGTGGCGTCATCGCGATTTTTCACTTTCACATTAGAGTTTATGAAAGAGGCCTTTATAGTTCCAAGTTAAAGGATTACTTAATGTAAACATAAAGTCAGCCACGAAAGCTGAATTAATTACTAAAATACTATTCCAGAAATGTTTTAAAAATACTTAAAAATTCTACACGCTTATCAACAAAATAAATAGCAAACAATCGTCAGTACCTAGCCACTCATTTGGTGACGCCATTTTGCCATGTAATAACTGTCTAGAGTGGAAACGTCACTAAACCTAGGAGATCTACCGTAGCATCGCTATTAAACAATGTGACAATGAGAAAATACAAACAGAAACGCCTGATACATAACCAAAGGCTATCAGCTCTGCTCCGTGTTCAAAGGGCCGATACTTCTTTTAGTTTGACGTTCGGTCAGGGCGATGTTTGTGGACACAAGCGTCGTGTTTTAGCGTCCTTTTTCGTCTTCCTCCTGCATGGGTGTAGGCATTTGGCCTAGCTGACTGCGCCAACTTCAGAGAATTTACCAAACATAGCAGGGCCTTCTGATTGATAACAGACCGTTTCATTCAGAATTGGTGAAGATGTTTTCGCAATAAATCTGACTTTGCCGAGGAAAAATAATGCAAAGTCACAATATTTTTCTTCAAGTTATGATTCTCCCAAGGCGGTTTGCTTGCCAGCTCACCTTGAGGAGTTACTGCAGAATCCTGCACACCATGTACGCATTGTGACGTAGGCAGCCGTTCTCACTTCCGTGCACAGAAATGTGTGGTCCAAAATGCATTAGTTAAACACTTAAACTAACCACAAAATCCAGTTTATTGCATCGATATCTGTTTATCCACTGTAAGAAACCACACTGACACTCGAGAGCTTATAAGTTTTTGACGTAACAGCCAGTTATCACGTTACGCTTTCAGTGCTAGTGATTGGCCAAGTTCATAAGGGTTTCTTCAACAGGACTACTCGGAGTGAATTGTCCGTTAGTGCCACATCCCCAGTGCTGAACTTCATCTTTTCGGCTTTCAAAACTTTACAGAATTTTTTTACATATTTTTCTGTCATAACTATGTCCTGTATCATTTTTTCTGTGAATGTATAGTGGCAGACTTTATGTTCACTTTAACCAGTCTGTTATTTCACAATTTTCAAGAGTGAATTTGTATAAATCCAACGCTAAGCACATCACTTCACAAACCGACTCTTAAGAAAAATCTGACTTGACTGTTTAAATGGCAGGCTAAAATCTCATGCAGCCTGTTAAACATCCACGGTATATACACCCGTACAGGACAGTGACTCTCCTGCTTTCCAAGCATATATAGCTTCAGTCCTGGAGATGAGAGGCATCTGAGGGCTAAAATCCGATCAGGTAAAATTGTTGCCGGCGCATCGAGTATGTCTCTGGAAAGGTTTCGTCTTCGTTGCCTGCTGCAAGAGTGCGTTTTGATTTCAATGTTCCGTGATACACGGCTTGGTTATGATAAGTCTTCTTTCTTCCAGAAAAGTGGTTTTCAGCTAGTCGTTATGTTTTCAGTTAACTGTACCTTGTCTGATATTGTGCAGCTCATTCAGGATAAAGTATTTTGGAGAATCAATAAATTATTGTTCCTACTTTTTATGTTATTTAGTTGATAGTGTGCGATTTCATGAATTCTTGAGTGGGCCTTTCGCGAGTATCACCCAAAGGAAAAGTGATATATGTAAATAAAAATCACATGGAACTTAAACCTATACACTTAACAGTTAAAACTCATTTATAAATTTTGCCCTCTCATCAATGTTGTCTTAAAACAAATTTCTCAAAATTTCAACATCCATTGCTAAAAACAAAGCATCATACAGTTTTAAATTTTGAATGAAGTCAGAAAGGGCTTCCTGGAATCGGCCCCTAGGTTCACTACACCAGAGTAACCCATGTTGTCTGTTGTATACAGGGATATGTACTATATACATTTGTACTTTTTACGGTGGAAATCATTCCACATATCTTGAGTACCATCAATCACTTACTGTACATAGTTTCAAGTCAGGTCAAAATTGCAGAGTCGTATCAAGTATGGCTGGCCATTGACCCTCATGGCTTATCCACCTGTATATATATTATATGTGCGGCTTTAACTCTAGAGAGATGAGACAGCCAAGAGAATCTGATCGGGCATATTTTTTGCACGCAGAGGTACGTCTATCAAAGGGCTTTGTCTCTGTTACCTGTATTTTCGGTGTCCGTTTTCAGCGTTACGGCCCAATTTCAGCGGAGACAACACTTCTGAGCGAAGCTGATCTCTCCTTTGTGCAACTTGTACATTGTCCACTGATGACCTATTGGACATAAAGAAGATTAAAGTTCTATACACCGAACACGTAAATACCTATAAGCTGAAGTTTTCGTTCGTGCTACTCTGAACTGAAAAACGATAAATGTGTAGGATTTCAGGACTCTCGTGTTTGCTTTCGACCAGGTCAAAATCGGTATGTAAATAAAAAAAACCCCGTAGAATACAAAAAAAGATAAAAAAAAAAGTCGTCAATATATTTTTGCTTTCCACCAAAATAAATGCAGTACAATATGCAAATAATATTGTTGGCTTCATGCAACACGCTGCGTGGTCGCGTTAAGCATACTGGTTTATATCAACGCGGTATCGTAGCTAAAATCGACGATAGGATTTATACGTGATCTTGAGGTTGCGTTTAGTTTGGTGACAAAAACATTCTATAGAGCTAGCGTACTTTCGGGAAAAGCTTTTGTTAGGTTTTGACTCGTCTTCAGGAGTATTTCACTTGTATGGCCTTGACTTCATGGTTAAGATGAAACTCGGCTCTGATTTTATTCACCACAGTCAAGAAGTTTCTACGATGACGACCAATTTTATGAGCCGTGGAGTGCCTGTAGTAAACCACAGACAAGTCAGTCACCATTGCCTCTAAAACTGGAGAAAAATAAAAGTGAAAAGGAAGTGGTCTCCAACAAACTGCCATCAACTCCCGGAGAAAAATGGAAGCAGATGAAGCTTGAAAATTCACTTCTTTAATTCTATAATTGCCGTGAGAAAAAGAGACACCTGTTAGTCTTCTGTTGCCTTTGCTCAAAACTCTTTCTGCTTCATGGTGCTCTAACACAGTCGAAGACATACCTGGAAAAGAACAGTTGTAGTGACTGTTTTAGCAAAGCTGATCCACCACGAGATTCGAAATTCCATCGCTGGCTGCAGTGGTTTGGAACAACTGATATTTCTCCACTTTGCCTACCAATATTTTAATTAAAACATACAAGTTAAAGACAAGGTCAAAAAAATATAGGGGACCACTATTTATTGAGCACTTTTGACAGGTGTGTGCGTGGCACACAGTCAAAGGCACAACTGGGCATACATAATTTAATTTAGCCAACTTATTTGATGGCAGTTTTATCTCGATTCGCTGAAAAACTTAGTCTGCTGGGTTTTACACTTTTTGCAATAAATGACATGAAACAAATTACCCATCAGACGAGCATAACAGTGTCACTGTCTGAAACATGTTATACAATATCTGTTTTAGCCTACTTCACATGCAATACAAACAATATCTTGCAGTTATTTGGAACGTCATTGACCTAGTTATCCTCATACCATGACTAAGTTCAATAAACGCCAAGTTAAAAAAAACACCTGGAGGTGAAACAAGACGGTCTGTGTATGACGTCATGTTCAGAGGCTTAGTTCACAAAAAATACCTTATTATGTTTGCCTGTGACTCAACTTCAGCGGCAATCTTAAAGGACTTATTGTCACGACAGCTACGTTCATCAGTGGTACCTGTGAGAACATACACTTAAGTGAACCTGTACAGTTACAAGTGGTCAAATATCTTTATTTTAGGCCACTGGAAAAGCTACAAAAAACGATATCAAAAACACCTCTCACAACTGCCACAATACTAGGTATACTTTAACATTCGGTTTTTTGCTATATGTACACCAATAATACCTCAATGGCAAAAAGGGCTATTAAGTAGTAAACAAAAATTGAAAAAGAGACATAACCTTAAATATTACAACAATAAAAATGCTTTCACCACAGTGTACAGCAAGCATGCGGTCTGGAGAGGAACTGATTCACAGTTCACAGCAGGTTCACTAGCACCTTACATCACATCTGGTATATTCAGTACATGGATGTCAAACTGCACTTAATACACCAGTCTCTAGAGTACAAAGTGCAGGATTTAATCTGTCCTAAGCTTTTTCAAAGGGGTCTTTCCATTGTGTAGCATCAATGCTCACATCATACAAAGTTTACAGTTTTAGTTCTATTTTAACACCTTGTAAGAAAGACTAACCAGCATGAAAACAATCCTTTAACCTTTCTTTGGGCCTCAGCTTCAAATCTAAATACATGCACAAAACATGAATGATACAGTTTATAAAGAATACTTATTGCATATACAGTGAATAATTGATATATATATATATGAAAGTCAACCCTGAGCACTTCCATTCCAAACAATCCACTATATTATAAACACACTGCCAGCCTGGACATAACCAGGATAAGTGTCCTTTGCCAATCATGAGTTTGACAGGGGCCAGCCATTTTGTACAGGACAAAACTGCCATGTAAATGACTTTCTTAATAATGTGTACAGCTGGAAGATTTGCCATTATGTCCGGCTTGAACTATGCGCTGTGTGACATCTGCATCCCCATACATATTATGAACACTGAATGTATGTATGTTTGAGGTTTTATGTTATGACCATCAATTGCATAGATACAGAAGACATGGAGAAACATACAACAGCATTACTTATTCTTGTCAACTCATAACCAGTTATTTATTTAAATATATTTTTGATTCATGCTTAAGGTAGCGCTCAAGAATTGATCACCAGTTCTCAGTAACCACTACATCTTTTTTAACCTCTTTTAACCATGTGAAATACTTCTTCATGAAGGTGTTCAGGATGAGCAGGATACCAGGTGACATTTAATGCACAAAAAAAAAAACAAAAAAAAACACCGGCAGCACAATCATGGCTAATAAAAATGAAAGAAGCAACTGATAAACAATTTTTAGTTAAAGGAATTAAGTTTCCCAAACATCAACACATATCAAAACATCATTTGAATCAAAGCGGAAACCCTACACTGAACTTTCCAGTTTAACTGCTGTAAATACTGACACAATTAGACCCAACCTTTTGACCCTTGAGTAATTTATGAAGGGTTAAAGCAGCAAGTGGGTAAAAATTATTTCTCATCACATACTACTGTTCTAGCTTCGTGAAAAAAACCTTTTATACTTTTTTCCAAATTTATCTGAGCATAATATAATGATTAATCCTGCATATAAAAAAAAAACATAGGCTTTATCACAGGGAAGTATAATGAGCATAACAACAGTAATTTTCAAACTCTGAACCTGACACACTGATTGTCTACTTTGTTCCCTGGATTATTCATTGTCAATTGTAGCCAAGCAGATTTTGCAGCTTTTCTTACTTAACAAAAGAGTGAAATCCTACTGGCATTATGTGAGCAAACAGCCTCAAGAAATGAAAGGCAGACTAATTAACATCATCTGGAAGGTCATACAGGCAGAATGAATATGACGGTTTGGCTAACATTAACTTTACTCCGTTGTTAAGAGGTCTACATCAGATTGCTATTGTCACATATCAGCTAATTCAACTTAATAAACACTGAAGAAAACAGACCCAATGCCCTTCAGGTTTTCTTTCAACCGAAACACATCTTAAGCAAGTCTTATTGATTAAGCAAAGGAGACTGGATGATATAAGTGCTGAATTGCATTAATTTACACATACATTATTGAGAGGTCTGAGTATTAAAATTTATCATATTTCAAAAAAAATTGTTATGACACACATATATATTTGATTCTGTATAAATTTCTCAACACAAAAACAAACATGTTAATCAATACCACACATCATACCTTCTTCCTGTATAAAACTTTTAAAAGTTATATAAAAAGTTATGAAACTTCCATCATTAAGTAAATCTATTTATGTACCATTTGCACACATAAACCATGAACACACTGGATGAACTATCACTGCACTTCTTTAACAGTGTAACAAATCATAATAAATACAAGTAAACAAAGCCATACAAATACATATGTACATATCTATTCCACACCTTCAAGGGACAGAAACAGGACAAGATGTAGAAGACAATATTCAGTCAAACTTTAGCCAATTCATCACTGGGATATTTTATAAAACAAGTAAACTAAGACAAAAGTTTGAAAATGAAAAAAGACAGAATTTGGATAGCACATACATTGTACATGTACAAGTATTTCTTTAAGATATTACTGGTGTTTAATGTTGTAATATTGATTTGATGATTCTGAACTGAATTTAAACCTGCTGAGAAACCACCAAGCCTTGACAAGTACTGGACAAACTTCTACTGAGGCTGGTCAGTTGTGCATTTATGGAAGAGTAAAATACTGTTGAATGTACATAGCTATCAACAGTCAAGAAAATTAAAGGACACAGTGCATACAGGGCAAGATAAGTGTCTATATAGACATTTAAAGAATGACCAAAAATGGTCTAAGACACCTAGAAAGAACATTTCAGTGTCCATACAGACATTTAAAGAATGAACAAAAATGGTCTAGACACCTAGAAAGAACATTTCAGTGTCTACACAGACATTTAAAGAATGACCAAAAATGGTCTAGACACCTAGAAAGGACATTTCTGATATGTCAAAGATAGTGGTCAAAGTAAGAACCTCTGATAAGGTGTGGAATGTACTGCTAAAACGCTTCTAACATCAATATTTACATGGGCAAATAGCTTAGCTTAAGACAATGAGGAAGTGAGGCATGCTTTCATTTCCATGTGCTTCCTCATTAAACACAGCATGACACAGGTTCCCTCAAGCTAACTTCATGCATCTTCCATGCTGTGATAAGCTAGGCTGGAGATCTCCTTTAGAAACTCGGCCTGAGGGAGATCTTAAGGAAACACTTTACTTGGGTTCATGAGGTTCTTTGGGTCGAGGGCGGCTTTGAGCTGCTTCATCACCTCCACCCCCGTCTCCCCGATCTCCTCTGTCAAGAGGTGTCTTTTACCCATGCCAATCCCATGCTCCCCTGTACAGGTGCCATTCAGAGCTAAGGCTCGCCTGAAATGTCAAACATCACACTGTCTGAAAAGCAGTATCCTATATCCACATCAGATACTTAGTTGTTAATCATAATAGCAATGATTGCCAAAGGTGTTTCCAAACAAAAATCAACTAGGATCCAGAAGTCTGAAATACCCCTCTTCCATCTGTGCACGTGGAAATCCATCATTGCACCAAGTGCCTGAACTGGAGTAATTATTAAAATAATTATCCAGTTGTACTTAAACTTAAGCATGTACAAGTTTAGATGTCATAGGGACGACGTATGGCTAGTTCATCGAAATACAGTTTCATGTACTTTAGGAACAGTTGCAAGGACAAAATTTGAAAAGAACTATTACACAGTCCCAAATGGGGGTAATTTTGGAAATATTTATTTATTTGTTTGGTGTTTTATGCCGTAGTCAAGAATATTTCACTTATACGATGGCGGCCAGCATTATGGTGGGAGAAAATCCGGCTTGAAACCCACGACCACCTTCATGTTGCAGGCAAACCTTCCCACGTACCGCAGGAGAGGAGGCCAGCATGAGCTGGACTTGAAATCATTGTGACCGCATTGGGGGGAGGCTCCTGGGTCAGTGTGCCTTGCTGATGAGCTAACCCCCTCAGTCATGGAAGCCCTATTTTGGAAATAATTAGCTGACTGCCATTACCCTTAATTAAGTACAATTTCAGATGATAGGCAAGATGTATGGTAGGTTCCTTCAAAATAGGCCCAATAGTTGGGCAGGAGATGTATGGACAAAATAAGGTCTACAGACAGACAGACAGAAAGACAGACAGGGTGATATCAGTACACGCCTACCCCTGGCCCCACCACCCCCAACTCAACATATAATGACTTTTTTATCACTAAATCTGACAATTCATGGCCTCTACTACACAAAATAACAAAATCTGAAGGCCATTATTACACACTTACTCAATGTATCTCGGATGTTTCATCCTGGAACTGGAATGATAAACTAATAGCAACCTAACAATGACTGTTCTTACAATGAATATGTCACAACACAAACATTAGTACGTATACATGTACACATGCCCAGAGAAAACCAATCATGACTTTCTCCAAAAATGTCAAAATTCATGCCCATCTTTCATGACAATTCATGACGGGGACATTCATGACTATTTATTTTTTTTCTTAAAACTTGCTCAAACAGAATACGCTGAATCTTTGCAGCACAATCGGAACTCCTTGCAAATGGGAAAATTTACCCATTTCTTTCCCAGTAAAACAAATGTGTATTAGACCTACTTTGCCATCCTATCTGATAATTCCTTGACAGCTTTGAGTTCATCAGGCCTGTCTGGGTTTACTGGGAAAAATACATGGAAATTCCCATCGCCAACATGTCCTACGATAGGCCCTGGGTAAAAGTAAACAATATTATCATTTTATGAGAGATCAACACACATAAAAACACCTGTAAGAAATTGCAGAATATTTCAACTAATGTAAACAGGTATGGTCTTCATGTAATAGTATAAACAGTATGTATACATACGCACAAAGTTATTTAAATATCATCTGCAAGATCACCACAAGTATGAAAAGAAAGGAATCCTTGAAAACAAGTATACTTTTATTCTCTGTGAATTCAAACAGCCTCACTAAAATAATCAGCTAGACAGGCAATACTTATTGGACATACAATTTAACACATTTTACTGGGCTGGAACTATAAATAATGGAATGATGGAAAACCAAACTCAATTGCACAACCAGAGCAAACAACACAATCACAAATACAATGTAGTATTTGAAATCCTATTTCCGTTTCTGCAGATCCCTGTTCTAAATGGCAATTTAAAACCTCAATAAGAATGAATGATCGGTGTTTAAACACCATAACGGCAGTAATGCCGCTACATTGTGGCAAGCCTTGAATAAGATCATCTTAACAAAAATAACAACATACTTGGTATACAAACATGAAGTAAAGATATTTTGGGTAGTCACAGGAATATATTTAAAATCGATGTAAGCCATAGGATGCTGTAATGAGTCTGGAGTCCATTGCATGATGTGTTGGTGGGAACTACAGCCACCCAGAGACAGACCAATCATCACAGGTCATAAAAGTGTAATTTCCATACCAGGATATTCCTTATTATTCTTCGCTGCTGCTGTATTCTTACCTACAACACCTGACTCCGCAATATCCTCTTTGGTTTTTACAATAACTTCAGGCAAGTGCGATATAGGTACACACACATCAGTTGAGTAAGGCTGGAACAAAAAACAACTGATTTTCAAGACAATTTCAAATCAAAAAAGCACTATCAACACAAAAATTCCACAAAGTAGCCGCTTAGTTAAGACAAATGCCTAAAACAGCTGTGATGATGTTTTTTTTTTTTTGTTAGGTTGTTGATATATTTGATTGATTTATCTAATTTTCTTAACACTGCACTCAAGAACATATATATGACCAAACGGCAGCCAGCATTCTCATCAATTGGGAAAAACTAGGCAGAGCCTTGGGGAGCCCACAACCATCAGACAGCATGAGCTGGACATGAACTCAAAGCAAACGCTTTGGCAAGAGGCTCCATGCTACCCACTCGGCGACTGTCGTTTTCTGAACTTTTTACTTTTATGATGGCGGTCAGCTTTATGGGTAGAGGAAACCTGAGTGATGAGTGCTTTGAGTAATCCACCAATTTTTCACAAGTGATTGACAAAGTTTTACACATGTGATGTGCATGCAGATATGAATACCATAATAACACAAGACATCTGGTCTTCAATGAATGCTAGACCCTTCTCTTTTATAATCTCAGACTAAGTCCCTTCATAGAATAGCACAAAATGCCTTAACAAAGTTTTAATGAAATTCTTCTTTACGGCAACTGATAAGCATCACATCTGCTGAATTTGCTACATTCAAGGAAGAGAATCTTTCAGAACAAAATCAACAGAAATTTCTTCTACTAGCTCAGCCCCATTAGTAAAATTGAATAGATTTCGCCATCTTGGTCAAAGATTATATACTTTGCTGAAAATCCGGATTGCCTGAATCATGAAATCAGCTGATCAGCAGACAATTCTCATCCTTGTACATTCACCTCCCAAAAGGGTATGTGTTTATTGTACATGAAGTCTGATAATAACCAGGCAACCTGACTGAAATAAAAGTAGCTTAACAATGTAAACAAGAAGATTTAGCCAACAAAGAGAGGAAGGTTATTAATAAGCTTCAAATGTGCAGAATTTACAATGCTCCCCTCCTTGGATGTTCTGCGTTGTTTACACAAAGTTTCACCATGACTGGACCAGTTGATAGAAGTAAAACTGGACCTTAAAAGAAAAGGTTAATTGAACATACAGATAGACCAGAAAGATGCTATATCCTGTCCACTAATTTTATTGGAGAGGTAAAAATGAAGAAAAGATTTATTTATGTACAATCAATTCTCAGTTCTTAATTGCTATCCAAAAAAAAGAAAACCCCTACCTTGCTTCCTTTTTTCAGAGCCATTGAAGCATAAACAATGTCATGTCTGGCCTTCCACAACCTATTCCTCTCTTCTGCTTCTTTGGCCCAGACAAAGTTCTCACCTTCATTCATACTTGCTAGCTCCTCTGTGATAGAATATATGGCAGAATGACACAGAAAGTTATCTCCCCTTAATCATGCATAAAGACTAATGCACCATTTCTTTTGTGTGAAATTAATGTAAATTAATCTAACTAAAGTAAAACAGTGTTTCTTTTCTAGGACATTTGACACATAAGAAATCTGACTGTGAAGCTTCACTTTGAAGTGAAAATCTTCATTTATTCTACTGTTTTCATCACAGATTGCATTTTACAAGTGGTTTAGCAAAACAACAACGTATCTAGAAGATCTAAGTATCACATCCTTTTGGACGGGACTATTACGTACATTTCAGTATGAATTGTTGTTGCAGATGGAAACCCGGTTCTGTTTCAGCATCAGTAAGCAATATAAATAAAAAGTAGATCTTAAAGAGACACATCGCAGACAGAGAAAAAAATTGTACTGTTATTTTAGATGTCATCTACATAAAGTTGAGACTTCCAGATGACTACTGACATGTATCTGACTGAGTGAACGATCCAATATTCACTTTTATCCCGGGTTTCCCTTCAACCATCAACCCACTCTAGTGGCTGACGACAAATTTTTTTGACCGGGTTATCTCCTTTCACTGTGCAGATTACAGTGAAATGTAAGACACAGGATTGTCTTGTAATTATGTGGCCAACCACGTATCTTCAGTTCTGCCGTACAGATCATTGGGGATTACGAATACTTTAAAATACATAACTAAAAGAAAGGAAGATTGTATTTGGTTTACTAGCCTTATAATTCGCTTTCAAGTTATCATGCTGTTACACATGCTATCCACGATCAAACGTTGCTCTGTGGGTATCTTTGTGCTGCCTCATTTGCATAATAACCCACCAGGCAGACAGTTTAGACCAGTGACACATTTCACCATTATAATCCTTTTTATTGATATTTTTCAGAAAGTACAGGCCCAAGAGGTTTAATTAGGAGTCATATGCAACTCATTTTTGTATTTAGCTGAACCAAGACGAAAATTCTTAATTTCTTTCGGTGGTATATCCCTTTAAAAGTAGTATTACCTATCCCTATTCCTGACATCTACATAGGTTGAAAAGAACACAACACCTTAACACCTTTGACATTTGTGGCTCCCATATAAGACTACTCTAAAATTGTTCATAATGATAGAAAATGTTATTCCTGGAGTACAAACAGCAAAATATTGCAAAGGGGAATAACTCTGTAAACTCCCGAAACTGTGCCGATCATGAGGCTACAAGTTATTTTATATTTATATATTTAACTTAGAGCACAATTCCAAAATAAAGCATCAGAATATGTCACATGTTGATAGACCTCCTACAAAATCAAAAGATACATCCCATATCAAAAGCTACTTTGATATAACATGGCAAAACTCAAGTCTGCTAAGTGGCTATCCTATGCTGCGTTTTAATACCTTCACTCCTCCACCCCAAATTCCATTAACACATCATATATCTAAAGTTGTAAAAGTAACTTAACGAGGTACACACAGGCATAGATATGACAATGCCACAACAGTACTGGTGAATAACGAACACCAGCTGAACTCTGAGACTCAACTAACCTACAACAGCCACCTGTTCCTCCACATGTTTCCCTGAGCCATGGAACTCCAAGAAAAGTGAATTGGCCACTTTATAGTTCAGATTACTGTACAGGTTACAGGCATTCATCATCACATCATCCAGAAACTCTGAAAAAGACAAGCAATAAGATAAGTAGAATATTGGATGAAATCACTGTTAAACAGAAGCATCATAATACACGAGTGGTGTAACTCCAAAGAAAGACTTCACTGTATTTTATTTATGCATCATCCTGATGATGGCTAAATAAAATGCCGAAATATTGAGTCACAATGAAGTCTTTTTTCGGAGTAACATTAATCGTGTATTATTTTAAACTCATCAGTGGCACTACAGGACTTCAGTAGCATCAGTGACATACATATATAGTATGAAGATTAAAAATTCTACTCTAACTATAAAGCCAGGAATCCCTGTATGCATATATGCCTGTCCTTTGATTTTCTCTACATAGCCATTAACCTGTGTGTAATCTGTGATGATGTATCAGCTAGAGTTGTCTGAGGTCGGCCTGTCATATCAGGTGTTGGAAACGGCAAATAACCGATTCATGTGGCAAGTATCATCAACCCTGAGTGAAACGAGATCAGATCACTGACTATATGGGATCTTATATTTAAGTTGCTTAGAAATTCACCAAGAAGGTCATCCATATTTTCACTTAGCTTCAAATACTGCAACCTCATGGTGTTAACCATGCTTAATGTGTAGAACAAGTACAGTTGGGAGACAATCAAAGTTTGGGCAATTTTGTTCTTAAGAGTTACATAATTTCCCCCAGGCTGTAGGGGACATGCTTGTCGTTTCTTTGTGTTCTAAAACGAAGACCATTAAATGTGGTCTTTTTCTTTGTAATTTAAAGTTGTTGTTGTAGTTGCGTCACACCAAATTCCAATGTTAGTTCAGGGTTTCCCCTATGTAACCATTGAACGTAGTCCCTGTTTTCAGAGGATGCATATACGGAAAAATAAAGGATGCCTCTGTATCAATTGGGTAAAGGCCATAGGTATATCATAAAACTGTTTATCAACTGGGTGTGTTGCTGTGAATGCAAGTAACAGCAATGTCCAGGATTCGCAAACAGTTTTATTGTGTATGAAAATCAGACAAAGATGATGTCATAAATCTTTCTCATTGATGTGCATACTCTCCTTAACAGTGTAATAAATCCTTCTGCGAAGCAGAAAAGTGCATACTCTCCTTAACAGCGTAAGTAAAGACATTCACATTGTATTGCACAAAGGCAGAGCTGAATATTTTCAACAGGCACTAGCCGCACTAGTTTTTGTAATGCACAATGAACATAAGTTATGCCTCAGAGATCTATGACTCCTGCAGACGTCAGGTACTGATAAAGATAATGTAACAGTGAATGTTTACCTATTCTAGCCATGGGTATTCCACACTGTAATACCTGGACTGTTGTGTCCACAGCTGCCTGCACAGAGGGGAAAGAGCACACTGCTGATATTGTCTGAAATAAAATACAACAAGCACCCATTAACAACTTCCAAGTGAGTATTAGTTATGGACCCAAAAGACCAATTATCAGAATGAAAGAATATTTCATGTATCGCTGAAGTTTAATAGTAAGGAAATCAAGGAATTCTGAGATCAACACTTACCGATATTTAACTAGAGTCCTTTGTTGATATAAAAAACAAAAAAACAAAAAACAAACACACGTTCCCCAAAGTGATTTCCAACTAACAGGTGCATGTATGTCCACACTTAAAACTTAATTATTATGTTCACTAAAGTTCAAAATGTAACTATATATTTATGCTTGGGTTTTTAAGTAGTACATAACAATTTTTCAGTAATGTGACGATGACGAGTCATAGGTGTGCATACATATACCGTCCATGCCAAAGACACCAGACATGACACCTCACCCAGTCACATTATACTGAAACTGGGCCAACCAGTTCTGTCTTTGCTCTAACCTCTCAGTGTTGAGCGGCAAGCAAGGCAGCAACACGTATGACTTCAAGTGTTTGGTATGACCAGAACCGGGTTTGATTCCAGGTCTCACGACTACTAGGTGGACAATCTAACTGAAGCCACCTGCAGTCTTAAATTTGTATGTTTCAATGAGGCCCTGTCAAACGCCCGGCTGCAGACCTCTGAGTTCATTTTACTGACGTCTAATGCTCCATTCCCAACTCGTCATGATATCGTTACATTAAAGACAGTATGTTACAACAGAAACTGATACACTGTAATGGTGTAGTCGTTACACTACAGTCCATTCTTGATGTAACAGTGGCTCAAGGTCTTGCTTCACATTAGCGCCACCTCAGCGGATTAAAAAACATGCAGTGTCTCCATTCATGTTTTAAGTCAAACCAGGTTTAACGCAATTACCGATTGGATTCAAATATACGCACTGTTTCTGGTATTCCATACAATCGCAGAGTAGCCTTTGTAATAATACCAAGAGTTCCTTCAGATCCTACAAACAGATTGGTAAGATTGTAACCTGCTGATGTCTTCCTGTAAGAAAAGAAAAAGGATATAGTTTGGATGAATCATGAAAGTGTCAAAACTGCTAACCCTTGTATCTTCTTTGAAGATGTTGGGGTAAGGTCTCTGTGGTTTAGGGATATTTACTTGTTCTCAACCACAAAATTTTACTTGTTCTCAACAAACAAACTTTTCCCAAGTACATATTGCACCATTTAAAAATAGCCTAAGGAAAAAATATGAAATTGTGCTAACTGAGTGACTGAGTCCTTGGGGTTTAATGCACTAATTGAAAACCCTTGGCTCTCCACTTATATGTAATCAAAATAAACCTTGGATAAGTCATTTGTTTCATTTGTGTTTTTCAACATACTCAAGAATATTTCACTTATATGACAGCAGTCAGCATTATGGTCGGACGGGATACATTACTGTCCTGTACACAGTTTTGACAACACTGCGTGCACAAGAACTGAAGAGTTGATCATGACCTTATTACATATGAAAGCTGGTCAAAAGTCATTTGTGCTGACCAAAATCTCATCCTGTAAGAGAACTGAAGTTTCATCGTGTTTGTCCCGGTAGTATTGGTACATAACGCTATTAAGTAAAATATGATCTCTAACCTAAGAAAATACGTCAACAATTCAGTTCTGCTGGCAACAATGAATTATGATCTAAGGGAGATGCAAATGACTGCATGGGTGAAGTTTCATTGCATGCGTCTGAGTAGAACCACAAGATATGTAGCGACACACGAATTTGTTCTCCAAATATTGCAGTAACAGATGGACCAGCAGATGTGCACCACTAGGACATAATAAATTACTATGGCTGAGAGGAACACAAAGCAGTATAGGTACATGAAGCCTTACTTTGTTCTCCGTCCAGCTCCTGCAGTGTTAATGACTCGGCCATCTGACAAGACCACCTCTAGGTTCAGCACATTCTCCCTCATAGTTCCATACCTCACAGCATTGGTGCCGGATGCACTCGTGGCGCACATCCCACACAGGGAGGCATCAGCTCCTGGGTCTGAAAATACAAGATAATAGTACTGAGTGAGAAATAGGAATAGAAGACACATTACAATTCAGTATGAACTGTACGTTATCATCGCTGGCATGGGCATTCCACATCAGCAGCCCGGTCTGAAAATATATACAGTTCATTTCACAAACATGATTTAACATGCAAAAATATTCTAACTGAACTGTTATCACTGAAATTAACATCTAGGAATTACTATTTTTCCTTCAATATTTTCTCCAAGTATTGGCACAAAACAAAGGTTTTCCGGACTGATTCACCATTTGATGAAGTTCAGAAAAACAGTCCGAACAGAAAAATGCCGTGAAATAATTTAAAGTTTAGAGACCAACACATATCATCCTCAGGTTGCTGACAGACCTTCTCACAAACCCCTCCATCGGAAAGGAATCCAGCATGAACTGAACTTGAACTTGCAGCCACCGCATTGGTGAGAGGCTTCTGAGTCACTGTGCAGTGCTACCATGCTAAAAACTTGGCAACGGAGGCCACTATAATCATCTGCACCAAATGAATTAATCTGATTTATTTATTTGATTGATGTTTTATGCCGTGTTCAAGAATATTTCACTTATATGACAGCGGCCAGCATTATGGCAGGAGGAAACTGCTGGCAGGCTAATCGCCTTGGACACGGACGCCCCATGCATCAAATGTAAGAAAATACTGAAATGATGTAGTCTAAACTAATTACTTAATTTAAGTAATATTTAGTCACACATTCTTAAAGAATACATGAAATGCTTGTTCTTATTTCTTAATATGGAGTATATGATATGAATTAACATATAAAAGAACAAAAGTGCTTAAATGTTCAGTTTTCTTTTGGGGCTTAAAAACGGCTCTAAACTACAGTTTTCGTAAGTCCCCAGCAGTCAGTGCAGAATCTTTCTTTTATCTAAATTTAGGTAGCCATTATAAACTATTTAATAAACCCATTATCATAAACAATTGCAATCCCTGAGTCGACCCTGAAAAAAACCCCTCAGACTCAACAATGTAACATGCGCAAAGACTAAGATATGAGAGTATTCGTAGCACTAACCTATAGGAAACCAGAGACCAGTGTCACGCAGGTAATTATTGAGGGTCTTCCTTAATACTCCTGCCTCCACGGTACAGTCAAAGTCCTCAGGGTGAACAGACAGGATTCGGTCCATTTTGTTCAAGTCAATGCACACACCACCCTGCCCATAAAAAGCAAAACCTAACAATACAGTTCTACAAAGCATACTCTAATAAAACACATTCAAAATGACAAGTCTTTTAACTACATTAACACTAACCATAATCTGACAATGCAATTAATTGCAAAAATTCATATACAAAATTAAATGTTAAATTTTCTTTCTGAAAGAATATGTTTAACATTTAGATATATGTGAACAGCTTAACTGGTCTACTCACAACTTCAGCATTGACTCCTCCCTCAAGACCGGTTCCGGAGCCAAATGGGATGATTGGCAGCTCATTGTCATAACATATTCGTGCCACCTGACTGACTTCTTCCACAGTTTTCGGAAAAACAACCAAGTCTGGCAAGTACCAACTGCAGATGAATCAGAATTAACAGTATGAGACTAATGTATCTACATTTGAAAACCTTTAAGTTTTACGAATGGGTATAAATCTGGTCAGATAGCAAACACCTGAAGTAGCATAAAGTAAAATATGATAAAGCACTCGAGATAAACAAAGAGCATTACCTTTAAAGCCATTTGAACATTGTAATACGAAAACTGAAATACTTCTTGTATCCATACATGTCAGATGATGTCACAAACCAAATTAGTTCAAAACAATTACATTTCAGGTATCGCTTAAGAAAGACAAGGGATTGCCATTAATGTTCCAAAATGGTCATCATATATGTGAAACTGCTGCAAGCAAGGGCTAGATTTTATACTTTGACAATATGTTAACAATCACAACACTTTTTCAGGTCAGGTTATCCTTACAAAACACCTTGTTAGCATAATCTGATACCATCAGAAAAAATAGGGTAAGCGGCTGAAGGTCGGTAGATATTTTTTTTTTAACACTCTGGTTTTATATGAAAAGGATAAGGATGTTAAACAAACATTAAGAAAAAAGACCATCTTATTAAAACCCCATCAGAAACTTTGAGTACGGCCCTTTTTTGGAGGATCAGTTGGGATGTTCCCAATGAATATGCACATACTTAGCTACTATCATTTGTATATCCCCAGTGTTGGTGTCCAGTAACAATGAAAGTCATCTAATAAAAGGTAAATGTTACGGGTGGTATCTGAAAAGTACTTCATGTATTGAATGACCCCAATACATGTATACATGTAAAGCACAAAAATGTGAGGGAGATGTTCTATAGTTGATGTACTTTGATGAACTTATTACCTTAAATTACAAACTTCAACCCATGTTGTCTTGTGCATAATATAATCAATGTTAAGGTTAATGTTTGGTTTGGTATCTCAAGAAGTACTGCATGTATTGAGCTCAGGTTTTGCTGACATGTAAAAAATATAATAAGGGAGTGTTACTGTTGATGCCTGAATGTGGATTAAATCATAGTAAATTACCAAATGCACGACCTCCACGTCTCTTTTGTGCATAGAATCAATTTTAAGATAAATACTTTAGTCATTTATATATTGAATTGAAGTCTATTAACACTTATAGCAGCAGAGGGAGATTCAATGTCTCTAAACACCAAATAGCCAGGGGCGTGTAGGTAGCACTACACGTACATGGTTAAATCTCTTTCACCTGACCATGTAACATAAGATGAAGTTTTGGGTCTAAGATTACAACCTCTGAACTTCTGATGTAGATCATTAGGTCACAGTAATGCAAACACACTACCTGACAATATCATACTGTGAACAGATATGAAGGTAGCCACAGACATAACTTCATATCATACAAAATAAGTAAGGCAGGCTAGACAGATAACTATATCTTCAAGGCACAACAAAGTTGTTTCACATAAACTATGAATTATGATCTACATGTATAGCAAATACATTGTGAGATTCTCAGATTGTGGACTACCAACCTAACAAACTTCTAAAGCTGCATCTAATTACAGATAAATAATAAACTTATACTTTAAGATTTATTTCTATTTTTAATGAAAATCTAAAAATAGAACAGAAAAAGACAAGGTCTTGACCTAATCTTTTTTCATATTTAAGCTAAACAAAGCAAAGCAAAATTATGATTTAAACTGAATGAATTTCAGAACTCTGACATAATATTCATTAATTGCAGATCACCTGTGATGTGACTCATCATGGCTATGCTGATCTCTAATTGCCACAGCAGATGACACCTGTTTCTCCCCAACAACTGCTGCAAGTGATTCCACAACTGATGAGGATATTCTGTTTGGTGCAGAGGCTGCCTACAAGAGAGATGCAAGAAAATGCTTTAGCATATATAAACAAAGAAATGCTGACACCGCAATTTATCTAAGATGCTATATCTACTACTCTACCCACATTTTTTGCACCACTTCAATACAGGTCCACGTTCCTCTGAACCATAATATAACATGGAAATTCAATGTCTTTGTTTGTTTTTCTAGTTTTTTTTTCTTTTTTTTTTTTCGTTTTCTTGTGAAGCTGTGGTATTAAACAGGGTTAATTTTTCTGCAACATTTTAAAGTTCTGGTATTCATTGTGACACTGTCAGTAACTCTCAACAAAACTGCAGCATGATAACTTTTAAATACCAACGATATGGAACTAACTCTGCTTCTGTGACTGACCAGTCACAAAAGCCCCACGAACAATGAGAGTGAAGGAATCTTGAAATTCCATGCCTGTGGCTAGAATTGAACACTTCAAAATATGGCTAAGGGTAACATTCATTGTCAGTAGAGGATGAGGTCCAGATTTGTGTATATTTCATAAAGAATAAGATAGTATTTGTGAGGAGATGGGGGGGGGGGATTTTCCCAGCTCTCCCAACTGCATTGATCGATTCTATACTTTACATCTACCACATAATCTCGAAAAATTATTGCACGAAAATGCAATGAGGGCAAGTTATGGTTTTAGGGAAGGAAGTCAAAACAAGGCACAATAAAGGTTATATACACTGTAGATGTGTGAAAAGCAAACTTGTCACAGGTCTACAATTATTTATTTATCTAATAGGTGTTTTACTCCATCATACGCCTACATAGAATGGGTCATCAAATAACTGTTTCAGATGTTAGATAAAGTGAATTTTGCTACAAGAAATATCCAATATGGCAACACTGTATAATCTACATTTGTTATCTGCCATTGTGAGCAAAGTTCATTATTTCCTCAGATGTAACAACGCCAGATGTAACAATGCAACTTCAAATGTTCTTTTCACATATCAGAACATATGTGTATGTAAACTAATGATTCAAATTGTACATGACCAACACAGATAACTGTTTTAATTTATAGTTCATTGTGCCTTCATTGGCTTCCTCATTGTAAATAACTCGCCTTCTTTGCGATTATTTTTAGGTACACAATCATAGTTACCTGTTATACCAGAACTTATAGTTACATGTAAATCACTGCTCTGTGCAACAGTATTATACTGGTATATCTGATGACATGTTTATCAGTTGCAAACATGTAAATCTGATTCGTGGTGCTGCCACAGGAGGTAAAATGAAATACGAGATGCAATGTTTTTTTACTCTAAGCATATTCTTGAGCACAGCGTAACAGATCAATCAAATAAATAAATATGATATAAATAACTATTTGTGAAACTGTTTACAGATTACCATGTTATAGTAAAACAAATCAAAAATAGTTGCTTAACATTTTGACAGGTAGCATGATACAGCTGTCTGGTTCCTTTATGTCTTCTGCAAGCTCTGTAAGTGACATCAGGTGCATTACAAAGACATCTGGTTTACGACTGGTCATATATACAGTAACACATCACATAGCAAGGGAAGCGCAGCAACAAAATATAGTGTATCGAACGGTTGTAACAGTCCTGAGCTTTGACGTCACAGGGTACATTGTAGGGTGATGAGAATAAACGTTATGATGAGCATTTGACTAGCGAGAGGTATATGGAGTGCTTATTCATAAAAATTGTGGTATTATGTTACTACTGGAAAGTGGTATGCACAATGATGGAATAGCTTATTCTGAGGTGTAAATATGTTAGGGGCTGGGTTAAGAGAGTGAAATAAAGCCAATGGCAATATGAATACTATAGTTGACAGTAACGTCAAATTTATATCCTGTTAAGGCCTGGGGATGCTGTATGTCTCCAAATGATGTTGAAATAATTCTTCAAAAATTCTATTTAAGAATTGTCTTTCAGTTGATATTTTGAACGGTAATTCCTATGAGCAAAGGTTAATCATTCAGGTGAAAAGTCAATCAGCTATATTACCAATCTAAATAATGAATTGTATGTATGTATTCTTGGGGTTTAACGTAGTATTTTCATCCTGGTTTCTTGAGACTGAAGTAGCACTTTAACTTTCTCTCTGTTGATTATAATGGCTTCATTGCAAGTACAACGTCGATCAGTAATGATTGCCTGTCGTACTGCCAGCCTCGACATGGCCTTTTTTTTTCCAACAAGGACAGATAACTGCATCAGGTTTTCCAATGTTGCGCGCTCTGACGTTAGTATGGGGCAAAGGATGGCCGAGCAAAATTTCGCCAAACAAAACCGGTACTTCATGACTTATTTTCACAAAGAAAACATCCACAATCTTATACACTAACAGGAGAAGCCTGATGATAACAATCTGTGCGAAAATTAAAAATACCGCAGTTCCCCTTTAAGCGAGATATTAACAGTTCATTACTTTGACAATGTCGGCTATTTCATGATGAGTTTTCTCAGTTGTCATTATCAACAACTTTGCCACAGGATTTACCTAGCGATTTACCACATATCAAGCTTAAATTTCAGAAATTATGACTTGCACTGACCTCTGTGTGCTGAAGACATCTTGCAACACCCAAAGTGAAGGTTTTCAACGCAGAACTGCGTCGAAAAATATTCCTAAGTTTAAGCATGGCTCTTGCAGACGACTTTTTTCTTTGCACAACTGTGCCAAGAAATTAACGGAACCTTGTGTAATGACTCGTACATTTATTTGAAGACAATTTTGTATTTTATGACGTATACTTTTGGAAATCATAACTGAAAGGAAAACATGAACAAAACCAATTAGTCTGACACAATTAATGTACGTTTTAGGTATTGTTTATACGCCGGAACACAAAAATGTTCGTACCTTTATCCCACATGGCTTCTCGAGTGACGTCACATCCTGCACCTTCCTTTTCGGCCACAATTTGACCATGGTGAGGATATGTCCACACGTGAACGTCTGAAAATTGGCTTTTGTGAAGCAAAACAATAATGAAAATCGAGTGAACACGGGCTCACGTCAAAGTTTGGGTTATTTTGAACATTTGGGAATTAAAATTGTTTGCTCAAGGAACAGTGGACTTATTTATGATGGCGTTTTGTTTCCATACAGTCCGAATGGCTGGCAGACACGTGCACATGCTAAATACATTTCCTACCTTTTTTTTTCCCCTTAAACACATTTCGGACTTTTCCGGCATTGTCAGAATAATGTATACGAGTACAAATTGAGTACAGTGAGCAAGAACCCTTGAACAGTTGACAGGCACTGCTCTCTTCGATGAGTGTTAACTAGCTCCAGAACTATGCCTAGAAATAGAACCAAAGGGTCTTGCGAGTTGTATGAGATCAGTAGATAGTGTTATGCTATACACTATGCCATACCCTCTGCCATAAGCCTTTCATAAAGGAAAGGTTGAAAACGTCGGCCTGCAACCCCACCTTTAGGTATCTACTGTATAGAATAGACTCGAAGCAATGCGCGCTTTCATTGTTGACACACATTTCCTCGTCCGATGCTATCCAAATCATTCTGTCGTTTATACTTCTGGCTTGTGCATACTTTTGCAGTAAGATACAGATTTTGACCTGGCACGGGGATTAGATCAATTCTCTTGCAAATTGCAGCATGTATATATGTATATGGGAAATAGGAAAAGATGTGGACGTTTCACTTACATACTTTGCCATGTCTTTAGCAGATGATTTGGTCAGTTTTAGTTGTGTTACTGATCATCTATGTTGTGTCATTGTTGTGCTATATCCAGTATAAACAAAGATACAAATTAGATACAGATCAGCAGATATGTGACTTCGACGGGGATCTTGGTGGTAGAGCGTCTGCTTCCGGACCGGTAGATCCAGTGTCAATCCTGGGTCGAGTCACACCCAAGACCTTAAAATGCGGCAGTTGTAACTTTCTTGCTTGGCGTTCAGCATGAAAGGGAAAGTGCAATGACTGGTTGACACTGGTTATCGGTATAATGGCTCGGGCGGGACTGCTTACTTTCGTTCAGTAAGGCGTCTTAGTGAAGCAGCACTAGATAATAGAGCGGTGGAAATCCGTCCTGCAACAAGGAGGCACATTACATGAACTCTAAGGATTCCTTCGTCGACATATGATTGAAAATTGTTAAGTTCGACATTAAACCCCAAGCGCTCAGTTACTCAACGGGGAATCTACAAGATGAAGAATACAACTATAATGGGAAAACAATGGCACAAGTAAAGAATCGGGTGCTGTGAAATGCAGATTTCTTAGTGAATTAACATCCTGCAACACATGGTAGCAACCGATTCTTAACTATAGTCAAAACAAAATGCATAGGGCCCAGTGACACAAAAATTGTCAAAGACAATCTCTCATATTTTTTCTTGAGAATCTGTCGCTTTAGGTAAAACACCTAGAGTGTATAAAGGAAAGATTCACGTGAATGATGAGCCTTTGTTGATAGGAATTGCCGTCTGATCTAGGCTGAAGACAATCTCTAATCTGACACGTGAAAGCTTTCATTGATTTATAGTTTTAGTGTCATGGCCTTACACATGTAGGTACTATTAAAGTAATTATTAATAAGTAAGAAGTGAGAGATAACATGGAAGGGGTTAGGTAAGTGAAGAACATTGTATGAAATTGTGAGAACTAGGCCTGATAAATAAGTGATTGCAAAGAAATTCATTTTGACGATCTCAGTGTTTTGAGTTTATTAAAGTCGAATATGACTTAAAGTTGAAATATTGAGGTCATAAAAATGAATTTCTTAAGAGTTACTTTGCTTGTTTATTATTCTGAGCTGTTCAGTGGATCACCTAGACTATGCCTGGTAACCTGAAATTATAGCATGCTAGACAATACAAAAATCAAATACATATCTAGGTAACACATCACTGCAGACCTGCAAATGACTTTTTGGGGCGTAGCCAACAAATCTAAAAACCCATTTTATCCAGTTGGTGTTTTCAATATAATCTATGTTATTTGTGTGTGAACTTTTTTCAGGCACCACTGACAGGATTGGATTTCATGGCTGACAGTGTGTTTTGTTCTTTCATTCCATTCTTTTCTGTGCACAGGTGTTGGAACGCCTTGTGGAAATCGGCCGGGTGGCCTTTATTGCCTTTGGCCCAGATGAAGGGAAACTGTGCGTCATCGTTGATGTCATTGACCAAAATAGGGTGAGTGCTATAATTCCCTGGAAGGTTTGTGAAGGTGGATGTAATGCCTGATAATTCTTCAGGCACGATTTGCTGATATTTTGAAAGTATATTCTGAAAAGGTTGATGTTTAATCTGAACACCACCAGGATGATGAACATCTGTTGATAGGAATTGCCGTCTGAAATTTAACTGAATGACATTTCTGAATCTGACTGGTAAATTTTTCTGTTAACATCTCTTGTATGACTAAGGAGTTACTTTCAGCTATCAGGTAATTTGGTTAATTATCGGTTTTCAGTGAAGATGCAGCTGTAGTAATCATAATCACTCTTGTCACTGCAGACAACATGGCATTGACCAATAGGGTCTGATGTTGAAATCCAGCTCCCATTGTTTGGCTAAGGCTTTGTCGTTACTGTTAGGCTCTCCTTAACTTTCACAGCTCACTAATTTGAAGGTTAAACGAAAAAATTTTTAAGCTCGGCGATAAAACCGTAATCAGATAATGAAAGATGTTAAAGAAAGTTCATATTCAAATTCACATACAGTAGTCCTGTCGGCACGCTGAGATCGTAGTGTTTGACACCTGTTTATGATGTTTTGTACAGGCTTTGGTGGATGGACCCTGCTCAGGTGTGGGACGCAAAAGTATGAACTTCAAGGCCTTGAATTTAACCAAGTTCAAAATCCCAATTCTCCACTCTGCACGTACTGGCACAGTGAAGAAAGCATGGGAGGCCAAGGAGATCACACAGAAATGGGAAGAGACAACATGGGCAAAGAAACTGGCAGCTCGGGAAAGGGTACGTTGACACCTGAGTTTTATGGATCTTTTCTGAAGGCCTTAGTGTGGTGGTTTGACATGTACAAAGATATAACATTTTGTGCATAATGCTGTATTTGTGTCTGATGGTGTCACTACGTCACAAATGCCTTTGCCATTATGGTGTCATTTACACCATTTGCAATGTCAAGAAAATTTCATGAATTCAGATATTAGTCAGATCAGCCACCTTCTATTAAAAACATTAGATGCACAAGGTCTTGTGTTGGTTTCTAGTATGAAGACATTTGTCTGGTATCTGGTCAAGTGCAATAGTTTTCACGTCCTTAATCCTCACCTTCCATATATCTGCCAGTGGTGTCGTAAAACAGATTTTTAGTTTGGACACTAGTCACTCTGACATAACTCTGACATTGTTGATAAACACAATTTTGTTTTACTATGATCTAATACAACTGTATCCAATTAGGTAAGTTTTCCTGCCACATGGCAATCTGGTTAATCATGCTGTTGTGTAACCATGTCCTTACACGAGCTGATCTCTTTTTACTGGAAAATGGAAGTGAAAGTTACAGGAAGACTATAGTGGATATTTTGTCAGTCGTGTATAATAGCACTTTCACATGGATGATGAGCCTTTGTTGATAGGAATTGCCGTCTGATCTAGACTGAAGACAATCTCTAATCTGACATGCGAAAGTTCTTTCATTTTCCTGGTATTGCAGAAGAAATCAGGGCTTCCTTCAGTGGACAACACACTATTACTGTAATATTTTTTAAGTGACACATTTTGTTTGATTCTGATTGATTCATTCACTTTATAGTGCCATTTATGAGTTGTTTTTTGTAAAGTTTAATTCATTTCGTATCAGAAAACTTTAAGTTTAACTGTTGACATCAGATGTGTAATTTTAGGACTTCTACATGCGTTGGAAAGTGCATTTCTACATTCCAAAGTTTAGGTGCAATACAGTATATATAGATCCAGTAGAAATAAAGTATCCATTACTGTTGACCGGCACAGTGTGTAGAGTGTCTGCTTCAGGAGCGGTAGATCCAGGGTCAAATCCTGGCTCAAGTCACATCTAAGACCTTAAAAGAGGAAGTTGTAACTTCCTCGCTTGGCGTTCAGCATGATGGGGATAGTGCATCGACTGGTTGACGCGTATCAGGATAATGGCTCGGGCGGGGCGGCTTACTTGCCTTTGGTAAGGCGTCTCAGTGAAGCAGCACTAGATAAAAGAGCGGTGGAAATCCGTACTGCAACAAGGAGACACATTACATGAACTCTAAGGATTCCTTCGTCGTCATATGACTGAAAAATTGTTAAGTACTACGTTAAATCCCAAACACTCACTCACTCGCTGTTGAACCGAGCCTATATCAGATATATTTGTAATGCTATTTTTTAAACTCCCTGCTTTTACTTCTCACCTGAATTTTGACCTTTGGGGGTGTTTAGAGCTTTCTGTCTCTACCTGCTCCCACAATCCCCTTTCCGCCCCTGGCAATGAGACCAGAGTAAAATAAGCTGTGTTCAAATCCTGGCTCATAGGCTGAACTAAATGTTAGGTACTGTACAATCATTGAAACATGATCAAAGCTACAGCCAGGGAAATCAGACCTCAATGGTGGTGAGCCAATCAGCATTGATTCTGTAACCCTTCAAAATGGGCAGTTTGACTTCCTCATATGGCCTACTATCTCATCATGTTCTGTATACAAACACAAGAAGATACAAAGTATATGTACACGCACCTAATGACACCTCGTCATCATGTGAAAAATTATTAAGTTCAGTGTTAAACCCCAAGCATACAAATCATTATTTAGGTTGGTAATGTACCTGGCTGACTGTTCACCTAAATGATGAGCCTTTGTTGATAGGAATTGCCGTCTGAAATATCAACTGAAAGACAATTCTTAATCTGACAGGTGAACAGATCATCTGCTTTCACCATGTACTGTTTTTCAAACATTTTACATCTTGTTTTTTCATGACACTCTTGTTTTAATTTACAGAGGACAAAGCTCACCGACTTTGACAGGTTTAAACTGATGAAGGCCAAGCAGGCAGTAAGTACTGGATGCATCCAAATTTACTGTTAATTTTTGAAGAGATTTGTGTTCAAGAAAACACCTATGTCCTGTATGGAGCGTAGATGCAAAAAAGTGTAAGAGAAAGAGAATTAGAAAAGAAATCTTAAATAATTCAACATTTCTGTATGATGGATAGTTTTGTCTTGTGTTCCAAGATCTAAGGATTCTTCCAGCAATACGATGCTCATAGAATATTATATGTGACTCCTCAGTCTGAACATAAGCAGGTATTGATATAAAAACTAGGCAAATAGTTCAATATTGAAGCATAAAGTATGGATTTCCAGTATAGGAGCTAAAGTGCCCTTACTGGGTCATTTGTTTGAGGCATTGTTCTCTTTGCTGACAATGAGTGCCTGATCAAATGAGCATAAGCTCTAAAGGAGCGTTAAGTCAAGGGATTTACCATGAACATGGCAGTAAGTGGTGGTTTTACACCTGTGCTCTCTGGTTTTCTCCACCCATAAATCTTTCTGCTCTCATACAAGTAAAATAATTCTTGCACACTGATGAACACTAATCATGCAAAAGCTGTCTTAAGGTGACACCAACTTAATTTTGTATTTTGCGAGTGAAAGGATAATAAAAAAATCAAAATATGTAATATGGAAACTGAAAATTCACCATTTTATTTTGTCCCATTTCGATACTTTCATGATTTGTGTGTTTATCAAAGCTTTCCAAATAGGAAAAATTGCCAAGATAGGCTATATACACACATACGGTACAGTAGTGTGGCCTCAAGGTTGTGGTCACTTGCACACGCTTCTGCTAAATTGAGGATATGGCGGTATTTGAGTTATTGCTGCCATCATATTAATGAAATATTCTTTTTAAAGAGTTCAAAATTGATTTCTGATCTTAACCTTACTGCTAGTTAATTTCTGTATATTCGTTGCAGCGAAATCGAATCATCAACATAGAGTTTGGTAAACTTAGGAAGGAGGCTAGGAAGAAGGCAAAGGACGAGCCAGCCAAACCTAAACGAGTGCGCAAGAGGAAGAGCAAGAAGAACTAGAGTTATTCATCAAGTATGGATTCAGATTTTGGAACATGTAACCATGTGAAAATATTAAAGGTTTCTTGCTTGTATACCATCTCTCTGTTTTTTTATTTATCATTTCTCTTTTGCTACACAGCCAGATACTAGTAGTTGCTGAAAGGGCTGTTTGAAAGAATTTGAGGATTTTAATGTTGTATTTTACTGGGTCCTATAAGTGATATCAGTATGCTATTCAAGCCTGATATTTCATTGAGATGATAGGTATTTTCACGAGCTGAAAGGAAATTTTCATCTCGGACCATATACCCACTTTGGTAATACAAATTGATCACAGTGAAGAGCACTACAGACCACTTCTCTTGAGCCACCCTCTGCTACTACTGTGTCTTCATGGAAGCTGTGCAGCTGAAACGGATGTCTCAAATCACAAAATGAAAAGAAGAGCACGTGGCTTACAGTGGGACCTTGGTTGGGCAAATACAAAATACTTGCCTTGGGTGGACATCTAGTCATTCATTTTCGACTGAAAAAAAGAGGTTTCCAGAACTTTTTCCACATGCCAGCTGCTGAATCGTACAAACTCTTGAAAATGAAGGCAAAAAAAGTTGTTGATTAGTACATTGTTGACAAGAGTTTCAATCAACCAGCACATAAATCCATGGATATACAGAAAAAATATCCCACAATCAAGGCTGTGTTCATTGCCTGTTGAGCAAAAGAGGTAGTTTGCCAAAGCGAATCTTCAGTGAGAAGCATATTATTTTCTCTGAATTGGTATAAAATGAAATGCTCTCAGGAGAAAATGGACAAATAAAAATGGCCTCGCAAATCAGCAATACAGGTTTCAGAAATTAACTCATACTTGCATATCGATGAGCAGGTTTTGTCTGGGTCGTCAAAATGCTTGTTTCAATCACCAGGACACATGAAGTACGGGTTCAATCCCATCCTTGGACAGGGAATTTGTTGATTCCTGTGCTTTAACTGTTCTTGGGGCCTTGACGACAGTTAAGCATAGACAATGCTTGTATGGCTGTTTGACATTTGTTGACTATCAGTCTTTCGCCAATATGGAATGAATGATTAACTCCATTTCAGCAAACTAGTCGCCATAATGTGGTGAAAACATGGTTAAAACCCTAAACCATAAATGGTTTGCATTGCAGTGAGAACATCGAAAGTTAAACAAAAATAGATATTTTTGAAATAGAACGAACACGAAAGACAAGTTTTAAGACAACTGTGGTCAACAACAAAAATTTAATTGAATATAGTTCCTATAAGATGCCGTTAATATCATAAAATATAGTTCTTATACAATAAACTTTAAAATATATATGTAAATATCTGTCTACAGTATCGCCGGCAACACTGTGAAGAGCAAATTTGATGTGGACCAATTCTGTTCACACGGGAGAGCTCTAGGTTGCCTTTCACATCGAGCTTGGGGTCCTATTCTAGCTACCAAGAAGGCCCAACGGTTGTCGCCAATATCAAGTGCCTAGATGTACATCCCACATGGGAATGGTTGTAGTCAAATGATGATGGTGTAATGGTTAACCCGGACACTCAGGTTTCTTCCATCCATAACCCGGACTAAAGTCTCTAACAAATGGCAAACAGCAACCAAGTAAATTGTACATGTAGAGTATATGAAACTGAACGATAAGCGGTTGAATTGGGTGAATTTACAACAAAGAATCAGTGCAACAGACATTTCCAAACTGTCAATGAAGAACAAGCATTGTTGCAAGTAGGTCAGCTGGATGTCCCACGCATTGGTTACAAATGTCCAATTGTTCTGTGATGCCCTGTCGTCACAACTGGCAGGGAATGGAATCAAAAGTAACGTCACAGGAAGGGGTGGGACATTGGATGTGGTGGACTGGTTGTGGACTGATTGATTGGTGTGGCTGTTAATGTACTACATTGTACTGCCCTGTGAAATATACTGTCACTTGGTCCACCAGGTATGAACTGAAAAATAGTTCCTTGGAAATCTGCTTTCACTGTAATGGAATATCCGTGTCAAGAACATCCCTCTCGTTAATAAGACTGGAGTCATTGGTTCATTTTCAGGTCATGTCAAGCCAACAGCAGTTTTAACATTGGTACTTTTCCACCTGAGCAAGTACTGGTCAGCCAGGTACTGGCATACTGTGACTGAGTGGGTTGTCATAGCTGGTGTCTTCAGCATGTACTAGTCAACCAGGTGCTGGCATTCTGTGTCTGGGTGGGTTGTCTTGTCTAGTCAGCAAGTACTGATCAACCAGGCACTGGCATACAGTGACTGGGTGAGTTGTCATGTCTGGCATGGGTATACAGTGAATGGGTGAGGTGTCATATCTGGTGTCTTCAGCACATTCTAATCAGCCAGGTGCTGACATACTATGACTGGGTGAGATGTGATGTCTGGTGTGTGTATACAGTGAGTTGGTGAGTTGTCATAACTGGTGTCATCAACATGTACTTGGCAGCCAGGGACTGACACACTGTGACTGGGTGAGTTGTCATACCTGGTGTCATCAACATGTACTTGGCATCCAGGGGCTGGCATACAGTGACTGAGTGATTTGTCATATCTGGTGTCATCAGCAAGTACTCATCAGCCAGGTGCTGGCATGCTGTGACTAAGTGATTTGTCATATCTGGTGTCATCAACATGTACTTGGCAGGCAGGGGCTGGCATACTGTGACAGTGATTTGTCATATCTGGTGTCATCAGCAAGTACTCATCAGCCAGGGGCTGGCATGCTGTGACTAAGTGATTTGTCATATCTGGTGCCATCAACATGTACTTGGCAGCCAGGGGCCGGCATACAGTGACTGGGTGATTTGTCATATCTGGTGTCATCAGCAAGTACTCATCAGCCAGGGGCTGGCATGCTGTGACTAAGTGATTTGTCATATCTGGTGTCATCAACATGTACTTGGCAGGCAGGGGCTGGCATACTGTGACTGGGTGATTTGTCATATCTTGTCATCATCATGCACTTGGCAGTCAGGTGCTGGCATACTGTGACTAGGTAATTTGTCCTATCTGGTGCCATCAACATGTACTTGGCACCCAGGGGCTGGCATACAGTGACTGGGTGATTTGTCATATCTGGTGTCATCAGCAAGTACTCATCAGCCAGGGGCTGGCATACTGTGACTGGGTGATTTGTCATATCTGGTGTCATCATCATGTACTTATCAGCCAGGGGCTGGCATACTGTGACTAGGTGAGTTGTCATATCTGGTGTCATCAACATGTACTTGGCAGCCAGGTGCTGGAATACAGTGACTGGGTGATTTGTCATGTCTTGTCATCATCATGCACTTGGCAGGCAGTTGCTGGCATGCTGTGACTAGGTAATTTGTCATATCTGGTGCCATCAACATGTACTTGGCAGCCAGGGGCTGGCATACAGTGACTGGGTGATTTGTCATATCTTGTCATCATCATGCACTTGGCAGCCAGGTGCTGGCATGCTGTGACTAAGTGATTTGTCATATCTGGTGTCATCAACATGTACTTGGCAGCCAGGTGCTGGCATACTGTGACTAGGTGAGCTGTCATACCTGGTGCCATCAACATGTACTTGGCAGCCAGGTGCTGGCATACAGTGACTGGGTGATTTGTCATATCTGGTGTCATCAGCAAGTACTCATCAGCCAGGGGCTGGCATACTGTGACTGGGTGATTTGTCATATCTGGTGTCATCAACATGTACTTGGCAGCCAGGTGCTGGTATACAGTGACTGGGTGATTTGTCATATCTGGTGTCATCAGCAAGTACTCATCAGCCAGGTGCTGGCATACTGTGACTGGGTGATTTGTCATATCTGGTGTCATCAACATGTACTTGGCAGGCAGGAGCTGGCATACTGTGACTGGGTGATTTGTCATACCAGGTGTCATCAACATGTACTTGGCAGCCAGGTGCTGGCATGATGTGACTGGGTGAGTTGTCTTACATGGTGTTGTCAGCAAGTGCTCCTCAGCCAGGGGCTGGCATACTGTGTGACTGGGTGAGTTGTCATATCTGGTGTCGTCAGCACGTTCTAGTCAGCCAGGTGCTGGCATACTGTGACTAGGTGAAAGGCGTAATGGTTACGTGTCTTTTGGCATATGATGCTTGTGGAGAAAGGTCAGTTTGCATTACACATACTTGTAACATAATCCTTGGAAGTGGCACTTTGTCAGGTATCAAATAAAACATGAAACTAATTATAGCCTGACCGAACAATCCAATTCAAATCTGTCACGTTCGCTTTATTTTGATCACCATTGTTTTTGATGTGATTGTTTATTAAATGTGATGTCATTCTAGGCTTTCCATTAATAGCAGAGCTGCATTTTTTCTTTCTTTTGCCCGATACTGCTTAAGCCATGGCGTTGAAAGGGGATATTAGTTGTTACTCTTTAAGGATTTACATAAGTCGTTGGAATAAAATCCACAATGAAGGCAAAAGTAACAAGAACCCTGATTTTACAATCACACTATCCTCACTGCTCTGGTTTCACTCCCCAGGCCCTAGTTTTGCTTTGTACAGCTACCGTATGAATGCAGGTGTATGGGTGCCCAGCGTAAGGGAGACAACTCTTGCTGTGACGTTTCCAGGGAAACCTAACGCGTTTCCGAAGCTGGATGTGAGCGTGAAACCGTGCTTTGAACTTTAACAACTCCTACGGGTTCATTTTTTGGTGGTTCCTCACGGTAAAGCAAGTTTTTGAAGTGTTTAGTAATAAAGTTAAAAGTTTCAATAAGCGTCAAAGTCACACAAAAGGCGCCTGTTCAAGGGCAAAGTGTGCGAAACGCAACAACAACAACAGCACCACTGCAATGTGGTGATCTGATCTGACTTGACCCGACTTGTCCCATCAGACAACTGACAATTTTAGAAAATCCGCAAAAGGACAATCCATTCGATTACCGATAAGAACAGCTTCACAATGAGTGTGATTTACTGATTTCTCACGACCTAAAACCTTATAAACTAAGAAAGTGGTGTGAGATTAGTTTTCATTATCCGGTTTGTGCTTTGTAGACCTCCCGGGTGATGCATTTTACAGTGACGTGAAACTTTGAGGTGAACATAATTGGTTAGCTTTAACAGTTTGGATTGTTTACTACAGCTGTTCTCATCACACAAATAACATCAAACATGCAGAACTGCTATAATCGAGGAACGAGGGAGGAGCAGCAGTCTAAGGATGATGAGCGACTCACCAAGAGGCACATTGAAACACTCTCGTTTGTCCAAGAACTGGGACTGGAAAACAAACAGATGAAAGCAAAAATTGAGCTACTGGAGGTAATAATTATAATGAATGCATTATTTGCAAACTGAATTCCTAGCTTACTAAATACCATGCCGATACCATACTATGTACTTGCATCTGTTCATTCTTTGTCTTACTTCCCTTTAAGATATTAGTGTATTATTTTACTACAGTTTGGGAAAAAAGTAGCAATACAGTATCGTGCGATGCAGAAGTTGTTGGCACATGTTAAGTATTAAGCCTCTAGGCTTATATCGGTTCAGTGTTGAAGCTTGAAGTGTAAACTTAATTTAATTATCAAAAATCTGAAGACAAGTAGGCCTACTATGCCTGTACAAAATTTGGTGTGGTATTTTGACTGTTCAGATATGAAGATATCATGCAGGTATTCATGTGTCTTGCATGTGCTGAATTGCATGAATGTTTTTTGTGCAAATAATGGTATAGTTTAAAAAAGAGTTAATATCTGTTATCTTTTTCAGGCAGAGATGTTAAAATGCAAAGAGATTCATGCATTTGCTCAGGAGAGTAAGGAAAGACTGACTAAACTACAGGAACAGTTTTTGAAACGGACAGATGATATAACAGCAATGATGACAGAAAAACACAGGGCAGAGGTTGGTAGTGTTCTTTTTGTACCATTTCATTTATTTATTTTTTATGAGGGTTGTATGCCATATTCAAGTACTTAATTTGGATGTACATCCTGGCAGACAGGTTAATCCACCTAGATTTGAACTTACAACCTTATTGTTTGTGGTCTTCAATGCTGTGTAATCATTGTATTTATGATGCTATGAATGCCCACTGTTTGAATTAGGATTCATATGTTGAAGCCACATCCCATTCCATTGATTTATTTATTTGATTAGAGGTTAAGCCATACTCAAGAATACTTCACTTATGTGACAATGGCCAGCATTATGGTGGGAGGAAAATGAGCAGAGCCCTGGGAAACCCACAGCTACCTGCAGGTTGTTGGCAGGCCTTCCCACATATGACCGGAGAGGAAGCGATCATGAGCTGGACTTCAAGCCCATTCAAGAAAAGCTGTACATTAAACCTGCATGGCCGAGGTTGTTAGCGAGCCAGCGTGGCACATTGACCCAGGAGCCTCTCACCAATGCGGTCGCTGTGAGTTCAAGTCCACCTCATACTGGCTTCCTCTCCGGCCACACGTGGGAAGGTCCACCAGCAACCTATGAATGGTTGTTGGTTTCCCCCAGGCTCTGCCCGATTTTCTCCCACCATAATGTTGGTTGCTATCATATAAGTGAGATATTCTTGAGTATGGCATAAAACAGCAATCAAATAAATATTGAAATTAAATCTTTAAAATATTTTAATATATATGTAATCTGTAAATGTGTAGCTTTAGCCTTTCAGAAGTTAGGTTTGAAAGACTACACAGGCTAAAGACTGTATAACACTTACTTTGTTTTTGTTTAAACTGCCCTTCAGATGATTTCTTAAGTATAATTTGATACTGGTAGTGCCTTGTTCGTCAAACTGATTGATTGTAACATTTTGCATGCCTTTGCCCATCACTTACAGTGTTTTATTCTGCAATACCTTTGCTTTGTTTACATTTCTCCTCAAGCTGGACAGACTGAATACCTGCGCCAAGTTTCCTCCATCTACATGTATAAACTGGTTCGCATTAAAATTAAATAGTACTGAGTAGGCCTACAGCATAATACATTGATCAGATAAACAAATTGGTATTTTTTCATACATATATGTACATGTATAGAGAAACCTGATGTGAAATATGTAAAGTGTACAGCGTGTGCTGGTACGTACTTGTATCAGTTGTTATGATGATTTGATTACTGTTAAACATACGGTAGTATTGTTAGCTATTGTCATTAATGTGGACAGCTGTGTCTTTCCAGATGCTGAAACAAGCCACAGAGAAAATAGAAATGGAACAGAGAATGCAGCATGAAATTGACACACTCAAGGAAGAGTTGTCAAAGTTAGAGAGTGAAAATGCTCAGCTCTCCCAGGAAATCTCACAGAGAAGTCACAACAGTGAACTAGAGGTGAAACAACCTTTTTTCAAATTGTATGTAGGTATAAATCATTTACTGACAATATGTCACAGAATTGAGTTTATTCACTATGTGTATATATTGATGATGGAGTAACCTTCCAGAAATATTGATCTGGTAGCCTATTTCTGCAGAGATATTTAAACCTAGCTTGAGACATGGGTTATTTCCCCTTGACCATTTTTGTAAGACTGAGCTATCAGACGGCTGGGTATTGTGTACTTGGTTTGGCTTCTGTTGTAGAGCTGTAGGTTTCCTATGTATTCTCTGATGGTGGTTGCAATCAACTTATTTGGTTAGATTAATTATTGTTATGAAAATAAGTACAAATACTGTAAGTAAGAAAGAAACCTTTAACTTAATGTATACAATATGATAGTTTTATATTGCCTGTTACATTTTGTTTATGGATATTTTACCTACATGTATGTTAGTATCGGTAATAAAGATAAATCTTTAAAATATCTTTATAACCACAAATAGTTATAAATAGTTTTTAGCGATATGTCATAGTCTATTTGAATTGTCTGAATTGTGATAAGTTGAATTTTTTTGAAACTTTTGAAAATGTTAAACAAGTATCAGACAAATAAGTAGTTTACACTAAAACAAAGCATGTGCACTAAAAAGAAGCAGATTTACTTAAAGGCAGCAGAGCATAACTGGCTGCCATGGTGGACACTCTGTTGCAACATTTTGCATTTTGGTAAGAGAAAATCAAACAGATTTATGGGATAATGATTGCCAATATTTAACATTGTAATTTCCAGGGATTGCATCTACAAACCCAGTTTTGACTTCGTTATCATAGTGCTGCTGTACTATTTATAATGCTAAGGAGATAATTTTGACCAAATTGTAAATGGTAGACAGGAATCTATTATGATGTTTTAGATTTGGACTAAAAATATGATTAATTTTATTTCATTGGGGTTTAAATGCTTAGCCCTTGCTAAGAATACCTAACTTACTGTAGTGTATTAGGTTCTAAAGGCTTTGTAGAGTAATTTACTGTTAAGAATATCAAACTTGCTGTACATATTGGTAAAACCATGTGACTATGAAAGCAGTTTTTGCTAAGAATACCAAAAGTTGCTCTAGTGGAAAGGTTCACGCGGCTTTGTGGAACCAGTTCATGTTAAGAATACCAAACTTGCTGTAGTGTGAAGGTTCATATGGCTTTGTGGATTCAGCCCCTGTTAAGAATGCCAAACTTGCTGTAGTGTAAAGTTTCATGTGGCTTTGTGGATTCAGCCCCTGTTAAGAATACCAAACTTGCTGTAGTGTAAAGTTTCATGTGGCTTTGTGGATTCAGCCCCTGTTAAGAACCAGTTCATGTTAAAAATACTAAACTTGTGGTAAAGGTTCATGTGGTTTTGTGGATTCAGCCCCTGTTAAGAATACCAAACTTACTTTAGTGTGAAGGTTCATGCAGCTTTGTGGAACCAGTTCGTGTTAAAAATACCAAACTTGCTGTAGTGTAAAAGGTTCCTATGGCTTTGTGGAATCAGCCCCTGTTAAGAATACCAAACTTGATGTAGTGTAGATGTTCATGCGGCTTTGTGGAACCAGTGCGTGTTAAGAATACCAAACTTACTAAAATGTAAAGGTCCATATGGCTTTGTGGATTCAACCCCTGTTAAGAATACCAAATTTGCTGTAGTGTGAAGGTTCATGCGGCTTTGTGGAACCTGTTCATGTTAAGAATACCAGACTTGCTGTAAAGATTCTTTTGGCTTTGTGGATTCAGCCCCTGCTAAGCATACAAACTGGATGTAGTGTAAAGGTTCATGCAGCTTTGTGGAACCATAATACCAAACTTGCTGTAGTTTAAAGGTTCATATGGCTTTGTGGAACCAGTTTGTGTTAAGAATACCAAACTTGCTATAGCGTAAAGTTTCATGTGGCTTTGTGGATTCAGCCCCTGTAAAGAATACCAAACTTGCTGTAGTTTAAAGGTTCATATGGCTTTGTGGATTAACTTGCTGTAGTGTAAAGTTTCATGTGGCTTTGTGGATTCAGCCCCTGTAAAGAATACCAAATTTGCTGTAGTGTGAAGGTTCATGCGGCTTTGTGGAACCTGTTCATGTTAAGAATACCAGACTTGCTGTAAAGATTCTTTTGGCTTTGTGGATTCAGCCCCTGCTAAGCATACAAACTGGATGTAGTGTAAAGGTTCATGCAGCTTTGTGGAACCATAATACCAAACTTGCTGTAGTTTAAAGGTTCATATGGCTTTGTGGAACCAGTTTGTGTTAAGAATACCAAACTTGCTATAGCGTAAAGTTTCATGTGGCTTTGTGGATTCAGCCCCTTTAAAGAATACCAAACTTGCTGTAGTTTAAAGGTTCATATGGCTTTGTGGATTAACTTGCTGTAGTGTAAAGTTTCATGTGGCTTTGTGGATTCAGCCCCTGTAAAGAATACCAAACTTGCTGTAGTTTAAAGGTTCATATGGCTTTGTGGATTAACTTGCTGTAGTGTAAAGTTTCATGTGGCTTTGTGGAACCAGTTCGTGTGAAGAATACCAAACTTGCTATAGTGTAGAAGGTTCACGCGGCTTTGTGGAACCCCAAACCTTTAAAACAGTAAAATATGTTGAAAACAAATATTGACATGTTCATATTAAGAGAGTAACCAAATGCTTTTTATACTTGAACTATAATACACCATGATAAATTCACTTTATTTTATGCATACATTTATGGGGGTGTAACTTATGATTGCAAATATCACAGTGAAAGTAAGTAATGGAAAAAGTTACCTTAATTTGTCTGTTGTATGATATCATGATTGAAAAGAACAAATGTTGAGGCACTTGCTGTATTGTCGTAATATTACTGGGCAGAAATCTTGCATTACTGTTAACAGGAGATCCTGAGTTCAATACTGACTCTGGTCTTACAATAGTCCTCAGAATTGTCAATCTTTGTACATATATATACCTTCCTAGGGAGACACCCTTCACTCAGCATAAGGGGGTAGGCTAATAATCTTAGTTCACTCCGATTTGATGGGAACATCCATCATGACAATCCAGTGAGTCAGTACTATAAACTTGTGGGCAATAAGATCAGCCTATTACAAAGAGACATCAGAATACTGTGTCTGGGTGAGGTGTGCCATCTGGTGTCTTCTACACGATATTCCAGTGAGTCAGCACTATAAATATGTGGGCTTTAGGATCAGCTTACTGCAAGGAGGGACAATCAGAATACTGCGTGTTGGTGGGTTGTCCTGTCTGGTGTCTTCTGCATGACATTCCAGTTAGTCAGCACTAGAAATATGCAGGCATCAGGGTCAGAAGTTACAAAGCAATATTGTCTTCTTCCGTGTATAGGAGAGTCGAAGTACTATGCAGTATTAAAAGGCAGGTTATTTACACTAGAGATCACTTAAGCGTACTGTATTTTCCATTGCACTCAAGGTCAGTTAAGTGTAGACCAAAATTTTCAATAACCCACAAAAACAATAGAAACAATCTTTAACCTGTGTGGATTGTGTGTTTTTTTTTTCAAGGAAAGCATTGGGACAACATGAACATCATTATAAATTTTACTTCATTATAAACTTCACTTCATTTGCATGTTAATTTCCACATCTAAATTTCTTTGTTCACTCATTTTAGGAACTGCATATTACGATATTCTAATTTTGCAACTTTCATCGATTGGCATTTAATAGCTGGCAAGGTTGTACATAATTTTAAAATATCATATGTACATATATATTTAAGGTAGGCCTGTTGCATTACTACCAGAATATTTTTTCTCATTTATTCGTGATGAATGTCATAGAGTCATGTAACTATTGTTGAAGGCATTTTCATGGTTTTACCACATGCACCAATATCATACAGAAAAGATAAATTACAAAATGCCTTTTAGTTTCATATTAGCTGTTCTGTGGTTGATGACCCCTAGTATAATGACACCGCACTACCACTGTTTTATGGCCCATCATTTTGACTGGATTTTCACCCAGTTCTGACAACAGAAGTATAAAAAATCTGTGGATGGTGAAAGGGAGAGGTTTTAATGTGAGCTTAAGCCTGTTCACAATGGTGAAGAGATTTCTGGTGTGCTTAAGACTGCCACATTGTGCTGTGTTTTCTCACTACCCCACCTTCATAAAAATCAGTTTGTCAGACAGTTCAGCAACAATTAAAACACAGTTGCCATAGATACGCTGCCATTGTCCATCATTGTTTCTCATTATTGACACGAAATTCCTAATCTAATGTTTCACATGGTACTTTGGATCCCATTTTGAGCGTCAGAAAGCAAAGGAGAAGCGTTTGAGGCAGTGTTGGAGTCTAGCCTGCAATTAGGCTTCAATCAGGGGGTTTTATGAGCCCATATATTGGCAGACCCTAATTTTAAGGAAAATGCCTGTGCCTCTGGCGAAATAGCATCTAATTGGGGAGAATTCTTAAAGACTTGGTGGGTGAAATCATCCTTAGCATAGATGGGATTTTTAGCGAGAGGAGAGCCTCTTGAAGCTTGCCTATTTTGTAACACTCTCTTTTTTAGTCCGTCCAGGAAGCCAGCTCTGCTGCCCCAAGACATCTCTTATTAAGTGCCTGGCCTGTGTCTTTGTCATTGGATTATTTCTTACAAATGAGGTCCACATCATTTTTTTGCCCACATAGCCATTTTGTGAGAGAAAATTGCTGCCCCCTTTAGCTGGCTTGAGTAGGTGAGTGACTGGCGACCATGTCAAGTAGACTAGGGATGAGGAGTCAATTTAGGCAGGGCAAGCCTGGGCTGTGGACTGGGGGAGGGGAGGGGAGGGGATCGGGACACAGGGGATGAACCTTACCCTACACACCAACGGCTAATTGACCAACTCCCAATGTTTTATATCATTGTTTTTAGTGGGTATTATTATTCCACGGGGACAAAAACATAACTAGAACTGGAAATTGAAGGAAGAAATATGAGATAATTTGGAAAAGTCTGTCATGTCTTGGGGATGGATGTAAATGAAGCAGGCAGGAATCAATGCATAGGAATTCCTGCCAATGAGAGGAGATTCCTGCGACTGAACAATCCCGGCTCGTTAGTCTGCTGATGTCTCATGCTCGCTCTTAGTCATTATAGGTCACTCTTTAAGAAATTCAATATTCGGCCATTCCGTGACAGCCTCAGATTAATTAGGCATGGCTGACAGAGTAGATTACTGAGCTATAAGAGAAGTAAATGTTGTATGCTCTCCTTCCCTCTAAATCTGATCTCCGAACACCGTCCTATAATGATCCGGGCCTCTCCTTATTTTTAAGCAGACTCCAAGCCTTTCATATGACCTCCACTCTTCTTAAACACTATTTGTGCAGAATTAACTTTTCACCTCTATTCATCATTTCTTTTTTTCCCCTCGACTTCTGATTATGGAAGCCAGCGACTACTGATGATTCCGAATTGAACCAGGGTCTTTGCTTTGTTGCCAAGATTTAATATTTTCCTCACAAGGGCTTCCGTCAAATGATTGCTCCCAGAAAAAATAATTGGGGAAAATCTGATTATTTTCTAACACTTTCAGTCTTCCATAACCTTTCCAATTTGAGATCATAAATGAAGAAATGTAATAACGCTTTTGTGCGCAGGACTTTCGCGTGATTGGTAGATAGTTTGATCGTTCATTCATGGTGCAGGAATAATTTCAGATTCTCCCTCTGATCAGAGATTCATTTACATACAATTGTGTTATCTACAGCTGGTTTTTACACTTTGCATGACAAGCTGTGAAGTTTTTGAGCTTTGTAGATCTTAATGCACAAGTATTTACCATTTTTGTGATGATGTAAAAGCAAACTTGTGTTAACATTTTTTTTTTCACACTTTTCTGTGATTGGGTTTTGTGTTAATGAATACCAACCTTTGTACACATTAGGACAGACATCATGGTTAAGTGCATGGTTTGAAAATAGACAGCCATGACTTAGTCATTTGGCATGCTGATACAGACTCCCTCCCT
Organism: Liolophura sinensis; assembly: GCF_032854445.1. Taxonomy (NCBI): domain Eukaryota; kingdom Metazoa; phylum Mollusca; class Polyplacophora; order Chitonida; family Chitonidae; genus Liolophura; species Liolophura sinensis. Next base: position 18,035,875 of record NC_088303.1, on the reverse strand, counting down.
CAATATCTCCACAGTTTTCCTGCTGCTCACTATGTTTTCATTGTGAAAAAAAAATGCTACCACAATACTCCAGGCGGGGTTTTATTTCTGCAAGACGAATACATATCTCCTCATCTCAAATATGGAATTGTAGATTTACTTATGTGCAAAATATACCCCAACTAAGAAACAGGTGCCTTTCATAAATAAAGACAGTAAAATAACATTTATATCATTTCTACTTACAAGTTAATTAGTGAGTAGTAATTTTATTGTTCATTTCTTAGGGTTCTTTTAAAAATTTATGAAAATTATAATTCCCCTCATATTCACACAATAGTTTTCAATGAAACAGTTTTTAAAATCATAAGCCTGCTCCTTTTCAAAGAAAATTGATGTAGTTTTGTATTATAGATCGCAGAATGGTTCAAGGTTTTTGTGATAATGTATCTGTGTTTGTTTTTAAGGAACTTAAGAAACAGCTAGAAGATGCCAGATCACAAATTGACAGACTCCAAATAGAAAATGAGGACTCCAGGACCATGAAGGATAGGACTGTTACAGACCTTGAAAAAATTCAAGCGGAAAGGGAGGCAACCTTAGTTTTGACGAAGGAACTAAAAGAAGCCAATCAAAAGAACAGAGAACTGAATTTTAGAATATCTAAACTTGAGAGTCAGTTGGAAGATGCTAAGTGTGACAAGACTGATCATGAATTAGTGGATTCACTGACAAAGAGGCTGACAAAAGTACATAAGGAAAACCAAGAATTAAGCCAAAGAGAATCAGAGTACAACTCTTTAGTGAACAAACTATATGCCGATGTTCAGAACTTAACTCAGTCATTAAAAGAATCTGAAGAGGAGCGCAGAAAACTGAAAATGGAGTATGGTAACTTGGTAGCAGAGATTGTCAACTTGAAAAAGAAACTACGGCTATACCAGGAAAATCAAAATTTCAAGGAATATGTGGCATTGAAACGAGAAATAAGTTTGTTGAAAGAAGAGAACACCCAGCTAAAACAAAAACATTGTGAGAAGAGAACTTCATTGCCAATGCTGAAAGCCTGTGTACCACTTACACCAAGTGTGGATACGACAGTTTTAAAGAAAGAAAAGAAACAAAGGTCACAAAAATCTCCTTCAAAGTTAACAAGTATACCTTCACTTTGTGATTAAAATGAGTGCTTGGGTATTCATGCTCCAAAGAGATAGACCTTAGATGGTAATACATGTATATGACCACATAACAGGTCCATTCCACCAAGAGATCTTTGGCTAAAGTGTAATCATTAAAGGATACATGATAAGGAACTCTAAAACAAAGATTATGTTTCTATGCCAAATGAAGAAAATAATGCCCCAGAATTTTCGTTAAAAAAATTTCATTTTAGGGATATTTTTGTATCTGTTAATTACCCCTCTCTATTATGCATATTTTCCGTCAAGGTTTAAATTTTTTGGGAAATTATGTCATTGTTGATCTTGCTCAGCACTCAGTGAACACCCCTGAAGTGCCAGAGCCAGGTGAGTCGTGTGGCTACAGTGTGGGCAAGGTGACATGCACATATTTACTGCATGGCTTCTTCTAGCCAAGCTTAGCGCCCCTGCCACGCCCTTACACTGACCCCCATTCGTTCTGCTCTGCATCCTATTTGGTCCATTCCCTGCTGAGCTTTTTTTAACACAGGGGTCATCATTGTCATCATTGCTGCAAACTACTTAATTTCCAGGCTGACCGCTGGGGCCTGAAGAAAACTGTACTTTGAAGCCTTTTTTACTCCCCAAAGTGAAAGTTGAAAAATTTGTTTGTACTATTATATGTACACATATACACATCATAATCTGCACATTAAGAAATAAACCAAAGCATTTCATGTATCCTTCAAGTTAATTGTACCAGAAATTACAGTCATGAAAGAATTATCTTCACAACCCACTTGTTCTGTGATCACAGTTTCAACTCCCAGAAAGGAAAATGACTGAAATCTTTTTTTGTGAAATTGGTCTCAGGGATGTTAAATGGTTTACCACATCAGGATGTATGTAAATACCTGTTTACTATCAATGAGTGTGTTCAAACATTCAAACGTCTTCACATACCATAAGGTGGCTGTGACCATGCATGAGCATTGATTATTCATTGATTATAAAATACGTGTGTTGATTATATAACCCCTCAGTCCACTGAATTTCACTTTTAAATCCAACCTGCTTCCCAGTACCTTGTTATATTATTTTGGTTGTCAAGTAAAACCACTTTGCGTCTTAAAGACCGTAGTAGTTAGTTTGAAATCATCATTACTTAATGATGTATATATATCAGCTGTTTGTAATGTTGATGGCCTGCATTGTTTTGGTGGGTTTCGTTGCACATGTAAGCCTGAACTTTGATCGCACCTGCATTGTTCATTGGTGTAGATAGATGTGTTTCCATCGAATGACTCCCAATGTATTTGTAACCAGAGTAAAACCATCAAGCATCATAAGTGCTTTTATTCTCTTATCATTCATGTGATGTCTTTCTGGCAGTTTGATGTGCCTGCTAGCCATGATTATGTACTGATGTATTAAATCACAAAGAGCAGTGAATATTATGCTGATGTATTACATTTGAAGAAACCTTCTCTTGTTTTGTGTCTGTTGCGGTTTTGGTTGGCATTAGTGTACACATCACAGAAAAGTGTCAGATTACTGGCGAAGAACAGATTATTTGCCAGTCTTTCCAATTCATGGCATAGGCACTTAGAACGTGGTATTTTCTTGTTACTGCTTTTCTCAGTTTATGGGTGCTTTTAAGATACTGGGGTACTGGAGTAGTGTCTTTGGGTTAGGGTCAGACAATTATGTTGGCTGGATGAGTGTCTCAGTGTCTGGATCAGACAATTATGTTGGCTGGAAGAGTGTGTTGGGGCCTGGATCAGACATTTTTGTTGGCCAGAGGTCTGGGTCTGGGTCAGACAGTTACATCAGCTGAAGGGTCAACATTGGGTCTGGATCAGGCTTGGGGTCTAGGTCAGACTATTATGCTGGCTAGAGGAATGTCTTGGGGTCTGAATCAGACTTATTTTGGCTGGATAAGTGTCGTTGGGTCTGGGTCAGACTATTATGATGGCTAGACAAGGGTCTTGGGGGTCTGAATCAGACAATTATGTTGGGTAAAGGAATATCGTGGGGTCTGGATCACACAGTTATGTTGGCTGAAGGAGTGTCTTGTGGTCTGGATCAGCCAGTTATGTTGGCTGGAGGAGTGTCTTGGGGTCTGGATCAGCCAGTTATGTTGGCTGGAGGAGTGTCTTGGGGCCTGGATCAGCCAGTTATGTTGGCTGGAGGAGTGTCTTTGGCTCTGGATCAGACAGTTATGTTGGTTTAAGAAGTGTCTTGGTGTTGAGATCAGAGAGTTATGTTGGCTGGAAGAGTGTCTTGGGGTCTGGATCAGACAGTTATGTTGGTTTAAGGAGTGTCTTGGTGTTGAGATCAGAGAGTTATGTTGGCTGGAAGAGCATCTTGGGGTCTGGATCAGCCAATTATGTTGGCTGGATTAGTGTCTTGGGGTCTGTATCAGCCAGTTATGTTGGCTGGAAGAGTGTCTTGGGGTCTGGATCAGACAGTTATGTTGGCTGAATGAGTATTTTGGGTCTGGATCAGATAGTTATGTTGGCTGGAAGAGTGTCTTGGAGCCTGAATCAGATATTTATGTTGGCTAGAGGAATGTCTCAGGTCTGGACCAGCCAGTTATGTTGGTTGGAGGAGTGTCTTGTGGTTTGGATCACATAGTTATGTTGGCTGTTGGTGTCTCGATCAGACAAATGTGTTAGTTGGAGGTGAGTCTTTGTGTCGGTATGAGACAATCATATTGGATGGAGGAGTGTCCTTGGGTCTGAATCAGACTAATATGTTGGCTAGTGGAGTATTTTGGGTCAGGATCAGGCAATCATGTTGACTGAAGGAGTGTCTTGTGGTCTGAATCAGACAATTATTCTGGCTGTAGGAATGTCTTAGGGTCTGGATCAGCCAGTTATGTTGGCTAGAGGAGTGTCTGGAGGTATGGATCAGACTTGTATATTGGCTGGAGGAGTGTAGGGGTCTGGATCAGAGTATTATGTTGGCTAGAGAAGTGTCTTAGGGTCTGAATCAGAGTATTATCTTGGCTAGAGAAGTGTGGATTAGACTATTATCTTGGCTAGAGAAGTGTCTTGAGGTCTGGATCATACTATTATTGTGGCTAGAGAAGTGTCTTGGGGTCTGGATCAGACTATTATCTTGGCTAGAGAAGTGTCTTGAGGTCTGGATCAGACTATTATCTTGGCTAGAGAAGTGTCTTGAGGTCTGGATCAGACTATTATCTTGGCTAGAGAAGTGTCTTGGGGTCTGGATCAGACTATTATCTTGGCTAGAGAAGTGTCTTGGGGTCTGGATCAGACAATTATATTTGCTAAAGGAATGTCTTGGGGTCTGAGTCAGACAGTTACATCGGCTGAAGGGCCAACGTGGGTCTGGATGAAACTATCATGTTGGCTGGAAGGCCGTCATTGGGACTGGATCAGACTTATGCTGGCCAGTGGAGTATTTTGGATATGAATCAGACATTTATGTTGACTGAAGGAGTGTTTTGGGGTCTAGGTCAGACAATTATGTTGGCTAGAGGAATGTCTTGGGGCCTGGATCAGACTTATTTTGGCTGGATGAGTGTCTTTGGGTCTGGGTCAGACTATTATGCTGGCTAGAGAAGTGTCTAAGGGTCTGGATCAGACAATTATGTTGGTTAAAGGAATATCTTGGGGTCTGGATCACACAGTTATGTTGGCTGAAGGGGCGTCATTGGGACTGGATCACACTATTATGCTGGCTAGTGGAGTTTGATGTGGATTATCCTGAAGCTTATATGAGTATCGGAAGGTGGGAGGGATCTGTACGAGAGAGTTCCTAGATGCTTCATGTGGATTATCCTGAAGCTTATATGAGTGTTGGAAGGTAAGAGGAATCTGTATGAGAGAGTTCCTAGATGCTTGATGTGGATTATCCTGAAGCTTATATGAGTGTTGGAAGGTAAGAGGAATCTGTATGAGAGAGTTCCTTGATGCCTGATGTGGATTATCTTGAAGCTTACATGAGTGTCGGAGGGTGGGAGGGATCTGTACGAGAGAGTTCCTAGATGCTTCATGTGGATTATGCGGACGCTAATATGAGTGTCGGAAGGTGGGAGGAATCGGTATGAGAGAGTGCCTAGATGCTTGATGTGGATTATCCTGAAGCTTACATTAGTGTCGGAAGGTGGGAGGGATGTGTACGAGAGAGTTCCTTGATGCCTGATGTGGATTATCCTGAAGCTTATACGAGTGTCGGAAGGTGGGAGGGATCTGTATGAGAGAGTTCCTAGATGCTTGATGTGGATTATCCTGACGCTTATATGAATGTCGGAAGGTGTGAGGAATGTGTACGAGAGAGTTCCTAGATGCCTGATGTTGATTATCCTGAAGCTTATATGAGTGTCGGAAGGTGGGAGGAACTGTACGAAAGAGTTCCTAGATGCCTGATGTGGATTATCCTGACGCTTATATGAATGTCGGAAGGTGGGAGGAATCTGTACGAGAGAGTTCCTAGATGCCTGATGTGGATTATCCTGATGCTTATATGAATGTCGGAAAGTGGGAGGAATCTGTACGAGAAAGTTCCTAGATGCCTGATGTGGATTATCCTGAAGCTTATATGAGTGTCGGAAGGTGGAAGGAATGTGTATGAGAGAGTTCCTAGATGCTTGATGTGGATTTTCCTGAAGCTTATATGAGTGTTGGAAGGTAAGAGGAATCTGTATGAGAGAGTTCCTTGATGCCTGATGTGGATTATCTTGAAGCTTACATGAGTGTCGGAAGGTGGGAGGAACTGTACAAGAGAGCTCCTAGATGCTTGATTTGGATTATCCGGACGCTTCTATTAGAGCCGGAACGAGGTGGGAGGGATCTGTACGAGAGAGTTCCTAGATGCTTAATGTGGATTATGCGGACGCTGATATGAGTGTCGGAAGGTGGGAAGAATCGGTATGAGAGAGTGCCTAGATGCTTGGTGTAGATTTTCCTGAAGCTTATATGAGTGTCAGAAGGTGGGAGGAATGTGTATGAGAGCGTTCCTAGATGCTTGATGTGAATTATCCTGACGCTTATATGAGTGTCAGAAGGTGAGAGGGATCTGTACGAAAGAGTCCCTTGGTGCTTGATTTGGATTATTCGGACGCTTATATTAGAGCCGGAACGAGGTGGGAGGGATCTGTATGAGAGAGTTGTTACATGCTTAATGTGGATTATGTGGATGCTGATATGAGTGTCGGAAGGTGGGAGGAATGTGTATGAGAAAGTTCCTAGATGCTTGATGTGGATTATCCTGACGCTTATATGAGTGTCGGAAGGTGGGAGGAATCTGTAGGAGAGAGTTCCTAGATGCTTGATGTAGATTTTCTTGAAGCTTATATGAGTGTCGGAAGGTGGGAGGAACTGTACGAGAGAGTTCCTATATGCTTGATGTGGATTATGCGGACGCTGATATGAGTGTCGGAAGGTGGGAGGAATCGGTATGAGAGAGTTCCTAGATGCTTGATGTGGAGTATACGGACGCTGATATGAGTGTCGGAAGGTGGGAGGAATGTGTATGAGAGAGTTCTAAATGCTTAATGTGGATTATCCTGAAGCTTATATGAGTGTCGGAAGGTGGGAGGAATGTGTACGAGAGTTCCTAGATGCTTGATGTGGATTATGCGGACACTGATATGAGTGTCGAACGGTGGGAGGAATGTGTATGATAGAGTTCCTAGATGCTTGATGTGGATTATCCTGACGCTTATATGAGTGTCGGAAGGTGGGAGGGATCTGTACGAGAGAGTTCCAAGATGCCTGATGTGGATTATCCTGACGCTTATATGAATGTCGGAAGGTGGGAGGAATCTGTACGAGAGAGTTCCTAGATGCCTGATGTGGATTATCCTGACGCTTATATGAATGTCGGAAGGTGGGAAGAATCTGTACAAGAGAGTTCCTAGATGCCTGATGTGGATTATCCTGAAGCTTATATGAGTATGGGAAGGTGGGAGGGATCTGTACGAGAGAGTTCCCAGATGCTTGATGTGGATTATCCTGAAGCTTATATGAGTGTTGGAAGGTAAGAGGAATCTGTATGAGAGAGTTCCTTGATGCCTGATGTGGATTATCTTGAAGCTTACATGAGTGTCGGAAGGTGGGAGGAATCTGCACGAGAGAGTTCCTGGATGCTTGATGTGGATTATGCGGACACTGATGTAAGTGTCGGAAGGTGGGAAGAATCGGTATGAGAGAGTGCCTAGATGCTTGATGTGGATTATCCTGAAGCTTATATGAGTGTTGGAAGGTGGGAGGAATCCGTACGAGAAAGTTCCTAGATGCTTGGTGTAGATTTTCCTGAAGCTTATATGAGTGTCAGAAGGTGGGAGGAATGTGTATGAGAGAGTTCCTAGATGCTTGATGTGAATTATCCTGACGCTTATATGAGTGTCAGAAGGTGAGAGGGATCTGTACGAAAGAGTTCCTTGGTGCTTGATTTGGATTATTCGGACGCTTATATTAGAGCCGGAACGAGGTGGGAGGGATCTGTATGAGAGAGTTCTTACATGCTTAATGTGGATTATGTGGATGCTGATATGAGTGTCGGAAGGTGGGAGGAATGTGTATGAGAAAGTTCCTAGATGCTTGGTGTAGATTTTCCTGAAGCTTATATGAGTGTCAGAAGGTGGGAGGAATGTGTATGAGAGAGTTCCTAGATGCTTGATGTGGATTATCCTGAAGCTTATATGAGTGTCAGAAGGTGGGAGGAATGTGTATGATAGAGTTCCTAGATGCTTGATGTGGATTATCCTGACGCTTATATGAGTGTCAGAAGGTGGGAGGAATCTGTAGGAGAGAGTTCCTAGATGCTTGATGTAGATTTTCTTGAAGCTTATATGAGTGTCGGAAGGTGGGAGGAACTGTACGAGAGAGTTCCTATATGCTTGATGTGGATTATGCGGACGCTGATATGAGTGTCGGAAGGTGGGAGGAATCGGTATGAGAGAGTTCCTAGATGCTTGATGTGGAGTATACGGACGCTGATATGAGTGTCGGAAGGTGGGAGGAATGTGTATGAGAGAGTTCTAGATGCTTAATGTGGATTATCCTGAAGCTTATATGAGTGTCGGAAGGTGGGAGGAATGTGTACGAGAGTTCCTAGATGCTTGATGTGGAATATCCTGACGCTTATATGAGTGTCGGAAGGTGGGAGGGATCTGTACGAGAGAGTTCCAAGATGCCTGATGTGGATTATCCTGACGCTTATATGAATGTCGGAAGGTGGGAGGAATCTGTACGAGAGAGTTCCTAGATGCCTGATGTGGATTATCCTGACGCTTATATGAATGTCGGAAGGTGGGAAGAATCTGTACGAGAGAGTTCCTAGATGCCTGATGTGGATTATCCTGAAGCTTATATGAGTATGGGAAGGTGGGAGGGATCTGTACGAGAGAGTTCCCAGATGCTTGATGTGGATTATCCTGAAGCTTATATGAGTGTTGGAAGGTAAGAGGAATCTGTATGAGAGAGTTCCTTGATGCCTGATGTGGATTATCTTGAAGCTTACATGAGTGTCGGAAGGTGGGAGGAATCTGCACGAGAGAGTTCCTGGATGCTTGATGTGGATTATGCGGACACTGATGTAAGTGTCGGAAGGTGGGAAGAATCGGTATGAGAGAGTGCCTAGATGCTTGATGTGGATTATCCTGAAGCTTATATGAGTGTTGGAAGGTGGGAGGAATCCGTACGAGAAAGTTCCTAGATGCTTGGTGTAGATTTTCCTGAAGCTTATATGAGTGTCAGAAGGTGGGAGGAATGTGTATGAGAGAGTTCCTAGATGCTTGATGTGGATTATCCTGACGCTTATATGAGTGTCGGAAGGTGGGAGGAATCTGTAGGAGAGAGTTCCTAGATGCTTGATGTAGATTTTCTTGAAGCTTATATGAGTGTCGGAAGGTGGGAGGAACTGTACGAGAGAGTTCCTATATGCTTGATGTGGATTATGCGGACGCTGATATGAGTGTCGGAAGGTGGGAGGAATCGGTATGAGAGAGTTCCTAGATGCTTGATGTGGAGTATACGGACGCTGATATGAGTGTCGGAAGGTGGGAGGAATGTGTATGAGAGAGTTCTAGATGCTTAATGTGGATTATCCTGAAGCTTATATGAGTGTCGGAAGGTGGGAGGAATGTGTACGAGAGTTCCTAGATGCTTGATGTGGATTATCCTGACGCTTATATGAGTGTCGGAAGGTGGGAGGGATCTGTACGAGAGAGTTCCAAGATGCCTGATGTGGATTATCCTGACGCTTATATGAATGTCGGAAGGTGGGAGGAATCTGTACGAGAGAGTTCCTAGATGCCTGATGTGGATTATCCTGACGCTTATATGAATGTCGGAAGGTGGGAAGAATCTGTACGAGAGAGTTCCTAGATGCCTGATGTGGATTATCCTGAAGCTTATATGAGTATGGGAAGGTGGGAGGGATCTGTACGAGAGAGTTCCTAGATGCTTGATGTGGATTATCCTGAAGCTTATATGAGTGTTGGAAGGTAAGAGGAATCTGTATGAGAGAGTTCCTTGATGCCTGATGTGGATTATCTTGAAGCTTACATGAGTGTCGGAAGGTGGGAGGAATCTGCTCGAGAGAGTTCCTGGATGCTTGATGTGGATTATGCGGACACTGATGTAAGTGTCGGAAGGTGGGAAGAATCGGTATGAGAGAGTGCCTAGATGCTTGATGTGGATTATCCTGAAGCTTATATGAGTGTTGGAAGGTGGGAGGAATCTGTACGAGAAAGTTCCTAGATGCTTGGTGTAGATTTTCCTGAAGCTTATATGAGTGTCAGAAGGTGGGAGGAATGTGTATGAGAGAGTTCCTAGATGCTTGATGTGAATTATCCTGACGCTTATATGAGTGTCAGAAGGTGAGAGGGATCTGTACGAAAGAGTTCCTTGGTGCTTGATTTGGATTATTCGGACGCTTATATTAGAGCCGGAACGAGGTGGGAGGGATCTGTATGAGAGAGTTCTTACATGTTTAATGTGGATTATGTGGATGCTGATATGAGTGTCGGAAGGTGGGAGGAATGTGTATGAGAGAGTTCCTAGATGCTTGGTGTAGATTTTCCTGAAGCTTATATGAGTGTCAGAAGGTGGGAGGAATGCGTATGAGAGAGTTCCTAGATGCTTGATGTGGATTATCCTGACGCTTATATGAGTGTCGGAAGGTGGGAGGAATCTGTAGGAGAGAGTTCCTAGATGCTTGATGTAGATTTTCTTGAAGCTTATATGAGTGTCGGAAGGTGGGAGGAACTGTACGAGAGAGTTCCTATATGCTTGATGTGGATTATGCGGACGCTGATATGAGTGTCGGAAGGTGGGAGGAATCGGTATGAGAGAGTTCCTAGATGCTTGATGTGGAGTATACGGACGCTGATATGAGTGTCGGAAGGTGGGAGGAATGTGTATGAGAGAGTTCTAGATGCTTAATGTGGATTATCCTGAAGCTTATATGAGTGTCGGAAGGTGGGAGGAATGTGTACGAGAGTTCCTAGATGCTTGATGTGGATTATGCGGACACTGATATGAGTGTCGAACGGTGGGAGGAATGTGTATGATAGAGTTCCTAGATGCTTGATGTGGATTATCCTGACGCTTATATGAGTGTCAGAAGGTGGGAGGAATCTGTAGGAGAGAGTTCCTAGATGCTTGATGTAGATTTTCTTGAAGCTTATATGAGTGTCGGAAGGTGGGAGGAACTGTACGAGAGAGTTCCTATATGCTTGATGTGGATTATGCGGACGCTGATATGAGTGTCGGAAGGTGGGAGGAATCGGTATGAGAGAGTTCCTAGATGCTTGATGTGGAGTATACGGACGCTGATATGAGTGTCGGAAGGTGGGAGGAATGTGTATGAGAGAGTTCTAGATGCTTAATGTGGATTATCCTGAAGCTTATATGAGTGTCGGAAGGTGGGAGGAATGTGTACGAGAGTTCCTAGATGCTTGATGTGGAATATCCTGACGCTTATATGAGTGTCGGAAGGTGGGAGGGATCTGTACGAGAGAGTTCCAAGATGCCTGATGTGGATTATCCTGACGCTTATATGAATGTCGGAAGGTGGGAGGAATCTGTACGAGAGAGTTCCTAGATGCCTGATGTGGATTATCCTGACGCTTATATGAATGTCGGAAGGTGGGAAGAATCTGTACGAGAGAGTTCCTAGATGCCTGATGTGGATTATCCTGAAGCTTATATGAGTATGGGAAGGTGGGAGGGATCTGTACGAGAGAGTTCCCAGATGCTTGATGTGGATTATCCTGAAGCTTATATGAGTGTTGGAAGGTAAGAGGAATCTGTATGAGAGAGTTCCTTGATGCCTGATGTGGATTATCTTGAAGCTTACATGAGTGTCGGAAGGTGGGAGGAATCTGCACGAGAGAGTTCCTGGATGCTTGATGTGGATTATGCGGACACTGATGTAAGTGTCGGAAGGTGGGAAGAATCGGTATGAGAGAGTGCCTAGATGCTTGATGTGGATTATCCTGAAGCTTATATGAGTGTTGGAAGGTGGGAGGAATCCGTACGAGAAAGTTCCTAGATGCTTGGTGTAGATTTTCCTGAAGCTTATATGAGTGTCAGAAGGTGGGAGGAATGTGTATGAGAGAGTTCCTAGATGCTTGATGTGGATTATCCTGACGCTTATATGAGTGTCGGAAGGTGGGAGGAATCTGTAGGAGAGAGTTCCTAGATGCTTGATGTAGATTTTCTTGAAGCTTATATGAGTGTCGGAAGGTGGGAGGAACTGTACGAGAGAGTTCCTATATGCTTGATGTGGATTATGCGGACGCTGATATGAGTGTCGGAAGGTGGGAGGAATCGGTATGAGAGAGTTCCTAGATGCTTGATGTGGAGTATACGGACGCTGATATGAGTGTCGGAAGGTGGGAGGAATGTGTATGAGAGAGTTCTAGATGCTTAATGTGGATTATCCTGAAGCTTATATGAGTGTCGGAAGGTGGGAGGAATGTGTACGAGAGTTCCTAGATGCTTGATGTGGATTATCCTGACGCTTATATGAGTGTCGGAAGGTGGGAGGGATCTGTACGAGAGAGTTCCAAGATGCCTGATGTGGATTATCCTGACGCTTATATGAATGTCGGAAGGTGGGAGGAATCTGTACGAGAGAGTTCCTAGATGCCTGATGTGGATTATCCTGACGCTTATATGAATGTCGGAAGGTGGGAAGAATCTGTACGAGAGAGTTCCTAGATGCCTGATGTGGATTATCCTGAAGCTTATATGAGTATGGGAAGGTGGGAGGGATCTGTACGAGAGAGTTCCTAGATGCTTGATGTGGATTATCCTGAAGCTTATATGAGTGTTGGAAGGTAAGAGGAATCTGTATGAGAGAGTTCCTTGATGCCTGATGTGGATTATCTTGAAGCTTACATGAGTGTCGGAAGGTGGGAGGAATCTGCTCGAGAGAGTTCCTGGATGCTTGATGTGGATTATGCGGACACTGATGTAAGTGTCGGAAGGTGGGAAGAATCGGTATGAGAGAGTGCCTAGATGCTTGATGTGGATTATCCTGAAGCTTATATGAGTGTTGGAAGGTGGGAGGAATCTGTACGAGAAAGTTCCTAGATGCTTGGTGTAGATTTTCCTGAAGCTTATATGAGTGTCAGAAGGTGGGAGGAATGTGTATGAGAGAGTTCCTAGATGCTTGATGTGAATTATCCTGACGCTTATATGAGTGTCAGAAGGTGAGAGGGATCTGTACGAAAGAGTTCCTTGGTGCTTGATTTGGATTATTCGGACGCTTATATTAGAGCCGGAACGAGGTGGGAGGGATCTGTATGAGAGAGTTCTTACATGTTTAATGTGGATTATGTGGATGCTGATATGAGTGTCGGAAGGTGGGAGGAATGTGTATGAGAGAGTTCCTAGATGCTTGGTGTAGATTTTCCTGAAGCTTATATGAGTGTCAGAAGGTGGGAGGAATGCGTATGAGAGAGTTCCTAGATGCTTGATGTGGATTATCCTGACGCTTATATGAGTGTCGGAAGGTGGGAGGAATCTGTAGGAGAGAGTTCCTAGATGCTTGATGTAGATTTTCTTGAAGCTTATATGAGTGTCGGAAGGTGGGAGGAACTGTACGAGAGAGTTCCTATATGCTTGATGTGGATTATGCGGACGCTGATATGAGTGTCGGAAGGTGGGAGGAATCGGTATGAGAGAGTTCCTAGATGCTTGATGTGGAGTATACGGACGCTGATATGAGTGTCGGAAGGTGGGAGGAATGTGTATGAGAGAGTTCTAGATGCTTAATGTGGATTATCCTGAAGCTTATATGAGTGTCGGAAGGTGGGAGGAATGTGTACGAGAGTTCCTAGATGCTTGATGTGGATTATGCGGACACTGATATGAGTGTCGAACGGTGGGAGGAATGTGTATGATAGAGTTCCTAGATGCTTGATGTGGATTATCCTGACGCTTATATGAGTGTCGGAAGGTGGGAGGGATCTGTACGAGAGAGTTCCTAGATGCCTGATGTGGATTATCCTGACCCTTATATGAATGTCGGAAGGTGGGAGGAATCTGTACGAGAGAGTTCCTAGATGCCTGATGTGGATTATCCTGACGCTTATATGAATGTCGGAAGGTGGGAAGAATCTGTACGAGAGAGTTCCTAGATGCCTGATGTGGATTATCCTGAAGCTTATATGAGTATGGGAAGGTGGGAGGGATCTGTACGAGAGAGTTCCTAGATGCTTGATGTGGATTATCCTGAAGCTTATATGAGTGTTGGAAGGTAAGAGGAATCTGTATGAGAGAGTTCCTTGATGCCTGATGTGGATTATCTTGAAGCTTACATGAGTGTCGGAAGGTGGGAGGAATCTGCACGAGAGAGTTCCTGGATGCTTGATGTGGATTATGCGGACACTGATATAAGTGTCGAACGGTGGGAGGAATGTGTATGATAGAGTTCCTAGATGCTTGATGTGGATTATCCTGACGCTTATATGAGTGTTGGAGGGTGGGAGGAATCTGTACGAGAGAGTTCCTAGATGCTTGATGTGGATTTTCCTGAAGCTTATATGAGTATCGGAAGGTGGGAGGGATCTGTACGAGAGAGTTCCTAGATGCTTGATGTGGATTTTCCTGACGCTTGTATGAGTGTCGAAAGGTGGGAGGAATCTGTACGAGAGAGTTCCTAGATGCTTGATGTGGATTATGCGTACGCTGATATGAGTGTCGTAAGGTGGGAGGAATGTGTACGAGAGAGTTCCTAGATGCTTATTGTGGATTATGCGTACGCTGATATGAGTGTCGTAAGGTGGGAGGAATGTGTATGAGAGAGTTCCTAGATGCTTGATGTGGATTTTCCTGAAGCTTATATGAGTGTTGGAAGGCGGGAGGAATCTGCACGAGAGAGTTCCTAGATGCTTGATGTAGATTTTCTTGAAGCTTATATGAGTGTCGGAAGGTGGGAGGAACTGTACGAGAGAGTTCCTATATGCTTGATGTGGATTATGCGGACGCTGATATGAGTGTCGAAAGGTGGGAGGAATCGGTATGAGAGAGTGCCTAGATGCTTGATGTGGATTATCCTGAAGCTTATATGAGTGTCGGAAGGTGGGAGGAATGTGTATGAGAGAGTTCCAAGATGCTTGATGTGGAGTATACGGACGCTTATATGAGTGTCGGAAGGTGGGAGGAATGTGTATGAGAGAGTTCTAGATGCTTAATGTGGATTATCCTGAAGCTTATATGAGTGTCGGAAGGTGGGAGGAATGTGTACGAGAGTTCTAGATGCTTGATGCGGATTATGCGGACACTGATATGAGTGTCAGAAGGTGGGAGGAATGTGTATGAGAGAGTTCCTAGATGCTTGATGTGGATTATCCTGACGCTTATACGAGAGGCAGGAGATGGCAAGATTCTTCTACATGAGTCGGTGAGCGAATGTGTTGGATCTGTATATTACAGATCCTGGATGATTGAAGGGGTGGATTTATATATAGCTGGTGTATTGGTGAGACAAGTACTGTATTCAGTTTTGCAACAAGTTTGCTTGGCGTTTGGTAAGGTGATGAGTTTTCTCTGACTTCTGCATTGTAACCCTGGACACGATCGAATGCTTGAAGAATCATGCTGAGTAATAAAATAATAAAACACCATTCTTTACACTTAAATAACTCTACAACTTTCTGTCCGGGACTATTATTTGCCAATCTACGGCAATGTATATACGTCATCTCACTCCTCCTTGGAGTTTAATGCGTTCAACACATCTCGTGTTTTATGTTGGATCAAGGTTATTGTTATGGTCAGGCACCTGTTCAATAATTTTCAGCCCTTGACTTTTTCTCAAATAATCAGTGGACCAGAGAAGTTCCTTAGTAATTATTAACAATTTCCTATTAACCACGTCGAATAAACTGTTACGTGAGGGGATCTTGCCGTTATATAAGCTTGATACTTTTTAGCTTTGACCAAACTTGTTGACATATGGTTGTCAGATTTACGAGATAGCACATCAATAGACATTCGACCACTCTAAGATAACGAGCAGTGAAACTAATTGTGAGTCAGTCAGTAAAACTGGTCACAGATAATGCTTTGTCGGCCATCGTGAATACTATCAGTATTTCATGTTCTTGGTGACCAATTTGGAGTGTGCATTTTAAGTTAGACTATTTTTATAACATGCAGTTTGGGATGATTTATAATTCGACTGAGTGCTATTACAACTGTATCTGAAGGAATCAGGCATAATACCGTAGCTTCGTCTTGATTTCCAGCATGATGGTTAAGTGAAAATATGTAATGAAGTACACGCTGATTGGTTGCGGTACAGGTCTGCTGATAGAAATGATGTTAAATGAAACGTTGATCTTCTAACAAGCAAACATGCATGAATCTCAATG
This sequence comes from Liolophura sinensis, assembly GCF_032854445.1. Taxonomy (NCBI): domain Eukaryota; kingdom Metazoa; phylum Mollusca; class Polyplacophora; order Chitonida; family Chitonidae; genus Liolophura; species Liolophura sinensis. The sequence continues at coordinate 18,019,894 of NC_088303.1, read as the reverse complement.
GCTCGAGGTGGCAACCATCAGTAGGGCAATGTCATCCCTAATCTCCTGTTACAGCCAACGTGCGTGACTTGAGCTCCATATTGCTTGGTTATTGCCAATCTAGTGTTTATACAGACAGGTGTCTCGTACTGTTGAAGAACCATGAAGCCGGCAGCAATTTTAGATGCATGTTAATAATCGGCCATTCAACACATCCGTATAATCATTTAGTCAGTACCGGTACCGTTCTTGTAATCTCTTCAGGGCAACCAGCTACTACGTTTTAGGCTTATAGAGCGCAACTAGCCCCGAGACCAGTGCTTTATGAGATAGCATCAGATCCATCATTCTCTTTTGTCCTGGGTTGAGGCCCTAGGTTGTCCACCCTTTGACCACAGGCCACTGCCCTCTACGTGCTTCAAAGATGGCGATGTTCATCTCATATGGATCCGTGTGCCTGGATATCTCTTTGGTTTCCTCCTTCGGATTCTTGACCTCGTTTTCCCTTGTCAAAGATGATGATCTTAAGCGTGTATGTCATTGTACGCAGGGGAACGGATTTATTGTTCAATCACCTCAATATGACATTCGCAACGAATACAATCGACGTCACCTAGCCACTTGTTACGTAAAACAAACGTGTTTTCCCCAGCCATCATTGCATACATGCGCAGATACTATTATCGTTTATTACTGGATTATGGGGGAGCAAAATGATAACCAGAAAGTCTCCCAGACTCCTATATATCATAGCGTGTCTTAGATAGCTCGTTGTTATAGATTATTTAGTAGAGTTGATTGGATTAGGTGAAGGCCTCCGAGGTTGACAAGATACCTCCTTTGATAAAAAAAGATAAAAAGGATGCCTTAATCGTCGTGTGAAGATTGCATTAGGGGATTAATCTGTAGGCGAAGAGACAGGGAAGCTTGAGGAAGGAAGAGAGAAGGAAGGCGATCAGCTTGCCATAGAGAGGAATTTGACAGGCGACAGACACCAACAGCGTGAATCAATTCCCTAGAAATAATAGCCAGTTGCCAAGTCGGCAGTATTGTTAGTAACTCCAATGCTGTGGAGGAATTAAAGCTCTGAGCAAAATAAATGTATCATTAATTGCGTGTGCCGTTGAAGCACAGCTGAGGGTGAGAGTCGGGGAAAATGGGCAAAATTAAACTGTCAGACGAGGTTTGTTTACCGGCCATGCAAAGTAGGCCACCTGATATAATTTGCCCTAGCCTCTCGACTACAATGCAACGGCATATTGAGAGGCCCGCCACTGACTGGGATTTTATTAAAACCGACTAATGAATCTTTTTCATCGGCTAACGTTTATTCCTGACCTGTCAGCCACAGAAAGCTGTGCCTTCAAAAGAAGAGGTCTGGGGCTATGTTAATTCGCTTTTGCAAGGGTTGGCCAGTAATGACAAGGGAAAACACTAAACGAGACTCCCAATGAAAGCCTTAATTGTAAATAAATGTGCCTACATGGCTTCTCTGGCCCTCTCCGCTCCATCCCTGTGACACGCAGCTCTCTGCTGTGCCTATAGGGCTACCGTTTTTAGCCGACTTCCAGGATTCCACAAGGGTTTTTTTCTGAATAAATTAGGAACGGTACATTCATGTACAGGCGTGATATATACTTGTATATACCAAAGCTCGTCCATTTCCCTTCCGTATTGACTCCACCATATTTTGTATTGCCCCAATATGCATTATGAAATGCTGTCAAGAATCTATAAAATATCCAAATCTGTTCCATGTATATGGCATAATATGCTCTGCGATACACATCCTTCAAGCACTTGTGCCATTATCATACATTAAATTCCAACATTTGTTTCTTGATTTTGTCCACGGTCTGCAGACTGATGTATTCGTAATTTCGTATTTGTGTATCCATAAAGGTAAGGTTAAGTGATGTAGGCGTATTGCATATTCAAGAATGCCTATATCAGATACCCTTCAAAATCATGACCAAAGCACAACCCTCACCCCGATGGTGCATGACCTTTGTTTACAGACCATGGCTGGTTCCGGTTCCGCTGCTCACTCCAGTATGGTCTGTAATTGGTAAGGGCAGATGCCCCAGGTGCAGCAATCGCAACCCTACCGTCAAAACTCCGTTCTTATTCCCTTTCCAGTCTCGACGCTTAAATTCCTTGAACTGAACTACCCACCCTTCTATGCAGTTGTCTTCTTTTCAGACAATATAGTTGCACTGACTGTCTTTGAAACCATCAAACCAGCGATTTGACAAAGATTTGACGATACTGTGTAACGGGGATATGTGTATACATATATCATTCCATTCTGTACAGTTTTATTTCAAATGAGTTGTTGGCGATTCTCACTGATAGGAGTTCAGTTCCAGATATAACTAAGACTTTAAATTTCTACTCATTGCCCTCTCCGTTCACAATATAATGGGGTGGACTATGCACCAGTATATACACTGTGTACAGATGGTTTGTCGATCAAATACAACACCAAATATATGAGATGACCGAAATAATATTGAAAGCGATGTTATATTTCAAACAAATAAAAATATATAATGGAGTCATAAGAACTATTCTCAATAGAATCTTATGTATATGTTACAATATAAGTCGTCTTATATAGATACATTTAGCTACATCTAGATTCCTTGCGTTTTTTTGGCGCCATATCATCTGTTCGCTTTCATTTGTGAGCAGGTTCATTCATCCGATTCTGGACAAATGTTACCATATGTATGTGGAATATGAATCACTGATATCTATTAAAAAAAATGTTTAAATCAAATAAGCATTGACCTATGAGTTTACAGGTTCGAATCCAGTTCCAGTGTAACTGTGTATACATAAGTGTCAGTTTAGTGTGTTGTCAGTGCAAGAGATTTGTTACTTTGCTGTTAGCTGTTGCCTAGAATTTGCTAACTCGTTTAGGAGGAAGTTTAAATCCAGCTCATGCTGACTTCCTCTCCGGCTGTAAATGGGACGATCTGGCAACAACCTGCGGATGGTCATGGGTTTCCCCCGCAGCTCTGCCTACTTTCCTCCTACCAAAATGCTAGCCGCCGTCGTATAAGTGAAATATTCCTGAATACGGCTTAAACCACCAACCAAATAATTAAATAAACAAACTCAAGAGGCATGTACTCATGCCCCCAACTGCAGTATCTTGAGATGGTAACTTATGTACGTATCAGTTCCTGTTTATATGCTTTTGGGATGAGTAGAATACAGTATGGCTGTATCGCATGCCAAAGAGGTTTGTGCGAGTGGAATTTTATTGGTGATGATACTACCGACAGCATGGTTTCTGCAAGAGTCATTAAAAGCTGATATGAAACTAAAAATTAATGTGGCGGATACACGGGCAACAAATTGTAAGTGTGCCGGGGGCCACAAAGTTTTCTGCCTCCCGTGTCAAGTTTGTGAACTTAGAGGGGAGAAAAAGTGTGGAGCCTGTTTGTGCGAGAGAGAAAGATAAGAGGCTTGTTTAGCCTGATATTTTCCGCCAATAAGTCAGAATTTCACAGCTGGCTTGACGGAGCACTTCGAAACTTTATTGGCTCTGTAATCAGCGACGACCGCTCTTCCACTCAACAGATATTAAACCATATCAATATCAGAGAGCCAATAATATTCTGTGTGAGGTCAGTGATCAATTTTGAGAGATGATCTATCAAGAGCAAGGCTCTCACCGTCTGTTCCTAAACAACATGTTCTCTCCGACTCCGCCAAATAAGTAATGCAGAAATGACACAAGGTGTGAAATCCTATCTTCCTTGGTTCACAGCGCCCTCTACCGCCAAGTACTGGTGGCGCGAACTTGTCCTCGTCCAGCCGTCCAATTAGGCCTGACTTGGGGACGATGGGGCAATTCATTTGACAGTATTCATTTGTCAGGCCATCTGACGTCCCCTCTGTCTTTGAGTCCCGGCTACAAATTTTACCACTTTCCATAAAACGTGGGTATTGTATTCGATTGATTAGCCGGGTCCAGATAGCGTAGTTATGACGGATTTATCTCCGGTATCCCGCGCATATTCCGCTGAGATTTCTCACCCAGTCTCCGTCAGCAATATGCTTCACGGCGACTAACTCTTGATTCGTAATTTAGAGCTGTTTTATTGAAGGCCTTAATGCAAATCACCAGCATATCGGAAGATTCTCTCGACGCTGTATTTATACATATCCCTCTCCGCCGCCAGCCAGATTTGTCAAGATATGCCTGATGACATTTGCAAGAGCGGAAAATAAATAAGTTATATGTGTGAATTTCTAAATCGGCCGTCAGAAGCAATTCTTAATCCTTGAATGACATATACACCATAGACGAAACAATTCGTTCAGATGGCTGATTTGAGACCGAAAGGGCGCGCAATTCCCAAGTATTTAATGTGTCCTTTGTTAATGTTGTTGTCTGTGAGTCCTTGATAAAACTTTGCTCACTTATACATACACATTCAACCTAGTGAAAAAAGCAATGATCAGAGGATTCGAACTGTGAGGATCTGTCATCTATGCCTTTTACCAATGTGTTATATTTCTCCTATAAAACCTTCATTTTATCTAATTGTCAATCATACCAACATATGGGTTTTAGTAATCGATTCGTCTTACACGACAGGCCTATGACTAAAGAGGTCGCGGGTTCGAATTCACTGCTTGTTGGTTCGCCAGGGGGTTTATCAACGACCAACACGTTCTCCTTCAGCCTTAATCGTACTGTTGTGTAATGGAAATATTCTCTTCAATACGACGTAAAATCCGAAATAAAACAAGGAAAAAAAATCAAATCCTCTTAATCCTTCATGAATGTTAATTGTGTATATACGTTGTGAAAGCTATACTAGCCTATTTAACTGGTCACTTTTATATAACTGTATAATCTACCTACTTGAATAACACGTGTTACTGACACGTTGAGAAATGACCTGTCTCCATGCATGGTGCTTCTAGCTAACTGTAAACTATAGACATTACTTATAAATATTAAACCCAAGGAAGCACGTGTTATGTCCACACACGTGGCAAGCCAATCTATCTAGCTTGAATCTTTCGATCAGTTGTCAAAACCGGAAAACTGATTATCCCATTCCGTCAATAAACAATTACTAGTGAACAATTTATTCGAATAAAACAAACTATGAAGGTATTAAAGTATAGTCCTTACATACATGTAAGTGTCTGCAACTGTCCATTAAAGATAAATGGATCCATTTAGAATGGAAGGTATTATATACAATTTATCATAATTTGCGGACCAATCTTTACTTTCGTTTATAAGTGTTAATTTGCATACACACACGTGTTTCATGTATTTATTATTATTATTTTTGTTTTCTTCTTTCTTTGCAGACGATTTCGGAGTTAATTTGTGTTATTTTTCAGTGGTATATAGTACGGATTAACCTGATATACCTTACGTATTACGCTAATACAAATCTATGTCTTCTCCATCTACTGAGCTTTTTTTAAGCAGACTTCAGTTTATTTATTCATCCCATTATCGTTTAACTTAATTCAGAGTAAAACTAAAAACTTTCACCAGTTCGATCTAACTTAAAACTCAAGCCGAACTTGCGAGAGTTGGATTTGAACCTGCGACCTCATCGGTCAGGACAATCGAGGGCAACGCTTTGTGCGAATGAGCCAGCCGGGCTCCTGTAGACGGAAGTTCATGTGGCCTGTATTTATGTGTATATATGTGATTAATGCGGTGTATTAACTGTTGCGTCAGGCATGCAGGCGTGTCGTGTCGATTGCATAGGTTTCCCAGTAAAATGTAACCCACACCTTTAACCCCAACCCCCACCCACCCTTCCCACACACACACACACGGACCTTTCCAGCCGCGGTGTCAGTTGACAGATTTGGTTAAATCGTGACAAGTAACTGGACGTTTTTTTCCTGTGCGATCCATTCTCAGCACATATCGATATATCCTTAATGACTTAAACATGGAGCGACATACATGCATCGAAGTCTGCATTCTTGCCTCTGTCTGTCCTTCCCGCATATAAACATTGCATTCAACATTCAGATATATACAGGGGGCTCAGATCGAGCATTAACACTGCTTCTGGAATGTGCATCGTATGGTTTTTACAAAAACGTATGTAATTATCACATCCTTTTGTCATTGTAGTGTTTCTCTAATATGTATCCCACTGCTTTTATAGAATGAACGTAATAATCCCACTGCAGTAATCCCATAGTCACACTGCTGCCCTAATGTATATTGTATTCTTTTTACAAAACATATGTAATAATCACATTGTTTTTGACTCAGGGTGCTGCAGCGTTGACCATAACGCCTGGCCAAGCGTGCCCACCTCCCCCTCCCCTCAGTACAACCCTGCAGGGTGTCAGCCGTACCCTAACACTAACCCCTCCCGCCTCAAGCTCTAATCACATCACCCTCCGCGTCGCCTTAATCCAGTTATATCGTTAAGACTCGCTCTCACGATGATATATCGGTCAACTAAGCTAGCTCATTAGTCTGCAAACCACGTTACTCATTTTTTCCCCTCACTAACTCGGTTTTTCTAAGTTAAAGCTGGGTGCAGAGTATAATGAATGACATTACATGGAGGTCTGTATATCGTCGCTCTCCGTGGTGCTGCTTTTACAAATGACGGTTAATATAAGTTCTTGGCGGTATTTATTAAAACCATTTTGATGTTAGCTTGTCGGGCCGTTTGTTGGGTCCGTTGGGATCGAACATGGAGAGTTTTTCCATTGTCGCCGGTCCCTCATCAGTTATAGACTTATACGTGCCTCGAAACTTGCTGCTAACTCTTTCCAGTCCAATAAAGGTCCGTGGCTAATGAAACATTAAAAAAAATTAGTCACTAGGACAAATTATTATCGAGGCGTCCGTTAACTTTTGTTGAGGAGTGAGCGATACCGATAGGAACATGGTATTTGGCTAAGAGGAGGCGGGAGAGTTGGGAGTGGTCAGAAGTCCGTTTTCTTCATTAACAGAAACCCAACCAAAGACGCAGTCATGTCGTATATGGTGGGGACAGACTGCATGTACGTACGCCCTCAAATCCGTCATTAACAAAATGAAATTTTTGCTAATCCACGGTTGGGAAATTGCTCTATTACAAGCATACAATTTGGAGAATTTCTTTCTGAGATCGACCTTGATGTGGTGTGCTGAGACAGAAGCCAGGGTCAGTCAATACCAATCATTAACCGGTGGTGAGTTGGCGAGAAAAGACGATTAGCCCTGAGTACGTACTTAACATAGCTACCGCCATTAGTAGTGAGAGGTGGTGGGGGTTGGGGTCGGGGGTATAGGTGAGCCAATTAAGCTGAAGTGGCCTGTCTTTTTAATACTAGCAACGCTACCTGTACCGCCAAACTCACTGACGTTCCTTAATGTAGGGGTGACGCAGATTAATACTTCTCATTTAGGGAATGCCTGTAAACTCTAAATTACATCCGAGAGAACTATCGTCCATCGTCATTATCCTTCATTAACACTTCGTGTTATTTACAGCGAAGACTCTTATATATAAGAAAGAAAAAAGAAAAAAAAAAAGAAAGAAACGTTAAAACAGAAGTCTGTCACGAATTTCTACATCATTAGCCTATACTCCCACCATACTTTTTCAGTTTAAGAATTATTTTTAAAAAGTTGGCGTAACGGAACAAATTAGTAATAATCATATATGCGTAGGGTCAGAGGAGGCGGATGATCAACGGATGGTCCCCGGATGGTCCCCAGATAACATTTGAAAGTTCCAAAAGGCAAAAGGGCATGAATACACGTGTAAACGAAAATATAAATGAAGATATAACATGATACTGACAAGGCTACTAAAGCAAAGCTGTAAGGAATAAAGCAAAATGGATTATATGTTTAAAATGCAAAAGTATTTAAAACTTATCTGCATGCAAGTTGTCACTGATTTCCATTAGGCATCGGCTAAATGTTTTGATACAATTTTCTCCACATCAGACAAAGCTTGATTTCTATAGTTAATATGTCATACAGAGGAAATACTTTAGATACAAAGAGATAAAGGGACTGCATTCACTAATGTACCGGATACAATTATTATATATAGCCTATGTGTGTTGTACTGTGCTGCTGAAGTAGACATGTGACATCAGTTAAGTCCTTAATCTGCATTAATATCGATGTAACGCCCTAAAATATGCGACTTATCTCTTTAGTCTCAGGTCGTCTGATGTGGTGTCGTTTTGTGTCTTATCATAGGTTAATGCGGCCACCAACTTGGCAATGATCACGAAACCTTTTACTGTCGCCAGTTTTTTCGCTTGGTCATTGTGTCAAATGGCCCCTTCCAACCATATAAGTCACATATAAATTCGCCAATGTCAAGTTTAAAAATCATTTATATTGCACTTGCTTGCCTCCCTTGCCATGATGTAAAAATACATTATTTTTTAATCTCTTCACTTCACAAACCATTTACTATTTGCCAGGTTGTCCCATTTGTAATGGTGTAAAATAACTCTTTTATACACAGTAAGCAATCTTACATAAGACCGTCCACAAGTTCGTCAACGCTCACTCACTATACGACACACCCCCTTCCCCACAACAACCATCCACCTACCACACCATCATGCTTATTATTTGTCTGATCTTCGTGTAAAATAGCTTCTCCTTTTTTTCCAAAAAAAAAAAAAAATCAGAGCCGTCCATCGGTTGGGGTAATGACGCCCAAACGACCGTTGGCCAATTTTGATAAATACTTTTTCTTTATAACTGATAAATTTCATATTCAATTGTAAGGCAAACACTTTAGACACAGGCACAGCTGCATTCTCTAATGTACCGTATAAGTGAGCGGAAACTATAATTATGCGTGTGTGTTATGGAACACGTCTAGCTTACTATATCAGTAAAGATATTATAATCTGCATATATGCATATAATATAATCTCTGACATATTATCGTAGTTTGGGAATTATTCCAAACTACGATAATATATCAGAGACGTCAGGAAATCGTCATGTTTCAAACCTTAATAAGGTTACTTCTACAGGGTTGTGTTTTGTCTTACCAAATTCAAGCCGGACAGGATGTCATTTTCATTAGTATATACAACTGCAAAAGAGAACAGCTACAAAGTTGAGATCGTGAAACTTACTGACCGATTAGTGTCCCAGCTTGTGTGGTTGACATGATGTAAAATAACCTTTTGCAAAACAGTGATCTATCGGGAATCTAAGTGTCACGTCCAACATTCGTATACCACTCGTAAACCATTCAGAGGTGTTCCAATTCGACGATTGCAAGATTCATATCCAAAACAACCTAAAACACCAATGAAAGATAAAAAGAAATAAAATATTAGTAGTGAAACTGGTAACATGTATATAAGAGAGAAGCCGTCGTCATTTTTCAATGATGCATGGAAGTCTATATTCTTGGAATGGATCTAATTCAAATTTCAAACTCGTGGGCTGTACATATTTCCCGGATCGAATACAAATAGTCATGCTTTGATTGCAACTTTTTGTACACGCATCATGTTGATAAACCAAGCAGGACTAGTTCTACAACCCCCATAGCCCAGTGTTAACCGAAATTAGATACAGCTATGACTAATTCATTCACAGATCATCAGAGGTCCTGAACGCTCTGTCCATATTTGCCAACCAGAGTGTTATACTCATAACAGAATTTGAAAACATAACAGACGTATGATGGAATACCATGACACACTATTTTTTTACATTAAAAGTTTGTGACATAGAAAATTGAAATCATCATACTTTAAACATGATCTAACAAAATGCTACCACGCGAGACACGTTAGTACATATATTATAATACATGTGTCGTAAGATGTACACGTTTGTTTTGTAGTAACTTTTATATTGTGTTATTAAAATTGTGTCATTAGTTGATTATTAACTGATTACAAGTTGTGATAGGAAAGGATCTCTGTGTGAAGCCTTGCTTTAACCCGGCTGACCGAGATTGCCTTAGACTGGTAACCCCTGAACTCACCAAGGCTTAGAATGCTTTTCCTTCTAGTTGAATGAATACCGTCTTTTTTATACATGTAATATAATACATCTTATATCTAGGACCCCTTGGTATATCACTTTCTAACCACAGATAATTAACAAATCTAACACTGAAACTATACGTTTTTCACAAAGATGGTGTGAGAGCAGAACTTGTTAACATTTGTACGAGTATATAGATCCAAATTAGATGTACTATCAGAATTGTTTGTTGTCTGTGTTATATGCAAGGAATGAAAGTGCACAAATTCGTGAATGGTAATTCACCATTTATAGCCCAGTTCACCCTGTTGGTCATGATGTAAAATGATTTCTTTTCTTTTTCTTTAAAACAGTAAATTAGACTGTTAACAAATTCGTGAATTTTTATGCTTCAGGTCGCTGTATTATTCTTCGATTTCTGTTGATCACATTGTTTACCGATAATGTTTTTTTACGCAGCAAATGATCGTGATTCTTAATAATCGACTTTCATAAAACACCAGATTGTCCAGAAATTCGCCAACGTTAAGTTCTCATATTATTTATTCATTTGATTTTCTAAATATTTATTTCTCCATTTTGGTTCAGTTCTTTGGGTGTATGTTATCTTATTATAGCCCACAACTTTCTGTATAAATCAAATGACATAAATGTTCATGATGTCAACATTTCTTTGATAAAATCTAGGATTTCTCTAAACTTGTTACTGTCCTGTTTTCCTTCTTCAGTAAACAAAGCCGCCGTGATGTAAAGCAAAATATTCTGAGGTATAGTCAAGTGAAATATACACTTAATTAAATTGATCATTGTAAATGGCTGAAATCTGTTATGATATTTGTCCCATTGGTGAACCTATATCTTTACTGTGACATTCGTATAAAACTCGATCGCTATCTTGCATGACAATAAATGCCATATACGCCAACACATGGGTAACATGAGAAATGATATATGTCACAGCGTTTATTAGGAACAGGCAGTTTCTTCATAAACGTAACATACAAGTACATCACGTTAATTGTTATGGTTGCCTGCGTGTGATCTCAGAATAATCAGTGGCCTTCTACATGTGTATTATTTTGACAAGCCATGTTGTTTCAGACAACTGCGTATATAGCGGGAAATATGTTTATAGCTTCATATACAGGATAAGCAACTTGCTCATTGTCCATATATACAAGAGGTAAAGATGTCTACGCCTCTCATAAGATCAGTGGATAGACCAAATGCGGTATACATAGTGATTAAAATTAGGTTCGACTGGAATCCAGTTGTCGCTACAATTCCACTGCGGCTTAAAGTCAGAAGGTTTGTTAGGAACTAATACCACAGGGTGGTTGCTTATTCTTGGCAGTTCGGTTTCCTCCACGTATATAACAAATCAGAATATACCGTCCCAATAGTAAGAAGACTTCCCAGGCCAATATTTCATAACAAGCATATATATATTACGGTTCATTACCAATAAAGATGTATATAACGGTGCATATTTAGGATGTTGAAATAAGCAGATGTTGCTCTGGGCCCAGGTTCACTAAACTGCCATGGCAACCAGTACCGTAGACATTACGTCGTCATGGAAGTTGCGAGCTTCGTGAAACTGGGCCCAGTACCATTCGTTGGCTTATGAGTCTAAAGCGTCACCCTTGTCACAACCGATCAGTCTCTGACCACTAAGGTCGCTTACTGGCATCCACCTCTCGTTGGTCCGTTGCTGCCCCAAGTAAGGACGGTACAGGCATGACGTATTCCTGGCACTTCGGTTTTCTTCACCCATATAAACCTGGCCGACGTCGTCAAAAGTGAAAAACTGGTCAGTAAAGCTTTAATCTCCAATCTAATAACCAAAATATCACAAAAAAGCAACAAATAAATAGTATCGCCGACCACAAAAATATTTACATTAATGTCAGTATTCACGATAGTCGATGACAAAGATATCATACCATTCCTCTTTCAGTACCTGCTTCAACCACTGCTCAAACATCTGTCAGAAATAAACGCTGCACTAGTCTAAGAGGTTGATCTGGATGTGTCTTTGTATTAAGTTTTACTTTTGCCGTGTTCAAATTTCAAATACATGCAGGTTTGGAAGAGCTGAAGAATATTTTGTATACATGCATAAAAATGACTTCCCTAAGCCCGGAGGGAACCATCGACCATCGGTACGTTACTGGCAGACCTTCCCACGTACGGCCGGAGAGGCTGGACTCACAGCGACCGTACTGGCGATATGCTCCTGGGTCATTGCGCCGCGCTGGCACGCTATAACAACCTTGACGGAAGCCCCCCGCGAATCTGGATGCGAGCCTGCAAACATATATATATATATATATATATATATATATATACATTGTATACCGTATATAACGGTAAAATTAAAACATTCTTCTATAAGACATCCTATACTTTCGGTGTAAGTGCACGTGGTCTCGTGCATATCAACGATATAATCACTATTAAGTTTGAGGATACAATTTCAACAGAGCTTACAGTCTGCTTATTTTGCGCATCTATTTTGTTGTTGATCCAGAATCCTTTAAAAAATCCCGCTGACATAGACACAAATCAATACCTAAATCTGTTCATCCATAAATCGACACATCTAAGAAACCATAATTCTGTGATTCTATAAGTCAACGAAAGATTCTTCGGCTGCGTTGCCAAAATTCAAAAAAAAAAAAAAAATAAAGATGAAAGATGTGACTAAGGTCAAATTTTCCATTTCATTCCAATTCTGTCGTAATTAATGATGTGTTGTAGTTTTTTCCCCTCTTTCTGATCGACTCTTTTCTTCCAGGACAATCCTCATATATCAATTTTCGCGTGGAGAAAATCGCAGTGTTTCCAGCCAATCAGAGTGCCTGTGGATGTTGTCTCGGAGCTATGTATTACATATAGCTTTATTCGTAGATTTGTGCATTGTTCGATATGTAGTTAGCAGGGAATCAAGGCTCCCGTCGCTGTGCTCTAAACAGATGTAATTTGCAACAGCCTTAGTCTATCGGCAAGAGGGCATAATTTGGGGCCCGCTCCCCTGCATCGTCAGACATGAAAAGTTAATTACAGTTGGCCCTTCTGCCACTGACGTCTTCCCTCTTCGAGGCTCTGGCCTGGCAAGTCGTATTATCTTTTTGAAATAGTCACTAATATTTGATCAATTGATCGCCCACAAACTTCGCTCTAATATACTGAGATCTAATGTGATTTTTTCCCCGAGAATTGTTCAAATTTGATCACCGCTTTGTCTGATGGCCAAAGTCCAAAGAAATTAAGGGTCGGTGCAATTTTGCTGGGTAAAAGTCCTCAGTCCATTTGTGAGAAAATGATTTGAAGGTTTGAGTACGTCGAGTGTAAAGGTCGCCTAACATACGTTACTGTATTATCTATAGGCGCCTCTGACTCCGCGGTAATTACTCTCTGAAGGCCCACCCCAGCCGCAATGCAAGATACGAGTCATCAGCTCATCACGTGACTTAGGTCAGAAATATTCTGATATTGATTTGATAATTTTAATCCCATTTAATACGCTTGAGAAAGGATAAGACATGTAAGTCATACTTATGAGATCTTAAAATGCTCTTTATACTATCCGCGCAGCTCTGTAAAAATTCATTTTCGAGACTTTACAAAAAATTAATCAGTTTGGCGGGAAAGTCATCTATCATGGAAATTATCTATAGATTAATGCTATGGACCTGAACTCATTTTTCCCATTATGAGAAAAAACATGAAAGACTGAATCCTAAAAACACATATCTATGGTTATTAAAATACAGGCCTATATAAAGATACAAACTCAAGGCGGCTGACTGACATTAAAGCTACCATACATGCAGTCTCACCAGTTTCTCAAGCGTTTTAGAATTTAGGGGAATAAATACAACTATCCACAATAATATTTAGTACTGATACAAGAAAGATGATTTGGTTAACGTTTTGTTTTGAATTCTTTAATCGGATTAGACAGGAAGGTAATTAACGAGCAGAGTGAGGAAGGATTCGGAAGTATCTCAGGCAGCTACGTGTACTCATCCGATCACTGCATGGATCGTCTTTTTAGGCCCAACAAAGTATGACATCGACCGAGGAATGAAAAGACAAGAAACTCAAAAAAAAATATAAACAAACGGTACCGAGAGTTGACAAGATAGCGATGCATTTAAATAGACAATGTATTTAATTAACCCATGAAGATGAACTTGACATGCAAAGTCTGAAATCCTCTTGGGTCATCCGAGGGAAGAAATGATAAAAAAGGAAACAAGTTAGAAAACAGTGCCTTGCTATAAAGAAGCGTTGTCAGATGGGTTAATTGGGAATCTGGCGGGTTGTGCGGAGATTTGTCTTCGCTGGGAACGAGGCGAGCATTTGACTGGCTATGTGTCAGCGGAATTGACAAGTCCCAATCTAGGTCATCTATCAGCTAGGCCACAATTAGATAAGATTTATGAATTATGGGGGATTTCTCTTCCAGCGGGAGACCGTCCCACTCACTGAGCAATCGGAAACGCTGTGAAAAAAGGCGCCGCGTTACCATGGAGACCTAATGTATTTTTCAGATATTTTGAATAAACCATTTCTTTGACAAAAAAGTGACCTTATTGTTATGTGTGTACAGTTCATAAGTTATACACACACACTACAGGCTATATGGCATGGAATCAAACAGTTGTGTAAATCTGGCTTCGTATGCCAATTAAGTCAGATTTTCAAGTTAGATATTCAAATCTCATTCCGGAATAAATTACAGAGCATAAATCACATTACTGATCGCCTACTCTAACATTCACAAATTTAATATTACTCAACTTTTTCCCAATCCTGATTGTAGCGATGAGGGCTTATGACCTACTTGTTCACATACTGCTGACGATACAGATTAGCACGTATCACCTGATTTGCCTCGAGACGAGATAAATTATACAAATATCTAAAGAGAAAGTTTTCATTGACTTAGTGAAAACTTTGTTTGTTTGAGTTCACGTTACTTTCAACATTATTTTGACCACATCACGACGGCGTTGTATCCGACCCAGTGCCGACATATTTACAGTACTTAAAACTTTGTATCCATTAGTCAATATTCATGTCATGAGATATATAACTAAAATACAAACTAAAATATAACAAGGCAAAGTTATAAACTTGACTGTATGGCATATCTACTAACACATCTCATACCCTGATGGATGCGTTATGCATATAGTTCAAAGAAATACTGTTATGGCAACAGAAGGTAAAGGACAATGTAATATGGATGTTCGGTAAGAGTGTGGTCACTTCTCAAGCGTCAAAAACGAATATCACTCTGTCAGTAATTGCCGCCTGAACAAATTGACAAAAGTCACACGAAACCTCAGACGGTCAGAACTTTGCCTTGTATCTTTGTATGTTTGCTTGGGTTTAATATTGCTTTCATCATTCTTTTTCGTCATAACACGATATTATTACCAAGCGGCATGGCCCAGTCCCCATGACAACACACCGTATAATGCTGGCACACTAAAACGCCATGCAGATGACGTCAGACCCAACACGCAACAGTTTACTGACATCACCAGGAAGGCAGACCAATGGCTCTGGTTAAGGACTAGCCAAGGAAGTACCAAATTAGAGATTTTGAAGTCTTATGAATTCGACTGGACAGAGCCTTAAAGGATGAGTAAAGGTTGCGATCATCCTGAATATGTACGTCCTTGGCCTTTTGGTCTTAAGTTCTTAAAATATCAAGTCATTTCTCCCTAGTTTTCTTTAAATTTCTTTATGGTTATTAATTTTTTTTATTTGCTGGTGTATCGGGAGGCCATTCAATATATACTAGTATTTGTTGTCTTTCTCAGTTAATCCACCCTCCGTTGTATCCGTCTTCGCATACAATACTCTTGGCTCTGGAGCAAATCACGTCAATTCACACGAGGTGTGATTTTACACGAGGTGAAACTGGATTTCTTCTGCTAACGTATAAGCAAGTATACATGGTACTGTAGGTATCTCCCGTGGCCCGTTTCATAAAGCTCACGTAACGTTACGTGCACGTATAACTTCCATTATTATTTACGTCGCCATGGTAGTTACCTGAACGTAGCGCTACGAGCGCTTTTGTGAATTAGGGCCCAGACTGTTGTCAGTTAATGTTTAGTTTGTTAGTGCATACACACTCGTCTCACTGGACGTCAAATGTCTTAGCACAATAAACTTTCCAGTCACTTTACACTGTCCTGTTATGACATCGTACAAGCAGGCGATGTATGGTCATGGGTCATTGTCACAGTTACGCTCAAATCAATCCAGAATCAATCGTCAGAATCAGTGTCCTGCACAAGTCTTTAAAAATTGTCTTAGTTCTTCCTGGCTCGACGTTCAATAGAAGGAAATACGTCATTATTGATACCTTACAACCTTACACAATGTAACAGCTTCTATATAAATGCTCCCCCCCCCCCAAAAAAAACACAACAAACAAACAAGACCCCCCCCCCCCCACATCCGATGATTCATTCAAATGGAACTATATTTCACACGCATATCCTTGCAAGCTACCCTTAGAACTTACACGACGGCGATAGGCTTAGGAAGTTGGTATGCCCAGAGCAAACTGCCATTGGCGAGGTACTTGGCAAAGCTTCATGACTTAACTTGAAAATTCAAGAGCTAGATTCGAGCTTTGAACCGAGGGGTAGCCGGTAGGACGCGTCGCGACAAACGTTTTAGAGGAGTCACCGAGGTTCCAGTGTATGTACTATATATCGTTATGTATAGGCCTGTGTGCACATCGCGTTAAGGACTAGATCAATATTTCACAGTTACGCAGATATGCATTTGACCATGCTTGTGCAAAAGTTTTACTAGCGAAACTGTAAAACTTATTCTAATTTAGGAAGTTGAGTTGGAAATAGAGATAACACTGTGTAATCGATCTATCCAATCGGAAAGGCGATCTCCACGGAAGCGTTCGTGTGGGGGGCTTATCTTTGCCTACCGGATACACTTTAAATCAAAGCTTAATTAGAAATGTAGCACCCCCTTATTTTGCAACCGAGGAAAAAGTTGTTGGTTCGACGACATTAAGGCTGTCTACATCTTCAAGCGGATCCTGCATGGTCCTGTATAGGCCCATATGTAAGTTAGAGGGGCTTTTGTCATCAGTCTTCCGTGGATGGACGAAAAACAGTTTCTCCTTAGATATAATTTATGGGTTTGTTATAGAAGACTGCATTATGATACCAGGTTCCTCGTTTATAGAAAAACTTCATTAAGGGAAGGGAGAAAAAGATGGGTTATATTGCAGTGAGTATTGATCAAACCGACAGGCGGAAGAAGCTAGGGACACTATAGTAATTACCTAAAGCTATTACAGTTCACTGGATACAGGCTCCCACAAACCCAATGCAATAAAGAGATACATACAGGAGCCTTCCCTATCATTTGTTTGCTAACTGTCAAGTCGCCGTGGAAGATAATGTAATTTGGCATAGTTCACCTAGCCTGGTTAAGTAATGAGAAGTAGAGAACGCGCCAAATGCATTAATATCTTCGTATTTTTTTCCGCGACCCGTTTGAGAGCATTCCCTTATGTTTTAACCCGACGCGTCCAACCTTGCCAAATTAGCTTGGCAATAAGGTGACAAAATTTTCATAACAATCTGCCTGCTGGCCTTTTTTTCTCTCCCTCTCTCTCTGCTTTCTCTCCAGATGGAATGAAACGTGTCAATAACGACAAGGAAATTTTCTTGTTGATTTTGACCTCTCCGATATGAACATCTTCAAATATACGCATTCTTCTACTTGATCAAGTGATCTTTTCCACGTCGAGAACAAATCTAATAACCCCGAGCATATGGCCACCTAATCTAGCGACAACGTCAGCCACTCTCTGGTAGAAACAGCTATAGCCAAACCTTCATCGCCACAATTGCGTCAATTCTATTATACCGTCGAATTTCTCCAAGATTCCCATTTTTTTTCCTTCCTTTTTTTCTTTTACATTTTCGCGAGCCCATTTTTGCGATATTCTCTGATATTCTTATTTGTGATCTTTAAGCTTTTTCGGTGCTCCTATTTATTAATAGTTTCCTTGAACATTCCAAGCTAATGTAATTAAAAGTTTTCACGCAACTCGCACGCTCTGGCGGGCAGATCTCTTCCTCAGGAGCGCACCCATTACATCGAGGCGCTCCCCAGGGACCAGTTCCAGCAAATGGAAATTTGTGAAAACAGGAAAATAATAAAAAAAAATTCCAGTATGACCAGGATATCATCTTTGCTAGAATGGAATGTTTTAGATGAGCTATACGATCGCAAGGTAAACCCGATAGATACTTTTGACCTAAGAACTCCTACAAACGATATTTGGCATTCTCGATTTTAATTTTCAGGGAGGCAGGAATTTTAGAATAACTATAATTGTACTAACAACGCCTGATTTTTTTTCTGTTCGCACGACGGCGGTGTCACTGAATAAGAAGATTTGTGATCTGACAAGACGGGTACTGAAAGATTTACTTAATTCAAATATGCATAGGCTTTAAAACATAGTGTTAATATATGCAGCGTATAAAATGTACGTCGTAGGGAACCATTTTGACACGTGGTGCCTATACGCCAAAATAAAAGCTATATTTTTCTCGATTTAATATTAAATAGTGTATTAATGGCGGAAATGGTGAATGAGGAATTGTGAAATGTTACAAGTGAAAGGACAAGGACGGGTCTCCATTTCCCGAGTTACTTCTACGCACGTTTGGGCTGCCTCCATCATAGTAAGCCCTCCAGCGTCATATAAGTGCTTTGACCAGAATACGGTACATGTATCAATATTAGAACCGTCTCCTGTTGACCATATCAACACGCTAGCTTGGTTATGGGGTTAAACTGGGAGTTATTACAACTGTTCCCGATTATTAATCCTATATATACCTAGTATATGTTCCTAATAAATCGCTACGTATAATTCGTCAGTTGGTTATACAAGACCATACCCTGATTGCTTGAAAAACGGTGTGTGTGATGTCCACGGTGTGCGGCGACTTGGCGAAATTATGGGAACGGTGGTCGGGAAAAAATCCGACTACCGTCAGGTAAACAATTAGTACTGCTCTTGGCAGACGAAACAGCCTTTCTTTCGTCTACCTGAGACACACATATAGCCTTTATACTAATTAAATATCACCGCGTTCAATTGTCGGTCTGCGCACCATAATCTTTAAATAACTCCCCCACGCTCAAACCTTGAGAAAAATACAGAAATAGTCGTTTCATCAATAGAGTGCCATATAACGTGGCAATTAAGGTAACATCAATACAAGTCTGTTTGCCCATCACTCATCAGCCGCAAACTCTGCCTCCGCCATTCTGCACCCTAAAAACAGATAACCAGGCCTTTATACGCGCAGTGGTCACATGTGGCCGTTCTCTAGCACTTAGTAAGTCAGACGTGAAATGACATGACTGATGAAGGCACAATACGTACAATACGTAACAGAGAAGATTGCAACATGGAAATTAAACTAGAGCAGCGACGGCGGCTTTGATTATCCCGATAAATCGGTGAAATACGGCATCTTGTAAGCTTGGCACAGCTTTTTGCTGCAACTGTTTATGGACATGTTTACAAAGTAACACCTTATTCGCCCCCTTAAGCCAAATTAGGTAAGTGCAATGATGTTAATTACAATATATTAGGACGTTTAATTTAGAATTACTCAATATGCTGTGTTGTCAGCATATTTAATAATGTTTTGTTGTTAATTTACTTCAAAACAATGCAAAGGGACCAAGCCTCGAGCACTCACAGCATGCTGGTATAACAATACAAAAAGAGTACACAATGGAGACTAAAACTACAGCAGCAACGGCAATGTGATTGTTGGTAAATGGTCACATGGAACAGGTGAAATCCCACATCTTGTCTGTTTTCCGCAAGTAGGGTTTTGTTCTAGGTGCTCTTGTAATGCTTAAAAATAGCAACTTAAGGGGTTAAAACTGTCGTATGTGGCCAGTGAAAGGGCGCAAAATATGGCCATTTAGTACAGGTGGCCACATAATACAGGTTGGGTGAAACACTAAGACAACATATATAACTTTGTAAACTATATATATTAATTAAAGATATGTTTATGTCTTAAAGTAATAATGTTTATCCTTGCGTACATTTAGAAGATACACCGAATAAGCAACCTAAAAACTTACAGGTTTTAACACCTTAGACGACTTTTAAGGGGCTAATCCATCTGCCTGCATGGGTGTCCTGACAATAATCACCTGCATGGGCATTAAAACAAGACTTTACTGCCACTGATTAGTAAATCGCAATCTTCATTGGTCAAAACAAAGTGGGCGGTTACTCATTGCAAATTTCCAATCACTGTTGTAAAGCAGCCGAATTTTGTGGGCGACATTTTGAAATTTTCAAACGTCGATTATCGTTACGGCTAAAAATTTCTGCCGTGGGAGAGGTTGATATTGAACTTTGCTACGATATATCGCTCGGGGACGTTGGCGGGCGTTGACAGGTGACCATTGATTAGAGGTGGTCGTAGATCAGGTCTGACTGTACACCCCTAGCATGACTTAAGGGGAATTAGGTAAAAGGATGCAATGAGTCAAAAGACATGGAGAGTAAAACCAGAGTTAAATAAGTAATATAAATTGTGGAAGGCAATTGGAGTATATGAAGGTATTGGAGTCCTTTAATACATGTTTTCCTCCAATTTTTTTCACGTTTCACATTGTACATTTTAATGTGAGAAAAACACCGCATCCACATTAACTATAAAACATTGTGCAATTTACGAAATACAAATTCCCTGTGCCCTGATCCCTAAGATCAAGAAAATCGTTCTTGGCCAATGATGCCAAGGGATCGAATCCAGGTGCCGCTCGTCGTTTGTCAGGTACTTATCTAGCAAAATGCTGTGGTTTTCTCAAAGCACCTGATTACCCGAGATTTATCAGGTACCTTGTCAAGTTTCTACAATCGTGCAGTGGTTTTTCTCCAAGCGCCCTGATCTCCACAGATTTGTGTGATACCTTGTCAAGTTTTTAGAATCGTGCAGTGGCTTTCTCCAAGCACCATATCACCTGAAATTTGCCAGGTACCTAGTCAAGTGCCAAGCATGGCGCAGTGGTTTTCTCCAAGAACCAGATCACCTCAAATTTGCCTTGTCACGTACCCAGCACCGTCAGTGGTTTTTGCGTTAATTAAATAAGTTGTTTCTTCATGTGCCACGAGTTTGAGAAACACACAAGGTACATGAAACTAGATCTTTTTAGCCTCCTGAACACTGTTTAATTTACCACCTTCATCCCCCACAATTAACTTTTCCTCAATATTTCCAGATTTATTCCCACATAGCATTTAAACCTTAACCATTTCTGTTTGTCACGATAGTATTAAGTAAGTAGGATGGCCAAAGAAAAAAAGATTTGTACATACTGATTTTGTACCCACAGGCCCCAGAAAATGTGAAGGTATAAAATTTCAGTGAAAAGAGAGTTGAAATGTAAAATCTTGTTGAGAATGTTTTAGTGAAAAAATTCCTTTGATGTATGTATTCTGGGTTTAAGATTTCTGATGCTTTACTCTAGGAGTCAGGTCCAGGTGGAGAAAACTGGACAGGGTGGAAAATAAAACCCACACATTGCGAGGCACCTAAAAGCAGGTGGACGGGCAGGAGGACGGGGAACTGAACCATGATCTCCTTGATTAGTGATCGAGAAGAACGCTTTAGCCGTAAAGAGCTCACCACTTAACTCTGGTGACCACGACACATTTCATACTAGGGTCACCCAAATGTAAAAGTTTCCATTAAAAATTATTGGATGTATATGTATAGATCTTTTAGAGGTTTGCTGTACAGAAAAAGGAACTGGACCCAAATGCACATCAATAAATCCCCATAGGGTGATGGTGTTAAGTGATGTAGACAGGATTGAGCAGACCCCTCCTCTACTCTGACTCCCTGAGCAATTGACTTTTTGATCCAAGGTGCAGGTTAGCCAGATTGACATCCAGATGAAAACCTGTTGGTGGATAGCAAAATCCAAGAACACAGGTAATATCTAAGAGATGATAAAATACACGTCTTGGCACAGAGATGTTCTCATTGTCCTCTCTTACCTGTATCATGCTCTTTGCCATAAAGAAGCTTAAACGTTGATGAAAATTAACCAGGCCCTATTTTCATTTTTACAAGCACTGTTTTATTATTTAAACATCAGCATGAACAGCAGCATACACAAACAAGTAACAGTTAAGCAAAGTGAAAAACTCTCGGTGACAAAGAAAAACTTCAGTGAAAAAAGTCAAGAAAGCTGTATCACTTAATAGAAAGTTACAAAAATATAAGTTCTGTCATGTAAAGCTAATTTGGAAGGAAAAGACCAATATTCACATAAAAAATTCAATAACAGCAAAATTACTACCAGGAAGGTTATTTCCATGAGGTCAGATCTATAGTGATTGTACATACATTTACCACCAAACGTCAACCCTTTACAACAGGCTACTTCAACACAGTCAAGTAGAGGTCAAATGAAAAAAATTTAAACCATTTAATAAACATTAAATAATCCAAACATGAGTATCTAAACACTATCATTTAAATAATGTGGGTCAATATCTTAAATATCGCTCTAACAATATGTTTAAATTCTTTCCATACTTTTAAAACTTTAAAGAAAACATCAGTAAAAACTATTTATTCTTTAATAAACAGATCACTTGTAAGGTAAAATATAGACATCACTTGAACAGACTGGAACACATATTAACCTTCATACCCTTAAACACAACTGTTTGACCTTTGAGAGCAACACTAATTAAATACATAGCATGAAAAAAAAATGACAATAAATTTTTGTTTTGTGGAGTAATTAATAACACTAGCCACAAATGCACATGCAAGCAGCTTTCTTTGATCTTAATGCCATCTAATATGGTGTAATACAAAATACATTTAAACTTTGTCATATCAATGTTTAAAACCAGAGTGAAAGAAACTATCCAAACATAATATATAAACAGTGTACATATACTAAGCTTTGATTACTCCTAGGTGTATCTATTTATAAGCCACAAATTGCTACAGCTCTATCTGCTCACTAATGTGGAATCAACATCCAAATAATTATTTATTTTTTGATCATACATGCATGATCACTAGATAATATTTTGATTTCAAAATCCTTTTCTTAGCTAACCAGTTGTTATTTATTTGATTATATTGCTCATTTTCATACTCAACTGAGAAGGAGTTATTAAACCTACTATATCATTATTTTATTCCTATAAATATCTATGATAAGAATATCAACTGACTGATAATTTTAACAGATGGTTTCCTTTTTGGAATTTTTACTGAGATGCATAAAGCAAAAATGCAAAACTTTTTGTAAATATTTAAAAAAAAAAATATATGAAAAAATTCATGAAATCAATAATTTTGGATATGCATACTAATGTAGGCAAAGTTTCCTCTACAAAGACTTGATATATACAGAGGATCTCTCTTATGAGTTATCATAAATTCACAAGATCACTTGACAAAACAATGTACCATGGTTATTTTCAATGAGTAAAATATTAACCATACACAATCATGCAGATTTGATTAGTATTACACTACTGACATTATTACAAAACATCAGCTGTAGCTTGGAGGCGTGGCCACAAGAACTTTGTTGGCAACCAGCAGATGATGAAGGAAAGGGTTAAACTTGGAAAGATAGGCGTCAATTTTCCCCAGCACCCTCTGCTGGAAACTCTGACACGGCAGACCTGCAAGACAATAAAACACAGCGATATTAGAACAGAAATATGGTTTGGTGGCAGGGCCAGGGATCTTGTGGGTAGAGCCTAACTCCAGCAGCTTACCGCATGTCAGGTTATATCTGACATCAGCAGGCCTTACCCCATCACCGTTATGACAATTTCATTAGGGGCCCTCGTTTATCAGAAGATTTCATTTTGGTAGAGGTGACCGTTGCTGGACGGAGGCTAGCCCCGGGTCATCGCAGACATCTCCCTCATCATAATCGCCCAGCGACCAGTTCAAAGACGAGACTTCATTAAGCAGTAACTTTCAATTTCAACACCTCTTTGCCTGATGTAACGGGCCTTTCTGCCACATCTCATCATATGAAATTGCCATTAATGCTTTAGCGCGCATATTTTTCACCGAACTGATCCAAGAGATAAGGTCCTGCCACAACTAGGCCACAAACTCTTTGGGCTTGACCTCTAAAGTGAGGTCAATCTCTACGCTCTCCTTCCCTGGCACCGTCATTCAGACTTAACTGTATGATGTCACAGTAAGATATGTACTGGCCACCCACATCCTGAAATCCTGCTCAAATCTATTATCACCATTATAATATGGGGCTTTAATTTAGTGAAGTGGAGTTCAACTTTAAAAGTTGTCATATACTTTGAACACAATTACATTTTTACACTAAACGATGAATTCAGTTCACAAAAATAACCTTTAGAAACGTGTGTTTTTTAATTTATTTTATTTTAAATTTAGGAATGAATTATCTTCCTAGACATTAAATTCAGTTCATCTGTACTGTACATCATCATCAAATCAAATAAATTGATTTATTTATTCATTTGATTGGTGTTTTAGGCCATACTCAAGAATATTTCACTTATATGACAGCGGCCAGCATTATGGTGGGAGAAAACCGGGCAGAGCCCGGGGGAAACACACGACCATCCGCAGGTTCCTGGCAGACCTTCCCATGGAGAGGAAGCCAGCATGAGCTGGACTAGACTTGAACTCACAGCAACCACATTGGTGAAAGGCTCCTGGGTCATTATGCTGCGCTAGCAAAGCTAACCAACTAAGCCATGGCTAATAAACTGAAAAATTAAATAATATTTCTAATAATGGAAATTGAGCCTAATATTTACACTGGAATTTTCACTCACCAAACCAAGCTTCTAATCCCACATTATTGAACAATTATTCAACACCATTTTTTTGCTTCCCATCAAATTCAAATCATTTGTACCTTACACCTTTACTAGTCATAAAAAGATCATAAAATATCTTTAAGTACAAAACTTAAAACAAATGTTCAGTTTGGTGCAAATTTTTACATTCATCTTTACAAATCCAAAATTATTGTGTGAACATGGAAAACCACACCAAGTTCTGTTATTTCTCTAAATTTGACTAAAATTTTGCAAAACTACAGGTTAAATCCCATTTACTATTCAACATCAATTTCTTCAAGTTAATACTTTAAGAATGGTTATCATTCAAATTAAGTTCTGAAAAGGTGTTTCGATATGCTTCCCACAGCTCTCATCAGATAATTCAGATGCATTACATATCCAAACTTGATGATTCTACATCTATGTGTTTTTAGATGCCATGGTAGCAGACATATGCGCAATCTGACAGACATGCCGACAATCAACATAATAACATAGATATGCATATCAACCTTTCAGAAAGACTACTCAACATAACAGTAAATATTTGTAAAAATTCTTATATAGACAGATACTCATAAATGTGTTCAATTATCTTTGCATTTATTTCATATATGGCCTAATAAATCAATCAGATCTTATATCTTTTTTGTTTAATGGTTTCAGTCGAAATAGGGCAGATGGGCATTCTTAGATATCTAAAACTTCTTGGAAATTAGTAATTCAACCTGCAATAATTAACAAACACTCAGTTGCTAACCAAAAAACTGGTGTTCAATAGTTCTGAACTGATCAAATTGCTCTCTACTCAAACTACAATGTTAGCAACAGGGAATTGCTCCCAAAAAATTTACTGTAAGTCAACAGAAAGTTCAGTACCAACCAAACCATTTGCCAGCCAATAACTAGCCACTAGCACACACTGAGCAGGCTTTACGCATTCCAACTTTTGATGTATACAAATGGCATGATTGTAATAATGATTTTAGAGTGAGTGAGTGCTTGGGGTTTAACGTCGTACTTAACAATTTTTCAGTCATACAACGACGAAGGAATCCTTAGAGTGCATGTAATATGCCTCCTTGTTGCAGGACGGATTTCCACCACTCTTTTATCTAGTGCTGCTTCACTGAGACGCCTTACCGAAGTCGTTGCGCTATCCCCTTCATGCTGAAAGCCAAGCGAGGAAAATGATTTTACAGAACTTACAGCCTGGCTAGTGATGTATTTGTTGAGTATCTTGACATCAAAAGTAATAATTGTTTTTATGACTGATATTTTGACATTCATGTGCATTTAAAACCACCAGTTTTGTAGACTTTGGTCCAGGAGACTGTTACAGTGTGTTGTTAGAGACTTCCCCAATACTTTTAACCTTTTCAACCATTTCTGTCACCAATATTTTCAAACATTTTGAGAGAACTAGTAGGTGCTGAGAAATAATTTTTAGTTTTATGAAGATCCAACTTTAATGACATGAGCAAATCATTTTCATAATAATTGTATACATAATTTCCACTGAAAAAAGTGCTTGAAAGTGGTTGAAAAGGTTGCAGATTTACAGTATATAAAAATTAGGTGTTGGTATACCGTCTGCATGTGTATACACATATACATGTGCGCTGGGAAATACCAAAACCACACTGAAGAAATCAGTTATATTGCTTAACATATCATGCATTACATCAGGCCAATTCTCTGGTTACATAACTGTTAGCAATCAAGATGCCGAGTCAAGCTTAAGCACACACATATACGTTGGCTGTATATTATAAGGTTCAAAGAGAAGCGGGAATATTTTCAAATGAGTCCTGAGTTACTTCCCCTTGATAACAAATTTGTCTTGCACAGGCCTGTGTGGTTCAGGAAAAAACAGGGATGCTATGGGGCGTACCTATAATGATAGGATACTGCGTGGACGACGCTGAAGTAAAAATATGATAACGTGTGCAGCAGGACGCATCAGTAACTAATGAAAACAGAACTTGGCTGATCTTCCTAAGGGAGACATAGAGAGGGGCAATGTTCTCGAGAGGCCGAATCCATAACTGCATTCACCCCAGAAAACACTGGCATCACCTAGGCCATTCATCAACAAAGAAGTGATGCAAATCTTGTGCCGGGCAGATAATATGTGTTTGTGTAATTGTAGAGGGTAAGGAGGCAAGTTCCTGCGGAGGTTTGATGGGGTGAAGTTGCTGATGAGGGATTTACCCTGTTATTATTTCGCATAGAGCTGAGACAAATAAGGATTGTCCCCAGCTCAAATTACACATGTATACCACATTCGGTCTCTGCCAAATGTGCTGAATTTATACAATTAAAATCCCACCTAAGAACCTTGTTACGACCCCTGGTCCAAATTATCAGCCCATAGAAGGTCATTTATCATGGGGTATGACAGAGTTTTTGCCATCTCTGAAGATTAATAAGTGCCAGCTGGTGGTCAGAGTGCAGGCGAATGAGAGTCTAATTATACGGATCACGACTTCTCCTCTGACACCCACCCCTTCTTAACACTCTTCCCTGGCCTTGTTAACAACGAAATTGACAAAATTCTACTTTTTCTAACCCAGTGCTTTGCGGGCGATGCCTCTTTAACATTCAGACATTCAGTATGGACTAATTCCTGACTAGAGATGACGAACTTTGCCACACTTGAGCCCGCGATGCCAATAACGGCCCCGTAATGGATGGCTTATTATAATTCCCTAACAGGAAAAAATAACCCCTCACATTTTTCACCATCGTACTTTAACAAGTAATTGCCGAGGCAAAAATGTAACAAATTAATAACAATCTAACATTGTACTGGCATTGCGCTAATCTCTTCCATACATCATTATTTACATATATTAAGATTAATTGTTCTCGACTACATCCCATTCATTCTGTTACAGTCCGGTTCTTTTGACTCATCAAACTTAAACTTTCAATAAAGTGGATAAAAATGTCATTTTTCCCAGATATCCCTTTTAATACTGGTCATTTCCAATGTCATTTTTCCATATTCCCATCCGATTTAACTGCAAATTCCAGGAGCCATTAAAACATACTTCTTTTTTATTTCGCGTTCATTCCACCTGAATATTTAGCATGAATGATAAATGAGAAGCGTGTTGGACAAATTGGGAAATCTCAACCATAACACGGAAAGTTAACTTTTTTGCCCCCTATCATTATGCTATGACAATCTAATCCAAATTTTTCGTAATAAAGTAACTAATTTGTCAGTTTCGGTGACCATGGCGATGCCACGTTATGGACAGCTTGGTTTTCTAATGGAACACTAATCAATACCAAATCAATGATGTATTAAAATTAGCATATCTAGGACTACGTACAAATCTGAAAAAGATTTAAAATTTTCACATTAGTGATGTCTCCAATGTAATGATAATGAACTCTCTATTTCGGCATACCTGTATCAAATGGCCAACTGAAGATTAGCTTCACAGTACCGCTGAAATTCTGCAATAAAACAATACTGCCAGGTAAAAACCCACACCATTAAATATCACTGGTTTCATGAAGTGAAACCATATGTGATCACACCAAAGCTACATAATCAAAAACAACTATTGTCACACACAAATATTGGAATATTTTCATTTTCTTTTTCCATTCCTCATCCAATAAATGATAGCCACGAATGTAAACATAACACAGATGACAGTCATTCTCATCAGACCAACATTTGCAGAAAAAAAGGGCTGATTTTCAAAATCTGAAAAATTCCACTGTTTACTTTTTCTGGAATAATCAAGAGTAACAACATGTTCACTTAAAGACAAAGTACATTTGTCTGTTCAAGTTTAAATGAAGTAATCAAAAGACATTTCTTTTAAGTCGATCCAGTTAATATTACCTACATATTCAGATTTTATATTATTTACTTCATTGATCAGGTCTATCGGTGGAGGAAGCCAATCAAAACCCAGAGAAAACCACCACACCTCACCAGGTACATGGACAAGTTTTCAGACAACAAACATCACAGCTAAAGCGGTGTACAGTATATTCTAACATGCAACCTAATTGGTCAGGGGCTCATGCAAGCTCGAGCAGGCAAAATTTACAGGGTTTGTTCTTTATATTTTACTTTTCACAGGTATGAGCTGTAATGCCAAAAGCCACAATGAAATTCACACAAAACAACTAGCAGAAGTAAAGCTGACAGTAACATGCTTGTACAATATTCATGTACACTTCGGTAAAAGACAAGAAAATGGTACATCTAAGGTGAAGAAGATATTTAGTATTTGAATGGTTAAATAAAAAGAAAAAACAGTGATAATTAATGACATGCTTCACAGTGATAATTAGTAAGGCTCCACGGTTATAGTCTACCACTGTTTTAGTAATTACTACTAGTACTAGTCACAGCGAACCATAAGACGTGGAAATTATTAGTAACAGATGTGACAGTAAGTGAATCAATGGTTTTCTAATTAAATGTATCCTCCAAAACAAAAGTGAATGACACAGATGAAAATTAGTAAAGTTCTCCACAGTGAATCGCTAGTTTTAAAATAGTAACATTTCCACTATTTATAAACAGTGAGATATCAGTGATAATTAGTGGCATGTTTTTTCACACACAATTAGAGCAATAAAGTGGGATTTTAAATTGGTGATGCATCTGAATGTCATAATTAGCAAACATCTATAGAGATTTTTCAAATAATTGGACAAAATAATAATGATAAGATTAATAGACATGCACAACATTAATATATTTTTTGCTTTGTTTTCTAAGTCTTTTAACATATAGAAAACACCTGAAACAGCCTTTGATGGAGATTAAACACGCATAAAGGTTTGGTAATAAATAAATAATTCCATGGGAGACATGCCTGCTACATGTAGTTTAATAAGTTCAAGACCTGAGCATACCTGTCAACACTGACACACACGGCTATGTCAGCTAGTAATTACAGGTACAGGCAGTATTTGCTTAGACGACACAATCACCTGCACACTACTCACACGGTTAGGAATGAATAAAGGTAATTCAGACCTCATTCATGGGACAAAATTTCAGGTAATAAAACACGCATTGGGTAAATTGAAGACTGGATTAATTCGGTGACCGGACAGAGCTGCTGTTCTGGACATTGTCAGACACCTTACACCAGTGAATGAGGGAGGGGATTTGGAAGGTGGGGGGCCTAGAGTTAAGCCACGTCTGCTTGGTCTTACTCAGCCAGAGCATGGGCTGATGGTGTAATGTCACGTGGAGGGGTGATTCTGTGCCGGTCATAATTCCCTCTCCCGTGTAGATCCCTTTTCCCAAGTGTGACTGCAGATTCCAACCCTGGACACTAAAACTGTCAGTCTTTGTTAACATGGGAGTCCAACTTGATAACTTTGCAATTCTCATGGGTTATTAAATGCTCTTTATATCAAAATGTTACCGTTCTTGGATGATCTCCAATAGATCTCCTCCAAAATTGCTCCATTCTTCTGGAAAAATCCGTTTAATTCCTCCCTACAAACATTTTGCAAGCTATCAGCTTGGATAGAAAGGCTTAAATTTGATGCAACTCATTTGAAATTTAGCTTAGGGATAAATACAAATATTCCTATGAATATAGATGGAAGTTTTTGCCCGCACCAGATGACAATAAGTCAGGGGAGACTGGAAAGTACAGACCAAATGAGCGCAGACATCATTTATCAAGGCTTGTCGCGAGCAATCAAACATATGATTCCCTAACTACACAAAAACTTTGGTCCAGAGCAACTTATATTCATCGCCAACTACTACGAAAAATGGCCGCGGAAAACAGATTTATCAATCACTTCTGAGAAGACTTACAACATCCAAATAATTATAACTTGTCGCAGACTTTGGTGTTTTAAATCAGCTGGGGAAACTAGTGCTGGCTCAACTTTTAATACATAGTTCATATTAAGTTATAAGATAAAGTTCACATTTCTAAACACTTCCTGAACACAAAACAATAACAAGTTGCAAACTAACTTGGGGAAAGGCTTAAAATGACTGCATAAGAATATTCACCTTTTGCTCCAGATATCAGATATCAATTTCTATTTAGAATGGTAACTGGATCAACTACTATGTCCTTAAAGGAAAAGAAAACACTAAAATAAAGTAATTATCAGATGAAAGACCATTAAACGCTGTCCAGCAAAATAGTTTTATTTTTGTAGAATTTTTCTAGCCTACTAAAATGTATTCAAACATATGATCCTGTGGTGGTCTGTTGAAACACAGAGGATATCAGTGACACCACAGCATTATTTTTGGCTTGAAATAGTTTGTTTCACGGTCAATTTGTTAAATTCATTCATAGCTCTAAATAAAGATACATTCTGAACGATGAAATATAGCAAACTATATGTGATGAGTGGCAAAAAGTTGAAGTGACATTAATGGTCCCAACAGGGTCAGAAAAGGCCACAGTAGACTCCAAAGTTTTAAATGCACTTTACTTTCCAGTATATATGAAATGGTCTTCTATCTGACATGTACTTCATGTTAGTTTGTTCTTTGTCTTTAAGAGAGTAAAATCATGTTATGGTATAAGAATAACAATGCAAAATCAATACAAAAATTTTTGATAAAGATTGACCCCTTAAGAATATCCACAAAGACATCTTGAGCCAGATGATGGCTGTTTATATACAGCCTTAATTTCGTGCAGATTATTTCATAAATGTGACGACTGGAGTGTTGCCAGTCAAGAAGAAATATAAAGAACCAAACTGATCGGCTTAGTTCCATATGGAGTCAACTAACAAAACAAGCCAAAAAGATACCACAGATCAAGGGTGAAGATTATAAAATGAAAAGAGCTGTTGTGCACAGATAATAAATAGTTTCATTACAATTTATTTTGATCCTTTATTCCTTTGCTCTAAAAGCATATTTCTCAATACAATAAAAAGCATATTTCTCATACTGTAAAAAGCATATTTCTCAATACAGTAAAAAGCATATTTCTCAATACAGTAAAAAGCATATTTCCCATAATATAAAAGCATACTTGAATAATCCAAAGTTGACAAATGTTCTCTATGTCAGGGATTTAAAAGGATGGAACTGGCTAAATTCATACAAATTTGGCCATTTTTCTGTCTGAACTTTAGCCAGAGATGCAGACTTATAAAGTTTTGGTGGTGACAGAGTGTGTAATGGCAACTGAGAGGTGATCAGTACTGACTGTCGCTGATGAGTTGTCTGTAGGTATCAAAAGTGTGCGGATTCAGCCCAAGATAAAGATGCTTTCTCTCCTTGGGCCAGCGTTCACCCACCCCGATATGATCTAACAATGAGGCTGTGACCGCGGCCAGCCAAAATTAGAGATTAGCAGATAGGTTCACGCGTCTGTGTTATGAGCTTTGGTCCTAGGAGGCGCTGTGCTGGGGCGTCGGGCGATTGGGACACCAATCATTTCTGTAAATGTCAAACACGAGCAAATGGAGTTGTCATCAGACATTTGCTTCCTTTATGCAATGAAGCATATAAAAAAAATCTTGGCCAGGCCATGCCAAGTTGGGAAATAACTGGCTATGCAGGATTAATGATGTATGTGAGAATGAAGCTATGATATTTTCTTCCATGTGAGGACGTCAGGTCAACCATCTTCTGTGCAGTCTTCTGAACTCCCCTGGCCTGAGCGCCTTCAAGGAGCTCTGAGCTGCGCGGTGCATTGCACCAGTTTATACTTCTACATTTGTTCAGTTATAAACAGAACAAGGACAATTCACAATACAGATCACCTTCAGCTCATATAATCAACATGCTAACTGAGCAAAGTCCTCACCTGAAATAAACTCTGGAGGTCAATGTCAATCTGCACAAAAAGGGTTAAACCCTAGAGAAAAGCTGTCAGATAATTTCTTAATTAAGTCAGCCCGCAACCTCATGTGTCTGTACAGGACGTGGTTGTGTCATTAAAACGTTTTCGTAGCACTGGGGTCAGTGTTGCTGGTGGCCTGGTAAGACCCTTTGATGACTATAAAGGCTTATTTAGCCCTCATCGGGGGACCCACTGGTGACCTCCAGTCAAAGCAGGCCACAAGCTTTTATCTTTGTTGGATTAATACAATTGGTAAAGTGGTCTAAAGCTCATTAGCTTAGCACAGCCAGCAGTGGCCAGTCATCAGTGCCTTAGGTCAGCTTTCTCCAAGTTATAATGCATGTGAAAATATTTTCTATTATCTTGTTGGCTTTCGGAGCGAGCTTGTCAACTCCAGGCTACCTTAGAGAAAGCCTCTAGCCTGGAACCCTGGTCCGCCTTAACCAAGTGCTCAAAGTCTTCGCTAATTGACTGCGGATAACCGACATGAACACAGAATTAAAGTCTCGTCTTTTGTTCGCATCAATGCCCTGCGTTTGAAGTAGACTGATCTCCATACAAATAGTTCCACTGTTCTCAGGCCCACATCTGACACACCTCTTCCCGACACACCGCAAGGCAAATGTACAAATACATTAAACATTCCCAAACAGTGACTTAAAAAAGGCAATGACATTAAAATAACAAATTACACAATATGTGCCTCAGAAAACTAGGAGAAATGAAAGGCCCAAATGTTTTTACAGATAGCATGTGGAATGATTTGCTCCAGCTGATGCATGTAAAACATAACTGTGAAAGGAGGATCCTTCCAGATGACAGTACACGGGCATGTAAAGTGGGTGTGGAGGTACGGGGTCTTACCCTCAGAACTTCCTCAAAAGATTTAAGCAATGGCATCCATTTCTATTACACACACACACACATAGAAACAAAAGCCAAAAACAAGATCAGTACATGTGAGCAAGACACAGTGAGCTATTAGGTTATATAAGAACAAAAAACAACAAAAAAAAAAACCAAAAAAAAAAAACTTGTTGTGCAAAAGCTAAGTCTTTGATAGCCACATATTTGATTTATTAGAACTTCCAAGATTTAAAGGAAAGACACCAGGGGTCTAAGACGAGAAGGTTTATATGGCCGTCATACTGAGCATTGTTTACATGCCTGCTGTAATTAACAATAATGTTTTTCAAAGTCATCTCCCGGCAGAGAACCAAGGTGCAGTAGTCAGCACGATGGGAGGGATGCTTTCAAATTAAAGTTAATTCTACCTCACATACTCAAAACATTCACATCAAACTCCTAGATACAATGAAATTTCCAGGACCTTAACCAGGTTAATTATCACAAACTGGTTCTGACATTGGGAATCATATCCCAAGGATATGGTTCAGCATGCACAGTTTTTACAGGTCAACTCTTCCTTAGATTTGATTTTTTTTCCTAATTACTACAGCTATATCCTGAACATACTGAACTCCAATTTAAGCAAACATGAACAGAAATTGGAATGCAAGTTTCGACAACAGTAATGACACTTTTCAATTGCACCATCCATCATTACTGTCAAACACTACCAAAGGTTGATCAAAACATGAACTTGATAGCCAATTCTAAACTAAGCATCATTATCAGCTTGTTCACTTGAAAAATGACTTGAGTACATGTGTTGGCTGGATCGGATTGTTCTGAAACAGTTTTTAGGTCAAATTAATCGTGGTCATTCGAGAACAATTCAAGCAATTGCAACAGTTTATGTATCGTGTCCAGTTTTCTCCTTCCAAACACAAAACTATGTTTTGATTTGAATATTTCTGATTGTTGTTGATACTGTGAGATGACCGGACCTTGTCAGCGTGTCAGTATTGATGAGGGCTGGAGTTGTGGGTGTGGCAGATATCCCTGTCTTATAACAAGCCTTATGTTACATGTACAAGTACAATCACATGTACAAACCCAACTGGGTATATGAGCTAACTTTTCTTAACTCTCCCAGCAATTCTCATCGGAAGTGCATCAGATCAAGTAAACATCACTAATCACCTTTAGCTTTGCAATACTGCGATACATGATGCCAGGCTACTGAGGGCCACAGCATATCATTATCACAGCACTGAGCATATCACACTAAGACAGTTCGCTCTTGGGATCAACAGAAAGCCATATCAAGAGTCTTCTAAATAAAAAAAGCAAAATATAAATCTTCTTCTGCTGTGTACAAACATTAGACCATGACGATATGTACCTTGTTTTTTTTCTCCCTCTCTCCCTCCACCCCCTTTCTCTGCTTCACACCAAGGCTTTTCTAACTATCCTCTGTCCCTATCCACAATAAAAGTTCCGAAATGACAAGCTGTCCAAAAAAACAAATGCTTGAAAATAATCGCCTAAAAAATTATCCCTGAAAATGTCTGGGAGTTGTTTAAGAGATAATTTTGACACAATCTCGTCCAACAGGAAGGTGACAATTTTACTTTAGACAATTTGTGCCTGCTGGGGATAGAGAAAAGTGACAGACAGGCCTTAAGAGTATGGCGGCAAAACACCACAGCCCTTCCCAGTGACAGACCACATTTTCTAACGCTTATCTCCCAGAGAAAACCAAAGCATTTCAGAAAGAAAGAACGTGAATATCAAATAACACTTTTCATGAATTTATATCAAAGGTCAGAATTTGTCATAATAAACCTGATTGCTCAAATGACAAATCAATTATTGTTATAACATAAATGAAAATGTTATGAAAATCCAAAATGCAGATATGCGAATCCTACGCATTCCTCTTTCATGAGGTGATGAGCAGTTGACCACTTACAAGGACAAACACTCCAGCCAAAACCAAGAATGTATGAACCAAATAAAAGAATGAAAAAATCTTACAGAAATTGTCGCAATAGGAATTAACACTTCACCATACGTATATTTATATGACAGAATGACTCACATTCAACCAAATTATGACATTCCGCATATACCGTGTGCAAATTTTGCTTATGCATTCCACATTTCTCTGTTTAAACAAAATGACTGAGTCAGCTGGAAAAGTGCCTGATAAGTAAGAAAAATATGTTTGCAAATATGTGAAAATCATGACAGCTAAAATATCAAACACTTCTTTATTTCAATCACTTGTCCAACTACCGGTGTCTACATGTGCACGAGGTTGAGTAAGTACACAGCTCACTGTTATTTTTTTTGTGGTGTGCCAGATTCTAAAACATGGCTCCAGGCATTAACATTGGTGTTCTAAACAAAGAAGGTACATGTGTAAGGAGATTATGCAAAATTACTCGAGTTGCAGTCTTTAAATGAAGAGATTAATGATAAGGATTAAGATAATTTGGATTATTTTTCTCCATACAAGATACAAAAGCCCACTTTGCACATCATACAAGAACAAATCTCTCATTTCTACCTGTGCCAGATTTTCATTAATTTCAGTCTTTTGAACACTTCAAGTCCATTTAACTTGAAGATCTTTTCAAAACAAGATGTAAATTCTCATACCTTGCTATCATATTTTAATGGGCTGTGTAACTTTCTGAAATAGCCTTTTAGTCACTCAAAAAATGATGCCAGAAAACCAGAAAACCAGAAAAATGAATCAACCAAACCAGAATAATGAATCAACCAAACCAGAAAAATGAATCAACCAAACCAGAGTAATGAATCAAGCAAACCAGAGTAATGAATCAACCTAACCAGATCTGGATTTTGAATACTACCAATAGTATATCAATCTTTTTAAATCTTTTTATCAATTTTTTAGCAGTGAAGAAGAATAACATTTTTTTCTTGAATTTTCATTAGAAAGCAAGTTAAGCATAGTTAGAAAAACTACAAACAAAAACCCTGTTTTTTTTGTTTCTTGCTGTTTTCTACAAGTATTATACCAACATGTTATCAAACCCAAGCCAAGCAATAACTCCATAAACACTGTCCATTAGATAGATTTTAGGTTGCTGACACAACCTCAAAATAGCACTGCAAATATCTATAAAAACACCGACAAGTGTTGTCAAAACTAGTTCCTGCTGCCCTTCATCTGTCAGCAGTTACAGCTTGTCATATATTTACTAAACAGAGGGTAATATTTGAGGGGAGAGAGCCAAAGGCTACCTACAGCGGTGTCATCCAGTGAGCTGTTAACACAACACAAGGCAGATAAACAAAGTTTATAGATAGCATCAGTTGCAGATGGATTCACACACCATATAGCACCTCTCTTTTGCCAAGGAACCTTTCAGGTTCAAACTATGTACAACTATTAAAATTTTCTGCATCATGGAAATTGGTTTAATAAGGAAACATTTATATTTATTGTTAGCATCTTGGAGATATTTCATTCAAATGTACCAAAAAATCTTTCATATATATATATATATGAATCTTATGAAATGTTTTGCTTTCAGATTTCTCACTCTCACTGGCCATTCTAAGATACCTCAACTCTTAATTTCTGTATTTAACATCATGAGTAACATTTCAACCCAGATAATCATTTTGACCATAAAAAAACTACCCACACTGTGTTGATTCACTTTCTAGCTTCATAAATATCATAATTTTCCTCGTCCAGACGGCCTATTATTTTGCTTTGACAAAATATCTAAGTATTCAGCAAGTAAACATGTGAAATGGTTGAGGAATTACAGTAAGTAGGGGGTCTGAGAGATGAGGGGTGGGAGTGGGTACTGAGAGGGGGGAGGGTGCACAGTATTGGGGAGCATAGGTCCATCCTTCAACACCCTTGACATCTAACAAGGCTGACATTTAAAACAGGCAGAGCAGTAAATGCCTGTAGCCATGTGATCCCCTCTGATACCAATTTCTGTTATTTTTGTGTGTATGTTTCTGGTAAACAAAATGAACCTCTCCCTCTCCCTCACAGGCCTACCCACACATAACTAAATACCTTAAGATCAGATATAATTCAGCAGGTCCCTGTCTACCTCCATGCCAATCTAATAATACAAACGTGCAGTATATAATAGAAAATACATCAAGTTGTAATGGGAGTTACAGATTATCAAGTATAATTTATTTGCATTTTTTATCAAGTTTTATAGCACTTAATACAAAATTAAAATCTGTCAGTGTTGACATACTTGATTTATTAGCAATATTGTTTTCAGATCATTTAACACCTAAATTCGGTTAAGCACAGGTGACTCAGTAGTCACAGAATAGTGTATCAAAGCTGTAGTGAAGTTGTCGACAAATGTGTCTGTAATCGTTTGTGTGCAACAGCTGTCTTGTTAGTGGAATATGTGGCAGGTATACATAACGAGCAGATAAGTAGCATCTCTATGAATGAAACTAATTAATCAAAATTCTCCAATGATTATTTTGTCACTGATATAATTCCGCTACAGTTTATGACATTCATCTGTGTCGTAGAATTTATTTAGTTTGGCACATCTATCACACTAGGCAATTTCATTCAGACTTATTGTTTAAAAATATTAATCAAAATACAGATGTAATTAGAACACTGTCCATCTTGTGCTTATCTTTCCATTGTTATTTTATTCATTACAATACAGGTGTGTATGTGATGGGTTCATGCACAGTCACCAATCGAATTCAACGCTTTCTGATTTTGGCAAAAAAATGTTTTCTGACGTAGGCCTTCATGAACAATAAACACTAATCAAACCTACGCATACACATGATAACATACATGTACTGTGTGCTTGGGTATTCATTTATATGGTGAGAGTTTAACAACAAAATCAAGAATATTTAATGTGTTCCACATAGACAAAAGAATACCTAAGTAAAGCAAAGCAACTGATTACATACAGCAGTATGTACATTCACATACTTTATGGAGACAATGCTCTGCGCAGGGTTATGGGTTTCTCTCCCTCCACACTGCTGGACGCCGGACGT
The DNA here is from genome assembly GCF_032854445.1 of Liolophura sinensis. Lineage (NCBI taxonomy): Eukaryota > Metazoa > Mollusca > Polyplacophora > Chitonida > Chitonidae > Liolophura > Liolophura sinensis. The sequence goes on along the minus strand of NC_088303.1, from coordinate 17,981,253 downwards.
ATAAGTGAAGTATTCTTGCAGCGTAAAACACCAATTAAATATATTACATTAATAGTGCTAATACAACCAAAAAAGCAAACTAGAAAGTCAATTGTTCCACATTCTGCAGTACATGTTTTGACTATAAATTGACATTTTGAAATCACTCAAGATCAATCCAGGGAATCTGGTTCCACACATACACTCTTGTTCTTAGTTTTCCAAAATTTCAGACGATGACAATGCAAATGCTCTCCACAACTCAAATGGCAATTAATACTTAATACCGAGGACGATGGTGACAAAGCTCTAAATTTTGACTGTTCCACAAAACAGTCTCATGTTATTTACATCACAATGCATCTGCTTGTGGTAGTTTCATGACGTGGAGCACGTGAACTATGGGCACAAATCTGAAGACGTTGTGTGTTTCTATCATTGCGATTTATGGCTGACCGTTACCATACTTTAAATCCAGCACCCTGAAATAACCCAAGATCAAAATCAATCACGTTCGTTTTGAATGGCATTTCATGTCTCATTGTTTCTGTGCTCAGTCACATAATAATTTAATCTTGCCGCAGTGATTGGATGTTTTGTTTGAATCCTGACAGCTGTGGTTTAAGATGACCCCTGCACTGACCACTCAGGGGCCATTGTTTACCAGAGCTTTGTCCAGACTCGCACAACACAACCTACAACCACTAGTGTTAATTAACAGGCTATGATTAGGAACTTTTCTTAATGAGTTTGTTCCCCATTTTTGTATTCTTGCATCCTCAGTTTGCCTGCGCCTGTCTTTGCCTTTGATTACGTTGTTATCACAATGTAGCATTAACCTACAAATGAAATAACATCCATGCATATATTAAGTTTGGCCACTATTTTTCTGTCAGCGCCGTTGCCGGTCTGCTGGAGAAGTTTCCTGTACAACAACTGGTCCGCTTATTGCTGGGCATTCGGCTGGACCTTATTCGTCTTCATTTTGTCTGACACACCATTATTCTATTACATTAACACCAAAGAGTAGACTATACAGACAACCTAATCGCCAATTCTCCAAATGCACGCTAGCCTAAAAAAAATGATTAATATTTAAAACTTTTTCCGAATGTTGGGCTGACGAGGGAGAGCAAACAAGTCGGTTGAAACGACAACTTCCTACAGACGCTCCCTGGAGCTGCTTTGTTCCATTTCGCAGGGAAAAAAGTCTCGACCCATGCCAATTTTCTGAATAATAAATTATCTGCCAGAAATTCTTACACTCTTACAAAATAATTTTCACCTCTGGCAAGGCGGTCTAATCTGGGAGGGCCTTGTTATTAGTGATATTATCCATTTCGCGCTGGTGCGTGCCACATCCCTGACCTATGGCTAGCCCAGAAGTAGCCGCAAACACCTATACCCTACCCCCATTATCTAAGCCAAATGGTCATCAATTTTTTCCCTCCGTGCTACGGCTGACAAAATTTTCAAATTATCTTTATCTTCAAATGAGACTTGTATAATGGAAATGTGTTTTTGCAGCCATTAGCAGGCCACTTTGGGGACTCCTATCCCTCAGTGCTAAATACATTCCAGAGCAAAAAGCTTTCAAATCTGGGAATGTCCCTAAACAGTCTAATTCATGACTGACCTGTCTAGAGTTTGGAATCGTCGAGGACACCGGCAACGTCGCTACTTTGCGGACAGCTTGGGTGATTAATATCCGCTGATGCACGGATTTACGGAGATCTATATCACTCGTGGATAACTTACGAGACAAACTGTCAAAACTTTGCCCAGAACAATGCTGAGCCTGTGATTAATCAACTGATGAGTTCTGGGAAAATGTGAGTATGTGGTCTAACTATTCTGCTCTCTCAGGAGGCGGACCGGGAGGGGGAGAGGGGACATCTTAATGCACACCAAGACCACAAAGTACCACTCACAGTTAGCTGAGGTGTGGTGAAATTGCTGAGTCACTGTCACTCTACCTACAATCATGACACAAGGCGACAATGAAAACCTAACCCAGATGCTCAAGTCAAATTATTATGCATTTTTCATTTACAGCACAATCTTTTAACCTGAAACAAACTTCTTTTTCCATTTTTTTAAAACTAAAATTGCTTCACTGAAAGTGCACAAAGTACCCCTTAAAAATGTATGTGAGTGTGGAGATATGTCAGACACCTCCCAGACCTCAGACACTCCTGTATGAGGTGGTGTTACCTCAGACATACTCCTCTGGGAGGCGGTAGTACCTCAGACGCTCTTCTGTGGGAGGTGGTGGTACCTCAGAAACACTCCTGTAAGTGGTAGTGGTACCCTAGAAGCCCTCCTGTGAGAGATTGTGCTACCGCAGACACACCCCTGTGAGAGGTGGTGGTACCTCAGAAGCCCTCCAGTGGAAGGTGCCTCAGACACTCTCTTGTGGGAGATGATGGTACCTCAGGCATACTTTTGTTAGTACCTCAGACAAGTGTGTGGGAGGTGGTGGTACCTCAGACACACTCCAGTGGGAGGTGTCTCAGACACACTCCTGTGGGATTTGTTAGTACCTCAGACAAGTGTGTGGGAGGTTGAGGTACCGCCGACACACCCCTGTGGGAGGTGGCGGTACCTCAGATGCACTCCTGTGGTGGTGAAAAAAAACCTATGTGGGAATTGTTATGTTCTTGCGATAAAATGATAGCTTTGTTGGAAGCACCGTTTCTTTACACTGTCCTACTAAATACCTGGGTTAAACAATAAACATTAATTCATGGGCTCCACTAAAGCTATCACAAAACCTTCAGGCTGAAGCATCTACGATGTGTGAATCTGTGCCATACTAGCCACATCCATTTCACAATAACTGTCCTTCACACACAAACTTGAAAGCTGACCTACTCGTTACCAAAACGTGATGCCAAACATTGATATGGATAATTCCATGGTAATTATTGCATACGAAGAGACAATTGTAACTGGGAGTATTACTGCAAATAGGCATCACGATAGACTCCTTAGTATTCTTTTCAATGTTCTAATCTTCCTGAAATCCCATTAACAGCTACCTGTTTTATTAAGGGGTATAAATACATCCACAAATTGGTATGGGGTACACAAGCCAATCCCTTCTTCATACTTTAGTCATGATAGTTAGCAAAGACCCTTAAATGTAATTCATGCTTCAAGAGAGGTTACATTGAAAATTTTGAAAAGCTAATAAATCTAGTAAAACATGTCCCAACAGTTTTAAAAATTCCCCAAATCTCATTTGAGATAATTTTAATACCATACGTTTGGAATATTTCTTCAAACATAAGTGGACCAATGCTCCATTCAGAATTGTATCAAACTTTGCATAACAAACAAGTTTTGAGATAATCTCTCTCCATGCACTGCATCATGCCCAGACAGGCAGTGGAATGGACAATTGCATCGACAGAACACTTACAGTAAAATCTGCCTGAGCTGTAAAATGTTGGATGATATAATAAAAGGTTCAAAAAGAAAGTCAATAATGTATTGCTATACTAGACAAGAACACCAATTTCAGATGTATAATCTGAAACCTAATATTAACAGCTGAAGTTTTATTTTACACATCAAAAATGTTGTGCAAGAAAATACTTGAAAAAAAAATAATTTTTTTCACAACAAACCATTTTGGAAGGTCGTGGGTTTCCACTGGGCTCTGCCTACTTTCATCCCACAACAATGCTGGCCGCTGTTGTATAAGTGAAATATTCTTGAGCTAGGCGAAAACAGCCATCAGACAAATAAATATATTGTATGGAATCAATTCCTTGAGTCTCTAGAGGAATCTATTTCCACACAAGGTCATGTTAATTAAACACTGAAGTTTAAGTCCATGTTAGTCTCATTACATGTCTTAGATGTGGTGTAAGCTGTTAAACATTCAGGATGCATTTGTTAGAGGAACTATCCAAAATTCTTGAAGCACTTTTACAGACAGGATAAACAAGTCATCCAGTATGACTACAACAGGGCAAAAGCACGTGCATATTAGTGCTGCATGAGAAGAGAATATCAGCATAAACACTCACCCAATTGCTTGGCAATGTCCTCAATGGCGTCCAGTGCTTCAGGAATGCGGTCACGATCTACAACCACCATTTCGATTTCACCAACCTTTACCCCAAAGCTGGTCACGTCAAGGTCAACTAAGCAAGTCTGCAGTCCATAGCTTTTCCGAGTTGTTGTAAAACTGCAGAACTCATTCAGGAGGCCGATTTGGACGAATTCCTTGATGCTTTTCACACTTTCCGACACGCCTGTATCCAGGCTCAGACTGATGGTGAGCTCTGAAACTATGTCCTTTTCGTCTGTTAACTCATTGTACTGGGTGCTGGAAGTAGTAATTGAGGCTCCAGTAACCGGTGTTTTCAACTCCCACCGTCCATCACGCTGGCGTAGCCAAATGTCACTTAAGGTCAACTTGTAGCTTGGCGTATCATAGTAGATGTCATGGAATGACTTTTCAGATAACAATGTTGCACCTTGTTCCAGTAACTTGTTTTCGCTATTTTCTGTCGGTACAAATTTTCGCTCAACTTCAATGAGACTAGAGGGTTCTGTAACGGATCCTTGAGTGAGGACAGCCTTCTCCAAATCTTTCACGGCCATTGACAAACTGGAAAGACTGGAAGAGTCAGTGTGGTAGGAAGACTGAACTTCGGATGATGACGAAGATCTAATTTTTTCATCTCCAGCATTCCAGTCTGCTGAAGAAAACTGCATATTGGACAAAGTCTCTTGGCGGTTTTGATCTGTAAAAGTGTTACTCGATGAGAAACTTGCAGAGTTACATTCCACGTAACTGTCTTTCTGTTTCCAATCAGCTCTATAGGCAGGAATTGTTCCAAAGATTTTCTCCATCAACTTTTGTTCTCGCTGTTCTCGTTCTTTCTGAGCACTGAGCTGCTCTTGCAGAACTTGCTCAAACTGAGCAGTTTCAACTTCGTTACCGAAACTTTCTCGCTTCTGTTTGATGGTGAGGAATTCTGTAAAAGCAGAACTCTTTTTGGACTGGTCATTTCGGCCGAGGACATCATTTGGGTCAACTGTCATAAATGGCTGTCTATCTGCCTCTATAAGACACAGCTGAGTGTCTTCTGATGCACTAGACCCAGAAACTATCTCCCTTTCTCCATCGTCTGCTGTTGATGAATCGTCAATGATAACCCAATCTGAGCTGGTTTCTGTCTGTGACCAGGTTTCACCAGATGATACCGTGATTTTTTCAGACGTCAACATGTCTTTTTCGTCCAACATTCTTTCAACACGATCAATGCTTTGTTCTAGACTGTCAACCAGGGTATTATCTAATGAGAGTTCTGAATGAGGCTGTTTTGACTGTGCTTGGATGTTAACATTTGATTCTTCATTACTCTTGGAACCTCTTGCAATCTCTGTTGCCATCTTTTCAACACCATTGGAATTGTGACCCATGTTGGTTAGGTAGGCAGTCTCCCTAAAAGTGCTGTGTACTGCTGACACAGATTCAGTTGTGACCTCTGAACTCATGACCTTCAACTCAGACTTGGTGAAGTGTCTATAGCTCGGTGGACTAATTGTCTGTTCCACACGGTCCACATACCTGTAATTTTCACTTTTTCCATTCTGTGTGCCCTCCATGACAGAACTTGAATCTGAAAATACACATAAACAGAGCACATGTAAGTTAACAGATTTGATTGATCAAAAAGCATGACTTTTATAACAAGTTTTCACATTAAATTGCATTCAATGAAGCTGAGGATTAAAAATACTACATCAACAACGGAAAGCCTTTGTGAAGAGCAAACACCATTAACTTTATCAACTGTACTTGCCTGACTACTGTTTACTGTAAACAGAAAAGTGTACCATGAAGTTACTTTGTGAACAGCACCTAGAAGTTTTGAATGAACTTCGCTTATTAGCTTATATGACAGTGGTCAGGTTTTGGGACAGAGGAATTCAAAGGGTCCAGTGTAAACCACCTCCCTTTGCCATGTACACCACAAATGTCCAGATTTAAAACTGGTGAAACAGTAAGTGCAGGACTTGAACATGCAAGGTTTGACCAGTGAAAAGGTAACTCTATACAACTGGCATTAGAGCCATTGGGAAGTCTGCTAGAAGATTCCATCAGGCGAGTATGTGAAAGTACTTAGAAATTGGCAGCAGAGAGGTTTGAGTCCAGTTCATCACTAAGGAAAGGTTTTTTGGGCTGTGCTATGCAATAACTGGCATATTTACCAAAGAGAGATTTTATAGTATTAATCCAAGTCAGAGCCATAACCACCTCTGATTTCTAGGTTAAAAACTGAAAGTTGTTTGATATAACTTCTTATAGAGAAAGGGACTGCTGTTGGCGGCTGTCAACATGTGGGTAAACAGGAGTTACTTTTTTTAAAAGTTCTCTCAGTTGACAACTATGAAGAATTCAGCTTTCAAAGTACGAGCTGAATAGTTTTATTTCAGTGGGCATACTGATAAAATTAGGAGGGAGCTAGTGCAATAGACTTACTTATTTACTTTATTTGACTGGTGTTACATTTCACTCATAAGACAATGGCCAGCATTAAGGTGGAAAGAAAACGGGAAGAGCACAGGGGAAACCCACCACCATAAGCAGGTTGTTGACAGATCTTCCCACATATGAACAGATAGGGAGACAACATAAGCTGTGCTTGAACTCAAAAATACAGTATTGGTGAGAGGCTCCTGCATAATTTTGCTACATAATTTGTATACTAACCAATATGCCACAGAGGCCCTCAAGTGCAATACATGAAACAGCCTCTACTACCTGAGACCAAACTAGCTAGTGTTAAACTTTGTTCTTTTATGGTTTCATGCTTGTAATTTTGTGACTTAAAACATTTACCTTAGTTTTAAAAACATGTATAGCATGAATAAAATTATATAAACAGTGTACATTTCCATATATTTAGGTCATGTTCCACATTTATCTCCCTTGTCAAATGAAAAAAGGAAAAAAGAAACTTAACATTTGAAAAACTTATTTTTTTTTTTATCAGGATGTTAAAACGTTAAAAAAAACCCTTAAACTAAACCAGGTTTTGTTGAAAGTATTTTATTGGAGCAGAAATCTTCTGTGATTCTCCACTGCGGTCAAACCATTTATGCTGCGTGTTCTAAACAATCTACACTAAGACTGCTACCAACACAGTGTATAAATCTTTAAGGAGCAGGTAACTCAGTGGCACAACTTAGCAGCATTGTATAATAACCATTGTCACTGGGCTCAGATTACCGCCTATGCGCCGGCCCCATCCAATAACACAACCTCTCTGGCACAAAGTCCGTGGTTAAACAAGCCACAGTAACAACCATGGTCAATATTTAATCTTTAATTCGAAAGTTAAATCTCGGACCGAAATAGGTTTCAAGGGTAGAACGAGATCGGTGGAGCGAATGTTATCAGGCACTGATCAAACTTAATACCATGGGTTTTTTTTATCGCCAAACTAGCCTGTCTACAGGGAGACACTGGGAATTTGCCGGAATTTCGCCAAATGAAGCCATATTGATGATATCTTAATCAGCAATGTTTATACAATGCACTCTCTTCAACTGGCTCAAGATTGTCTCCTTGGTCATGCGGCCAACAATTAGAATATATATTGTCTCTTAATTTCCCGTGTCTTAATTTCCTGTCCTGCCACCAGGGGGCAGCCAGCAGGGAATTCTTTCCTGATTGTGGGATTTCTGTCCCTATTTAGACGTGCGAATATGTATTACTTCACTTAAGTGCTTTATATACTTGTTTTGGATAATAATGGCATTAACTTGATATTAGAACTAAGGGAGATAGTTTGCAATGAGTCCACCGCCCAACCAGCTTTCAGAGATTGGATAAAACCCACGTCTCTCTGAGGCTGGCTGAAATTTACAAATAAATGAGGCATACAATAAGTTTGTTTAAGACTAAGGCCTCAGTAATTCTCCCTCCCAGATCTGTTTGTCACAAGTTCCATATCAGTATCCATAGTCGGTAACAAACGGCACCCTTGAGATTAACACTAAAACCAGCTAACATGGGCGGCGGGATGACAAATCTTGACTAGAGAACCCAGAGCAGGGGATTCTCCGCACATCACCCCCATCCCGCACCTTATTGCTTTGGCTTTCAGTAAAAATTAGTCCAGAGTTATTCCTTAATGTAAAACTGCGGCCAGATCCTATTAATTAGAACTGTCTTTATTTTGACAGGTTTGTGTAGAGTTAGGTCCCCTGGGTGTCCAAGAAGCGCTGTAACAATAGATGGTGATAGCAAGCCCCATTACCTAGATGGCTTCAGCAGTCTAATTGCAGAGAGATCAGAGCCCAGCTTGAACAGCCTACACCACGTACTTTTAAACATACAAGGTTTTTTATTTGTCAGTTTTTTGTGATTAAAGAAAGGTGAAAAAACAGAATCTATCATGCTTTTAAGTGATGTATGTAAATTATAGATTGCAGTGCAAAGGTCAAACCAATTATTTATACTTGATTTTGGATAGATAAACATGAGACATTTCGACAATTGAAAAAGATAACAATATCCAGGTTTAAATAAAACCTGAGAAAAAAAATAAGACATATCAAAAAGATCGTGCAATTTCATAAATAAATAGACCTGTAAGAAATGAAAATTTTGATATCTTGTCACAATAAACATTAAACAGACTTTTTTTTCTATGATGGAAATTTCAATTTTTTAGGTCACCTCAGCAATGGTTTTATTCCAGAGTCTGTTCATAACACAGTGGCAGACAACATACAAATAAGAATAAATTTATTGAAACTTTTCATTGCTATTGCAAATGCTTATTTCTTTCACAAAAATGAAAAAATTTCAACAGTACTACAATGAAAATTCAGTTCCGTTTACAAGTTTATCTAAATCCACTATAAAGGGATAAAAAAATGTACTGTCTGTATAGTGAATACACTGCTTCTGTTTTTTAAATTCTGTGATATCCATATTTCAAAAACATCAGGCTCTATGACAAGGAAGAAATGACTAAATAGCTGATCCTTTGTGCTCAGGGAGCCAATCATTATAAACATCTGATCCTTTATGCTCAAGGAACCAATGCCTATAACAACCAATCCTACACGCTCAAGGAACCAATGACGAAACAGCTGATCCAATATGCTCAAGGAGCCACTGACTATAAACAGCTGATCCTGTATGCTCAAGGAGACAATGGCCAAATCGCTGATCGTATATGCTCAAGGAACCAATGACTATAAACAGCTGATCCTGTATGCTCAAGGAGACAATGACCAAATCACTGATCGTATATGCTCAAGGAACCAATGACTATAAACAGCTGATCCTGTATGCTCAAGGAGACAATGACCAAATCGCTGATCGTATATGCTCAAGGAACCAATGACTAAAAACAGCTGATCCTATATGCTCAAGGAATCAATTACCAAATAGCTGATCCTTTATGCTCAAGGAACCAATGACTAAAAACAGCTGGTCCTATATGCTCAAGGAACCTATGACTAAAAACAGCTGGTCCTATATGCTCAAGGAACCAATGATTATAAACAGCTGGTGTAATATGCTTAAGGAACCAATCCCTATAAAGAGCTGATCATGTAGGCTCAAGAAACCAATGACTATAAAGAGCTGATCATGTATGCTCAAGGAAGCAATGACTACAGCTTATCCTTTATTTTCAAGGAACTAATGAATAAACAGTTGATCCTATATGCTCAAGGAACCAATGAATAAACAACTAACACTGTACGCTCAAGGTACCAATGAATAAATAACAGACAATGAGCAAATGGATGTTTAGTTGAAAAACAGCAACTGAGTCACTAAACATGAAGTGAAAATATATGCCTCAGGGACACACGAATAGCTGATAATATATACCCAAAGTAACTAAAAGCTGATAAAATATTCTAAATGACTCTAAATGACTAAACAACTATTAACAACTATTATCAACTATAAAACTATAGTCAAGAAACAAATCATTAAATAACTGATAAATATATGTCAAGGAAGTTAATAGCTGGCAATATATACATATGGACTGAATAGCTGACATTTTTTTTTGACTTATGTGCAGTACTTTGATTAGAAATGGGCCATCATTAAAAATATATTCATTGGACATAATCTGTCCGACCCTCCTAAAAAGGGCCCCATGCTATGAACACATTCATAAGATATTTAGCTTCATCCAAATCTATCCTGGAATTCTGGAATACAAAGGCAGTGAGGTTCGTGTGTGTGTGTGTGTGTGTGTGTGTGTGTGTGTGTGTGTGTGTGTGTGTGTGTGTATGTAAGTGTGTTACATACCCAAATAAACTATGTATTAATTCACAGAGGTTTTAACATGGGGGATCAATAATACATTTATACAATTCACTGATGCCCAAAATAATGATGAAATAAAATTAAAGCAACAAATCAAATGCAGCAACTATAAGAAACAAATCAAATCACAGTGATACAATAATAATAAAAAAAATTTTCACTATGGTAATAAGAGGTGGAAATTGAAAAAACAGTGTTATGTGCACAGATGCTAGAGTCATTTGCCATTAGCAAGATGTAAAACACCAATAAATAGTCTCAGCTTTTTCTAAACAGTGCTTTAAAACTGTAAGGCTGCAATGACACCATAAACCAGACACGATGCAGCCAGCAAGGATAATCTGTAAACAGCGTAACAATTTTTACAACCTGCGAATAAATACCTATCTAAATGTACTGTATATATGGCAGCCCAGATAATGATTTAGCAGCTGCAAGTATCGTTTGTACAGAAAGGGCAAAGGACTCCAAAATAATTTCAAAATTTCATACATGTAATTGCTTATCAGTAAGAGACTGATATGTTTAATGATAAAATTACAGCAAACAAAACAACAAAAATGTAACATGAAATTCACCTCAACATGTTTGCGCTATCATGATAAAAAATACAGGTGTGCCAAAAAAAAAATATATATATATATTCAGGGAGGGGGGTGGTTAGAGGGAAGGGAGAAGAGATTTGTTGAAAAGCTAATTTGGCGAAGAGTGCAGAGGTGGGGTGAGGAGGGAGGTTGTTACATCATCAGTCACACACTCCTGTGTGCTTAATTCTGAATTAGCCCCTAACATGTTGGAGAATGCCCTAACCCCTTCCCAGTCCATGTTGTCAAAGATCCCGAAAAGCTGTCAGCTGGCTAGGTGTGAAATAAACTCAATTACACTCAGATGTTGTTAATTTACTATTTTATTATTGCATTTGCAGGCGGGTTCATTACAGCGGGCTGGCCGGCATTTCAATGTATATCAGAACATAGCTGTAGTCACAACAGCAGCTGCCGTGTCAAAACAAACAATAGCCCGGATGTTAGAGCCCAAAAACAGTAGACAAAAACACATAACAGAGTGAAATTTGAGGACAGCAGTCTAAGGCTATGATTAAACAGTACAATGCATCTTGTCAACTAGAGCAAAGTACTCAGGAACCTGGGTAATTTAACACATAAGTAAACTGCTATCACTTTAGCTGGTGACATGGTGCGACCCTGTGCATGATTTTATACTGATACTCGAACAAAAGCTGGCGGCACCCAAACAGCGAGAAAATTAAAGATGGTCTCATGTGAATGATGAAGATTATGGTGTCTTGCAACAAACAAAAAAGCCCCTGGAAAAGACCTCTTCAGTCATACTTGTGGGTTCTATAGATAAGCGTTTCTTTCACATTTGTTCTGGTGCTTTATTCAGCCATTCAGTGTCGGACAATTAAGTGTAAAGCATTCCAGCATGTATTAACATGACAATCTTGCTCGCTTATTAACCATGAAGAACTTAAGGAATATAACTCCACTTTCCTTTGTCCTGGGAACATTCCGAGCTCTCCCAAGTGCAGACTGAGGGGCATCCAGGTGTGGGAAAGTGATGGCCAATCTCACACATGTAATTAACAACTCCTTAAACACAGGTGAAAATAAAACAGCACTGTGAGTCCTAGTAACTCACAGCCATACTGTTAAAAGTACCACACCCAGTTTAGTATATATGGTCATACTAGCTTCAAGTTATCCTGAACATACCTGGACAGTATATGGGCCATTAAACCAATCACTAACACTGCAGCATTTAGTCCAACTTCAGTTTAGAGCAAAGATTAATGAAATTAGTATGTAGGCCATGCAAAAAGACATCTCCTGAGAATATCTCTAAAACTGTTTACTGCAGCAAACAGATCCTTCTCCTGACACAGTGGTCAGATATTACTTCAGACAATGTGGAATTTTACTCCAGAAACAGTGTACATGTCTTACTCCAGACAAAGCAGGCAGATCTTACTCCATACATATCTTGCCCAAGACAGAATAAACAGATCTTACTCCATAATTGCCTTGTCCAAGACAGAGCAAACAGACCTTACTTCAGACAGAGCAGTCAGATCTTACTCCAGACAGAGCAAACAGATATTACTCCCAATAAAGCAGACAGATTTTACTCCAGGCATAGCAAGCAGTTCATAAAGCATACAGGTGTTTCTCCATACATATCTTGCTCCAGACAGAGAACATAAATCTTATTCCAGACAGAGCAGACAGATCCTCCTCCAGTAACATGGTTACCTCACCATCATGGAAAACACTAGTAGATTTTCCCTTATAAGGACAAATAAGTGGCAGCTTGTTTCAAATGTTTTACCCAAAGTGGCATAAGGGTTCAACAGTACCTTATTCAATTTAATAACAATAGTATATCAGATCCTAGAACAAATTTAAATGCAACTGCATCCAATGTAGATTACATGCCATTAATAGTTAGTTTGAATGCAACACTGGCATTTCATAAGGACTATGAGTTCAACAGACAAATTAATGTGAATGGACCAACCACCTGTTGCAAACATTCGTGTAAGATTTAACTGGAAAAAAAAAAACACATATAGGTAAAACGCTAAAGTCGTTAGCACTTAGTGAAGTAGAGCTAGCCACCAGTCAGAGGCAGGTGAAGTACCATGGATCAGGTACACAGCTACTCCTTCACTTCTGAACAATGGCTCCCCAGCCAATCAAAGCCCTTATCAAGTTTCACGCATTCCTTTCTTCACAATTAAATACTTTGAAAGTTCTTTAAGGAGGAATTCAAAGCACTAGATCTATCTAGACTTTTAATTGTTAGGCTGAGTCAGGGTGCCTGGTGCAAGAACTTTGTCAATAGCACGTTGATTTATGGAAATATACACAGATAAAGGCCGGGTTTCAACACACAAGATAAGACCTGTTTACAGCCGAAATGCTCTCGGTAATTGCAGACTGCTTTTTTTTGTGCCAGCCATGACAGAAAAAAAAATCCCTGAAAAGCAAACAACACTGAGGATCTCAGTTTAGGTGGAAGACTTACTAAAAAATTCCAGGGTTTATATCTGTACATCTGTTAACAAAAAGTACAATACAACTGGTCTTGTATCATAAATTTATACTCTTCTGCAAAGGATATGTTGATTTTTTCACAAAGAGTCTCTGAATAGATAACACATACATGTATTATGTTACACAGGCAATGAATACATAGTAACAGTCCAAATCTGCATTAAGGATTGACTGCACTAAGGCATTCTTTAAAGTATTTTTGGTTGAAATTCAAAGCTTTAGCCAGCTTTTGCTTTAGGAAATCAATTGTAAAAATCCAGTTCAAACTTTTAATTTTTGTCCAAGATATCTTTTTCAAAGAATACATCTATTCAAGATCATATTTATAGGTCTATACTTTTCTGGTCCTATTGCTGACTCAAGTTTTCTCTTTAATCAGTATGAAGAGTAAAGTTTAGGTCTCAGCTAAAATATACAGCTAAACTGTTTGTAACAAAGATTTTACCAGAACACTGTTACAAAAGAAAGCATCAGCTTGAGATTCATGTACTTAAATTAGGATTGAAGTACACTTAAATTAGACTATTTCACTTACACTACAGTAACCAGTGTTATCATCAGCTGAAAAAGTTTACTACGAAAGAATTGAAGATGCATAAATGACACAAACTGTCGTATTAAAATCTAGCACTTGTATCATCTAACATGACAGAGAGAAATACTTGGACTAATTTGGGTACACAATGAATCCTTGAAGTTGCACACAGACTGAAGAAGTATGAGGAAGGGCATGGTAAGTTCATACACCTCCTAATTATAGTGTTGTAGGTCAGTCCCATGATATAAGGTGAGTAGTAGGTAATGACGTGCAAGGTGATTGGCACAAATCTGTGTCTATGGCTTCGGCAAAGTCATCAGGTATGAACAGCTATTAAAAACTAGGACACTTCAGATCATATATACCCAGATTTGACAAGAGCCTGGTCCGGGTCTCTACAGCCTTCAAACACCTAAGAGCTGTAATAAGTGGCCCTGAAACCCTAAATCTCTGAGGGCAATTAAAATCTGACTCAGCTCGTGATTGAGGGAAAAAGTACACAGGTTGAGGTGAGGCCAGACAGGATCTGTTTCTACTTGTCCCTACATAGGCATCTTCTTACAAGTAAACTAAGCAAATAGATCAGACCCGATTTCAACACAAGCTTTTTTCTCCTGACAACAATAAAATGGTATCTGCTAAAATTAATTACTGTGGGAAAGAAGAGACAGCAGTATTGAGAGAAAAGGGAAAAAGAGTTTGTGGTGAGAGGTCAAGCTGGTTAAAGCTGTCATACTTTCAGAGGTGACATCGAAAAAGTTTTGGCAAGAGTGGGACAGCAGCCAGATCACTCTAATACGGATACAAGCCCCACTTAGATCAATTTTATGATCTCAATTTTCAAAGCTGTACAGAAGAATTTTTCCACTTATACAACAGCGGTCAGTTTTATGGGTGGAGGAACCAACTGAGCGACAACAGGATCACTTTCCATGATAAAATATATTCACTCACATACACTATGGCAACATGCTTAATTTTTACTAACAAAATCTAGTCAGTTATCTAGTCTTAAACCAACATGATATACTAACCTAATAGTATATGAGCATTATACCTTCATATAATGACGGAATGCATTCAGTAACAAATGCAGCAACTTGATCGCATAAAATATAGTCTACACAGAATTATGACAATTAGATCACTTCTGATGCAACATATCACATAAAGTGGTTAATTTTAACATCACTGCCACCCACTGTAATACTAATGCACACAACTTAACACAGCATGTTCGGTTGTTTGAGGGGGGCTGATATTGCATGACAACACCTCATAGGTAATTGAAGAATGTATGCTTGTCAGAAGAGAAGTTAAACTGCATTATTAAGTTCCAACTGACCAAATCATCCTACTGGTGTTCAGGATTTATCCATTTTAAACAGACTGGATAGTATTTCAACAATGAACATGCTCAGGAATGCCCGAAATAAACAAAGATTCTGAAATTACATGTAGGCCTACATGTATACTAGCTCACAGCTGAAAATTGCGTGCAAGGAATAAGTGGGATAAGGTGCCTAATATTATAGTTATAAGAGCTACTTTTTTCCACACAATTATTGATTGATTTTCTTCATGAAATAAAAATTCCAACAGCAGTTTGGATTCTGTTTGAGAGCTGTTAAAAGAGGGAACATATACTCAGAAGTGTAGACAATTCTCATGTCAATACCAGGCACTTGGAGAAAAAAAATAAACACACTTCACAAACCTATAAGAAAAAGCTGCCACCTAAATATTCACTTGTGAACTGCAATGAAGCATTAATATTTTATTTCATAACATACTCATGCTGGTCCTTGAGTCATGTAGCAATACACAGCTTCATCAAGATTTCTTCAAATCTTCTCAAGATTTGATTTTTATGTAATGTAAATATGAGAAAGTCCAGATAAGTCTTGGAAAAACAAAAAGTACAGACAGAATGGGGTGAAATTTCTTTGTTTTGTTTTATTTTTTAGCCTAACCTGATTTAATATATCTTCAAACTTTAAACAGGGAGGCGCGCAGATCCAGACTTCCAACTGTGTAAAACAGATGAGTCTTACACTAAGGTGAATGTTTGGCACTCTTCCCAATATCAGAATGCATGCAGTTTGTGTGCACTCATACGCGACTAAAATGGAGGCTTTAACCTAGGGCATCCTGTATCAAACATAAACCAATCACCACTGACTGATCTGTCAATGAAAACAATCTGCTGGGTTTTAAGTATACATTAAAAAAAAATTAACTAACAAATATTGGTTAATCAATGGTATAAAAACTTTATTTTCTTTCCAAAGATTTGGCAATTATTATTACTGTCTGCAGGATACTATAACAAATTATTTGGTGATGTGATGCTTCTAGAATCTTCATATATATTTAGATTTTTCATATTTTTTCAAAAAGCTTTTACAGCAACAAACCTAGTATCACTGGTGTGCAAAAGTCTGTTTTTAGCCCACTGGTTGCTTTTATCAATTATATGACATGTTTTTATCCTAATCTCATACTGTAAGGATTCATGTTATTTTAAACTCAGGAATTATTTTTTTCTTCTTTGGAATCACTTCAATGTAATTATGTTTACAGATAAAAAAAAGATCATGCAAAAAGTTGAAGAATTTCCAAGCCATATTTAGTTTTTAACAAGTATATGTTTATGCAGTCACACAGCATATGGGGGATCAACAAAGAAAATATACAGCATCAACTCGCATGGAAACATATGATCTAACACATTTACTACCAGACCTGATACAAATCATTAACATGATATAAAAAAAACCTATACCGCTTGAGAGGCCTGCATGCATTATGGTTATGATAGTCAACAAGCTGAACAATACAAATTTCTTGTACGAATCATCCTACAAGGTAGACGTAACTAAGCCCCGGATGTTTTTACACAGTATAATTACTGAGCCAGATCACTTCGTGCAGATCGCCAATAAGAACATTATTTCATTCCGCATAGCCCAGGCGCTAATATCATATTGAGGCATACAGTTCCCAAGTTAATGAAAAAAGTACATGTTGTGTGCAAACTTTGTGCTCTGAGCAAACAGCACAAGGTGGAAAACCTTATCTCTTCAAACAATCTTGACCTGGCTTGATCCCCGTTCCTAATGACTTCTCACACTGATAAGACAACCTTGTTCTAAGAAGCCGGTACACTTAATGGTGGAAGCACTTCTGCTCACAAGCATCCAATTTCACTCCGCTATTATTGTTTGGCTGGCTAAAAAAAGACTTTGAGAAGTGTTTATCAAAACGGATTAATCTAAAGGCATATTTCACAACCTTTCCTCAACCTTGAAAGCCAAGTAGTACTTCCATGGTTAACAAAAAAAAACCAAAAGACAAAAAAAATTGAGTCTAGTTTTGGAAATTGTCTATAAAAACATTCATATAGTGATACAACATTGTGTTTACACGGTAAAGTAAACTCATATTTCAAACTCACTTATGAAATGTTATCGTTTATCTTTTTTTTTTATTATTACATAACCCATGAATTATACCTACAATTTCCAAATTTAACATTACATGTAGGTAACAGTTGTTGCAGACTGTGGTTCTTAAAATGAGTAATTCATTTTCTTTACTTTTTCACCCATTTTGAATCGAAGGGGAGGGGATATGTGTCCCCCATTTAAACGTTACTTTTCTAAATTATTTATTAGGATGATACGAAGATCACATTCAAAGAAATTTTCCTCATATTTTTTCCTCTTAGCCAGGTTGAAGGCATGAGCAAGTAGCAGACCTAAAATCACAAACGCAGGTAATCGTGTGTCACAATGTTACAACTCAAGATAAAAAATTGAAAACAGGTCAAGACTGACCAAAATTTAATGAAAGATCAACTAAATTGTCACCTACAAAAGGACAATTAAAAATTATGCTCTTACATTTGAAGATGTGCACACGCAATACTAGCATTACGCCCACTGGTACAAAATCTTATTTGGACAATAATTGTTGAAAGTACTATCCACTGTTGGGAGGATAGGGTAACTGGAAAGTTAATAGTTGCCCTTTTAGGGGTCTGGGTACATCCTTCTGACTGACACTAACTAGAAGAGCTTCAGCGAAGGGGCAACACCATAAAATGTTTATAAGAAATGTTGTAATACATATATCACTTATACCACATCATTTCTCTACAGTACACTGTCATCACCATGGAAACAGAGGCAGTAATTAGTTCAGTAACACGATCAGGGTAAAGAGGAAACATCTGACTGAGCCAGCCATGATTAATCTTCATTAGGCCCCCTATGTTTTACCACAAAAGCATTACCATACAGCTTACAGAGGTTCTAAAAGGGGCCTGACACCTAGACAGTGAGATCTTTTCGCTGTCAGTTTGAGTGTCCATCCAACTAATAGTTTGATATAACTGGTCAGTCAATGTCCAGTCAGACAGTGCTCAGGAGTTTCTGAACATCTTTAGGGTGAAATCTTGCCACTGGTAAGAACACCTGCACAAGTCAAATATACCATACATCAGTTGGAGTGTGCTGCCAGACAGAGCTTGAAGTGTTTGACCACCTACTAGGGTCACACCTTACCACTGGTCAGTCAGCTTCAGTCAGTGTCCAGTCATGCAGCCCAGAACCATCAAATGCCCTTACTGTCTGAACAGCTTGAGTGTCCAGTCCATGCAGCCCAGAACCATCAAATGCCCTTACAGCTATGGCAGCACCACTCAGAATGACTATACCTGCACATGTCACACCCAATCAGATATCCATTCGATGATGGAGTGCATTTGTCTTGCACAAGAACTGGTGAGCAGTAATAATGCCTGGATGCACCTTCCTTGTGATTCTAAGCGTAAAGTAGACATTCGTATACCAATCATCAACCAAAAGAGACGTTCTAGGTCAAGAATCTCAAGGCCAATTCCCAAAACAATGTTCAACACAAATCATCAAAGAATTAACAAAGTTATTAACATACAAAATTAAGACGGATTCATGCAAAGAGAAGCAGTCTACAGTTTTCAATGGAGGGGAAAAGATAAAAGAATGTTTAGGTGGATTAATGAAATTAGTATCCAAAATGAGTACCCTGCTATTATATGTTACTGATGATAAAACTATGTACCTGAGTTGCACTTTAGTTGCAACCGTTTGTACGTCCAATGCAGTAATTTCATTCAACATGTATGGACCCTTGCCCCTGGATAAGCCAAATTAAGCGCATGCAGTTATGAATGAATGCATGTTTGGGCTTTAACGTCATACTTACCAATTTTTCAGTCATATGAAGATGAGGAGTTATTATGTGTGTATAAATATAATGTGTCTGCTTGTGGCACTGTGAGTCCATGCATCATGCCGAAGACAGGAGACATGATATACCCCCACAGTCACATTATACTGTCACAGGCCAACCAGTCCTGGTTCCTTGCTCTAATGTCTCAGTGCTGAGCACTGAGCAAGGCAGCAACAAATACCATTTTTAAAGTCTATGATATGACTCGACTCAGGTTTGATTCCGGGTCTCCCGACTTTCAGGCGGACGCTCTAACCATTCACACAGATAGGAGTCCTAATCTCAGGCAGCTCAATTAGTATCACTCCAACACTGTGAACTGTTGTTATGAGTAAGCCTTCAGTTTATTCAAGTTAAACACCCATGATTGTCAGTGATCTTTGTGAACCATCACACCAGATTTGAAGCAGAAAGAGTTATGTGACTATGTGAAGAATGTTCAGTACCATATTCGACACCTCATCTGAACCTTAAGAATCTGTGTTGGCAAGTTGTGCATAATTCTAATTAGAAAGGTGTCAACTGGAAAAATTCCCTAAACAACTTTACAGCACGTGTCTACATTTTGCACTCCTTAATTGGCATATTCCAAAGCTACTGTTACTGAATTCAGCAAAGTTTTAAGCAAACAAGTACAAATCTTTCGAAAAAATGTTGCATAGCAGGATGTATCTGTTTACTTGCACTCTAGTGAAGAACATATTCCACCGCAGCTGTGTAGAAGCTGCAGAGTGTATGGGGAGACAAACTTACACCTCTTCTGAAAGATGCAGAATTGGAATTATAACAGAAAATCTCATTCACTGGGTTTCCAGCATCAATCAGCCTACAAGAGCCCGTCCAAGATGATCAAATGTCAAACTCATATATTCTCAGTGCATCAAGTAAGTTTGTTTTCAAGCCACATCCTAGTTCAACTTTTCTATGTCCATTGAGAATGAAAACAAGGTATCAATTAATCTAGAACTGCCTGCAGTTTCAAGGTTTCCAAGCAGCACAAATGGCTTTCAGCTCCTGTTTCAGTACACAGGGATAGTTTACGACATAACAATGTTGTAAGGGTCAATCAGCAACACAGTGATGATGATATATTAAGAAACACAGCCGTTTTTAGAAATCACGAACAGTTAATTACCGCAGTTCAAGAGCACATAATTGTCGAAGTTAAATGAATGGGCTTAAATTTCCATCTTTGACATAGGGTGATGTCATTTTAACACTTCTACCAAGAGCACTGTTAACGGTAGCTTAAAATGGTTAAACACACATGAAAAGAGCATATTTTGTGCCACATTGGTGCAAATTACAAATTTCCAGCACTCATACAGGTTTTGATATACAAGTCATTGAATTTATGTAATTTGAAACCCTAAAATTAGTTATTTTTGACTGTATCTCAAAAATTTATGAACACAAATACAACCAATATAAATGTCTTTTTCACACTTTATGGAACTAGTATCACTTAGTGCATATCAAATTTTAGAAAGCTCAATAAATTTGTTTTTGACAAGGTGTATAAAGATTTGCTCAAAATACAATACGGCCGCCATATTAAGTGGCTTTAATTTGAATAACAAAAATTAAAAAGGTAAATGATATGATCTGCAATTTTTGCCACCATTTTTTAAATAGTTGCGCATTGCAATTTTCTAGAAAAATGACCAAAAACTCTGTCTGAAAGGATCTTTTAAATGAAAAGAAAATGTTTTCAGATTGTAAGCCTAATTAAATCAAGGAGTCTTTATTCTGTGGGACAGCACTGTTGAACTGAACAATAGTCATTCACTTTCAGAAGTCTCCATATCAGTATTGTATTCATTCTTTGGAACAGGTAACATTTTCACATAATTTTTTAGCCCTTATAGGAATCTTTCTTCTTTGCATTCTTCACATTCTTTTTTTTTTCAATTCTAATTTTGAGATTATTACAAAAACAAGCAACAAAAAACTCAATAACACAATGACAATTTAAAAGCACTGGTGTACAGGTAGAACATGGATTTAATCTCAAAACAAACGCTGATTTTTCAACAGTCGTGTAGCTAACTCCATCACACAGATTGGCCAACAGACTCCGACAGGCCTGCCAACATACGTCCACATTGGGGTCTGGCATCCGTTTTAAGCCAGGGAATTAAGCACCAGCAAGAAAGCAAACAGTCTCGCTGATCACCAGTCTTCCACAATTTTTACATGGTTCGTATTAATCAAGGATTTTTTTTTTTTTTTTTTGTAATCAAGCATTTTTTCCCCCTTTTTTTGTGAGATCTTTTGTCGCAGCAGTACTGCACACTAGGTACAACGGCATTTCAGCGTCCTGACGCAACTGTCTTCGTGTCCTAGACCCCTCCCCATTAGACTGATTGAAGTGGGTGAGTAATCAGGGGGAGTTAGAGCCAGCAAGCGCGCTTCATGTAACACAATTTGACATGGCAAGTCATTAACTTAAGGCTGAATGAATAAATGGGAGGCCGTCAGTGGCGCACTCTTCGTCACCCATTACCATGATAGAATAGCAACGATATGGAAATCCACCATCGGCCAATGCTCCCCAACATCTGCAGCAAGCTTATTAACAAAAGTGTTGATTGGGAGCTGGGCCTTGATTTCTAGCCCGTCTCCCAGTAAATCTCTTAAAACAAAGAGGAGATCTGAGATGAACTCTATGGAAGAGCTTCCCCAGCTACTCTCCTGGCTCAGTTGCCTCCACCTTGATCAAGTGTACTGACCTCAATACCATTTGTTTGCTCCGCTTTTTTTTTTTTTTTTTTGGTCATCTGCATAGAGCCAATTAAAGCCCCAGATGTGAGAGAGAACAAACAGAAGGGTGAGAGACTCATTGGGGGCACAGAAGGAGGCCATGTCTAAACCAAACAAAATTTTCAGGGGTCTTTCAACAAGCCTGCCCCCCTATGACCTACCCACTATCAGGTCCCTGGCAGATTGCATACTAGTGATCATTTCTCACACTGCCCAAAGCTGATAACAAACACCACCTCCAAGCCCTGCCTGTGGGGAGGGGTGCATGATTTTCAAGCCCCTTTGCCCCATCATCCAACCCTGATCTAAGATGCATTCCACCAGTCATCATCTCATGGAAATATTTAATTGATTAACTGCAATGAATGAGGAGCAGACCACAGAATCTTCAAAATAAGTCAGATTTAAGCCCCTTCTCCCAATAAAACCCTCAATTTTTATAGGTACAAATTAGCAGGAAATGGTGGTGGTCAAGTGACAGGGGGTCAGTCTGGGGGAGAGTGAGAGGTGCTCAGACTGGATCACCAACCCTTATCCATTACACACAAGCAGTCATATCACCATCGGCAGACTGCCTGATATATGCTAAGGCAGTCAGCAGACCAGCTTTAATACACACAAACAGTCATTATTCCATCTAAATCAGAGTGGCTAATTCATCCAGAACGGCCCTGTCCAGCCGCTCGATCAGCCATCAGGCCTAAAACCCTTGCAGGAATCAATTAATACCAGGCCCAGGATGCCATATACCTTAGCACTGTCCCGTTCCCTTAAACACATTTATGTATGTGTCAGCTTTGGCAGTTACCAAAAGAGCCTGTAATATAATTGGCTGGGTTATTGGTAGCTAGCTGTTAAGAGATACCTTGGTACAACAGGATGCCGTTAATGTCTTAACACAGTCAGGAGTCCATAACAGGTGTTACATACACGTACTTACACACCAGCAAAGTTCACAACCGTTCTATAGGATAACTACTAGAGATATATTTATAATTTTGATAAGAACACCCATTATTACACAAAAGTCACACCTATTAATTATGTCTGAGAATACCTTGAATACTTGGATGCAAAGAGAGGTTACTACCCTAATTCTTCTAAAATTTGGGACAGATATTAGTAGTGTTGAAAGTGGAATATTACATTTCTTTAGCAGACTTGAATGTAAAGATATGAGTATGTTGTTGGTTAGATGGTCATGTGAGAAAATAGAAACTCAATATTCCTACAAGAATTATATTAAAATTGGCTAAAATGAGCAGATCGGGTGTCTCAAATTTCACGAGTGAAACTTCACTTCAATTGGAAATACTCCTCAAAAAGGGTTAAAAATGAAATAGCACTAATTCTACCAATTCACGAATGGTCAACAACATTTTAATAACAACTGCACTGTATTTAAACTTCCGTACTATGATATGTTTCTAGAATAAAAACATTAATTAATACATGTAGCTTTCAGTCATCAATTGCAATAACTTCTCCCTCAGCACAATCCCTGCAGACATCACTAAATAGTTCCTTTTGGATTCACCAAGGGTTATTTAGTACAGAATAATGGAATTCATGCTAGTTTAACTGAAAAGCAGTAAGTTACAGTTATGATATCTGTAAAATTCATGCAACAACCATCTGCTCACACTAATGATGAAATGTTTGACCAAAACTGATTTCTTTCAGTAAGTCTAATAATTTAAAAATCAATAAATGAAATTGAGAAACAAAGAAACAGACACCACTGCTCTAAACCACTATCACTACCTACTAACCCTGCCCTGTGTGAGTATGTACTGGGTGTAGAGTAAATTACATTATAGCTTTTGTATATCATCCTTCTTCTCTATCCCTGCATACCAACAATTCCACAAAGCATATCAATGCAATATTTCCTTCTTCACATCACTTATTCATATGCGTTGAACTCTTAGGACTGCTATCATTACTCTTTGCAAACCTAGTTTATTGAGGAATTCCAGTATTGGCATTATATCATATTTTTCCCTTTTGGTTTGTTCTCAAGATGTCTTTTTAAGTTTACTTTTGTATGAACCTTTCTTGAAAATACCTGGAATGGATAAGCAGGCTGATGGAAAGGAATAAAAGAACAAGTCGTTTATAGTCTGGTGGAAGTACTGGTCTCGACTGCTGACCTGAGCACTCAGGGTGAGCATCTTGTAGGAAATTCTGGGGCGGGGATAATCAAATAAATCTCTTCTGAGCCAGACAGATAAAAATCAAGGGCTAAAACACAATATGAAATCTGTCATGTTGTTTTGAATAATTAATCCGCCACGGCATTCTTTCAGGACTTTGGCCTGTCTGGTGGCTCCCTGCGAATGTCAGGGGTAAGAACCATGTCAGGGCGGTTTAATGTCTGCTGGACAATTACGGCCCTGCTAGCCACTGGCCAAAAGTCAGAAGTTTTTGCTGCAACCAGCGACTTTTTCATAAAGACATGGCTAGGTAATTGACCTTGCCTAAAAACACTGTCCATTAAAGATGTATGTTCGGTGAAAGGTACACGTCTGGCAATCTGGGGAGGCCAGCCGGCGCTAAATCCTACAGCAAATGTCTAATTATCCACAGAGCTGGTAATCTACAAGTGGATGTCTCTAATGACAGATTAATGGCATCATTCGCAGGGGTTGCTATGGTGACATACTATAAAAGTATTGGTTAATGAGAGTGGAGTGACAATGCTTAAAAAAGGCATAACAATGTGAAAGAACAAACCCTATGAACCAAGCAGCTGGTGTTTGTTCACACATTACATCTGTATGCCCATGATGTATGCAGAAATGTAATCTGTCCTTAAATTCTCAACCAGATTTAAGAACAAGTGGATTCTGGAAATCAAGAAAATAGACTGTCATCCTTTCGGTGTAGCTCAATATACAGAGTGCATCTGGAGGTTAATAGTGACTGAACACAGACTGGCGCAAAAAATAAAAAATAAAAAATAAAAAATAACACTAGACACTCTACAACAGGATGTGCAATATTCAAAACAGTCTAGGGGAAGATGAGTTTTGGGTGTAATTTAGAGCCAGGGAATATGATCTGGCTTACAGTCTGCTAAATCATCTAGAAAGCAGATGTCATAACCTCAAAACTCATTGTATAAACAAAAGAGTATAACTAACTGAAGCAAACAAGGTGTAAAAAAATGTGAATCAAATCCTAAGGTAATGATAACTTACAGGCAAACTAAATATACTGGTACTATATGTTTGTACAGGTCATTAAAATGTGTAAACAAGAACAATTCCTGTGAAAGTGTGCTACATGGACCAGAGACCAACAAACAAGGACAATTCCAGCAACTATGTGCAACATGGACCAGAGAACAATTGACAAACAAGCAAACTTCCAGCAAATGTGTGCTGCATGGACCAAAGAGCAACAAACAAAGGCAATTCCAGTAAATGTGTGCTAAAACACCAGAGAACAACAGACAAGCACAATTCCAGCAAATGTGTGCTACATGGACTAGAGAAGCAACAGACAAGCCCAATTCCAGCAAATGTGTGCTACATAGACCAGAGAAGCAACAGACAAGCACAATTTCTGCAAATGTGTGCTACATAGACCAGCGAAGCAATACACAAGTACAATTCCAGTAAATGTGTGCTACATAGACCAGAGAAGCAATAGACCAGCGCAATTCCAGTAAATGTGTGCTACATGGACAAGAGAAGCAATAGACAAGCACAATTCCAGTAAATGTGTGCTACATAGACCAGAGAAGCAACAGGCAAGCACAATTTCTGCAAATGTGTGCTACATAGACCAGACAAGCAATAGACAAGCACAATTCCAGTGAATGTGTGCTATATGGACCAAAGAGCAACAAATAAGAACAATTCCAGTTAATGGGCCCTGTACAGACCACAGGGCAATAGACAAGCACAATTCCAGGAAATCTGTGCTTTGTGGACCAGAGAGCAACAGACAAACGTGATTCCTGTAACTATGTCCTTCATGCATCAGAGAGCAGCAAACATGCACAATTCTGCTAAATCTGCCCTGCACATGCAGATCAAAGCAACAGAAAAGCAGAACACTATAAATCGAGTGTCACAACCATAATCAGTGGAACATTCTTACGAAGTCACACCACTCACACAATAGATAATACATTCCTGAAATGTGCAGCCTGTCAGTTTGATCTACTTCATAGAAAAGATTTGCTTATTTAGAAAATCTAAACTAATCCCATCTTGTATAGTGGCAAAGCATACATGTGTAGGACATTTACATAAAAAACTAAAATTTAAGAAGTATTTTTCAGTCTGTGTTTTTTAAAAATTTTTTCATTTTTTGTTGATGTGAGAATATAGGTATTCATTTATTTGATCGGTGTTATTGAACTCAGGTTTATGAGGTAGAGGAAACCAGAGTATCCAATAGTATACAATTATCCATTACCACTTAAAATACTATGTTACATGAAACTGGTTTCAAAATAGTGTATTCAAAAATTTCACAAGAGCGGAAAAATGCTCTAAGCTAACAGGCACCTACATGTATATATATATATATATATATATATATATATATATATATATATATATATATATACATATATATATACATGGTAACATGGTGGCAATAGAAGGCTTTATCTCATGAAGAAATCCATCTTAGTGCAATGTATATGTTAAATAGTTTATTTATTTATTTATTTGATCGGTGTTTTACGCCGTACTCAAGAATATTTCACTTATACGACGGCGGCCAGCATTATGGTGGTAGGAAACCTGGCAGAACCCGGGGAAACCCACAACCATCCGCAGGTTGCTGGCAGGCCTTCCCACGTACGGTATGTTACATTGGTCTGGAAATTTAAATAGGAACAATAAAACATCTGGGTTTGTATTTGATTCAGATAAATAAGTAATGAAACAAACTTTCAGAGAGATAATGTGGCAATGGGAGGAGGCACAAACTACATATTTAGACAGACAGTACTTTATTTATTTTTATTTTTTTTATTTTATTGGTGTTTTACATGATACTAAAGAAAATTTCACCTATACGATATCAGCCAGCACTATGGTGGGCTGAAAAAGAGCACAGGCCAGGAGAAATCAACCACCATCTGCAGGATGCTGGTACATGTAGTCCCATGTACAACTGGACAAGAAGCCTGCTGGATTTGAACTCATAGCGATTTTATTGATCAGATACTCCTGGGTCATTCTGATGCACTGGCATGCTAACCACCAGGCTATGGAGGCCCAAACCGTAACATTTCAACATGTACAGTGACATGCTGCAGGTCAATAATGATAAATATACAAGCCCAAACAGCATCACAGAGATTAGGTATGTACAGATCATTCTTATTGTTTGGATGTGTTTTCTGCGGTAAAATACCCTATCTTTTGTTACGCAACATTTTCTACATACATATATTCTTCAACATTCCAGCAATTAAAACCCTGAATTCCTGAATTTAAAGTAACCATATTTTTATCTTCAATTCACAATACGTTATGTCGAAAAAAAAATTTCTTCACCATACAGTGTTTGAAACAATATGCAAATATGTATCAAAAAATACATGTGTAAACAATGATTGGCTCTAAGATGTTTTCATTTGTGCTCAGAAATGTTTCAAGACACATAAACACTAAAACTATCCATTGAAAATATTAAAGCAGAACGTAGATTAAGTTTTGCAGAAATTTTGCTCCATTTTGGGCTAACTGTATCATGTACATGTATGCCAAGAAGAAAGCCCTAATACCCTGTACACATAAACAGCAGCTTTGTACACATGTACTAGAAAGACCCAAATTAGATAAAAAAAAAAACAGAACAAATTTACTTCTCTATCACAATGCATAATCCTTGGCAGGCCAATAAACAGCCAAACACAAAGAGATGCCAAAACATTCAGTATCATGTGGTGAAAAAGAAAAAAAAAAACGAAAAGAAACACACAAAATATTCTACTTCTTTCTCCTTTCAGATTTTAATCATTAATTCCATAAGCTAAGCCAGCATACCATGTATAAAAATTTAGCATGGACGGACTGGAAATAGGAGATTAGCCGAGTATCTAAGGTATTAAAGTGATAAAAACCCGTCCAGATGTGAAATGTGTTCCAGTGAGGAGTCTGTTGTAAGCACTTCCGCTGAACTAGTCGTGCTGGAATCCCTATTGTGTTGACATTTTGTTTTGATGAGGTTTGTCAAAATCTGGAGCTCATTGGGTGAGGGTTGATTAAGGAAAAAGGGCACAGCCTTTTCGTTCTGAGTTAACAACCAAAACTATGAGCATGTAGAAAAAAAAACAACTTATGACAAACTGATGTATAAAAACCACATCACAAGCACAGAATGTAGTGGGAGTGACACAGAGTAAGGACATTGTCAGTTGTCATGTTGGTGTAATGAATTCATGTTGAGCAAATGTTTTTTACACAGCTTTCTTGCAAAAAGAAAGATGTACATAAGAAAGCATACGGTATAAAAGGCTTGAGTATCACATCAAAATGGCCGAAAAATGATGAAAATTCACCAAACAACAAAGACAGCTTCAAGCAATATGTTAACACCTTTGTGTTCAATGGAAGTTGAAACATTGTATTTCAAACAATGTTTTATTGTGTTACTAAAGAGAGATACAATCCATTAATTAAGAGGTCCGTTGATCTGCAGGAATACACTGATTAATACACATAACCTCCTGTAATAAATTTGATAATTTTTTTTTTAACTTTCCAAATTCTGGTTGAAATGAGGTACCATAAAATATGCAAATTATTCAAACAAATGCCACACCTGTTGCTGTATATTAAACAATATTGATCACAGCGTATCTGCTGATGACAGTATTGGACTACATAATAACAAATATAAGGTTGGTTATGAACAGTCATTAGTACTTCAGCTGTGGGGTTACTACAGCGGAGGTTTATTGAGGGTGTTTGTTTCTGTCATCGGTACACAGGTGTCCAGCATTGTCTCTCCCCTGCCCATTGTCCAGCTTTGTCATATTGCCTTGTCAGCGATAATAGTCCACTGAAAACCTGTATCCTCTTACATTCTGTGGAATGTGAATGGACCGTATCAGCAGGATACATTGTAATCGTATATAGTCATATATATATATATATATACTCCTGCATGGTCTGTTGTGGCTTCAATGCAACAGTAATATATCAATGAAGTTCACTGCATGGCTAGCCTGCCCACCGATGAAAACATTACATTTTAAAAGCAAAAAACATTTAATTTAAAAAGCAAATAAAACATTTAATGACATCTTCATCTAGTAAACAACACTTATTTACATGCAAAAAATACTATGTTTGAGGAAAGATTCATTTTTATTTATTTGATTGGTGTTTTATGCCAAAATATTTCAATTATACAACGGCGGCCAGCATTATGGTGGGAGGAAACCGGGCACAGCCCAGGGGAAACCCACGACCATCCGCAGGTTGTTGGTAGACCTTCCCACATACAGCCGGAGAGGAAGCCCGCAGGTTGCTAGCAGACCTTCCCACGAAACGACCGGAAAGGAAGCTTGAGGAAAGAACCAGCCATATATAGATGATGTCACACAAATGTACGTGTGATAGGCAAATGGATCACCTTTAAATCAGCTTCATTAGGAAAAGGCAACTTAATTTACATATAGGCAGACCCTACACATAATTTTGTACCAATTTAACATTCCTACAAAATTGGTCTGATGCGGATTAGTCACATTTTACCAATACTTCATAAGGTCAAAAGCTCAAACATTCTTCAGTTAGTTATGAAAAATCAATTTAATAAGTAAATTCATAAACAAAAAAGCACAAATTTGAAACAGCTATGATTGCTCAACACCTTCTTGCACTAAGGTCCCTGTTAAGGGGAATACTCTGTTGTAATAGATAAAATGTCAAACATTTGACAGTGTGACCAAAAGATGGACAGACAGACAGACAGCGACTTACGGAGCTGATTGACATAGCTAATAAATGATGTATCCTATGATTTCCAAAACGTCTCCATATAGCCTTAGAGTTCTACCAGACAGACAGACCTTTAACCTGAGGATGAATATGTGTGTGAAATACATATGCTTTTCACTCTTTAACAGGATAATGACGAGAATTTCACAATTATGTTTTGATCTAAAATGTATCTGGAAATTTATCTGTTGTTGAAATGATAACTTTGTTCTTCTTCCATCTTTTTTTTTTTCTTTAGTGCAAAACATTTTGTGGATAACAGCCAGTCTTCCTCAGGAGGATGAGTGTTTATCATTATGGATCAGGCATAGAGAATCTTTCTGGCAGCTTGGGCAATGGAATCTATGGGCATATACAAATACACTACACCAACACCATACCAAAGCCGGGAGACAAAGGAGCTAAAAACTAGCACATGTGAGAGACGTGGGTTAACTGAGGGTAATTACAAGACAAGGCTTTTGTTTATCTTCCCACACCTGGCACAGAGAAATTGGTCAGCCAATGTTTGTAGTATCATGACCAGCCAAAAAAAAAAAAAAAATCAAGACTGTAAACTATCTAATTTTACACTGAACATAACCAGTTGGGACAGAAATCGTCACCAAACACTGGGCAAGAAAATAAATCACACCACTGGTTGATTGTCACTAAATCTGGTACATGTGTGGTGTGACTATATCATAGCAGATATTAAATTTGAGGGAAGTGATCAAACTTGCAACCTATAATTCAAATATTAACAAGCTTCTGTCATTTCACTACCATTCCTTCATCTACTGAGGGTGTAGAATTGAATTGGTCAATGGTCTATGCTGTTTCACAGGCAAACTACAAGCAAGCTAATCCCACACTACAAGGAAACTCCTAGAGAATTTTTAGTCTGGCTAGTACACTACACTTGCAACATGTACTTCCACACAGATTTATTTGATAGTTGTTTTGGCACCACACTCAATCAAGAATTTTCTATTTACACGATGGCAGCAAGTTTTATGGATGCAGAAAACCAAAATGCCCAGCATACACCACAAGCCTTTGCAAAGTTACAAATGATCGTCAACTGAATATGCAACTGTGGGCAGTATTACGATGACAGGAAACCGGGCATACCCACATTCATTCGCAGGCTGCTGGAAAACCTTCCCACGTATGACCGGAGAAGCCAGCATGGCTGGATATGAACTCACAGCAATCACTTTGGTGAGAGGCTCCTGGGTCTTTGTGCTACGCTAGCATGCTAAACACTAGGCCATGAAGGCCTCCTGCACATACAAGTGTTGGTGGAAAAACTGGGATGGGTATGGCATCCATTTTGAATTATGACAAAACCCTCATTACATATATTTGTGTTATTGACTTGTTGAACGAAAATAAGACAGACACTATTTATAAGCTGCGTTCACACAGTGAGATGTGTTTCAACAAAATGTACACAACAACGAATATGCATCCTCTCTGGAATAATCAAATCTGATGAGTCAGCAAGAGCTTACACACCATGTAAACAGGTTTTAATGTACATGACTGGAAGCCTTTGGTCTTAACACAAACCTGAGGTATGTGAATGAGATAGCAAACCTGTTTAGACACTTTATAATCACACATGAAAGCTATAATAGTTATCACTCACGATGGGTTAATCCCAATAATATTTATTTATTTATTTGACTGGTGTTTCACACCATACTCAAGAATATATCGCTTATACGATGGCAGTCAGCATTATGGGCAGAGCCCGGGGGAAAACCCACGACCATCCGCAGTCCCAATAATATGACACCATAAACTTACATTCCAATCATTAAATGGGGATGTTAATTAAGACACATTTTTAATGTTAATTACAAGTACTTGATAATAGAGAAGTATATCCAATGATCCAACACAGTAAGATTAAGAAAAACATGGAACTCAACCAATTCTCCAGGGTGTTCTGAACACGTAACAAAATATACCTGTAGGTTACTAATCTCATAAGGTATATAAAGGTACATGTACATCAGATCATCTGTGTCTCCTTGACCCTTCTCTCCTGACTAGACTAAGGCATATTTAACACTCAAGACTTTGCTCCTTTAGTGTTCTTACCTCTACATCAGAAAGACTACAGGCTAAATACAAAATGATACATGCACAGGTATGCTCCCTACAGTCATGAATATGCATCAAGATGATGGTTGTAAACCCATTTACAAAGAAAATGAATACCAATTAGCACTTATGGTAGCAGGCATCCTCATAGGTAACACTGACCTTTTTGTTCAGCTTCTCCCAGTTCTCTTGTCTCTTCCTACACTGGTTGTTTCAGTCTACCTGAAAATAAACCAAAACCAAAATCATGTATCAGACCTTTAGCAAACTGCTCACAATGATTTCATATGCTTTGACAATTAAATACACGGTTTATAGAAATATGCTAACCACATGCACATTCAAACCAAACTAAAAATTTGTCAATTTTTTCTGACAAAATTATCAATGAAAGATAAAAGGAAAAACAAGTAGTTAATACTCTGCTTGTGTGAAAGTGTTTCATGCATAAAATAAGGGTGATATCAGTATCTCCAACAAAATGCATTTCACAAGCGAAAAATACACAAATCTTCGGTCTTGGAAAATCATGGGACCAGCCATTCTGTGAGGGGGTAATGCTACTGGTAAATCAAATGGATTGTGTCATATACTCAACTGGGGCTATTTTGGGGAGAATATAAAACTGAAGTAGTATCTGAACAAAACAAGATATCCTCTGAGATGTGCACAATACATGGCTCTTGAATATATTTGTATTTTAAACCCATTTTTAACAAGCAGCCTGAGTAATACATACACTAGGGATTCATAGTAGTCCTAATTTTTACCACCGGAAACTCAAAATTGAGTTTTTTTCTGGTCTAGATTGCATTTATTTACATTTTAAACACCAACTATAACCTGATATTGAGTTTAATTCCACGTTAGTGACCATTAATTTTGTGAAAGTGAAAGTGTATATGATATAATGGTGTGTACATATATATATGAGAGGGAGAAAGTTTACATGTAATTTCATTTAAGGTTCACTTCTGATCAGGTTTTACTATTGATACATACATATAATTTTACAAGTATATTATCTTGATCAGAGATATACACTGTAAAATAAAATAGTTAGAAACCATGGAGATGCATGTTCAGTAATTGTCTGTTATATTAAAGCAAAAAAAGGAATTAACAAACATTATATCAAAAGTACACAAGTGTAAAATACAGAGATAAGGCTTAACCTGCTCAGCGGTAGTTAATGAAACAGTTATAAACCATGCATGTTCAGTTGTTTGTTGTTATAAATATAAGAAGAAAGAAAGGAACTAACAAATATTACATAAAAAATAAACATATATAGGCCTACAAACACAAATGACAAGGCCTGTTCTGATCAAAAGTAGGCCTATTTATTGTTAAGTATTTATTATTCGCTGAAATTTATGTTCGTGAATTTGCTTCAAAGATGGGTTCGCAGGTTCAGGGAAATGCTGAAAAAAAATCTTAAAACTGTTAAATTTTCCGAGTTATAATACAGCCAAAATTACTCAGGCACGTCAAAAAGATATTATCACGAGCGGCTTTAATCCTCTCTTGTTTCTTGCCGTGTTGCTAATCCTCGTGATCTGAATCACAGATTAAAACAACAGGAAATGGATTACCATTATGTAAGAATATGACATTCGCACCTACTGTGAGCAGTATTCAAAGAGCCTGGAGATGTCACTTGTTTTTGCACCGGCCTTTGATTGGCAAGCGAGTACATGTAGACCTACTTTTAATCATCTGGCATGGCGACTAGTCACCTTTTGAGCAGTTCAGTTCAGTTCAGCAGTAAATCACATAAATTCACCATTTTTGGACCCTGTCATTCACACAGGCAAGCAGCATGACTAGTCTTGCAATGTTTTTGATTTTAATCGTCCTCTATAGCTGGTCAGAACCCACTAACATTGCATAGCTGTTTTATACCCACTAAACATTATCACCATACATTGGATATATTTACAGCCTAATTTTAATTTAATTGCAACTAAAACATGCATGACCACTTCAGCTTGTCACGGATGCAGCCGTTGGCGACTGAAGTTGACCGCTCATCGCTATGCATATGTTTTCAAATGCAATTCAGTTTTCATCCTAAAATTTGAGTATTTGTACCAGGAAAACACAGAATTGAGATTTTAACCCCAATTTTCAATTTTACCACTGAATACCAGAGTCTAAAATTGACGTGTATGAATCCCTGTAAAAGAAATCTTTTATTTCTCAAATGTCTTAATTTGGCAATGTATGACACTCTCAAACTTTACACACTGGAAGATGCAATATGTGTTTTCATGTTGCAAGAGCCTGAGGCGGTTTTGCAAAATCAAACTAAAAAAAGTTGCAGACAAATTAAAGGGTAAGTAAACTTTTCATTGGTTTAAAAAGCCTGATTGTCATGGTGCAAGGCTGATGTTCCTCTCATTTGTCTCTGTGCAGAGGCATTCAATCACTTCTGGAGAATCCCCTGGCAGGGGTGTTCGATCACTTAAGCAGTGATCCCCATTTATTAAGTTTGCAGACCAAATATTGGCTATCCAGAGTCAACCTGTGTACCTATTACTGCTTAATGAGAGCCTTTCATCATGGCCACCGGAAACAGGCGCTTATCAACACCTAAATATCTCCACGACCTTTCATCGTAGTTGGATCATGGAACAACGCAAGGCTAAATTAATGCAAATGTCCAGCTCTCAAGCTAATACCCTGAAAATTCAACCCGGCCCTTATTTGCAAATGTGGCCATCACATTTTCTGATTTCAATAGCCCATCTACATGTATGTAACGGAAATAAAACTCTGAAGAAAAAAAACACCAACCTTTATAAAAAAAAAACAAAAAAGAAAACTAAACAAAGCAAAGCGCAACACTGAAGAAGTATTTGGCAATAGTGCGCCATTGCGCGATTTGGTGGATCGACAAGCTGATGAATGACCAGAAAATGATACTAGCCAGCAACTATATAATTGCTCGTCAGTGTTCTGGCCAAAAAATAAATGTAGTGAGGTAGATTTGTGGTCGATCATTAATGACCGGAACGGCTGGGTCCGTCTTGTCATTACTTCATGGCGGACTCTCCGAGATGATTAGACTGTAGCCTATTAGCTGCTGATTGCCGTTGATGGGACGAATCAACGCTTGACAGCTAAGGTTTGCTTTATTCTGACGCTAACTTTTTACCTCGTTACGTGAGTCCGGCAGACAGAGCAAATTCGGCCCTGACCTTGGCTGCTTATGATTAACAAACTACCTTATGGCAAAACACAGCATAGTTTAAAAGTTTAAAAGAAATCAATAGCTATCCACTAAAGAATCTCCACAGAATTGGATAAAGCTAATTTACGAGACCTTGCTGAGAATCTACACAGATGAGACGTGGACTCCTTTACTCAACGACAGCCCTGAATACCGATCTTTTGTCCATCATTCTATCAGACAAAGCCAAAAAAAACACACAAATACCAACTTATAAAATGAGTTTATTTTCCCCTGAAACCCTGAATAATGAGCGATCTGTTGATTGTGATTTAACATTTAAATCAATGTCAGACAATTCTGAAAGATACATTGCCCCGTAAGCCTGACCCATGAAAACCGATGTGAAAGACTGTAAAGATACAGCTTTTTGTCTATATTATTTGGACAAAAAAAAGAATGAACGCAGCTAATCAACATAATGTTTTTACTTACTTATATATTTATTTAGCTAAGTGAGACAAACTTTAACAACAAAGACTCCATCATAAAGAATTTTTCACTTGTAGGCTTTTGGTCAGTGATATGGTTGGGGGAAACTACACTGTCCGCGGTAAACAACCAGCCCTTCAGGATGAAGATCGAGGAGTCAAATAATCTCTGTCCATGGCCAGCTTTGAACACCTACATCCAGCATCGCAGTGATTGAAAGACAGGCACCTTTAATAGCTAGATCGCAGCTAGCTCCCTTCAGTCAGGATATATCATGTTTGACAAAACTGAAGTCTTAGGTATGACACAGCAATTGGGATTGAACCCTAGCATCCAGCTTAAGTGACAGACATGTGCAGAACAGGTCAAATGTTTTATTCCAATGTTACAGCATTGCGAGCATTGTCTGCAGCTTAGGATTAAGCTCAGTGTTCAACTTGAAACTATGTGCAGTTTCTGGTGTCACAAGGCTCGCGTAAGATGTATGAATTGTGTGAGACACATGGATACATGTTAAAATGTTTGAACACATATCCATGTGTCTTTGTTTGCCCTGCAGTGAAGATATCAGTCATACACACTCGAAAATGCTACCGGTACCTTGCTTTTTTTCGGTGCAGTCAGTTCATGGCTGAGATGCTTTACCAAACAGCAGAGATAAAACGTGATCTTGAATCATTCTTGAACGTCTGTTATTTGCAGGCAGGAGGTGCAACAATGGTGCCGTACAATGCAGGGACAAGAAACCCACTACATACAAATGTTGATGCCCTAGAGTTCATTTCCTCTTCTGTAAAAGATGTATACATATCCAAGCTTTTTTTTTTACACTGAACTATTATCTAGACACAAGGTTATATGCACCAACATGGATTGTCACAGGTCATGTTTTCAACTCATAAACTGACTAAATAAATGCCAATTGCCAGCTGTCCCAGAGCAATATATGTTGGCAAACAACAACAGGAGCTAATGTTAGTACACGATTCCACAAAAAGCAATGTCATCGAAAAATGTTTGTTAGGTCATAAAATAAAAATGTTGAAAAAAAAGTTTGGTCCCAGTATTGTAAAGATTACATCAGAAACTTATGTCCCAAATTTTAATGCAAATCTCAACCTGATGTATCAACAAAACCAAGGGAATTCTAGCCCCAACCAAGCTTAACAATAAAAGAACTACCCTAAATGACCATAAATTTCAGCCATGACTAACTTGCCCATTTTTTCCTGATACTGAGAGTTCTATCAATCGTAGATAAGTGTTTTGGGGTTTGCTTAGAGCATGGGATGATATTCTACTGGGGCTTGTAAGTTTCAGCAACAAAAATAATACTTTGTGACATTAATTTGCCTCTAAAAGTGCACTTTTGTGGACCAAATTTTAGGTCATTTCGGGTACTCTAGTTCCAAGAGAAACTGAACGGACACCCAGGTTCAAGAAAATTTCTGATGTTGAACACCATTTCGTGACTTTGCAAAGTTTCCATACAATCCGCCCGCTGTAACATGAACATATTCCTCATGTGATTGTGCTGGTATTGCTTCCAGGACGACAAGGTCGCCAGACTGATGCCATGTGTTTGAGAGCGTATTAGAGTAAGGCATCCTTTGAGGAGAAATGTCATTCCTGTGTGATGTGTTATGCAACAAAACATCAGACAAAAATGAAAGTGACTTACAACTTTTGTACAAACCATCATCCAAGATTTGCAATAGACATGACATACACTGTACATCCTGTACATCTTCAAACAGTTTTTTGGTCTACTTTTCTTTGGGTTCAAGAGAGATAGTCAAAAAAACTTGTTGACACAGCTTTCAAGACTTGCCAAATTATAATTTTGGAAAGCTACATGTAGCAGAAGGAACTTGATCAAACAACTTTCGGAGGACCACACTGGTTCAGTTATCTAAAGTGTCAGTCTCGCTGTAGATAGTATGTCATTGACTGATCAGGTCACGTGTTAAAAATCCTGCTCAGAAGGTATGTCTCATACTTGACAAGGAACTGGGCATTAAATCCATTTAATTCTACCCACCTTGTTAGAACTACGGTCGAATGGTGTCCATCAAAAAGACACAGGTATGAATAAAATGATTGTGTTTTCAAAAATTTTCAAATTTTGAACAGCCTCAAAATCCCATACATATAAGAGTAATATAAGTTTAGCATGCAAAAAAACCCAAATGAATGTAAACATGAAATGACATCTATACAGCTGATGTTTGAACCCACATCATCTTAATGAAGACATGTTTATCATGAGGCTCATCAAAAAGAAAAGGCAGAGAAATGTCCTACCAAGTGAACAGTACACAATAAGCTGTTAGCTGGGTGACCAGTAAATACCTCTTATGCTCAGAAGCAAATAACGTAACGTAAGTAACGCCAGATCCAAAACCGTAAATTTTAAGGTGCCAGACGCAATCTTTGTATAGATTTGATTTGTGTTTCACATCAAACTTCAATTTTACTTTGCGTTCATGAATATGATGATTTATGAGTGGGAAAAACCTATACAGAGCTCTAAAACGGAAGCCACAACTTAAAAGGAACCTAATGGAAGTAGCACATCCCTTGAGGTGGTGAAGCATGAAGAGCATGTAACGTCTTGAGTTACTATTACAACAATAACTGACTGTACAATGTCTACAATGTTACTATATATCAGTTTGTAATGTGACGTGCTACCCTTAATATGACGTCATTATGATGAGCTGGGAAGGTAACTTGATGTCAATAAAATGGCAACAACATGGAATGTTATATTGTCTTTGCCTCATTTAATGATTCTACCAAAGCAATGGTCTTGACAGCGCTGCTAAGCGTACTGCCAATTATACATCATACATGTAGATGTGTACATGAACATGCAAGTGCAACGAGACAAATCTTTGGCCTATCAACAGGCATTAGTCTTAGGAAGGACTACCCTAATTCTTCAACGTTTTCCACCAACTCTGGAACCAATATTTTGAAACATTCTGACACATCTACAGGGGAAGAGAAATAATTTGCAGTTTTATGAAGCTTGAATCTTTAGTGACACAAACAAATCATTTAGTGTCACTTTCATAATAATGGTATGCATAAATTCCACCAAAAAAGTGCTTTAGTGGTCGAAAAGGTTGAAGATTTACAGTATGTTAACGTAAAAGACAATCCTATAGTCTTCATAACACAAGGTCAGCGTAACTGCTGTGTAACTGTTTGCCTGTGTCATTTGCTCATTACAAAAAGCTAGTCTAAAGTACACAGTACAGGACAGCGATGAGCCTTAGGGCATCAGACAGGGCTGGTACCGATAAATCTTTCCTTTAATGTGAAAATTTATACAGTGTCTCTAAAATCTTTCCACTTTCACTGACATGACTGATATGCTTTCCAAAAGCATGGTGTTGACTCAAACAACTGTTTTAAAAGTGATACATAGTAGCTCAATATTTCTCTCAAGATCCTAAATGAAGAAATTATGAAGGAAAAAACACGCAAATTTCAAGAGTACCTAGTATCTAGTGAGAAGTCGAAACACATTTTTGGTGTTGAAAAGTGATCCAGAGTCTAGTCTACTGAAAATTTGGGGGTGTGTTTTCATTGTGTCAGTAGCTTTGTCTAACTATCAAAATCAGAGAAAGAATAGATTGTTGATTTTTAAAATTTTTGATTGCTGTTTAACACCATGCTTAAGAACTTTCATTTGTATGACGACCCTCATCTTTATAGGTGGAGTAAACACTCTTGAGAAGATTATAAACAATATGACCTAATATATACAGATTTAAAAGCATCACAATACCTGGAATATCAGGTGGAAAACAAAAGAAATGATCACAACAGATTACATGATATTTCAATGTTGTCTTTAATAACAGTGGCTTTTTTAATAACTATGGTCTGGATTCAGAGAAACAGGAACCCATTTAGAAACAAACTTATTGAAAGGAAGAATGTAATGAACATGATAAATGTGTTACAAGTGAATAAGCATTCTGGAAGTAAGGTGAAGCCAATGTATGTCCTGTACCAGTTTGAACCATCAGAATAATAACCATGCTAAAGACCTTAAAAAGACAAAAACAGACAGAATTTTACTGAAACTGAACAAAACGATATGAAGCTCAAAATTGGTTTGCTCTCTCCAACCGTACATGGGAAGGTCCGTCAGTAACCAGTGGATGGTTGTTGGTTTCCTTCAAGCTCTTCCCCTTCTTCTCAAACCATAATGCTAGCCACTGTCATATCTGGAAAACCGATTGGTGACAGACTGACAGAGATGATGTAAACCTTCTGGTATAGGCAGAGGACCAACAAAACACATTGCAATCCTCTTCTGCTACCACACAACAGTTTAAACAGTTATGCCGGTCAA
This sequence comes from Liolophura sinensis, assembly GCF_032854445.1. NCBI lineage: Eukaryota > Metazoa > Mollusca > Polyplacophora > Chitonida > Chitonidae > Liolophura > Liolophura sinensis. The sequence goes on along the minus strand of NC_088303.1, from coordinate 17,941,177 downwards.
CATGACCTATAATTTAGTTTGTTTATTTAAAAATAAAATAAGAGAACAAATTGGAGAACAAAATCAGTACAAACATAGTGATTAAAGAAAGTCACATGTTATAACTGACATAAGGCCACAGTTCAAAGAAAAGAGAAATTTCTCATTTGGAACATCTGTCATTGAAGTCAGTTCAATGAAGGTAATTTTTCAAGTCTTTTTTTCTTTCTTAGCCCCAGTATGTTCATTACACAGTCAGGTTCATTAAGTCTGCCCGTCTTTAACCCTCATATCTAATTACAGAGCGGAGAAGGTGGAAGCTGGAACCAAGGGAGGCTAACTCGCTAACGAAAGGCCCAGGTGCCCCTGAAAAAGCTGAGGAAGCAATTAAGTTGGCCACATAAGAGATCAAAAGGTGTGCTACAACACAACTGCAATCAAGGTGCAGTAGGGCTAGGATTAGGTTCGCATCAGTTTCCCTTTCCAGGATTCCACAGAGTCCAGCAGAAAGCTCATCCCTTACTACTCTCTTCCCCACCCCCTATAATTAGACTGAAGTACATAAAGCTACTGCATGTCATTAGGAAATCTTTCATGAGGAGGTTTTCTCCAATTCATATGCATACAATACTTCCATGCCTATACAAAAAAAAATAAAAAGAAAGGCTCGCATATTTCATGTGTTCTAGATGACGCTGGCTTGGCGCCAAACGACGCACGGAATTAACCTGCGATCATAAACAGAGTTACCGTTGATAGAAGATCTTACAGAGATCATACACAATGAGCTGGCCCTTGCTCCTCTCACATGGCCCTCATTGCTGACTCTACTAACTACTGATCAACAACATTATTACTGATCATCAGAGAAAAAAATGCGCTGCCGCCATGGAATGATTGTGCATCAGGGGGTAGAAGTCTAAAATGAGTTCCTGTCAGGCATACTGAAACCAAGGTAATTCTGGTGTACTTTGGAACAGTGCTAGGGAAACAATAACAATGTTCATTATCAGACAATGTGTATATATCTACATGTCAGTCATTAAAAGCAACCCAAATGTTGTAAATGGTGGATTCATTTATTTTGTTTGTTAAAATAGTTTATAGGTGGAAGAAACCATGTGGTGAATCTAGAAAAGTACAATATCAAGGTGCAATAAAGCTAGGATAAGGTTTACATCAGTTTACCTCTGCCAGCAATCCAAAGATCCCAGCATAGAGCTTGGGATCTGAGTTTCTCTCCGCCTGCTACATGCAGGGGTCCCAGGACAGAGCTTGACGGAAACTATATCAAGGTGCAGTAAATCTAAAATAAGGTTTGCATCTGAGTTTCCTTGGATCCCGGATAGAGCTTGATGGAAACTATATCAAGGTGCAGTAAATCTAAAATAAGGTTTGCATCCGAGTTTCCCTGGATCCCGGATAGAGCTTGGAGAAAACTATATATCAAGGTGCAGTAAATCTAGGATAAGGTTTGCATCTGAGTTTCTCTTCGCCAGCTACATGCACGGATCCCGGGATTGAGCTTGGAAGAAACGATATATGAAGGTGCAGTAAGGCTAGGACAGGGTTTGCATCTGGGTTTCTCTTCGCCAGCTACATGCACGCAGCCCAGGATAGAGCTTGGAGAAAACTATATATCAAGGTGCGGTAAATCTAGGATAAGGTTTGCATCTGAGTTTCTCTTCGCCGGCTACATGCACGGATCCCGGGATAGAGCTTGGAAGAAACGATATATGAAGGTGCAGTAAGGCTAGGACAGGGTTTGCATCTGGGTTTCTCTTCGCCAGCTACATGCACGCAGCCCAGGATAGAGCTTGGAGAAAACTATATATCAAGGTGCAGTAAATCTAGGATAAGGTTTGCATCTGAGTTTCTCTTCGCCGGCTACATGCACGGATCCCGGGATAGAGCTTGGAAGAAACGATATATGAAGGTGCAGTAAGGCTAGGACAGGGTTTGCATCTGGGTTTCTCTTCGCCAGCTACATGCACGGGGCCCAAGATAGAGCTTGAAGGAAACTATACATCAATGTGCAGTAAGGCTAGGATAAGGTTTGCATCTGGGCTTCTTTTCGCCAGCTACTTGCACGCAGCCCAGGATAGAGCTTGAAGGAAATCATATGAAGGTGCAGTAAATCTAGGATAAGATTTGCATCACAGTTTCCTACTGCCAGTTACACATACTGGTCCCAGGATTGAGCTTGGAAGAAACTATATATGAAGGTGCAGTAAGGCTAGGACAGGGTTTGCATCTGGGTTTCTCTTCGCCAGCTACATGCACGCAGCCCAGGATAGAGCTTGGAGAAAACTATATATTAAGGTGCAGTAAATCTAGGATAAGGTTTGCATCTGAGTTTCTCTTCGCCAGCTACTTGCACGCAGCCCAGGATAGAGCTTGAAGGAAACCATATGAAGGTGCAGTAAATCTAGGATAAGGTTTGCATCACAGTTTCCTACTGCCAGTTACACATACTGGTCCCAGGATTGAGCTTGGAAGACACTATATATGAAGGTGCAGTAAGGCTGGATAAGGTTTGCATCTGGGTTTCTCTCTGCTACCTACATGCACGGGGGCCCAGAACAGAGCTTGTTAGAAATATATATGAAGCTTCAGCAAGGCTAGGATAAAATTTGCATCTGGGTTTCTCTCTGCCAGCAATCCAAATATCCCAGGATAGAGCTTGGAGGAAACTATATATCAAGGTGCAGCAAGCCTAGAATAAGAATTGCACCTCACTTTCTTTATGCCAGCAATCCAAATATTCCAAGATATAGCTTGGAGGAAACTATATATCAACGTGCAGTGAGGCTGGGATAAGGTTGAAGATTTACTGTTGAAATTTCTGCTTTTCACAGCCAATAAAACAGCAATCTTTCAAAGTAACACTTTTACTTTGCGTTCTCAGTTTCTCCACTGTTTTCTCTATAAGTTACTGCGAATGGGGACACAATTTCCAATGCAGAATTTCAATGAAACAGATATTTACTGTAGCAAGCATGCTGCCACTAGGTTAAAACAGAGGCTGTTGAGTAAAAATTAGCACCCAGCTCCCAAGCAATGCGAAATCCTGCAACATTTCTGTTAAAAAAATGATGGGCTTCTGAAATATGTAAGTGACTTATTCATTTAACTTTTGGTTAGCTGACAACGAATACTGTCGCTGTAATAAAATGAGTGTATCTGTATTTGTTCTCTGATGTAAATTACTTTAGATACTTTAAACAAAATCTCACGTATCAAGCTTCTCTGCTGAACACATGGGTTTTGTTATTTCTGAAGAATAACGACAACATACCACATACTAAATTCTGGGCAGGTATAAGTTTAATGCTGCAAACCCCAGGGTAATTACAATAATGTATCAATATGTTAAACAATATACATAAATGCATGCTTAAGGCAAGAAAATAGCATTCCTGTTAATTTTGATTTGTGCACTGACTTAGCTCCTTAAAGTATTAATTAAGTTATAATTTTATGAAAAAGAAAAAGAAAAATTAATACCCTCTTCACCCCCTATACTCGTCCCTCTCACCAATCCCACACTCCCCACCCCCCACAAGAAAGAAAAAATATATTTTCCGTTCACAAATTAAACCTGTAAGACATACTTATAAAGTTGTAATGTCATTTATACAAGCAGACATACTTCAGTGGAGATAACACTGGTGCATACTTGAGTTAAACATGATTGCACATCGTCTGAGCCTACATGTATGTGCAGCCGTACCCATGTGAAGAACCCAGTTGCACATCTGTTTAGAAAAACCATGTATTGCAAGACCCGCATTTCGGACAACACAAATATTTTTGCCTACACCCACACCTGTCTACATACTAAATCTGCTGTGGTCTTTGGTGGGTAAGGTTGGGGGATGATTTTGCTGCTGGAAACCGTGCAACAAGCTCTATCCATGTTCTGTGTGAAGGATACAAAGTACCTGAGGGTAGATGTCCACTCTGGCTATTTGTTTTGTACTGGAAACCACCCAATGAGCTTTAATTCTGTTTCTGTGTAAAATTCCCTGACCTGGCTCTACACAATCTCATAACCCTGGAGTCTTGGATGCGCAATTAAAGACTCACTGAGGCAGAACTACAGGCCAGAATCAATCTAGACCCTGATGAAATAAAGGCACTGGTCCCCGAAATGTACACCCTGAATTCTGCACACACACACTCTTGCACAAACCATGCTGCCCTGCCATCACATGGACTAGCCTGATAATGGACGGCATTTGCATACGGATGTCTCGGGCACAAATTTATTAATTAAGACTGGTGAAAATTGGATGCAATTTCCTTGTACTGAAGTCATCCTCCCTTCAAAATGCCAAAGGCTTTTTTTCCCTAAAAAGACCCACTGGAGGCTCCATGCTTTTAACACAGAATTGCAAATCTATAAAATAGTGACATGTCCTAAAACAAAACTCCGAAGATTTTGACATCAATGTCACCAAGCCTGCCACTCACAGTTCCCCGTCCATGGACAACCAAGACCTCACCCCACTCCTCCCCACCATCTTCCCCAGTATAAAGCAAACATGGTTACATAAACATTTGTTCTTTTTATCATAATAATTCATGGAGCCTTCATACCTTTTCCTTCCTTTTGAAAGTAATAACATGAAACAACTACTAAAAAAGTATCGAAAAAAAATATTCAATACAAAAATGTTTCGCAATAACAAATGCAAGCATCCACACCTATGCACTATCAAATGCAAAGGTGTATTAATAACATGTAAATGAGTTAAATCTGTCTTTATATTTTCCATGGGCAATCATGGAACAAAAGACTAAAAAAAAAACAAAAAAACAAAAAGCAAAGAATATTATAACAATAAATCCTGATCAACTTCTTACAGTGTTAAAACTGTAACACATAATCAGGAGTCGAATTCCACTGCTTCATGTGAACTGCAGGACTTACAACATGTAATATTACCCTTATGACATCCTGTGCCCAGTTTCACAAAGCGGTGTACAACATTTTTTATCGTACATTTGTTGTACGATATATTACATGTCACTATAACTGTACCAATGACCTATATGTGCAATTAATTGTACATGTACGACATCTTTGTGAAACTGGGCCCTGTCTCTTAACAGGTGTAGCCAGCCAGACCCAACACAGAATTAGCTCCCCTTGGCCTGCCCAGGTACGCTCAGGTGCGTTTTCACCAACAGGTAGGAGAGTCCCAAAATGACCCAATTTGCAGGAGGAAAAAAAAACACAGCACTTGAACCTTGGTTTTTCTGATGTAAGGGCAAGGTTTATAATCAGTTTATGTTGTAAGACAATTTGGATTCAAGAAATCTCAGAACTATTTGAGATTTTGATAAGAAATTTCCTGTTTTATCAATAAGACTGACATTATAGAGTGGATTTTAGAGCGCCTTATGTTTCTCATTTACACCTGGGAAAATGGGTTCAAGGTATTATGTCAACTTGTATAACATCATACACACTAGAATAAAGCTTTACACGTGTATATGCTAAAACTTAACAGCCATGTTTTAATACAGGAAGGAAGATATTGCAAACAGAAATATTATATGGAGAAGTTCTTTGCTGACATCCAGGAGTATCATTTTAATGCTAAGGCTGTATCAATTTCTGATGAATCACACGATTTTTTTTTCTGTTTTATTATCCGACAAGAAGTTGATCTGGGTGATCAGGTGAAGGCTTCATTTCTGTGTTTGCCGTATATATTCTGTTTAGTTAAGGTTACGGTCAGGATTATTCCCGTTAATGCTAAACTGAATAAATCTTCTGCTGTCGTCAAGTTGATTAGGTTTGAATGGTTGTGAAGTTTAGTCTGGCGTACCTGACACTGACACCTTCTCATCAAGATCAAAATAGTGGTCGTCAATACAAGCAGGACATGTCCACACATCTACACCCTGGATTACAACCATCTCCCTTGTTTGAATTTCTGTGTACAATTTCTATCAGGGCTTTTGTAACTGTCACTAAAATTAGGTCAAATGTTGCATTAAATTCTCAATTACTACTGAACTAGAGTTGTACTTGTGGGTCATCAACCGTAGGTTCCCGTCCCCCACTCATGACAATCTTTCACCTGAGATTAAGCACACCTTATCAGTGTGTATGTATATATATATATATATATATATATATATATATATATATACTGGGTTACATAGAAGTATACTGTATGCAGTATTCAGAACAAAATCTGAGTGTTATTAACAACTGCTTTGAATGTTATTGAGCTACCACTCCCATTAGTGTTCAACAACCATAATGACTGCCATTTAGAATCTCTTCTCAATGTTAGTCTCTCTGCCATTTAGCAACCCTTTGTGGTGTACATGATCACTCTGGTACTTAGCAATCACTGTGTAATATTCAGCAATCACTATGGTGCTCACCAAATAGTGAAATCACTCTGTTTAGCTATCACTTGGCTATTTAGCAACTCTTCTCAGTGAAAATGACCAACGCTTCTGATATTTATCAACCATCCTCTGTTGTCCTTAAAAAAAAAAAAAACCTTTATCAGTGTTAGTCACCTATCACTCTATGACTGAATGTATTAACAACTGTTTTTTTTTGGGGGGGGGGGGAGCGGTGAAAACTGGACCCACGTATATTCTTACAATTATCAACAGTATTAAATACATGTAAGTGCTATTTTGATTTACAAGGAATTAAGAAATTACAATCACATGCAAGTATTGAAAAACCTCATGAGAATTTGTACCACTTGGAATTCATAAAAATCACACACTGACAACTGCAAAACACAGTGCCAGTTGACTTACACACATAACTGATGCTGAATGAAAACTATGTTTCAATAAGACAACGTTGGCACCATAATACCAGGTAGAATTAAAACTAATGTTTGTTCTCTGTACACTACTGATGGATCTGCATCAGCACCATTGTGTACACTGTACAAACATTAACAAGGGAACTACACCTGGGATTGTAAGCGATCAGCTTTCCTCACAACCCAGGCTGTATAACATGCTGACTGATCTAATGATAATGTCTTACCTACGGGATATACATGTCGTTAACATATCAGTTACTAATCAATACAAACACAGCACAAAATTATTATAATTCCTTTGAAGGTAGACAGCTGATTTTTCTTACATGCTCTGATCAAAGGAAGTAATGATGCGAAAACGCAGGAACCAAACCCCGCTTCGGATGTATATAATGGTAACATAATTCCGCCGAAAGGCTGTTCTGCGTAATATGAAAAAGGTAATTAAAACGAGCACTAGCACAGATCAAATGAAAAATCTAGATATGTAAATTACAACTGATCAGAGGCGGAATACCTAGATAATGCAGCCTGGTGACATATGTTGTGTAGACAATGCCAGGTAAAAATTGACACAATTATCAGCCCAGAACACTGCTCGCCAAACCACAATTATTGCCTTTTGGAATAAAGAGAAGGGGATGAAGGGGGGAGGGGAGTGGGGGAGGGTCACTAGTAACATATGGAGCCTTTGTTTTCAGATATTCTAATATTTACATTTGCTTCAGTGATCTTTCAGTAATGTACCTACGACTTAATCACTCATTTGAGATTAGGCTTATTCCTGAGCCAATCAATGGTTGGCGACACCTGGCCTGTTCACTGCACTCCACCAAGACCTTTGTCATATGACGTCAGGCCAATTTAGCTGGCCTCATCTGTTACCTGCTTAAGACATGGCTCAACTATCGTTCCAAGCAATGGTGCTGATCCTCTTTATTACCTGCATGCATACATACATGATGATTAAGTCTGCAGACGAGGCAAGAGGCACTGAACAGCAGCCTGCATACATTGTATCTGCAGCTCAATAAAGTCTAGCCAAGTGAAAACAAGGCATTAAGCGGCACTTATATAAAGCTATCAACACCTACATACCTGCAACAGGTAAGTCTAGTCTGATTGTAATATATTCAGGTTATTACTGCTACCTTTACATATAATTTATTCCGCAGAAATTGCTAATCCTCACCCCCACCACCAGCCACCAAAACACAAGCCTAAAATGACAACAAATTAGGAAGAAAAAAAAATATATAAACAATCAAGGTTTTAGATGCATGTTTGGATTACATGCATAAACTTGAAGTTCCACATTGACATTCATCAACAGCTACTATTGACAGGTTAAAGGGAAAAAAACAAGATTGTCATGTGAAAGGTCACCAAAAAAACTGTACTGAATCAAACTTTTCTTTCAACAGAATTAAATTCAATTTAAATGTTTAAATTGTTTATTGGGACTACTGCACTATCTTGATACTGGTGTACACAAATTATGATGTAAGCGTTTTTACTCTAAACAATGCATTCATAGTTATAATAGCTCTTTACATGGATTAGTGTACATTCCATAATACACTTCACCACATAATGACCAAACATAACAGTGAAGAGTTCCAGTAACATCATCAATGCCCAACCACATAAATATGATCTAAAATGTTCATTCTGGAATTCAGATATTTGAATACATTTAATTTTATTCAGAGAAGGCGTATTAATTCACTGTTTTCAGTGGTGTGTCAGATGACAATGCATTTTGTTGTTGTTGTTCCATTTCCTTTGATGTTGTTTGAGATTCTATTTCCTTTGAAGAGGAAAAAACATAAAAATGATGCCAAAGTCAGATGAAAGAGCATCAAAACTTATTTGCAAATATGATCTTTAATATTTTTGGGGATTTTTTTTCAAGAGAGAAGGGTATTTGAAAATATTTTTTGTATGGTAGGTATTTAGGACCAACTTTTGGTATTTATCATTGTTGCATAATAATGTTCTAAATAAGGATATGATGCTTGTCTAATAAATTTATTTGAATGTAAATTTGTTGTTTATATCGAAGCATATGCATTTAACTTAAGTTATGATAATATAAATGAACATATTAAAAATATAAAAATGATCCAAAATGAGGTTTAATAAATTTGCTAGCTGAAAAGAACAAATTCTAGTGCAAAAATATTTAATAAACCAGTGTTACATCCTCATTTATGATACTTATTAACCCTGTGTTACATCCTCATTTATGACATTATTAAACAAAGACTGAAAATGCCAAAAGGTGGTCCCAAATACCCACCATATAAAAATTATTTTTATTTTCACGTGCCTTTTTCTCTTTAAGGAAAAATCGGAAAAAATATTGAAGACCACATTTAGGAATAACTTTTCACACTCTTTCATCTGAACTGTGCTTGGTGTCATTTTAATGTTTTCTCCTCCTTTAAACAGTTCAAACATTTTGTCATGGCTACTTAACAACTGCTCACCATCAGCCATTATCAAATGACGCCAGTCTAGCAGTGTGCAAGTGTTAACTAAAGAAATTCTAACATGCAAGCTGTTCAATTTCAAAACATTTAAACAGTTCAAACATTTTGCCATTCCAGCAAAATAAAAAATAAAAAGTAATAAAAAAACACCTGATCAATAAAAAATGATAAGCCAATTCAATAAGTCCTACTGAAAAAGTTCCAAATAGATAAACAAGCATATTTTTTCAAGCAATTTTAACTTAACACATATATATGTGGCTTTGTAAACCATGTAGATACATGTTGTTGATCAATACATTTCATTTTAACCCATAATTAATGCTCATATCTGCTGATAATTCCGTATGTTCCACTTAGTAATGTTTGTAAGATAATTCAACTAGCTACACATAAGAGTGAGTCTTTTTTTCGCTTTGAAAAGGATAACATCAAAAATATTTATATATTCAAAAAGTGGCACATTAACACCTCAGGTAATAACAGTCATGTGCACCTTCACAGAATCCAGAAATCCAGGTGCAAAACAAGAAGTAGTATCACACAGCTATCTGTTGTCAAGGCATTGGGTTGTAATCATCAGTACTTTTGAATGCAGCACTCAGTTGTAATTTTGAAGCATTTAAGACTGTAAATCATTCGTGGACTGTACTCATGTAATACTGACAGGTCATCCTGGGGTGTAGGTGGGGGGAGAGACAAGTTTGGTAGGGCTATATAAATCTGATCTGTTGATTTTCACAACGTACTCGAGGCTGCACCAAAGGTTTATAATGAGGTTGAGGTGAAAACAGGTGAGTTTGTCTGCTCACCTGTGCCTGCTAATCCTCACCTTAACAATGGCACAATTCCGCCACTCTCATTTCCATAATCTGGTTACATTACCTGCGACACTCAGAAGGTTCATATCAAGTTTCCAATGACGCTGTTTCAATAAAGAGACTCAGCATAGGTAAAAGGAACCTAGTCATCCATTCTGCACACAGCGAAATGACAGGCTTGGTCAATTGTCTTGCCATGCACCCATCACATCCATTTCAGGCTAATTGAAGGTATTATATTATTATAGACACACCTGCATTTACTTATGATAATTGGCAAGTAGGAAATGCATTCAGGCCCTTGTTTTCAATAAGGCTAGGAGGGTTATTACCAGTAAAGCGCACAGAAAACACCACAATAACAAAACTAGCAATAAGAGCTAGCCCAACACTTCCTGGCTGCCACATCGTAAGTTGACCATAGCTGATCTAATTCTCAGCGGCATTGTGTTAATTCGGCTTGGTCCTAGCTGTAATATTAACAAAGCTGTCGTCTGGATACTTCAGGTATAAGCAGATACTCAGAAAAACATCAGGAGAACACCTACAGAAGTCAACACAGTTCCTTCACAGGTCTGTAAATGCTTATGTTTATTTATTTGATGTTTTCATTTGATTGTTGCTTGTGCTTAAGAATTTTTCACTTATGTAACGGCAGCCCTGCATAAATTGCTGTCACCCAGGCCACACAAGAAGTGAAGGCGGGGCAAGCTACAAATTCCCTGTCCAAGGGGAGTTTTTGAACACACACATCAAGATTTCTGGTGATTGTAAGGCAAATGCCTCTAGCCACAATACCATCCCATGCTCTTCTGTTTATGAATATAATTACTTTTGTACACAATATTCACGAAGCATACATACATACACACAATAGTTAAAAGTCACACACCGCATACTTTTTACATGTTTATGTAAGAGTTTAATGGTGGAGGAAAATGAACAAGGGAACCATTTTATCTTGCTATGTAGCAAGGCTGACCAGAAGTACTAGTCTGTGGGGAAGCCAGTAGAACCTGCATGTAACCACTTTGTGGTGGTATTTTCATAGCTGGGGGCGTCTGTGACCGAGGGGGTTCGCACGTCAGCGCAGCGCAATGACCCAGGAGCCTTCCACCAATGCAATCGCTGTGAGTTCAAGTTCAGCTCATGCTGGCTTCCTCTCTGGATGAAAGCGAGAAGGTCTGCCAGCAACGGATGTCCGTGGGTTTCCCCCAGGCCCTGCACGTTTCCTCCCACCATAATGCTGGTCGCCGTAACATAAATGAAATATTCTTGAGTACAGCATTAAACACTAATCAAATTAATAAAATAAATATTTGCATAGCTACTTTAGAAATGTGACAGGCCTTAAGCATTTCAATACCACACCTCCAGATGGTTTCTGCTGAGAGAGTTATTCTGCAGGAAATTTGGTAAGGATGACCTGTTAACTGGAACCACAACCAGTCCATAACCATTTTAAATGCTGGTCCTATGGAAACCATCACACTACTGGCAGGCTAGACGTACACCACCAACATGGCAAGGCAAACCACTGACTGACTAGAAGCACATCACCAGCATGGCCCAGTCAAACCACTCACTGCCTAGATGCACATAATCAGCATACCCCCAGGCAAACCACTGAGTGGCTAGAAGCACACAATCTGCATGCCCCAGGCAAACCACTACGTGGCTGGAGGCACACAACAAGCATGCCCAAGGCACACTACTGACATGTTACAGGCACACCACCCAGCATGCATCAAGCAAACTACTGACAGGCTAGAGACACACCACTAGCATGCCCCTAGCAAACTACTGACAGGCTTGAGGCACACCACCAGCATATTTCAGACCCACTATGAGCAGGTCACAATTACCCCACCACCATGCTCCAAGCAAATCACTGACAGGCTAGAAGTATCCAAGACTCAAGGTTCAGGAAAACAAATGAAAGGCTAGGACAAACCACAAGCATGTCCAGGACAAAAAACCCCTGACAGGCTGGAGGCACACCAATGACAGGCTAGAGAAAAACCACTTGCTGACTACAGAAACACCACCACCAAATATTAATTTATATTTGTAATGATTTTTTTTTTTTTTTTTAATTAACAAGTGTAATAATCTTTGCACTTGCGCATCTGAAAAATCTATCAATCTTCTGGTGGCTTGATTTGTAAATCTGAATTTGAACAGGTCAGACACGTTCATGTCATGTCCAATTTCTACCTAATATTTGTTGCACAGGACATATTTTTAATGGTAATTTCAAACCCTGAATTTATAAAGTCATAAGGACAATACTCCTTAAATGTAGGCTTGCTTAGGCTTAGCTTCACCACTGATGTCCTTGCACGGACCTATAGTCAGCATACATCAATGATATGGTTTCAGATGTCTGTTATACTTGAATCTCATGCATACTTGAATGAAATACAAGTGAAAGACTACTTAAATAATTTGAATATAAATAGATAGACTACACTACAATCTTACCAATGGGTCAATAGTTTCTGTTTGACACGCCTTGGATATATCAGCACCTGTTGGAATCCAATGTGGTCTTCGAAGCAATCTGAAATAGTACATCAATAAACAAATGAAGTCAATTAAGCCTGTGAAATATACACATATTTTCATGAACTAAATAATTTAGAGCTCTTGTTGAATCATATAATACTTGTATACTCAGGGAATTTATTAGAAGGTGGGCTATCATCTACCTACAGCTGGCTACTTTTGTAGAAAACTGACCAAGTACCCTGCTAGTTTGGCCAAAGCCCCTTTTTTTCCTTCATTTAATTCTCTGTCAGGTAGATGGCTACTTTTTCCAAGGTAGACTTCTGCTTAAAAAAAATAAAACAATCAATCACATGAAATATAAACTAGATTGGAGATGTAACCAAAATGAAATTATTTCTATAGTGTTAACATTTGAATTGTATTGCAAGACAAAGTAATAATCTGAAACTATAAAATATTTTTTTTTTAATTTGGGGGTTTTTGTCTTTTGTATGTATATAAATATACTCTGTATAAAGTGAAAACATCAAACAAAAAAAAAATAATATGCTACCTCAGCAAGTTGTTTTATAAAGAAAAAATTAAGACCTGCATGTATCTTACTGCCTGAAGAATTCAATAAAGCAAAATATTGACAAAAAACACTGAAGAAAATATCATTTGTATATCTTTGAATTTCCTATACAATTGAGAACTGGGTTGTGAGTAACAGCAGGTGTGGGTGTGTCAAGAACCTTTACATTTCATTTATTTATTTATTTTTTTATTCATTTCTTTATTTTTTTTATTGCATAGGGCGCTTCTGTCAGCAGCTAAGCTCCCAATGCACGTGAACACAAACACTCCTACAGGTTCTGAGAATGGTACCCGTCAGGGTAGACAACCCTGTCAGTCGGCTGCCTCGTCTGACCCAGTTCCCATCTGCAGCCCTGCCCAGTCTGCCGGATGTAGACCTATTTTATCAAAACTACACAATATTTCACACTATATTCCACTCCTACAAGCACAAATGAAACATAAATTAGTGCCTGCGTTGATTTCCTGACTACTAATCTGACAACAGAGTCGAAAACACGATGTTAACATCAACTTCCGCATTTGACCTCGCCTCAAATGACAGTCCAGCGTGCACGAGGAGCCCGAAGACGTCCGCACGCCGCAGCAATATCATTTCTTTATCCAAGCCAGCCCCTGTGGCTGGCAAATACCTGGGAGGAAATGTTCTAAGAAACAAGCGAATACTTGGGGAAAGACAAAACGTATGAAGTATAGGACTTACCGGCTGAAATCTCTAGTCTGTTCCGTTCGGAGTTATGTCAGCTACCGGGCGATGTGCTCCACCATAATAAATCCCACAATTCCATTCCCGCCAAGTGCTTAATTGAAGCATGCGCACCTCATTCCAATTAATTTTTGAATAATTAATTAGTACAATAAAAATATCCACTTTTCATTTTCTGTTATTTTTAGCCGAGGCTTGGCGCTGGCAGTGGCTGGCGATGAGCTGAAGTCCTACAGACGCGGATCTCGACTCGGACTGACCCGGGTGGCGGTCACACGTACGGCTGCCGCAGCGTCTTCCACTACGACGGCGTGTTCGCCCAAAACTCCAATGAGACTCAAGTTTTTTGGAGAGGATTTTTGAGGCAAGTTCTTTCCATTTAATTCTTGATCTCGTAGCTTAGGGATTAATTATATTAATCAGCTGATAATTTTCCGGTGCCACATAGAGGTGTCGGTAAAGATTTTTTTTATTGTTTTTTTTTTTTTTTTGTTTTTTTTTTTTATCCCCTTGTATCGGGGGTTGGTGTCGGTAGTTGTTGTTGGGGTAGCCTGTTTAGGAGCTGGGGTCGGCATGGATAGGGTTTTTATCTTGCCTAGGCGATGCTGGGTCGAGTAGGAAGGGTAGTTGAAGAACCGCTGGTGTCTGGCCCGGCGGATTGACGCTGGCTCAGGCGAGCTGTCCGCGGCTAGACACCCTGCTCTCTCCTCGCTCAGCAAGGAAGACGTTCATTTGTTTTTCGTCTGTTACGTGACCGATTTCTCTAACTCGGTCTAAGACGTTTTACTGTCCAAAAAACAGAAGGTGTCGAGCACTAAGTCGGGGCGAAAGGTTGTCTCGGCATTTCAGAGCTGAGCATATCGTCTAGATTTGATTGTCTGCTAGAGGAAAGCTCTATCCACCCACCATGTGTCGCTGGAATGGAAATACCGTAGCTATAGACTGGGACGATATATACATCGATCAGGTCGTATTCGCGTGCTTGCCGCTTTGCACCTCATCGCCATGGGTTCAATTTTACGAACGTAATAAGAGGGATATCAACAGCTATAGGCGCATGTTATGCCGCTGGCCTGCTAACGGGTTTAATACTAGGGGCATGCTTCCACTACATTTTCTTGAGGTAGAATTAAAGGCTAACCATTCTCGTGTCCATTCCAAGGAAACATCTCCGTCACCATCTTCACACGAAGGCTGTTCTGACTTAAATGAACTTGCTTGAAAACGTGTAATGTCTTGTTCATTTTTCGATGATATTGAGACAACCAAATGCTGATTGCGTAACCTGTATTTGACTGATTTGACTGTCAGCGCAGCAGTGGTCAACAATGTTACATTTAATACGATGAAGACATCCATTCAACCCCATTTTTAGAATGAAACGTATAACTTTAATAATATATTTTAAACAATGTATCAGAAATTGTATACAACCAAAGTTAAAAAAATGATGGTGCCAAAAATAGGAACTGTATATATATATATATATATATATATATATATATATATATATACTGACGTAACAAAGAATGATTTCTTTGTTGTGAATCCTGTATTGTTTTTTGTCTTTTCAATAATTTTTTAGCAGGGCATAAAGGTATGTCCTCCGATATACGCACATACAGTAATATACCCTTTTTGTGGAAGTTATTCCATAACTGAGGTGTTGATGGATTGTACATTTCCGCGTGATACTATATAGAGTAAGCAAAACTGTTTGAATTGATTTTGTGACCGAATTAATTAACAAACTATACTCATCACACAACACAAAACAATATGCATATTCACGGACAACATCTGTGTTGGAATGGAGTTCAGATTTTGATGTCATTCACATGTACGAAGTTACATGAGGTACCTGCTATGTATGCCGCTCATGTAATATACAGGAAAATGGTGTAAGCATTCTCTTCAAAGCTGTGTACTTCACTAAGAAATGAGATCTAAGAAATATCCAATTCAGACAAATTCAAACAGCACGTGAAGACAAAATACCATGCATGAACGGAAATTTAAACAATGTGTATATGGTTCACTTGCATGGTATATCTACACGTGTGACTGTTCAAAGCTCATCGTGTATATTTGTGTATGACGTATGTTTAGCGTGTCAGTTTCAGTAGCTTGCTGGTGGACGGCGTGTGTTTTTATTTACATCTGAGGACTGGTCAGTAGTTCTGTGTGGTCACTTCTGGCCGTTATGGTCCCGACCAGGCCTTCCCGACGTCGCGGCTTGCCACCCGGCTGACCTGCGGTCCAGCGAGCCAGACTGGGGCGGTGTCAAATGTCCGATGTTGTGGCAAGGAATTCCTAAACAGCCGCGAGAAGTCCGGTGTGATCGACTGGTTAGCGGCACCAATTAGATAACCCCTCACTTTGCCGAACGATTCACCAAACGGTGAGAGACCCAACAGAAAGCCACACAAGGGACGCGACATCACTGAGGCTGTTAAAGGGGATTCTGTGTCATGGTTTATACAGGGACGATATACACGTCAACCCCGGATGGGCCTCAAACTCGCCAGCTTGCTAAGCGGAATACTCTTACCATTGTTGAGGACATCGGGACATAGAGTGGCTTCTAAAACGAGAAATACACGCATGGTGCAAGAAGGAATATTGTAACTGAAGATGACATGAAATTAAATGAGAAGAAATAAATTGCAGACTTGACATACATAAACATGTAGGATATATACAGGAGGGATTTTAAAAAAAATGTGTTAATATGCAAACTACTGCATCGAAAATGTATATAGAAAAACATTGCTGAGATATAATAGGAATGTATGAAATTAGACGAACATTTTATTGCCTGCATGAGTATACATGCTCTTGTCTGCAACTTCAGCATTTTACTTTGTGCACACCCCGCCAAATTGCGAATTATGCACGCCGTTCAGCCATTTTGCCCCAAAAATCAAAAGAGATATCCATGCATGCATATGTAGTCGAATATGCAGTCTACTGTATATGTGTCTATGAGGGGCCTCCGTGGCTCAGTTGGTTAGCGCGCTAGCGCAGCGTGATGACCTAGAAGCCTCTCACCAATGCGGTCGCTGTGAGTTCAAGTCCAGCTCATGCTGGCTTCCCCTCCGGCCCTACGTGGGAAGGTCTGCCAGGAACCTGGGGAAGGTCTGCCAGGAACCTGCGGATGGTCGTGGGCTTCCCCCGGGTTCTTCCCGGTTTCCTCCCACCAAAATGCTGGCCGCCGTCGTATAAGTGAAATATTCTTGAATATTTGAGTACAAATAGTATATATGTCTATAAAAGTTGATCTGAATTAAAAAAAAATTGATTGTAATTTTAATATGGAAATTTCAGTTTGATGTATTTTATTTCGGGTCTCCATATGCGCCAACACATCAATATATACACTGCACATGCATGGTCATAATTTCAAAGGTAATTATATAATTTCTTTACGGCAACTTAACACACTAGTAGTCTAATCTGAAAGAAATGCCCACACCTGTTCTGGCAGCAAGGAAAATTGTTGTCACTATTATTGGCAGTAATGAATCATGTCGTGTAAATTATTTATTTATTTATTTATTTGAGTGGTGTTTCACACTATATACTCAAGAACATTTCACTGATGTGACGGCAGCCAACATTATCGTGGAAGAACATGCGATGTTGAAGATGGGCAGCAATATTTTAAAAGTGTAGTATAAGTTCACATTTTCTTTGTCGACAATTTGTTTGGCAATATATAATTTTCATGACACTGGAATACACATACATGTGGTCATCTTATATGTGATGATATTTGTGGATTCGGTTTACATTCGTTAAAGTAAAAGTCACCTCTAAATTTTTTGTAGGTCGGAACCTATATATGTGCTGTCATCCTGCGTGCACATATACATCATGCCAAATATATACGGCCGTCTCCTGAAGCCTTGCAGCATATATTTATTCGAATTTTATTCCTGCATCTCTTATAATATTAAACATGTATATAGTTACGTAGCGACAAATACATGGAATATAGGAGTGAATGTTGTTCTATACAAGACTGCCAACTTTAGTTTCATTATGGACATGCCTGCATGCATGACTGTATAAAGGCAACCATCGTCGTACATACATAGGCCTACGTGACACGCCCTTAACGGAGGCGTCAAAGCATGTAATAAGTATAATATTAATGTGAAAGTTGCTATATCAGTTTATGTCTTTATAAATAAATTATACACACCTTGCCTTAAAACATACTTGCATATCTGTCGGAAGTTCTAAAGATTATACGGCCTGTAGGTGTTTGATAGCCTGATAGTAACGTCGTGTTGCAAGATGCATTTCATCAGAAAATACACTGCATAATATTTAAGCTGCATAAAAATGACGAATTTAGGCGAACGGAAATATATTTGTCACATAAACAGGGAAAGTACAAACTGATAAATTTTACTGCTTAATTGCTTTGAGTTGTTTGCGCGGCCGGCGATACATGTCGACGCGACGAATGAAATGGGCCTAAGCTGATTTACATGCAGGAAGCTCATATATGATGAATGCATATATCGTTCAGTCGTATCTCAAAAATTATTGCAGTGCTATAGCAATCACTTCGAAACATAAGAAATGGCCTTGTTTTTGACGCAAAAGGTAAAACAAGAAACAAAAATAGTCGTGAGGCTTTAAAAAAACGATATGATATGGCATTCACTAAACCTATGAGGCAAGCTCATACTGAGAGTTGATCCAGACAAATGGCGGGAAAATGGCCTACCTGACCACGTGTTCAACATGGATGTCTACACGCATGCACGCAATGTGGTAAGCTGAACACTTTAGCTCAGCGCCAGTTTCGCAGGCAACCCCAAATTATGTCAAGAGTCGGACAGATGCTTTTAGGACCAATTATGACAGAAAAATCTTGTTTGCGTGCTGTAAAAGAGAATACAGGCGGAACAGGGCCAATACATCTGTGTGCTGTATCCTTTCTAAGATTATTACGGCAGCAACATTTGAGGTTTGTCCGTACATTAGTGGAAATGTTTGGGCATTTCATGAACTATGCATGTACCGCCTGGCCAATATACTTTTTAGGTTAATAATGGAATCGTTGTGATGTCTTGTCGGTCACAATAGAGATGTTGATAAGAATTGGCCTGTTAGAATTTTTGCGCCTTGCCGACGCTGAAATATTCACCAATTAATATAGACCTACGTTAAAGAGTTCCACGACCGATGACTTGTAGCGTCAGGTGTTACAATAGTTATGACGTTATGACCAGACATCAGTATTACAGACGAAATTTTCTGGAAAGAAAAAAAAAATGCATTAGAATGAAGTTTTCTATTAGAATCACAATTAGCCTGAGTACAAATGTGGATACATTTGAACATAAAAATTCTTTTGATAAATTTGTTACTCAAGACATGGCCAGATCTGAGTATATATATTATATTTAGGCAAGAATATTTCACTTATACTCTTATAAGTGGCCAGAAATTATGCTGGGAGGAAACTGTGCACAGCTGCGAGGGAAAACAAATCACTGTCTGCAGGACCTGACAATAGGACCTGAGCTTAAATTAACGCTTTTCAGTCTGCCCCAGTTATTGTTCTGTTAAAAAAATAAATTTTGTGAATTAATGAATATTACAGATTTTACATCAAAGAGATTTAATATTGTGATGCCTGCTCAAAAAACATTATGAAAAGAAAGGCCAAGAGGTCAATTTCCATTTTAACACCTGACTAGGGATGTACATGTACTTAGACAAAAGTTTTGGAAATGCCTGAAACAAAATCTAGGTCTGTTATTTATTTGTTGATTTGATTGGTGTTTTATGCATTAGGCAAAAATATTTCACTTACATGATGAGGATGAAGTTAATGAAGAAAGCAAGGCAGGGTCATGTTTGAAACCATATCCTTTCACCAGATACAACTCCCTGCCCTAAACTAGAGCTGCCTCCAAACTGGCAACATCATTGGTCAAAGTCTATGGCAATCTTTAAAGAGAAACTGTTGGATAACTTGCCTCTGGCTTGGATTTTTTTCTGCCAAGAAGTTTCTTATCCCTTTATTATTTTCGGACTTATGAATTTGCAAATTTTAGTTTTTGATTTATTGTTGTCTTAAGTCAATACCGCCTTACGTCGAAAGGTCTTCCAGCGACCTGCGGATAGTCATGGTTTTCCACCGGGCTCTGTCCACTTTCCATCCACCATAATGCTGGCCACCGTCAAGTGAAATATTCTTGTACATACATCGTAAAACATCAATCAAATAAATAAATCAATAAATAAATCTTAAGTCAATATTGTTGATCTGTTAATAGTAATTTGTTCTGATTTATGTGTAAATCAGAATAAATCAAATCATTTTTTGGACCATCTTCAGAAGTTTGAGATGATTGACTCAGCTTCGTGGATTAAGTCCTTTGCTTATCTATCTTTAACTTGAAGTGATAAATGTTTGGCTCATTTTATACTCATGTTAAGTGATAAAAATTTGGTAAAATATCATATATGAATGTATTTTATTTTCTTAATTGTTTATTTTTGGTCTGTTGGTGTATGAACTGTCAAGAGACTTTCTCTGAAACATCAGTTAATGTGTAGAAAAGCTAGTAAACCTGTAACAAAATGATGAAGCAAAGATATGAAGGTTGTGGTACTTTGTTTTTTGTGCAGTTGTCAATTTGGGTTTGTTGATTTATGAATGATCAAGATTACATTTCTGAACAAATTGAAAAAGGAAAACAAAAATATGTTTCTTGAAGATGGGAGTGATGTTTAATTTTAAAACGTTAGACACAAAATTTTGTGAAAATTTCCTACCATTATTGACCAGACGTGTATAATAAAAGAGGCTGAAATGCCTTCACCTGTGACAGTGGAGCTTAATATTTGTGGTAATTTCTTTCTCTTCCATCTGTAGGTTTCTAAAGACCCCTTCTCAGTAAAATGAAGGTTATCATGATTGGACAAAGCCAGCCTCAAGGACGAATCGGAGAGATGAAAACCAGTATCTAAAGACGCAGCAATCTTAAGTCAGAGTCGAACCACCCAAGAAAACGTCTGAAGGCATAGGTCGGTCAGAAGAGCGCCCTCTCACCCCCTGGGGGCCACGCAAGCTAACAGCGGGCCAAGGCCCGGAAAAGTAAGCTCATTTTGTCACTCTGATCATTGCCGAGAATATTGTCTCTGGAATTATTATTGATTCTTTTCTAAGCCTTGTGCATAAAGGAATAGTTTCCCAAGGCATTTGCATAAATATGACCTATTCTTGATTAATGTGTCCGTGTCTCGGCCCTAATGGAATGCCATTGCCTTGCTCCACTGCGTTACATCAACTGTGCGGCTGACTTGTTTTTCTCCTAACATTACTGTTTAGAAATTGATGGCATTCATAGTTTTCACCCTGATTGAGGGTGTTGAACGAGACATAGCGGCCTGTGAACCTCCCCCCAACCCAACTTGTGTGACCCCTGACCTGCCCTCAGCCCTCCGCATTCTCCCTACACTGGGGATTGCCCTGTAGCCTCTCTCTGGTCAGGATAGACTGTTATATCTGAAGGAAATGGTCTTGCTCGCTGAACGGTGTTATAAACAGGCTATATCAGGCCTAGTCACTGACGCTACGCTGACCCCTGTAATTTCTGTCTGCCACCATTATGATGCCTTCACACGTCACATATTGACGAAGGTCTTAGCCTGCTTAACAGTTCTGTATTGATGTCGGTCATCAAATATCTCCAGCCAGCCACAAGAAAATGACAATTATTCCGAGGTTGGCCTGAGTAGATATGGTGATTCGTGTCTGCGTTGAGGCATCGTTTTTCAAATCGCTGTTGATGGGAACATTGGAATTGCCAGACTCTAGTTTTTGTTAATTATTAAGAAGCAGAATTGGTTTTGAATTCTTCAGTATGTTAGGTGTTATTGAGTTGGACTACGATGTGTGTTGTTATACATGAAGAAATAAAAGTGCCTGGCTGATTCAATTAATATATACAGAACATGGAACATGTATGGCTGTAGACTTCAGGTACTTGGCTCATCAGTTCAGACAACCATTTGATAATTAATGTGTTCATACAGTAAATGTATATGTATAACTGTAGGTGTACATATTTGTGAGGAAAGAGACATGGGTTTGGTCTAGGTGTCTGAACACATACATTAGCCAGTATGCAGCAACCTCACTGACAAGCGATGTGGTACAAATACATTATATAAATGTTGGAAATTACGGAAGCTTTTTGGGTAAATTACCAGAAATAATGGGTTGCGTTATGGAAAGGATTGTCGGGGCTGGGTGGAAGTATTTAGCGGTGGCTTCTGAGCACGGATCTGTGGTAGACAGAGCTGGTCACGTCTGATGGCGCTCTCAGACTGCCGTGGCCCCAGGCTTCAGTTATTGATGCCCAGCCCTGATATAGACACACTGGGACATGACACGGTTTACTGATCTAAATTCCAAGAGCAGGTGTTGTTTACCTGTAACCTTTCTGCTCGTTATCACACCTGATCATGGTATGGATTAGCCGTCTTATAGACCCAGCCATTACTGAGACTGGTGAACCAGTAATGGTTTCTTACGGACGCTAATTACCATTTCTTCACAAGGCTGCTAAGGCACACAGATATTAGGAGTCAATCATCAATCCAAATAGTTCACAAATTGTGTTTATTATTTATAGGTGTTTATAAAGGTAAATGATGGATGGAGGGTGGATTTTGCATTTCAGTATGTTTGGATACTGGTAATCAAGAAATTATTTTACCTTTGAAGTCAAGTTTTGTTTTGCAACTTTCACCTTCTTTCTCATCTCACCTTGAAGTCCTTCTACAGGCTAGTACTCATCATGCCACCAGTGCATGTTTTTAATTCTAGTCACCTCAAGCCGCAGCCAGTGCAGCTCTTATCTTAATTCAGGCCTGTATTTAAGGCAAGGGGTGTAATTTCAATTATGGTAGTAAATGGTTTATGAGAATCCTGGAGAAGCGACAAATTCACTCAAGAAAGCATTAATTGGCAGCGAGAGAAGATGCAGGGGCTGGGGGATGTTGTGAGAGAAGAACAGACCCGAGTCTCGGGTTCGTATGAATGCCGCTAGAAGATGGACTCTCCAACTGTCACCTCAGGCTACCACAGATAAAATTTGATATGCCCAAAAATCTCCCGTTTTTTTTTTCCATGTCAGACCTTAAGTACCTCACCAGACTGTGGTGAAGGGAGTCAGCTGACAATGGAGGCTTGGCCACAGAACATAGACTCATTGGGATTTTTCTAGGCAATGACTTTAGATTTCACGTAAATTCCAACTAGTCTGTGGTCAGAGGAATGTTGCGTTTTAAGGTTTTATCTTTTTTATACTGTATGAATATCATATGATTGTGCTATTTCTTCCCATACTCTTCTTATACTGTTAACATCTGCAAGAGAAAGCCGACGTCATATCTTTACTTGGACCTTGTTGTGGGCTGTCTCTCTATTCTTGACCCCCCCCCCCCCCCCCCATATGGGGATTTCTGGGTGTATGCCTGTACATGTTCTATTGAACCCATGATCTGAAAAACCTTCAGTTGGTTATATATTCGTATTGTTGCACCCCCCCCCCCTCCCCACTTCAAACTGAAGAGCCTTCCGTTTTTGTTCTTGTCAACTCAGCCCCCCCATTCTGAAAAAACATAGCATTTATGTCTATACTGTTGACCTTCAGTATGAAAAAGTTCTTCTTCCCTTGTACCGTTAATCCCATATGAAAGCCTGTGGCCAAATGTCCCAACCCTTGTGCCCTCTGTCTGAAACCCGTGGCCATATGTCACAACACTTGACCCCTCTACTTGAAAATCTGTGGCCATATACTCTCCCTTGCCCCCTGCACCCACCCACCTCCACCCCACATCTGAAAACCTGTGACCATAAGTCCCAACCCTTGAACCCTGCCTGAAAGCCTATGGCCATGTCTCAACTTCCTCCCCCCCCTTGAAAACCTGTGGCCACAAATCCTTGATCCCTATCTGAAAACCTGTGGCCATATGTCTAAACCCTTGACCCCTTACCTGAAAACCAGTGGCCATGTCCAAATCTTGCCCGCACTTCCACCCCCATCTGAAAACATGTGGCCACATGGAAAAACCCTTGACCCCCCCCCCCCCCATCCCCACTTACTGAAAGCATGTGACCATATGTATTTTAACTGAAGAGCGCCAGACTGACTGTCTATTTTTTGACTGCATGTCTGACAGATCCCTTGACTAATGTCTATGCTTTTTACCCAGACTGTTTGTCTGTATCTTGACCTGCGTTTGAAATAACGCTCACCTGGGGTTTATGCTCTATAACTAATGCTTGGACTGTTTGTATTTTGATCTCATGTCTGGGCGACCCCTTGCCTGATGTCTGTACTCTTGACCTCTTCTCTGAGAGTTGCAGGCTGTTTGTCTATCTTGACCTCCTCTCTAAGAGACCCCTAGACTGTTTGTCTGTATCTTGACCTCTTCTCTGGGAGACCCCTTGATTGATTGTCTGTATCTTGACCCACTCTCCTAGAGACCCCTAGACTGTTTGTCTGGACTAATTGCATCTTTGTATCTCTGAGAAACCCCTAAACTCTTTGTCCTCCTTTTGACCTCCTCTTTGAGAGACCTCTAGACTGTCTGTATCTTGACGTTTTCTCTGAGAGACCCCCAACGTCTGTCTTTATTTTGACCTCCTCTTTAAGATACCCAAGACTGTTAATCTTTATCTTGACTTCCTTGCTCAGAGACCCCCAAACTGCTTGTGTGTATCTTGACCTCCTCTCTGAGAGAACCCTAGAATGTTTGTCTTTATCTTGACCTTCTCTCTGACAAATCCTAGACTGATTGTATCTTGGCCTCCTCTCTGAGAGACCCCATTCTGTTTGTCTGTATCTTGACCTTCTCTCTGACAAATCCCAGACTGATTGTATCTTGGCCTCCTCCCTGAGAGACCCCATTCTGTTTGTCTGTATCTTGACCTCCTTTCTGACACATCCTAGACTTTGTATCTTGGCCTCTTCTCTGAGAGACCCCCAGTGTTTGTCTGTATCATGACCTCCTCTCTGAGAGACCCTTTGCCTAATGTCTATAATCTTTACCTGGATAACTCCAGACTGCATGTCTGTATTTTGACCTCTTTTCTGAATAATTGATAAGTTTGTTGCGTAATCTTATGTGCGTCTTCTGATAAACAGCTTGGCCTACCTGTACATGTATGAATAACCTCCAATGAGAATACATGTCACATGACTCATGATATCAACTGGAACGGTTTGTCTGAAATGGTAAATGTCTATACAGCTGATGTCTTTTGCTGATGAACTTTTGCTTATGTAATGTATGGATGTCTATAATCCTGACCTCTGGTATATGTAACCGATTGGTCGTGTTTTGTACATGTAGGTGTTTGATTGAATGTCTTGTGATTGGGTGTACATGTGTTAATTATGACCATCCTTTTGTGTCATCCAACTTTCACGTGTTTCTGACAGGGTGTTGCCTAATCCGCTCAAGGAATATGGTTATTGGACTAAGCTACAGATTAAGAGTTAAAAGGCTGTCCCAAGACATGAGTGTGTGAGAGAAAAGTGGTCGGCATGTTTTTTAAGAGTCTGGGTTATGGGGTAAGAGTAAAGGGTCAGTGTACATTGTCATGTCATATATTCCTTAAAACTAAGGCGTTTAGCCCGGCTAAGCAATATGCTGGCAGACAATCAAAAGCCAATCACGTTGGTTGGGTGGCCGAGATGGTAGCAGGCAAATACTTAATGCTGGGTAAACCCCAACTCATTTGCTTCGATCATCGCCATGGAAATCATATAAAAGTCAATTTAGCAGATTGTGTTCTTCAGCCCTCTCAACCCTTTCTGAATATGTAAATTCCTGGCAAGACGTTTCTTCAGTTCTCAATATCTCCTTCCATCAATGTAATTTAAGATGCAAATATGTTCGATCAAGGGTAGATTTAATTACAGAGAGCATAATCCTGGCACATTGCTCCTATTTACCTAGTTATTTCCAAGATAAATCAATGAGGGAAAGCCATGAAGGGGAAGAATAGAGATCCATTGTGAGATGGACGGTGGCCAAAGTCAAGAGATGTTAATTTAGGATGCTGCTTCGATGAGAAATTTCACCCCTTGTACACAAAACTGCTGGTATAGTTGTGAGAACGCTGGATTACACGATCAACAACAGGCGACCTCAGCTCACAATCATGTTTATTTAGAAGATTCCAAGCGCTCCGCAAAAACAATACCTTAGGGGATGGGGCATGGCTCAGATCAAAAGAAAAGAACTCTGTCAAATTTGAACGTTTCCAAATGCAAACTTTCGCGAAAGAATGCATGGAGCAGCTTTCTTGTTTTAATCCCTAAAAATATATATCCTCTTCTTGAGGTTTGCTCTGTGGTAACGAAAGATAGCTATTGTCCGTTAAGATTCAAGGCCTGTGCAAACACCATTCTGAGCAAAGTTTTAGAGCCTCAGACAAAGAAGTAATTAGTGAGAAAAATACGTTAGGTAATGTCGCCCTAACGTTCGATCTAACGAGGGTGCTGCAACGGAACTCCGAAACTAGGCAGAGAAAAAAAAAACGTCTGCCTTATTGGTTCTTTTGTTTCGGCTAGCCAGATTTCTGTTCGGCCGGCTAGCAAGTCAAGATTCTTTCCATTGTGGTTTAACATTTTTTTTCTGGGCTCTTCAGGAATGTATTCTCAGGGAAATTGTTAGCCGTTAAACTTTCCTAACGATTTAGAATCCCGCAGAGAGGTGTACAGGAAGGGTAAGATGGCGTTGGCGTAGACTCTGTACTGCGTCATTAGACAATATTGGTTTCAGCTTATACTAGGTGTTAATTAATTTTCCGGCGATAAGTTCTAGTGGTAGTGAAAATCAGTAACAGCCTGATTGTTTATTGGGAATCTTCTAGTGGACGGGATTACATCGAAAACAAGTGGCTATGTATTCG
Organism: Liolophura sinensis; assembly: GCF_032854445.1. Classification (NCBI taxonomy): domain Eukaryota; kingdom Metazoa; phylum Mollusca; class Polyplacophora; order Chitonida; family Chitonidae; genus Liolophura; species Liolophura sinensis. The sequence goes on along the minus strand of NC_088303.1, from coordinate 17,914,310 downwards.
TGTTAGAGAATTACTGGGCGTCATTAAAACGTTGAATTGGTGGAGGAAATGAAATGGATTTTCTCGGTGGGAGTTTTGTATATTTCTGATGATAGATTAACGAAATCATTGAAGGGAACATGAAAAGGTGGCTGTGAATTGAGACCTATCTCGGTGCGGTGACATACCAACAGCCAGGGCTTGTACAATTTTCATTAACGCTACTATTGGCTTGGTGCATTAGCAATCATTGGGTTCCCTTATCTGCGAGGATTCAAGGAAAGTCTTAATTATAACAGCCCTCTTCAAACTCATCAGGCGGTGTCAAGGCAGACCAGTGGCGGGTATGAATCACCAGCACACAATTAATCCCTCCGTAACCAAAGGGGAAAAAAAAGACTCGCCGAGAAAAAAATCTCTGAACTGTAGAGGGCGCTGTCATTTACAATTAGGCATTTAATAAATGTCCTTCCAAATCATGATAACTTTTATTTTGAGGAAAATGCTTTGGAAAAAAGGGACTACCTTCCTGTAAAAATGGCTAAATTCATTACACCCTGGGTAATGAGGTTTCTTGCTCAGTAGATATAGATGCATGCAGTCTGTCCATCTACATTGTTTTAATATAAACTGAGTTAGTGACTTTTATGCATTCTGCTTAATAACTATATTGCAGTGAAAAAAATGAAAACCTGCAAGCTGATGGCGATATGCTAGCTCTTGGGCTGTCAGAAGGAATTGTAGAAGATGGTTTTGGTAAGCGGAGAAGGATCTCCCCTGTTGTTAATTGAGTAGCCATATTTAACCCAGAAGTTAAGCAATCCCAGGCAGGGTTAACTCCTGGTTGTATCTCCCTGATATATCTCAGTTATGAGCAGCCTTGTTTTAATTCACTCCATATGACCAAACAGTCACTTTGTCTCACTTAGCTCTTTTTATGAATTACATGCTTAATTAATCTCACATTTTTTCCCTCTATTTTTTGGTGAATTATTAATCTAATGTAAGAATATCGCCCATGAAATCTATGTAACACAATACGAGAACAGCCCAGCACACTCAAAGCACAAACACTTCAGCACATTCCATTATAATGTGAAGTAAAATTTAATCCAGGACCTCGGTAGTAATTGCAACAAACCCAGCTACTTGCTACCAATGTTTATGTATCTAAGTAACATAGACTTTCTTCCTAATAGATTCACAAAGTTGCACAAACATTTTGAAAAGGCAATAAACATTACTCATTGTAATAGCAATGTGAATTATTTATCTCATCATATATTGACCCTGTTTGACAATAAAACAGATTGCGTGGAAGTCTCCTATACTTTGATCCCCAGACATTGGACATTTGTATATTCAAAGCTTATATGTACGAGTTAATAATAGATAAGGTTAAATTTCCCCATGGCTTTAGTCAACCCTGGGTGAGAAGTTTTGTTATATATTGCTCTGAAAGTTTAATGACCCCCTGTTTTTCACACATCACATTGTTTCTGTTGGCTTTTGGGGGTCTGGGTGATGGGAAAACATCCCAATCAGGGCCTAATGAGAGAAATGAAAATAAGATGTTAAAAGCATGGAGTTTTGGGCCTCTGATAAACAGGCAGGTTCAATGCACAGTGGGAAGTCTGTGTCACAGGATATCATGTATATAGAGGCAGAGGAAGTTTTGTTTATAGCTGCCTGTTATTAGTCCAACATAACCATCAGGGTATGTAAATACAGGGAAGCATTCTTCACTAATGCTGACTTGATGGGGGATGTGAAAAAGGGCAACTTGAGTGGTGTCGGTTTTAACTGATCCTTCTCCACCCTTTTTCCTCCCTCCCAGTGAACTCTAGGTAATTAATCATAAAAAACTGGCCAGGCTCTCTCACAGTGCTATGTCTGTCAACAACCGTAGACTTCATGCTTGAATATTTGTGCAGATTTCACAAGGAGGAAGAAAAACAATGTGTTAGATATCCTTCCAATCAGTGTCTTTCTCCAACATGAGGGAAACTAACATCTTCAATTTTTCTTGAGCTGGAATTTAATAAAAGGATAACATTTTCATTATTTTTATTTACTGATTTACACTTTGATGAAAAAAAAACTGTCTTGTTTGTAATTCTCACCACTTTGATGTTGATGTCCCCCCAAAAAACGGTTGGGCAACATAACTTGAAGTGATTAGTTTTTTTTGTCAAGAAATTTTTCTCAACTTTGATGTGTCTTGCGTGATTTTGGTTTGAAATATTCCAGAGAATCAAAGTTGTGGACAATTACCTCTTGGTAACTCTTTAGAATGATCTTTGTTTCTGGTCTCAGACCACATTATAAGGGAATCCAGTGGCATCTGTCAGACTCAAATCTTAACGAGTTTCTTCATATTTAATTGCTGGGTTACTATGGCAACATTTATTGATCTAGCCGAATCTCCCATGTGTGTCTTGTCTTTAATTGTACCACGATTAGCCGGATTTAATATTGGTCGGCTCGGCTTGTTTTAACGCTTGCTCTTCACCCAAATACTTCCAAGAAAAGGCCAACTTTGGTCATCCTGCAAGATGAAATATAAACCCTTGATGAGATTCTGCTTTTTCTAACCTTTCTGTTTTTGTAACGTCAGCGACACTTGATCCTATGACTAGTCGCAGTTCATCATTAGGCATATCTTTGATTGGAAAGAACTTTTATGGGGCATTTCTGCAAAAAATCAGCAAATGCTGTTTTTCTGCAAGAAACCAATGCACTGCTTTCCTCTCTGATTAACATTAACTATGCTCAGTGAAAGTAATTAATTTTGTATGGAACTTCCCAGTGGATGAAGATCATTTTCTTCTCATGTTCGACTTTCCAGTTTTGCACATTAGTTTGTGGACGATAAGATTTCTGTTTTTCCTGTGTCTACTGAGCTCTCCAGCCTGTGTATGGCAGACAAGAGAAGTAAAAGACAAGGCAGACTCCTGACATGTTTTAGGTTGTGTCTAAATTAAACTTTGAAGGTGTTAAGACCAGTGGTCATATTGGTGAAGATAGGTGGAGAAGGTTGTGCTAATTACAAATAGCACTTGAGACAGAAATTTCCCTTAGGTCTTGAAACATGTAATCCTGTTCCCACCATATTGTGCTAATTAGCTGTTAGAAAAGATGCCATCAAAGACTTTACAAAGCATGTTCAGAAAAGAGCTAGCTTTGTTATCAATATTGTGTTTCTGGCACTAGTTGGTCGTTGTTGTGCAACAATAGGCTTTGTTATAGGCCATAGGGGAGAGGAAATTATTGCCGAACTGTTTTAGACCATACTGCTTTCTCCTGCGGGTGTTGAGATTTAAGGGTATTGGTTTGTTATGTTATGTATTTTGGGGATTTTTTTCTTGTGACACTCCTGTGATGTGATGTGAGCGAATTTGAAGAAATCATTTTCTGACCCATCCCACTTCAATGACATGGCAAAGCACAGCCTTCGACCTGAAATTTATTCACATTATTCCAGGGTGTAGAATTGGCGGCCGACCTGTTTGATTAAATATGAACAGATGAGACTGGTTGGTATGACATATATTTCATTAGGCTGTTATTGATGGGAGCTACTGCCAGGGCCGTTATGCAAACTTAGATGTGCAGACAATGTGGCTAAGAATGCCTGCTATTTGGCCCAGCTTTCCTTGTCTCTTATTCAAACATTGCCCTGCTACAAGTTTCATATTCAAAGGCGTTAACATATGCCAAATTAGGCATTATCACAAACGACAATTTTTTTTTGTGTTCAAGTTTGGATGATGTTTTTTTCCACCATGTTTTCCCATGTTTCATTTCATCTGTTGTTGGGGTTTTTTTGTGGCATTCCTCTTTGAGAAGCCAAGCATGAAATCTTTTGTCTGCCACCTCAATACAAAACAACTTATTAAAAACAAAGAAAACTGTTATAATGCCGAAAGCTTGAAGCGCAAGGTTATAGTGTTGTACATCTGACCAAGTTTAATCTAGTTACAGGCTCTGTCTAAAACAACAGATTTCTAAGACACATATAGACGTGGATGTAGCTGGGTGATTTGCATGGTTATGTCTGTTTATGTACTTGTGAGACAAGGCTTAAAAGTAACAAATGAAAGAGATATAAGTTATGTTCCTCAATTTATCACCTTGTAGTTTGGTCTTGGACTTTTGTACATACTGATGCCCGCACATGTTAATTTAGAGGAATACAATAATTAATCGTATGATTTTACAATTGAAAACGAAAAGGGACCTGGTTTATGAATTGTGTAAAGTTGTTTATGTATTGATTGTCCAAAATGTTGTGGTAGAAAGGAAAAATGTACCTTATCTTCATAGCACAAAGTTACAGTGGAGTCATGTTTCAGTCTGATAGTTTTTACTTTCTTTTTTTTGTGTTTTCTGAGTATTACTGATATTTTTGAAAAAAAGTTTCCCATGAAATGTGTACCCATGTGTGTTGTCATTATGTACCTCTTGTTTCCCTTCACATCAAGCCTCAATCTCTGTATCAAGCCCACTACACATCCGCACCCCCACCCCGGGTCCCCACTGCTTCATCACCTCTTCCTACCTTTCCAGCAGAGTTAAAGCAGTCACTGTTAACCTGCTATTGTTTTGTGGGTTAGATGACCTGAGTGAGGACAGAGAAGATAGATGCGCAGCCTGATTGTCTGAGGCGGCTAATCACCCGCTTACAGGTGTTAGGCTGTTAGTGGACCTCACCTTGGGGGTGTTAAAGTGGGGCTCAAACACCCCCTACAGGATTACCCGGGTGTGGACACGGTCACTTCCAAACGGTCAACCAGTGGCCTGAGCCATCAAGGTCAATATTTGTAGATTTAGGCACAGGAGCTTCAAGGGTCGATGTCTCTTTTATGGCTTCACCATTCTACGTTCCTTTGAATTTGTTTAATTTCTCTTAAGCATTCCGTCGTCTTGCCATAGACACCTGTGGAGCCAGGTGGGGAAGCTGGCATTGTCATTGGAATGCTTGCTTTGCCCAGCCGAAACCTCAAGAATTACCTATGTTGGCACTGTTTTCGAAATGAACTGTTTGTGTTGTTTCAAAGGAACAAATATATGAGGATGATAATGCGTAAAATGTCAACAGCAGAATTTCAACAGAAATATTACATTTTTGTTATAGTAAATTTTTTTCTCATGTTTTGTTTCTAACTTTTCATTTTTTTTTTACTAGCAGTTGATATGAGTAATGGCATATACATGTATAACTTCTCAAATTCAAATTTTTCTTGTATGCAAAATATTTCTTACATCTCACAATTCTGTGTAAAGAAATATTTTTAAATGGACAATCTTCAGCAAATTTTCTGCATCAGAACAATTTTTGGCAAATGGAATTTCAGTGATTTCTATGATGATGCCATGGCCATCATATTTAGTAAGCTATGTCATCATTAAAAGTAAGTCCCATTGTGTAATCTCACTGACCCCCCAAAAACAGCCTCCAGCTTTTATTGTTATTTTAATAAAAGATTCGGGCTGCACCCAACAAAGAATTTTATAAGAGTGAACTATAAGCGTTGTTATGCTCTTATGGGATAATGTTAATACATGCGATCAATCACTGGATTAAGACCTACATGTAAAGTATCACATAAGAGAATATGTCCTACTATACAGATGATCAAGATGAAATGGAAGTATTAAAGAAAGTCAAATCTAATCGATTTAATCCAGATGAGTCTATTGTTTAGGCGTTTGTGAAATTGCAAGGAAGCTGGCTTTAATCATAGAGTATGATTGTTTCTACAGATCTGTTATAGAGAAGAATTTAGACAGTAAATCGTGCTAGGCATTACGTGCGTGTTTGAATAGGAGGAGATGATGTAAGTCCAATGCTTACTAGGGTAATAATGTGGCAGAAGAGCAATGACAAACAGATTTGCCAGTTCATGGAGATTTGCTTTGGGAAAACTTTTAATTGTTCTCCAAAGAAAAACACAGAGTACTTTAAAAGAAGAGGCATATTGTTAGAGATACCTGAAACAATATTGACACAGTGCTAATAAGTGTTAACTGATCAATACCTGAGCAGGTGAAGAAAACCTGTGAAACAATACAGATGATTTATGGTTTACCTGTGATACAGAGGGCCAGGGCTAGGTCGTTATCCTGAGGTGAAAAAAGGCATTGTCAGTCAACAATGTGATTGTTATGCGAAGGAGACCAAATAATATGGCCTCTTTTAATTGAGCGAGCAGTTTCATTGGCATCAAAAAAAATGAATAATATTTCAGTGTCAAACTGTTGTATCTCGGGGGTTTCCTCTACTTGCTGGGTTAACATGAACTTTCTAGAAAATTCAAGTTACCCTTTTTTGTTAAGGATCAGAATATGTCCATAGGTGAGCACTTTCCACTGTTTGTATGAAGTGCTAGCCTAAAGCTGTGACCAGTTAACAGCTCTCATTACAACCTTTGAAATGTAAATGATGTATATGTTGTGGAGTGTTCATTGTTTGAGACACTTGCCAGGAGAGATGAACACTACATGCAACCATGATGAAGGGAAGTCCATTCGATTCCTTCTCCATCTCCTAGACCATGTTTGGTCATGTTATTACCCATTTCTTCCCTTTTGTTTGAGGATGCATACGTAATTCTGGTAGCTCAGACTATGACTGCTGGCCGATGAATTACTCGATCTTAACTGTTGGCTGTTGACAGGCCGTGTACATAATCGGACCTCTTAATGGGGAGGTTTTAATTCCCCGGCATCCTTGCAAGCAGACTGGTGTCCGTGGGTGTTAGACTAGTTTACAGCTACATGCTGCTTTGTCCGCTACCATTAACCTGGATTCTTACACCAGCCTAATCTACTGCATCACCTAGCATTTACAACGACAATGCCAGACATCACAAGAATATGATTTTTCAGGTAAGTGTTGGAGAGTGTTCTGCACACCTGGGGATTGTTAGCAGATGTGGCGTGCTATAACAATTTCACCTGTCAGACAGCATCACTGTCAAACCTCCTCTATCAGAACGGACGTCGACCGGTAGCTGTAGTACTGGAATCAAGCAAAGAACAAAGAACAGGAAGAAGTGTTTCTGGGCTTCTTTTTCTGACAGTTTGATTTGGAGATTTTTTGAATATCCATATAAGATGTCTTGTGTCTAAATTACTTCATAACTTTCACTCATGGAATCACCTGATATTTACCTGTTGGCCCAACTTAACTTTACATGCACATGTATGTAGTACTGGTACAGTCATTTGGGAAGTTGTTGTGTTTGCCTGGAGTTTATTTTGGTGTTCAACAGTGTAAAGATAAGTAGAAACTCACCTGTAAAACATCATGTAAGGTTTTCACAGTGTGCCCTGGAAACTTGGTTGTTTAGCAGAATGAGCCAGCATTTTGGGTTGTCATGATAATCTAACAGGGCATCAAACAGCTTTGTTATGCTTGATAATTTGATTTATTTTTTGTATTGAATTGTTGTTTTCTTTGAATTTGGGAATTTTGTGCAATTTTCATTTTTACGACTGATCAAATTTAGCAGTGGAGGAAACAAAAGCATGCGAAGTAAACCACCACTGTCACTGGTACATGCCAAAGCCCCATGACTTACAACTTCAGCAGAACCAGCCAGGCTGTATTTGAGCCTAAAACCTCATGTTTCAAGGACAAATCTGTTGTATCGAAAACAATGCTTGTACTTATGGACCACATTTTATGGTAATTTATTAGAACAAGGAAGCAGTCAGGATATAAATGTTTTGGTGTCAAATTTTATTAACCTAACACATTTCCACACTGTACTTTTCAGGTTGTGTAATTTTAGGAAAAAACTTGTATTACAGTGTTTACTCACTTACTATATACTAGTATTTCTTTGAAGAACCCAAGATTGGCAATCCAAAATGCATCTTTATGTCCGTCCCATTGGTGTACTCTGGAGGCATCATTTACTTGCCTTGAACTAACAAGGTGTCTCATGTTTCAAAAACCGCATATGATATCTGTCTTTAGGGCCCGGGGCAAACCCACAACCATCCGCAGATTGCTGGAGACTTTCCATGCACAGAAATAGAACATGTGAATGAAAGTGATATCAAAACATCTTGGTATCCCTGTAATAATATTAGGTCATGGAATCCATGTAAGACAAAAATGTCATGAGAGTCTCTATAATGAAAGGTCAAGGAATCCCTGCAATAACAAAATATCATGGAATCCCTGTGATTACGAAAGGCCATGGAATCCCTGCAATAACAAAATATCATGGAATCCCTGTGATTACAAAAGGTCATGAAATTACTGTGTAATGATTAAGGGTCAAAAAAAGCATTGCAATAGCTGAGAGCCTTGGATTCTTGGAAACGCCAAACATTCTAAAGCATTACACTAGCTTATAGGCTTGAAGTCACTGGGAAAGCAAATGACGCAAAAACACTGTAACAGCTTGGAGCCTTTGAGTCTCTGGAAAAACAAAGATCCAAAAGCACTGCAGTAGCTTAGAACCTTGGAGTCACTGGAAAGCAAAGGATCTAAAAGCAGTGTAATGGCAACAGATCTGGAAACTAATAGCAAAACATTGTAATAAAAAACATCTAGAAACACTGCAATATCAGTCAGAGGGGTAAAAACATTTTCATGCAAAGAATAATAGAATAATTTTTTCCTTTGGTAAATATTTTGTTGTTACTAGTTGAAAAACATTGAAAGCAATGGTTAAATGTGGTTGATTGTTTTATTCCCTCCCTTCCCCACCCCACAAACACATTTTTCATATGTAAATAAAACCTTCCAGTTTAGACAAAGCTTCATAAACATATTTGTCTCTGTTACTGACTTTGAGATTGCAAAACACAGCCGAAGTGATACCTGAAAGAGTGGAAGGCTGTCGTAGATAATAGCTGTTTCATTTCACAGTATGTATCTCTTACATGTAAACATTACGTTGTGCATACACATAGAAACTTTAATGATATTCGCAGACAGGCCACATGTGTTGTACTGTACACAAAAGAAAGCTATTATTGTTATCTAGACTGAATAGAATTGAATTTATTGTTTTCTCCGAAATTGGTTATATTTTGTTATCTAGACTTAAATGTGACATAGCATCCAGGTATTAGGACTGCAGTACAGGGCTGTTCACAGTGATTTCTGGTTATTAGATTATGCTATTACCGTTTAAAGCTGTGGTATTAATAATGACTCGATCACCTGTCTGTAAATGTGTCTGTCCAGGACAGGTACATTTAGGACTGTTTCTATTGACCTAGAGGTGTAATGCAGGCCTGTCAGTGTGAGATTTCCTGGCCTAATTCTTTCACCTTTTCAACCACCTCTGTGGCCAATATCTTGAAATGGTTTGAGAAAACTGTTGGGTGTAGAGAACTAATTCACACAGTTTTATTGACTTTGCATTTTCATAATAATTGTATTCATAAATTCCACTGCAAAAAATGTTTTACAGGTCAAAAGCTTGAAGATTTACAGTTTATCGTCATGCCATCGCAACAGTTGATCAACAATAGGTTGAGGGATCTCGACATGGTGTGGGAAGATCAATTTGTCCATGCCCACTGGGCTTGTACGCTGACAAAAAATCCCCGGGATAGATTCACTCTAGCTTACACTTGTGTAGTTCTTGCAGTTTGGTCCGAGATGTACATGAGGGGGGAAGGAGGCGGGGGTGACACTCATAAGTGGGAGGCAATTACTCAGTGACATGGTTGTTAATGTACTCAAGTCACATACTAACATATGATGGATGAAAACTAACATTATCTGTAATAATAAGCACCCTAATAATAATCATACGACAAAGTTGTCTCTATATAGAACTGATTGCAGCTTGTATAGAACTGATTGCGGCTTGTATAAAACTGATTGCAGCTTATATAGAACTGATTGCAGCTTATATCGAACTGATTGCGGCTTGTATAGAACTGATTGCGGCGTGTATAGAACTGATTACGGCTTATATAGAACGGATTTCGGCTTCTATAGAAGGGATTCCGGCTTGTATAGAACTGATTGCGGCTTGTATAGAACTGATTGCGGCTTGTAAACAACTGATTGCGGCTTGTATAGAGCTGATTGCGGCTTGTATAGAGCTGATTGCAACTAATAGAGATAAACTGCACAGTGTTGTATGTGCATGCAAACTGGGCTGCCTTTAGTACCCATTGAAAGGTGATGTGTTTGAGAGCAACTTACTGCTAGATTTTCGATATATATGTACTTTATGGCATTCAGCACTACAGGAGCATATAATACAGAAGAATTTAATGTGAAGTTGTTGTAACACCTGGTTGGAATTTGAAGCCCAGGTGTTACACAAGAATTAAGATATATATTTATGGTGAAAATCATGTCAGACACAACCAATGAATTATGTAGTATAAGCATCATAGTTTCTCAGAGATGAATTGACATCTTACTGATATTTTTGTATGAAATATGATTTATTCTGATTTGTTGCACTAGTTAGTTTTCTTTCAGTAAGGTGTGTACAACAGCTGACGTTAAACAACTTTTCATGTGCAGTTTTACTTATTTGCTTGAAGTATAATGCCTCATACTAAAGAAACTTTCACTAGAATTCACGGCAGTCAGATTTACATGTATGTGTAGCGGAAATGGAATAGTCCACCACATTTCATCGGGTTTGTGGCAAACCTCCTGACTTAAAGTAGCATTCAAACCAGCAAGGCTTGACTGCTGCTTTAGGTCAGGTGGTTTGGATTCATCCTAATTTATTTACATATTGGAAGTCTATTGATCTCAGTTCATGCAATATATCACATAATATGTATACTGTATTCACCCTCAGTTTAGTACCGATGTGTAAAAGTGTAGAAACTCTTCAAAAGCACATAACAGCTTTAAAAGGCCACTTATGATGCCAACACTTTAAGGTTTTCTAATAAGTAGTTAATCAAACGTCACAAAAAAACCTTAAGTGGCCCTATAAGGAGGATGAATTGGTTAGAATTAAGCTAAATTTGTCACTTGAAAAATGGTAAACCTTAGGTAAAATACAGCAACCAAACAATGTATGGTAGAATTATCTCAGCCTATATCATAATGTAGACCGTGCAAAAAGACTGACAAAATAAATTCTAATTAGAAGTGTAAAAAGCCAGAAGAATAATCGAGCTTTAAAGTACAGAGTATCAAGCTTTAAAAGAAGTGGTCGATAAGGATGAAACAAGCCTTAAGCTGGTCTAGATCCCCAACTTGTCTGTATTACATTAATATTTAAATTTCTGTGCAAGCTGTTACTTTTCAGTGAATAGTGCAGTGAAAGGAGTGTACGTCCCTAGCACTGTGGTCCAACCAACTGTTGCACAAGGAATTACTCGCACGTAAAATTTGCTCATATGCAGATGAATCAGTAACTCTTGTAACATGTTGAAGAAGCTGCTTGAAAACACTTCTTCAGGTCAATATTCATGGGTGATACTGTTGCCCAGAGGACAATTTGGATAAGCTTTATATGTCAGTATATTTTTCAGTTTCTGAGCTTCACCTTCACCATTTAATTTTTTAAATCCAACACCTGCTTTAAGTCTCCCCATTATAATTATTATTATGATTCTTTTTTGATTTAGTGATTCATTTGATAGGGGTTTTTAAGCCATACTACTAATAATTAATCAATAAGATTTTGATTAATTTGTGGATTATCAAAACAGTCCGCCATTATTTGTTTTTATATTTTTCCCCTTTTTCCTAATTTCAAACTTTACTAAAACTGGCACAACTTTCTCTGACATTGCTGCTTAGGATTATAAAAGCCTGCTATGGAAGTCATACTTTCCACTATTAGCTGTGTGTTTATATCATTCCCGTGCATGACAATGAATTCATCACACTTCTGTACTGTTCGTCTCTACCCTGGGCTCTATCCACAAAATGATTATTCTTGTCACACTTATGCATACATGGTGGAAAGGAAAATTCCACATTAGTGCTAGTAAGGAGGAAGAAAAAAAATACCTTGTGAGATATCAAATTTTGCTCATTAACAGTCGGTGCTAATGAAAAACACAGGATTGTTCTGACAAGGGCTTGAGGTAGTGAGGCTCCAAATGGACCCCCTCCATTGCACATACACATGGCAATAAGTTTTACTTCGTTGTCTATTTTTTTGGCTTACATCTGGTTTTTAATTTTTTTTTTTTTACAGTTGTGTCTCTTTGGTTTATGATTTTTTTTTGGTTTATGATTTTTTTTTGGGGGTTTATAAAATTAAGTGCAATACATGCATGAAATGTATGCAAATGATTGTGTTATAGTACATGTACATGTATATCTTGCCCAACAATTCAGATCCTGTTTTACAAACATGCATAACACCCAGTGGATAAGTGGAATGCTGCTTACCAGTAACAAAAGTTTTGTGAAGCAAAGAAACGGCTGCTTTTATGAAAGACTTCAAAAACCAGAAACTCCTTGTTGAAGTGTACAGACTTACCTTGTGTAACAATGCTTGTATTGACAGAAAATACATTGGGAAACATTTGCACTATATATGCAGGTTAATAATGGCAGTTTCCAGTGGTACTTGTTACACATTTTGTATATGTATGGGTATTTTTTAAATTATTAACAACCTTTGTTCTTCATTCTTGATGGGGGGGGGGGGGGGAAGCAAAAAGGTAAATGAACTGAGGATAAAGTGGTGGTGAGGTAAGCAAGGATCTGAAGGTGGAAGTGCAAAGGTATTTGTACATGAGCTGAGGACCTGGGTGTCATTGTCTTAATACAGTGCTGGTGATTTGGTGGTGAGGTAAGCAAGGATCTGAGGGTGAAGGTATAAAGGTATTTGTACATGAGCTGAGGACCAGGGTGTCATTGTCTTAATACAGTGCTGGAGATGTGGTGGTGAGGTAAGTGGGGATCTGAGGGTGGAGGTATAAAGGTATTTGTACATGAGCTGAGGACCAGGGTGTCATTGTCTTAATGCAGTGCTGGAGATGTGGTGGTGAGGTAAGCGAGGATCTGAGGGTGGAGATATAGAGGTATTTGTACATAAGCTGAGGACCTGGGTGTCATTGTCTTAATACAGTGCTGGAGATGTGGTGGTGAGGTAAGCAAGGATCTGAGGGTGAAGGTATAAAGGTATTTGTACATGAGCTGAGGACCTGGGTGTCATTGTCTTAATACAGTGCTGGAGATGTGGTGGTGAGGTAAGTGGGGATCTGAGGGTGGAGGTATAAAGGTATTTGTACATGGGCTGAGGACCAGGGTGTCGTTGTCTTAATGCAGTGCTGGAGATGTGGTGGTGAGGTAAGCGAGGATCTGAGGGTGGAGATATAGAGGTATTTGTACATAAGCTGAGGACCTGGGTGTCATTGTCTTAATACAGTGCTGGAGATGTGGTGGTGAGGTAAGTGGGGATCTGAGGGTGGAGGTATAAAGGTATTTGTACATGAGCTGAGGACCAGGGTGTCATTGTCTTAATGCAGTGCTGGAGATGTGGTGGTGAGGTAAGTGGGGATCAGAAGGTGGAAGTACAAAGGTATTTGTACATTAGCTGAGGACCAGGGTGTCATTGTCTTAATGCAGTGCTGGAGATGTGGTGGTGAGGTAAGCGAGGATCTGAAGGTGGAGGTATAAAGGTATTTGTACATGAGCTGAGGACCTGGGTGTCATTGTCTTAATACAGTGCTGGAGATGTGGTGGTGAGGTAAGTGGGGATCTGAAGGTGGAAGTGCAAAGGTATTTGTACATGAGCTGAGGACCTGGGTGTCATTGTCTTAATACAGTGCTGGAGATGTGGTGGTGAGGTAAGTGGGGATCTGAGGGTGAAGGTATAAAAGTATTTTTACATGAGCTGAGGACCATGGTGTCATTGTCTTAATGCAGTGCTGGAGATGTGGTGGTGAGGTAAGTGGGGATCTGAGGGTGGAGGTATAAAGGTATTTGTACATGAGCTGAGGACCAGGGTGTCATTGTCTTAATGCAGTGCTGGAGATGTGGTGGTGAGGTAAGCGAGGATCTGAGGGTGGAGATATAGAGGTATTTGTACATAAGCTGAGGACCTGGGTGTCATTGTCTTAATGCAGTGCTGGAGATGTGGTCGTTAGGTAAGCGAGGATCTGAGGGTGGAGGTATAAAGGTATTTGTACATGAGCTGAGGACCAGGGTGTCATTGTCTTAATGCAGTGCTGGAGATGTGGTGGTGAGGTAAGCGAGGATCTGAGGGTGGAAGTATAAAGGGATTTGTACATGAGCTGAGGACAAGGGTGTCAGTGTCCTGATACAGTGCTGGAGATGTGGTGGTGAGGTAAGCGAGGATCAGAGGGTGGAAGTACAAAGGGATTTGTACATGAGCTGAGGACCATGGTGTCAGTGTCCTGATACAGTGCTGGAGATGTGGTGGTGAGTTTTAGGATCAGAGGGTGGAAGTACAAAGGGATTTGTACATGGGCTGAGGACAAGGGTGTCAGTGCCCTGATACAGTGCTGGAGATGTGGTGGTTAGGTAAGTGAGGATCAGAGGGTGAATGCTAAGACATGTAGGTAGCAGGGAGGGTAATTAACCCTGTGGGGCTATGCCCTGGAGAAGTGTCGTGCCAGTATTGGCCCTGCGAACCTGGGCCGATTTTCTTGTGTGTTATTATAACCGTGCTAGTGATGGTTAGATGACAAGGGCTTGGAGAGCTGTTGGATAGCTGGCCCCAGACCACCCCAGAAAATTGCCAATTTCATGTGCAAAATTCATATCAAACCCTGACATGTAAGGCAGCGGCATTTATCATTGTCTCTGGAGTGTCTGATCGATGGTGTTGGGGGCCCTCTACGAGAGCAGATGAGAAATTTTCCCTCCAAGTGTTACACTGCGAAATGAGCCCCTTGCTAATGAAGCGCCAAAAATCACTCATTAATGAGGGGCGACGGTTGGTATAGATTAGCAAAACGTTCGGCCATCATTCCAGATGGGAGCATCCTTCTATAAATTATAGATAACACGAACCCATTTTTGTTGATTACATGGTCGGCCAGGGCCGAGACATTTTTTAACACTTCTTAAATGAAGTCCTGGGAGACGGGTCGTAAATTACATATGGTTTTTACCCGGTGATTGAACAAGGGAGAAAATATATTCAGTGAAGTCACTCTCTAGTCATTGGAGGCACAATTATATTGGCAAAGGTCTGGTCCATAGCTTAACACCTTCAATCAAATGTGCTGGCGAAGAGCGCGGCATGTAATCAACGCCTCCACTCTTCGGTCAATATCGCCAAGACCCCTGCACAAAGGATCATGTGTTTTTCATAAATGTCTGGCCATTTTTAATATGGCTACAGCGCTCATCATTGATGATTATGGATTCCACTGCGTCACCATGGGACAAGGACGAAGGCCATTAAAACCCATTTGTTCCCCATCTTTCCGGCTGCTCCTACCCCCATAGATTCCAAGGGATGTGCCTTGGCTTATATTTTACACATGGTCCCTGTCATTTTCTCACCCTAAAATTGACTTCGGAGAAAACAGTATTTTATTCCGCTGCCTTTATATCCATCATTATCTAACGTCTACTCCAGGCATGCTGGATTGTTTTGCATTTTTTCTTCACCTAAAATGTTCTTGTACATTATACAGACAGTTTTCTCTGAAGGATTTGTAAGAAACATTCCTTCTACAATTCACCAGATTGTCTTCTCCATCTGGCAAATCCTGGGTTTGTCGTCCTTGCCCCATTTTACTTCTTCCTTTGTAGTATATTTTTTGAATTTAGAGTATAGCGTGACTGAATTTTAGCATATATACATTTCTGATATGCCAGTAAGTGCAACAATTCTGATAAAATAATTAACTGATTATGTAAGGAGATCAGAAAATTAAAAATTTCCTCAAGGAGGAAGCCGAGGGGGGTGGGGGGGCTCCTACTTTTTACTACAGTAGATTATCAGAAAATCAGTGTTGTATACCGGTCAAGAGTTAATGGGTGCCAAGATCTAGATATCTTTAAAGCAAGAAATAAACATTGATGTGAAATAATATCTGGACCTGTGCTTTTTGCATAGCTGTTTCCTGTAAGGAAATTTTGACTTTTTGTTCTGACATATTTGTTTGTCATATACTTGCCAAGTTTGCCAGATTTTTACGGGGTAGGAGTTCAATCCCGGTATGTGGCTGGGAAGATCTTGTTTGTATCCCAAGCAGCATCATAATGTCCTGTATTTATATAATCATTTTACATAGTATTAGACTTTGAATTTGCATATATATTCATCACATAGTCTGTTTCTTTGCATGTTTTTTTTCCCTATCCTGTGTATTCAGTGTAGTACATGTAATAATTAAGCTATTCACTTATACCTCATTTATATCACAGAATATCTGGTAACAGAATGAAATCAAATCATCATAAAGGTGCTAAATCTTTGCCCTTTAACATTTTATACTTATTATTACATTATCAACTCGCATAACAGCAAAAGGGATAAAAGATTTTATCACATTCAGTGAAATCAAAATGATAGCTTTAGAGTCGGCTTTACAATGTTGATGAACTGATGAGGTTGACTTGATGTCACCAGTAAAACCTGCAATTAGTAGAATTTAAATTTTATTTTAATTAAGGGTAGACAATTAATTTTTTTTTAGGATATTTACATGACACCAGGAGCCCTCCACTAGAACATAGTAATCTACACTGTGAAGAAAACTTGTGATTTCATCAGTAACTTCTGAACAGCTGGGTTTGCCATTTCTGTCTGAGTGACCTTTCCCCCCTCAGCTAGGTCTCAGCTAGGGGAACTGATGGAACCCTGAAGCCTCAAGCCCAGATCTAACCAGATACCCCCTCCCTACCCTCCTCCAAAGCCTGACCCCCTTGTAATAACACAGAGGCACATGTAGACCAGTAGATCACCCATGTGGCACCCCTGAGTGGAGGCCTGTTCTTGCACCCAGTTGTTAACATCACAGGCTGACCAGTGGAAACCTTGAGTCTTGTTATGCCTGATTGTTCCGCAGGAAACATCCCAACCATTCAAGGCTTTGTTCATTAAAATAGGGCTGGAGATGCACTTGTAAGCCTGTGACGAGGTAAGATAATCAGCCTCCCTGTGAGCTTTGGGCTGAGCCGATTGAAATATGACAACCTCTATATTTTGAGAATGGCAAAATTTAAATAGGTTGGAAAAAGATGTTAGAAGCTACAACAAAATATCACCAGTTTTAAATTGAAGGAGTTAACTACCCATAAGCCTTGTGTTGTATTAGTATGTAATCGGCAGAATTTCAACCTGCTGGGCCGTTTTAAAGCTGAAATATTAGTATTGCCCTGTTCCTTTCAGCTTTACTCTGTACATAGAGCCAGATCCACCCAGGGGAAATACTGAAGCATGGCAGGATCTACTGATATGCTTCGGTACCAGTGATGTTTTAATTTATTAGATTTCATCAAATTAACAGCAAACATATATTACAACAGCACACGTGTAGTGGGAAAAATTGTTAACACTGCTGTGCTTGTATTATCTATAGACTTATTTTCTACTTCATGTATTTTTTTTATTTGTTTAATTTTTTAATTTACTTACTTTTACTGATTTTATTTTGTTACTATTAGTGTACCTAAATTGTTTTTTTCCCTTTTCTTCTTCTTTTTTTTTTCCTCTGATGGAGTATTAATCTCATTGAAGTATCTGATCAGCCTTGTTGGCTATCAGGTGTTTGAAGTTCACAGTATGTTATTTATTTCTTTACTGGAAAGACAAAATCTCTATAACCCATTAAGCAGACTCGACCATTAACTAATGCTGCACAGGTAGTGCAGCAAATGTTGATTAAATGTAATTTAGCTACTGATTCCAAAGGTTGCCATGGAAGCATTTCCTGGTAACTCTCATGCATATCAGAGTGTGGGTCTCTGTCCAATAAACTTACTGTCTCTTCCATGCATTGTTTGTTTATTTGGATTTAGCTTTGTTTGATAGACCTAATCACAGGTGAATAATGAAACAGGTGTTAGAGTTGTTTTTTTATTATTGCTGTTTGATGAGGAAAGCCACTCTTTTAAAAGAATACCTCA
The DNA here is from genome assembly GCF_032854445.1 of Liolophura sinensis. Lineage (NCBI taxonomy): Eukaryota > Metazoa > Mollusca > Polyplacophora > Chitonida > Chitonidae > Liolophura > Liolophura sinensis. The sequence continues at coordinate 17,896,306 of NC_088303.1, read as the reverse complement.
GGATTCAGTGAGATTTCAACCAAATTTGATCATAAAATGTTTGATTTTCTTTTCCATGGTGTTATTTTTTTATTTTGAAGTTTTTGTATGGGTATTGATTTTTTTTATCTTCTGTCATGTTTTAATGGAAAATATTGAAATTTTGTTTACTCTTAAAACTTCATTTTTTTTTTTAACAATTTAATCGGAAAACCAGAAAATGATTATGACTGACGAGTTTTTCATTCCTTAGTATACCACACTTTTACCTTCATCCTCAAGGTGACCCCAGATCCTATTCAAGTCGTTTAGGTTTTACCTTGTTTATTAACTCTGTGCCTCAATTGTTCCATGTCATTTTTGTGCAGAAGTTTACGACCAATGAACACAGGAAAACGACACACAAATCAGGGTAGTTAGTGGGAGGGGGCGAAGTATTGACGACCCTAACTGCTGCAGATCCTCTACTGAGGATAATAAGACTTATACAGTTCCTCCCAGTATTTATAAAGAGGGACAATTTAGGCTCAAAGGCTCTGTACTAGAACTGGTTGGTACGAACTCGCTCTTAAGCAAAAGATGGGCAAATCTCTTCAGAGGAAGTAGTTATTTCGGGTTTTTGGATGTCGCAGATTTCTTTGAAGGGGTCTGCTAATGAGCGCATGTGCGGCGCCCTAATCACTCTGCGTGCTAATGCAACGCCTTTGTCTAAAAGCCGAATGTCCATTACTAAGGAAACAGATGCGTGAATTTTCCCATTTCCTCCACTAATGGAATTGATATATACCCAGACAAGTATGCCAGATTTGTATTACTTACAATCTGAGCTTTTATCCTAATGAATTTAGGGCCCAAGATTTGGCCTTTGTGTTTACTGGAGGCAGTGAGAGACGGTTGCTCTCAAAGGGAGAGAAACGCAGGCAACCCTCTGCTAACCAAGTAATGACCAATCCGACTGAAAATAATATCATAGCTTGATATGTACCGGGAATACAGGGGCTCCAGAAAGCAGATAGGTGACCAGTTTTGGATCTCATTTCTTTTCATTAGTTCTTACAAGAATAAACACGTATTTTATATATCCATGGCAGCGAGGATGGCGTAGGCCTAATGATGACTGCTGAACAGCTGGTCAGGAAGTTCGCTTTCTAAATAAATATTCCTCTGTCTGTAGCAATGTCTGTTTTAGCTCTTGGATGCTCAGAAATATTGTATTATGTTCACTGCCTTTATTTTGGAGTCAATCACATGTGTACCGACTGTGTTACTCCGGGCGCCTGCTACATGACGAAACTATACACACTGCACTGGCAATTTTTTTTCTTTCTTCATTTACACGTACATTTCATTGTCAGAAATAGTAAGGTTTCTTTTTTGTGTTTTAGTTATTCTTTTTTTTTTCCTTCTCAGGTTTATTTCAGTTGTACCATAAGAACACTTTTCATGCTTTTTTGTATGTTACTGTTGTGAACAGTAATGTGGACGTTAAGTTTCCTTGCAAGCTCTTAGCAGGATGAAGATGACTTAATTACTGATTTTGTGTTAATGAACTTTTATTGTGTAAGAGTATTACGTAACTGATGTCGGACTAGCTTTTTGGCAGTTTGCGATAACTGCATGTATATAATAGTGCAGCATTATGTGACATTAATTATGATGCCTCTGTTTAGACTACTTTGTTATCATAGAGTACCTCGTGGTAGAGAGCCTGTTTTTAAAATCCTGTACATGGGTTAAGAGTACCTTGTGTAAGAGGACTAATTCCTCAGTAAGAGTACTCAGTATTAGAGCACCTGGAGACCACTTTGATGGCCTAATGGTGAGAGCATCTACCTCGAAGTTAGGAGACGCAGGACCAACCCTGGGTCAAGTCATATCAAAGACTTTAAAAATTGTACTTGTCACTGCCTCACTTGGCGATCAGTACTGAAAGGTTAGAGTAAGAAACAGGATTTGTTTGGCCAGGTTTGGGAGTGTACCGTGTATTAGACCGTTGGTTTTTCGAGAGTAGTTGGTATCAAACTGCCTAGTTTTGGAGTGTCTATCATTACTGTTTAATCAATGATTTAGGAGTGCCTTGTAAAACAGCTTTAATTTTTAGAGTACCTTACATTAAAGCATGCTTGGTTGTAGAAAGCCCCTAACTGCAGTACTGGGCAATGTTTAGAAGTAAATATATATTTAAAGACGTGAGGTACTATTTGGAATACCTGATACTAAAGTATATGATACAGATAGTGAAATTCTTAGTGTTAGAGAACATGGTCAGCTGGTGCTTCATGGCAGAGCTGTTTATTATAATCAGGTGAAGGATTTTAGTTTGGTTTTGTTTGTGTGCTATTTGAGATACATGTGAAGCAGATTTGTCTACATTATTTTGTTCTTACGCCTGCTATTTCTGTCTATAAACAGATCAAATTAAGTGAAAGTTATTTAAACTCAGAAATTGTCTCTTCACATTCCATGTTTGAGATTGAAAGTGTGCAATCAATGGACAGATATAAACTGCACTTTCAGAAGTGCTGCTTTATGACTCAGTCTTTAAATCCACAGGTAGCTTTCAGCTTCATTAGTAAGCATATTTTGTTTCACACGTTCAAACAGAATTTATTAAACAGATAGTGAAAGATGCAGCAAACACGACTAATCCATTTATCCCCGTGTTGAATTGGTGTAGGGTGTCTGCTCTCTGCAAAATATTAATTACTACTTTTGTCAAAACTTTTTTTCCATGGCGACGAAGTGATACATGAATATTTGCATAGCTAATGAGGTGGATACGGGTGCATTCCATTAGATTGATTAGGAACATTGTTCGTGGAGCGAGCCTTATCAAACTAGCTTCTATTACGGTCTGCCTAATTGTGGTCACGTCAGATTTGCCCATTGTGTAAGAATTGGTATTCCACACCCACGATAGAGGCCTCTAACTGTGATGATCACACTCTATTCATTACTGTTGATCAATGGAACAAACAAACAAAGACATGGAGCCTCTGTAAATTGCTACTGTGCCATGCTACACTTCTTTTTTTTTTATTTTTTAAAGTTCTTTCTAATTAATTTTTCTCCCCGATCCAGCTTAGCTGAGGTCCTAGATATTTGTGACCTCAAAAAATCTGCAGTGTTGGGAATTAATCAGCCGAATTAAAACAATAACTCAGAAGTAAAAATGCTGTTCTGCAGGGCTGTGTGTAAAAACATAGCAAGGCTTCTGACCTGTTGGGGTGTTGATGAGGGAGTTGATCAACCTGGAGCTTGGTTTCAAATACGCTCGGGTTTTTAGCTTTTAATTAAATGTTCTAAAATTGACACTTCTTATTTGAAGGTGAGGTTATAGCTGCTGTTGTTTACATCACCTGTGTTTTTCCCAGGCAGTTGATTGAGTATTGATTGCAGAGATGCACGTGGTTGATTAGCTGGCTGTGCCATACTCCTTCCCCCCACCCCCCCCCCAACCTTTACCTGACAGGTAATATGGCTGCATAGGATCTTTGTATGATACGTCCCTGCTATGCGAAACCGATTACTTCTGTCCAACACAACTTTGCCAGCATGGCTGTGATTAAACTTTGCAATAATACACAACCTGACACCATCGTTGTTTTTTTTTCCTGTGTTGTGTCAGTATATATGGTTTCAGCTCTGATTTATCCGAATGTGATGGTTTCTCGCAATTTTTAGCAGCTAGACAACAGTGCAGACCTTGAATCTGACTGACAAGACTCCTTCTGTATTATTTTCCTGTCACAATTTTTTGCCCAGTGTTGGCCACTTTCTATGTTTCCAGAGGTAAAGTATAAAAAAAGTTCATTCAAAGAAAAGAAAATCAAGAAATTATGAAACCAGCACCCCAGAGTTAATCGTTTCTTAGAATACAAAGCAGCTAAGAATAACACCTGTTGCACTATGGTTACGTGGGTTTACCTGTACAGTCTATACCTGTACATATAATGGATAGCCCAATCAATGCAGATGATAGGTGCTACAGCCATTGAATCATGTCATCATTGCAGACGTTGGGTAGGCTGCTGTGACTTCGAAAACATGTGAAAAAAAAATTCTGTAATGTAAAGAACATCCTTGTATTAAAGTACAAAGCAAATGAACAAAAAAGGGATTAAAATGTATGCTCACATTGTGCAACATATAGCATAGAAATTCAGCGTACGGTTTCATGTTGAAAAATTGAACATGTATTTTATATGCTTGACTTGATATTTACATATTAAATGTCATTCAGACTTCTGTTCACATAAGCCATTCAAAAATATGATGTGGAATTTTTTTGCATTTAACATTTATGCACCATGGACTCATAAAATACCTGTAATTTAGCTCATTTGAAAATATTTATCAATGTTTACCATAGTATTGACAGATAGAAGTGGGTATATGCACATACAGTAACCTGTGGTGAAGCTGGGTTTGTTTCATGTCACTGTCTGTTTGCTTCTTTCAGGGTTTACATTTTTGCTGAAAATCAAGATGCACCTGAAAAACAGGTAAGAACTACTTTTGTTTGTGAGGTATTTGGCTTGTTGACTTATACTATATCTCTTTGTGCCTTGTTTGAGTTTTGTACTTTATCCAACAGTATTATAGTCATAATAAATCATATCATATCATTAATATATATATGTATTTTATACATCATTTTTTTCGGTTCAGTACTCCAGTAGTCACACAGGACAGTTTCCTGGACAAACTCTATGTAACGATAAAAGATGTAAGTTAAAGTGACTTTACATCTCTAAGAGGAATTTTCCTGCATTTGAAAATTATTTGAAAGATATTTGCTCCAGAATTTGTGTAATGTGGAATTGTCTATGGTATCAGAGTTCAGCATTTATGTTTTTGAATTTGAAAATGACACTTGTAGCAAAAATGAAAGATTACAAAACAGAGCTAGGTGTTAATATAAATACAATATAGAGATATACATATAATATGATATATTTGCACATTGATGTGTTAACAAATGTAAACATTGGTGATATTACAGTATAGGAGCGTGTCAGTAATTGGTAAATATTTTAGTGGAGCAGCTTTTAGCTTATTAAGTGTAAATTGAGCCGGTATATAATCACAACACTATGTTACATGTTCATCAGTCATCATGTATTGATTCCCCCCCCCCCCACCCCCCACCCCACCATTGCAAGGATATACATGTACATAGTATTTACCTGAACACAAAGACAGGCTATAAACTTGACTGAGCACTCAGGTGAGTCCTGACAGGTATTTTATCTCACTAAGTTAAATTGCAGAGGTCATTTGACGATGAAGTGACCAGCATACACCCTGATTAAAGATTTTTCACCTGGGGGCAAAGCCTGTGTCAGACTGACCCTCCTGGGAATGTCTAAGCAGCCTTGTGTAACTAATGACATACCTGTTTAAGTGGCTCAGGAAGATGAAAGGGGTGGGTGGGCTGTTAGGACCATGGGGTGGGGCTTCTGTCTAGAATAGAATGTAGCATTTCAGTTTTGTATCATTTTAATAGAACATTAATTAAAAGTTTTAAAACATTAAATGTAATAGTCTGCTTTTTGTATGTATTGAGTTGTGCAAATTGATACTTTGTTGGATTTTTGCCTCTTTTAAATTGTGAAATCAAATGAAACATTTTCTTAATCAAAGGCTGATCGATGGAATATCTTAGTTCTTAAGTAACTTGATGGAAACATCTGTTGTCCATGCACAACAGGGTGATATCTTTCTGAAAACACCATTTTGATCTGAATTTCTGGCAAATCTGATTTTGGAGACGAAGCTTCTCGTAGTAGAAAAGCAAACTTCACCGTGTTGTAAACAGTAAGTGAAAAGGGGAAAAGTACTTCTTTCTCTTTGCTGTGTGGGCATAGTATACACGTATTATGCAGAAACGTTAAAATGCAGATGGAATAAAGTCATTCAGTTATTAGTATTGAATAATCAGGACCATTTCTTAGAAGAGTACCAGCCACGATAGCTCAGTTGGTAGAGCGCCCGCTTCGGGAGGCAGTAGACCCAGGGTTAATCCTGAGTCGGGTCACACCTAAGACCTTAAAAAAAAGGAAGTTGTAACTTCCTCGCCCTGGTGTTCAGCATTAAGGGGATAGTGCAATGACTGGTTGACCTGTATCAGTATAATGGCTCGGGTGGGGCGGCTTACTTGCCTTCATTAGGCCGTCTAAGTGAAATAGCACTAGATAAAAGAGCAGTGGAAATCCATCCTGCCACAAGGAGGCACATTACATACACTCTAAGGACTCCCTCATAGTCATATGACTGAAAAATTGTTACATACGACGCTAAGCCCCAAGCACTCACTCACTCTCTCTTAGAAAAGATTTCAGATGAGAAAAATCTTTCTGATCCACAAGAAATCCCATCCTATATTTCTTGCGATTGCTTAAAGCTGAACTTCAAAGACTACTGTAAATCTTTGTTGACCTCTAAGGCACTTTTTTGCAGTGGAATTTATTCATACAATTATAATGAAAACAATGTCAAAATGATTTGTTTGTGTCACTAAAGATGTAATCTTCATAAAACTTTGCAAATTATTTCTCTACACCCCATAGATCTCTAAGAATGTTTCAAAATATTGGTTGCAGAGGCGTTTGAAAAGGTCGAAGAATTAGGCATAAAATTATTTACCATTAAGTCTTGCAGGCACTAGCTTTCAGAGCTAAAGATACAGGATTTGCTTTGAAACAAGGTGTTATCAGGTTCTCCAGACATTGTATAGTTTAGAACAACTAAGTGTCAAATACAATTTCCTTCACCTCATGTAGTACTGTGTGTTAAAAACTTTCACCACATTATAGGAAAGTAGCTTTTTGATTGGGTATCGTTTACAGTAAGGTGTCTGGCGTGGGATAAATGATGATGCAGTCGCAGTCATGGGACGTTCCATAATGGCGTATATCATTTTGTGCAACTAACACGAGTGAAAGATTGGCTTGTATTTCAGAAAGCTTTCACATCATAATTAGTGGTTTGCAGCACCGGTAAATTTTGTTCAGACTGGAAAATGTAAAAAAAAATTTAAAAAACGTGGCAGGTTCATGAGTTTATTTCTTGCATTTGTTCAGAGCAGATGATGTGTATCTTCAAAATTTACAAGCTGTATGGCGTTTGAGATAAAAAAACAAAACAAAAAACAACTTCAAGCAAAAAATGATTGTATAAAGGCTGATCCAAGGATAGGGGATTCTACATAAAAAAACATTGATTTGTTATGAATGATTTATTTGAGTTGAAGATTATGTATGGACACACTAGTCCCTGTAGTGACTAATAAGTCCACCCCCCAGTTTGGGACAAGGTTTCTGTGGGGCACACATTGGACTTGGTTGGGTATAGGGACGAGATACGGAGAGGCCCCATCGAGAGCCCCATGATGTTTCTTTCACGCTGCACCTGTAATTAATCCTGGGTCTTTTGACGAGCTGCCTCATATCTGTGTCCTGGGGCAAAAACAGGCAGTGAGAAAAAAATCACATACAATCTTAACACACATATCTATTTGACCTTTTCATTGAAGAGGGGCTCCCGGAGAGCATGTAAGCCGTCATATCGATGAAGACGGCAAAACTGTGTTGATGTAAAAACATTAATTGAGCTTTGGACTGGCATGGTTTTTAAGCTTGTCTGGGTCCCTCACGGCGTTGTTGTGTCGTTTGTGTTGGAGCTTGTTTTTATCGCCCTCGACATCCGCTAAAGCTCAAATTACTGCTGTTTTTGCCAGGGTTTATCAGGCATATCTACAGCCTAAAACTTGTAAGAGATTCACCTACCCTTTCTGCAGACTATCTTATCTCAGCATAATCTTCATTAATTATATGCATATCTTTCATTTTGTTCTTAGTCTTGTTAGCTTTCTTCTTTTAATCTGCATTTGTTTTTGCCTTCAGAAACCAGGCGCAAAAAAAAAAAACCTTGTTAACCGCCGATGATTGAACTTTGAGATATCTCTTTTAGACTTAATGATCTGTCAGGATTTTCATGGTTTTCAGATGTGCCATGTAGGAAAATACAAAGGGCAGTTGTCAACAAATTGATAGTGGTCATGGCTTTGACCACATGGGGAGGTCAGAACCCTAGCATTGGTGGATTTAAAATTTGTCTTTGAAGTGGAATAAAGTATTCTTGAAATTTTTCTGAGACTGTATGTTGAGTACATGGAAATCAAACAAAATCCATTAATTTAATAGTATTTCTGTTAGTTGAATAATTTGGTCTTTATTAGTGACAAGAGATTTTTGAGTTCCACAAGGATTGTTCCAAAAAAAAATACAGGGTACTTCTTGGCTAGGTAATAATGTTTTACTTGTTCCATTTATTCATATGGACCTTAAGGCAAAATTAAAATAACTTCTCAATTTTTGTGGCATATATGCTCAATGATATTGATAAAATTGATAAAGTTTCCGTTAGCTTTCCATCCATTCTTCCTCTGCATCATGATCTAAATTCATTCAAGACAGCTATTCTTCAGAACACTATATATATATATATATATATATATATATATATGGGCAATCAAGGCCCCTGTTGGACATGACATGGTGTCATTTTCAGATGGATTCATGTATGTAGATATATATCTGTGTGTGTAGAGTACCTGGTTCTTTATGCCAGCACTTTGCTTAGGGCTGGGATACAAAGTCATCCCCTCTCTTTCTTCCTCAAATCTCTCAGGAGTCCTGGTTTAGGGTTGAAAAACCATTACACTAATGAAGGGCCCACGTTTGGAGAGGGTGGAGTTATGCATTCTCACATCAGGATGTTGTTAATTGAGCAAAAAGCTCCAAAAGCAGGCTAATTTTCTGCACTAATACGGCTTACGATCCCCACAGCATTAGCGGCAGCTAAATTATTAATCTTAATGAAGCATAGACTACAATAGCGAGAGCTGATGATCTCCAGAATATACAGATGAGGTTCATTTGTATGGCTTACGCGATAACACGTCTCACGGCCGATGATTAGTTTAGATTAATTAGTCGCTAAGACAACGCCAGGCGAACTGGAGACAAAACCCACTCTGGTGTTAACGGATTGTGACAAAGGAAAGATGAAATATGGCATACATGCTCCCCTGAAATGGGAGGAAGAATAAGTGCAACCTGAGGCTCTTCTGCCTATTTTGTTTTTTGCTTCAATAAGCAATCTAGTTTCAATCGCGTCACAAAACGCGCTGATAAATTCGACAGCATCATAATGCAAACTTGGAAGAAAAAGTACGCAAACAAGATCCCTTTTGAAATCAAACACAAAGTTTAATCTTGCGTACATCTGTATAGCTTTCAAAGGGGCTAAATTTGCATCATGTCAGGTGTTTGAGCAAAATGAGTAGGGTATCGTCTGGATATGTGTAGCAATGTCAGTGAGGATGGAATAGAATACTTGATCATGCATTCCCACTTTACTTTCTAAAAAAAAAAAAGCCAGCCATAAAAGTTGACTTAAAAAAATGATAGTTCACATGTGTCATGCGAGTAGCTTCAATTTTGAGGGAGCTGTAAATACGAAAAGCTGAGACCCCTTGAGCTGACCACACCTTGTTCTGTCACAGGGTTCTTTGCCCTTAGACTCGTCCTGGCGTGACCTCATGTGGCCGCGGCTGGCCTATCGACAGTCCACGTAACTAGCAGTAACTCGACCCTCAGTGACATAACCCAGTGTAAGGTCTACAAGCTGCCATAGCCTTTACATATTCGAGTCGGCGCTGTTATTGATTTCATAGCCTCAACTGTGAATATGATTTTAGCCTGTCTGTTGCTATGACAAATAATTGCATATTGTCACAGGCTGGCTAACACCACTACTGGTCGGGAGAACTCACTGATCCTGCCATCACCATTCCCAGGTCACTCTCCAGCCAGAGGTGCTCTTACCAGTCACTATAGCCTCTCTTGTCCTCTGCCCAGGAGAATTTACTCTTGAGAAAATCAAACTACAATTGCAGATAACTCCTGCTTAGAGGTGTAAGAGAAAAGTTAATTACATATGTAAAATTTTTATCAAATTCCGAAGTTTGCAAGCAAACAGATTAATGGAATGCTTGTCAAAGTGACTGTTAGATATTTTTGTTAATTAATTGACATGTTTGAGTGTTATTAAGTGTTCTTAGCATACGGTATTTACCCCAGATTTTTAGATTAGATTTTGATCAGTTTAAGTTGGGAATGTGGCACCTGTGTAGAATTGTTATTGAATCAGTTGTACGTCACACCTGTATTTGTGAAGGAAAAGCATTTGGCATTGAAGCTGAGTTTTAATACCAGACAGATATGCAGTGTTGACAGCGTTGTAAGGTAGACAATAGATTAAAAATAAATTAAGATAAAAACTCAAATAAATTTAAGGTTTACTCAGTATCTTTTTACCTTATAGGGAAGGCTTTAGATCTGAACAGTGTGAACAATTCCTATTTCACTGGCGTCTGTTACAGGTCGATGGATTCACATCTGTTGGGATTTAACATCTATCAATATATCCGAAGTAGTCTGACTTACATAACGTTATCTTCCTTGTCTAGGCCCGGTCCAGATTGCGGATTATCACTGGCATTAAGTCACTTCTAAAGGTAAAAGCAGAGCATGGAACAGACTAGAAAACTTGTGACATTGAGCAGACGCAACATCTTGACTGACTTACGCTTTTGTCTGCGCATCAGCCAGACAGCTTTGTGAAATGATTTTACGCCCAGGTTTTTTTTTTTTTTTTTTTTATGCACAAAAGCCCTGATGATGTAACAAAAGGAATGCTTTGGCTCATCAAATCCCTTCATTGAGTGTTAGGCCTCTAATATTTAAATTGTTCAGTTTCTTTTACCATATGGCACCAGGGCTGTTGTGTTCAGACTTGACACTTCAGTGACAATTGGACATCATTTATCAGCCAGGCTGACTGACTGTTATTCCCTATAAAACGTGACGTAGGACAAATATCCAGGTGTCCTGGCAATCGTTTATGATTATTGTTGCTAGAAACCGACTCTTATGTATTCCTACCTGTTACACATTAGGTCTCACTGAGTCGGACTATAGTCTTAGATGGAAGGAGTGAAAAGTGCACAGCTGTGGTATGTTCACGTCCTGATTCTCTAATTGTTCCTGTTGATTTGGGTTAATGAATTTTTTATTCATTTCTTGTTGGAGTTTTTCATTTCACAGGGCACTGTAGAATGTTATCTGTATTTTTTTTGTGTCTGATTCAGTGTCTTGTAGCCATTTTCCTGTTTCATTAGTTTTGTGCTTCACAGTGACTTACTTTAGCATACAAATTAAGATCTACAGGTGATGGGAAAAAACAGCCAAAGGAAGTCTTTCTATTGTATATGCCTATAAATATGAAAATACATATCCTAATTCCTCAAACCTTTTCGCCTGTAAAAGAGCAACTTTCTGTGTAATTTATGAACATTTTAATATGGTGTTGGAGGCAAAACTCTGTTGATTGGTTTGGCGCGGCACATTTCATGGCTTTTCAAAAAGTATAATTTTATTAATCTACACGGAATAATGCATTCAGAACATGCTTGAATAAACACCTTGCAAACATGTGAAAAAAATTAGGGTATTAAAGAATCAAGGTATATGCAATATGTTAGATTGTTTGCATATCATTTTATTCTCTTGTAGCTTCTTACACAGCCTGATGAATTCATTCCAACTAAAAGTATGCAGTTTCTTTTACTTGTCCTTCTACACCACATCGCTGCCCTCACCCCTTCCTCTCCACTCTTTCTGCTCCATCCACCAGTCTTCATCCAGCTCTATACTCTTTGTTATGACAGTTGAAGATTGGTTTCTTCCTCACATAAATTTATTCCCCTCTGGTCAGACTTTGGTATAATTTGTTGTCACCGCTGACTGCTGGAAGATCACCCTGTCAAGACTGGTCTCCCAGGGAAACATCACTAATTTCTATCTCTTCTCTTGCAAGTTACAATTAGAGAACCATCAGGTTTTTGCCAGCCTACTTGTACCGAGGTGTCAGTTCACCGCTCAAAACATGGCCAGCCAATGTACTTCGATCTGATATTGCTAACTCAGTATATCCAGCTTGTCACATAATTTGTACCAGAATTTGAAAATGAAAAATTATGGACAAAGCAGTGAATGGTTGTTGCTAAAAACTGGACGTGATTACAGTGTTGTTAATCTTAGCAAAATATGACAAATTGCAAACCTAAAAGTTGTTACATTTTGTAGTCAGTAAACTTACGGAATGATTTATTTTTTAACATTAGTTAACAGTAATGATTTAAAGTAAGTTAGAAGTATGCTGGTATTAAAAAAAGTATGTTGGTATTAAAAAAATATTACATAAGTTTACTTTTGTTTTGGGGGTGGGAGGGAAGTTAAAGTTGCCTACAAAATCTATAAACATAATATCAGTTTACTCTTTTGGATTAAGTCTTATCAGTTTATCAGTGTCTATAAGCTGAAAAACATTTTATTCTTCGTACATATAGCTGTTTTCAAGGATATAGCTAACTGTAAGGCTCAAGGCATTGTGAAATGCCATATGCATATACAACAAATTGCAAATAATATAACGTTTCTATACGGCATCACTGATATTTAAAATCCGATACCAGACTGTTTAATTAATATTCACATTATGAAATGCCTTTT